>NC_044041.1:118095827-118725354 GCF_901765095.1 Microcaecilia unicolor | reverse complement strand
GGTTTTGCCAGCCTGCCCGTTTGTTCGGATTTGCGGCTGAATGGGCAGGCTGGTGGGCGGATGGGCAGGCGGGCGTCCTATCCTCCCCTCCTTTACCTTAGTGTGGTGCCCTGGTGGTAGCCTCCTCTTTCCTGCCTGGCGCATCTGCAGACTGTCTTTCTCCCTGCGACAATTCAAAATGGCTACAGAGAATTCAAGAGGCGGTCTCACGAGACTTCCGCAGAAGTCTTGCAAGATCACTGCTTGAACTCTCGGCAGCCATTTTGCATCAGTGCAGGGCGAAAAACAGTCTGCAGATGCACCAGGCAGGAAAGAGGGGGCTCTTTCCTGCCCCGAAGAGGTCACTAGACCACCAGGGCACCACAGTGAGGTAAAGGAGGGAAGGGGAAGGGGAAGGGGAGTGAATGGAGTCATGTGGGAGGTTGGAAAATTGGGGAGGGGATTTACAAGGTGGGGAGAGAATCTGGCTTTCTTTGTGAGGGAGTCAAAGTGACAGTGGGGTGGGGTATGACAGTGGGTGAGGCAGGGTACAGGGCAGGGGGTGGGGCATGTGTCCTGTTTTTTCTTAGGGCAAATATGGTGACCCTACGTGAATGGCCAATTTTTTTTTTTTTATTTAAACAAGAATCTTTATTGAACAAGTAAGGCAAAATGTGAATACAGCCAAAACATTGAGCTCACAGGCTCTAGTATATACTATAAAACTAAGACATTGGTTCTTCAATACTCGTCCTATGAGTAATAAAACATTCAGTATTCTTGTTATTTTACAGATTTTTCTCACCCTCCTTCCCCCTGTACAATTTGCACCAAGACATTTCCACGCTATTGATCAAATTCCCATCCAAACCCCCCATCCCCTTACAGTATCTAAGGTAACAACAGTAATTCAACATAGCAAATGTTTCTCTATAGCTCATTAAGTTTTCGGTATACCCAAAGGTTCCCAGATCTTAGTCCATTTCGACAACTGGTGTCTCTCTTTTGCCACCAATCGTTCTCTCTCCACAATGTTCCGCAGTAGGGTCATCCATTGGACTACAGCCAGGTTATTTTTTTGCTTCCATGAGCGAGCAATAAGTAATCTGCCCGCACATAAGCAATGTTTGATTAACATTTGACCATGGTCACTCACCCCCAGAATAGTTTTATGGAACAGAAATACTGCAGGGTCATACGGCATCTCAACTCCCACCCAAAATCCAATCCGGGCCTGGACAGCTTTCCAGAAGGCTTTTACTTTGTAACATGTCCACCAAATATGACCTAATGTACCACGTTGACCACATTTACGCCAAAAGGCCGGGGAAACCGATCCAAACATATGATTCAGTCTTACCGGGGTTAGATACCAACGGTATAATACTTTTGTTAGGTCACGTGATGGAGTAGAGGAGAGCGGCAGCAAGTTGTCTTTCCTCCTGAGCCCCTTCCCGGTTCTCCAATGAAACAATGCGAAAAAAGACGGGAAAGGAAGAAACAGTAAGCTAAGTAAGCAGTCAGTATATGGATCCTTTCTTAATTCGCGCAGAGGCGGGCATGCCAAGTAAAACAGGGAAAAAAGAAACAGCGAAGGCACGCGGGCCGCCCGAATCCAAGATGGCGCGGAGTCCCGGGGCCGACCCGTCCCTGTTCAGCGAACCCCAGCTACAGCAAATAATAGCAGCAGTTAAAAGTGCGACGGAACAGCAATTTGCGCTATTAACACAACAAATGTCGGTAATAGACAAAACGCTGGAAGAAACAGTGAGGCGCACAGGGGACCTAGAAAACAGAGTGGCTGAGACGGAAGATCGAGAAACAACAATGGCGTCGTCAGTACAGGCCCTACAAAAGCTGGTAAAGGAGCAGGGACAGCTGATAGACGAATTAGAAAACCGTTCGCGCAGATCGAATATTAGACTTGTAGGCTTTCCGGAGTCTGTCCCAGATCAAAATTTGTCAGCGGTTCTGGAGCGTTGGATAAATACCGAATTAGCGCTGACGGATAGCATTGGGAAACTATGCTTGGAACGGGCCCACAGACTCGGCCGCAAACAAGAAGGAGTGCAGCGCCCAAGAGTGATAATAGCGAAGATCCACAACTTTTTACATAAAGTGGAAATCCTCCGGGGCGCAAAACAAAGGAAAGACGATCTTCAATATGAGGGCCATACTGTAAAGATATTTCAAGATTACTCATGGGCGTTACAACAGCGTCGCCGAGAATTCAACCCTATCTGTAGTGCGCTGCACATAAAGAAAGAAAAATTTATGCTGGTGTATCCAGCCACGTTAAAGATCAACCATAATGGAAAATGGCATGCCTTTACAACGCCTAAAGAAGCAGCAGTTTTTCAAAAAGGAATGCATGTAAAAGCAGAATCTCGCCAAGACTAAAAAAGCATAGCATCTGGAAAAGGAGATCATGTGGATTACAATATATGGAGGAATTCCATGAATCTAAGAGACAGCGAATAAGAAGATGAATGGAGAAAGAACGCTAGACTCAGTCATGGCTATAGATATCTCCACCACGACCAGGTTTGAAAGAGGTTTGAGAGGTGGTGGAATATAATATTGTTTGGAGTAAAAGAGCCGAGACTGTAACAAATAAGCCAAAGGTTTAAGTTTGGAAATATGAAAGTAATTGTTAGTTAAGTTAACATGCAAAAATGAAAGTTGCAGAGTTTACAAACGTAAAGACTGTATGCTGGAATAAGGTTGGGGGAGGACCGGGGGGGCCATCACAACGACCTAGGATCATTTAAGATCCAGGGGGAGACAAGAAAGGTAAAGAGGGGAGTAAAAAAAGAATCGGGGTATACATGGGGGGAAGGGTAGGGAAAGCAAGGAAGAAGATGGGGGAGGGAGGGGGGAGGAATAGAAGGGGGGGAGAGGAACAAGGGAATCAGGGACTACATTTAACAGACCAGGAGAAGCATCAAAAAGGAAAAGAGAGGCTCCGTCCTTCAGATAAAGTCATAGACATACAAAACAAACATTTAACCCCAGATCAGACAAAACAAGACAGAAAGGATCAGGGCGAGGCTGGGCGCCCGATCCTACATTACAGAACACCTTCTTATAAAAACCCAATAAAAGAGGTAAATGGCTAAAACCATCAGATTTAACACCTGGAATGTAGGAGGAATTACCTCTCCTGTTAAGCGCGCTAAAGTGCTGACAGCGTTACGTAGGAAGCAAACCGATATAGCATGCATCCAAGAAACTCGCCTGTCCCAGACAGAAAATCAGAAACTAAAAAAGAATTGGGTGGGCGAAGTACATGCATCTCCAGCAGAAGGTCGAAAAGGGGGTGTAACCATTCTCATACGAAAAGGGCTAGTATCAAAAACAGAACTAATAGCAGTAGATCCAAAGGGCAGATATGTATTATTGCATGTATGGCTGCAGGGCAGAGAGCTGCTGCTGCTAGCCCTTTATGGGCCTAATATATATGATAAAAATTTTTATAATCATTTAATACAACTATGTAGACCATACAGATCTCTGAAGCTAATGGTCATGGGAGATTTCAACTTAGTAGCGCGACCCATGGAAGATTGTTCAGACCCAAATAGAGCCCATAGGGGAGGCCCAAGGGCTAAGACGCTATCAACTTTCATGCAAGCCTTGAGCCTGGTTGACTCTTGGAGAACCCTGCATCCGGGCCAGATAGATTTTACCCATTTGTCAAGAGCCCACGGGACTTATTCCAGGTTAGACTATATCCTGGTAGATCGATCGTTATTCCCTAGCGTGGCCTCAGTAGAAATAGGGACTGCTGATATCTCAGATCACGCTATGGTCTGGTTAGATCTAGAGGCACCAAGTCACTACCAACAGAATGGAAGGGGATGGAAGTTTCCGGCATATCTATGTAAAAACCAAGACTTTGTAAAATACATGCAGGTAAAGTGGGATGAATACGAGCAATTTAATGGCCAACACAAAGACAACCCCATATTGTTCTGGGCCACAGCCAAAGCAGTGATGAGGGGAGAGGCGATAGCATATGTAAACGGCAGGAATAAGAAAATTGCTAAAGCTATAATAGATTTAGAGATGAAACTGTGAATAGCCAAAAAGAAAGTTATAAGAGCACCTACAGAGGCAAATAGAGACAACATGCAGTCGGTGCAAGTAACACTTAATTCCCTCTTACACGAGAGAGCTACAAGGGGAATCTTATATAATAAATACAGATTTCAGAGATTTGGGAATAGAACGGGCCCACTGTTGGCGGGGATGGTTAAAACATGGGGAAATCAGCAGGTAATAACAACATTGAAAGATGATCAAGGGGAATTACATCATAAAAGTGAAAAGATAGCAGAAATTCTAAGACATCATTTCTCGAGAATATATTCCGACCCAAATAAGAGCGATATAGGAGAAATAAATGAATACCTGAGACAAGCTCATTTACCAGAACTAACTTCACAGGAACTGAAGTCCCTGAATGATCCAATCACAGGCAAGGAAATACAGGAATGCATAAAGCTTTTAAAATTAAACTCAGCACCTGGCCCGGACGGACTGACGGGAGAGTTCTACAAAATATTAAATACCAAGTTAGTTAAGCCACTGCTGTTAAACTATGAACAGGCAGTGCAGCGAGGACAGGTGGCAGATCATGCAAATGAAGCCTTAATAGTACTAATAAAGAAACCAGGCAGAGCAGAAGAACTCCCAGACTCATACAGACCGATATCCCTAATAAATGTTGATTTAAAAATATTATCAAAGATAATGGCAAACCGCCTGTCTAGAATACTACCTCGGGTGATAAGTATAGAACAAGTGGGCTTTGTTAAAGGGAGGCAAATAGTGGGAAATGTCAGAAGACTACTGATAGGAATGGCCTCATGTCAGAGATCTGAACAACAATCATTGGCAATCAGCCTAGATGCAGAAAAAGCTTTTGACAAGCTGTGTTGGGAATATCTATTTGCAACCCTACAGACTATGGGATTTCAGGGCTGGTTTGTTCGGGCACTACAAGTATTATATACAGATCCAACAGCTGCAGTGTTAGTTAATGGGGTAAAAACACCATCATTTAATATAGCTAGGGGGACACGCCAAGGTTGTCCGCTTTCACCACTTTTATTTATTTTGTCCCTGGAACCATTGTTAAGGAGATTACACCTCAGGACAGACATTATAGGAGTGGGGGTAGGAGATGCCACAATCAAAACATTAGCATTCGCAGATGACTTATTAGTTCTTCTTAAAAACCCCAGATCTTCAGTGCCCACACTACTACAAGAGTTGGAGTCCTACGGGAGGCTATCAGGGTTTGTACTAAATAGACAAAAGTCACAGGCACTTCAAGTATATGGAGTACCCCCCGAAAGGGGAAGAGGGGAGATACCAGTGTTACCAGAAGGGGTCCCTTTGAAATACTTGGGAGTATATATCCCACAAAACCTGAGCCATCTTTATGATAAAAATGTCCAAAAATTGCTACGAGATACAAAAGATAGATTGATTGTATGGCAGGGATACCCACTATCCTTGATGGGCAGAATTGCCTTATATAATATGACAATAATACCCCGCTGGTTATATGTATTTCAGGTTCTGCCGTTGTACTTGAAACATAGGGATGAGAGGGAACTTAACAGACAATTGCAAAAGTTTCTGTGGAATGGGAAAAAGGCAAGGCTTCCTTTAAGGACATTACAGGTACCTGTTGAATATGGAGGCTTAGGTCTATTAAGCATTAGACAAATGACAATTGCAAGTGGGATGAGACATATAGCAGATTGGTATAGAAATATGCAAGATTTCTCAGACACGCCACTGGAATTAGCATTGACGGGCAACGTACATTTTAGTTGTATACTACATGAAACAGGGGGAGCCCTGCCATATGAACTTGGACGAACAATGATAATGCCTACAGCAAAGAAAGTTTGGCGCTGGGTTTGCAAACTCCACAGGTTCAACGCCGGAGCCACTCCATTTATATCTATAACAAGAAACCCAGCTTTCCCAGCTGGAGATATGTATCAGATCTTCAAGAGATGGCAACAGCAAGGAATACAATATGTGTATCAGCTCATAAACGAACAGGGGCGCTTGATGCCCGTCAAGGAACTGCAAGACAAATACTCTCTAACAAATATAGATCCGTTTCATTATCAACAATTGAAACATTACATTGACAGCTTAAAATGGCAGAATTTGGCTGAAGATGTACAAAAAGAACTGGCCGAAGCTTATTCCTTGTCTGCCCAACAAAAGGTTCCCTTATCGGTATACCATAGACACATTCGGGATACCGCAGCAGAACTGCCTTATGAAAGGCTAGCTAAGGCCTGGTCAGATGAACTAGGGGAGACCTTATCAACAGACGTCTTCAAAACTCATGTACGAAACTTGAAGAAATCAACAGGCTTTGTGTGGTGCTGGGAACTACAATATAAGTTTGCAGTCCGAATGCATATAGCCCCCAGACGGGCATTTCACATGGGACTGTCCCCGGCAGGAGAGTGCCCTAAATGCAATCAAGTTGGGGCCACGCTGGGACATATGTTCTGGACATGCCCACACATAAAAAAATTTTGGAGACAACTACTAACAAACATATCACAGATGTGGGGCACTTGCTGGCTCCTGGATTACAAATTACTGTTCGGCCATGTTAAAATCGTGGCCCCAAAACCCAAAGGACTTAAAGAATTTACAAACAGAGCGGTCATTACAGCCAAAAAGGTGATTCTGCTGGAGTGGATGACGCCAAAGGCTCCAACTTTACAACAATGGAGAACCCAGATGATAATGTTAATGGATTGGAGAGGATCGATGTGGTCCACTTAGACAATAAAAGAGGACAACAGTTTGAGCGGAGATGGGCACCATTCTGGCAAACACTAACGCCAGCAGCACGGGGTTATTTGTTGAATCTATAATAATCTATAATAATCTATAATAAAAACTTATAAGAATCTAAACAAATGGTACAGAGGGAGGACAGAGTAATATTGTGTAAGTAGTCTCGGAGGGGAGGGAGGGATAGGGAGGGACCGGGGGGGAAGGGGGGGATGGAGGGGAAAAAGGGGGGGGGGGGGAAAAAAGAAAATGTATGGAACAGGATGATTATTGTATAGACAGTTGGAAGATTTGTAGTCATTGCAATGATGTACAGTTGAAGCAGTGGATGTACTAAGTTGATGCGTTACAATATGTTGTGTTCCAGAATAAAAAAGATTTAAACATAATACTTTTGTTAAATTTTCTTGAATATTTACTGCTGGAGATATGCGTACAGAGCGCCTCTCCATTCTCTGCCACTCCTCTGCCGAGTAACTCACCCCTAATTCTTTCTCCCACAGCACCCTGTGCTTGTGGCTAACACACAGGTTATCTCGCAAGTGCCCAGAAATCAAAGTGATAAGGCCTCGTGTCCCTTGTTCCCGAACACAGAGTTCTTCTAGAAAAGTCACATCACCAAATAAATAGGCACGTCTGCCTTGTGAATGGCCAATTTTGACATTTTTGCAATAATGGTCATGCACTAATTTTCCCATTAACGTGTGAGTGAGCATCTACTGATACCTATTTTGTAGATAGTATGGGCTCACGCGCTAATCCTGCGATAATTAGTTAGCATGCGGCAATGCCCATGCACTAACCAAGTAGCATAGCCACGCCCACTCTTTGCCCCTAACCCCCCCCCCCCCAGTTCTATTAAATAAATTTTATTTTTTAGCGTGTGGGTAGCATATGCACATGCAAAACTTATCACAGGAAGCCTGAGTGTACCCCGTGGTAGGCCATTTTAAGGAGCCTTAAGCAAGTTTTAATGCTTACCGCAGCTTAGTAAAAAGGTCCATCTATGTTCCATCTCCACTCATACCTCATGCTGTCTATGAATATGTTTGAATATGTATTGTCTTCACATTTAAGTAGCATACTATGCCATTCTATGTATTGTGATTTGAATAGTTTTATTGCTGTAATTGTTTGTTGCCTATGATCAATTTGTTTTTGCTGTACACCGCCTTGGGGGAATTTCTTCAAACAAGGCATTAATAATAAATCCTTATAAATAAACAAACAAACAAAGACAAATGAATAAATAAATAAAGTACATCTTGTCCCCAGCACTGTTTATATTATATCCCTGGGAATGTGTATGTACTGGCACACCGTGTGTCTAGTTTTTGCACATGTACATCCGTGCATGGTTTTGTAAGAGCCTGTTTCTGTGTGTAAAACAAACTTTACATGTAACCTGATCAAATTAGTCCCATATAAAGCCAAAATAAAGTTTAATATCTAAAAGTTCAATGTCTCATTGTATGTTTTTACAGGGGTGTTCTAGGAAGGTTGATTTTGGTATAATCATAATTGTTTGGTTTAATTATCAAAATTTTGGGGAAAGACCTAGGCATGTGAAAGATAACTGGGGAGGGGGGAGAGGGGGCACAGGGTATTTGTGGTGGGCATTATAGTCAGTAAGAAGCCTGCATTGCCCAGATATGAACCAGGGGCAACCATACTTATGGGATTATTTCATTATAGAAGGCCTTGTTTTTCAGTAACAAATGCAGTTTTACCACATCTGTACGCTTACCAACATATAGCAGAAACCTGAAAACCCAAAAGTTCTCAGGTCTTACTCCTAATTCTCCTTTTATTTTCTGCTCTTCTGTTTTTACATATTTTTAAAGTGTTCCTGCAGTCCAGTCTTTAGGTGTCTGTGCATCCGTGAGGCAGGTTAAGAGCTTGGAGGTGGCTCAGACTTTCTGACAGTTTTTGCCTTGTGCTGTTTCCTTTTGAAGGGGGCCTGTATTAATCATCTCCTGAGCTGTCCTTTGACTCCATTTCTGCCCCTTTATCTGTTCAGTAGAGAGGAAGGACAGGCAGTGCAGACAGCCAGCACTTCCTTAGTTTTCTTCCCTTTGTAGCACCAATTCCTTTATGGTCCATGGATCAGTGATCATGGATCCGTAAATTGCCTGCCACAATCTTGTTCTCCAGGATCGTGCCAGTGGGAATGTCTATGTGCTCACCATGGTTAGCAATGATGATGACTGTGCCCTGTGAGAGGAAAGCAGTGGGAGCTACATCAAGTCAAGTTTACCAGAGAGGTCCATGGTATAAGGGCTGTCTACACCAGGCCTGGTTTTATTCTCCGTGCCTTGGTGCATGCTGGGACTTGTAGCTCTGATCGGGCCTAAAAGTCAAGGGGCAACTAATCAGTGGTTTAGCTAAAAATGAATGGGCTCTAGGCAGAAAAATTAATATAGGCCCCTTATAACACAATCTCTCCCACGGATATAGGGATGGGGGAAGGGGAAGAGAGACGGGGAAACCCCTTCCGAGCTCCAGTAAACAAACACATTTCAGACCTATGTAGAAAACATATCATAGTAATAAAAATAGAAACTGAAATACAAGATATCAGAGATACACATTTCCCAATGATAACATATTACAATTAATGCATTCAGAAAAATATGTTTTTCTCCCTTTGTTGACCGAGCATTACTTTGGTCCCAGTGTCTCTTTTGTGCTTTTCTATTTTTTTTTTCTTAACTGTCTTTCCAGGGTCTCCTGTCCTTTTGGCATTTCTTCTCTCCTTTCCTCTTTGTCCCTTATCCATCCTGTCTACCAGCTCATCTCTATGTTTGTTCTGCCCCCATATTCATGGAGGCAGGGTGCTTCTTGTTTATATGTGTCCTGTGCTCTTTAAGTAGGATAGGACTACAAAGTGATATAATTGTAGATCTCTTGTGATAGGCTCTTCCTGAGCATCTGTCCCTGCTCCCTAGGCCTTGGGGGACTTTTCATATTGGTTGGCCTCTTGTCCCTATGTACCTGAGCTGTAGACCGCCCCTTCTCTTTTCATGTTGGGGTTAAGAATGTGTCTATGGCACGGTTTTCTAAGGACTGTAAGCTAACTGCTGTACATGTTCCATACTCCTCCTTCAAATGACCAGGTTTTTACCAGTTTTAAAGTATTGACAGCATTCACTCCCAGCACAGAGCTGGATTTCTCCTTGCCCCTCCATGCATGCTAGAGGAAGGAGGCTAGTTGAGAGCAAACTCACAATCTGCAGGACAGAGACTCTTGTGCACCACTACAGAACTGTAAGTTATTTTCCTTTGTTTGAATTGCATTAAAGAAGATTTGGTTCAAGAGTTCTGAGTCTTCACAGTGATGTTCCATACTCTGGTTAACTGCTTGATAAGCTCCTGAGTACAGAGAGCCTATCAGGAAATAGAGCAGAACAGTGTTTCTGTCCCTATTCTCCTCCTGTGTCCAGCATTGCCTCTCTGCGTCCCTGTTCCTATACTCCCTCCAATACCAGCATCTCTTTTCTAGGTTTCTTTTCCTCCCCATGTCCCAGGTGTAGCATCTTTCCTCCTCCCTTCCCCCAATCCTGAATCTAGTCCCCCCTATGGGCTTGGCATTTCTCTTTAGTCCCTCCCCACAGTCCACTTCCAGCTGACCCTACAAGGGCCTATCTTCTGCTGCATCTCACCAACAAGAAGCTACATCAGAGGAGGTAGGATGTGGCAGAAGAAAGACCCTGATAGGGCTGCCAGAGGCAGCCTGTTTTCATTGCTGCCACTGTCAGTGTATGTTTGGAGGACCGTGGGGACTCTAGAGAGTGATATTGAACCCACGGGGAGGAGGGGAGAAAGAAAGAAAGATAAAAAGATACTGGAGAGAGGAAAGGAGAAAGAGAGAGAGAGAAATGCTGGATAGTGGGCATGGTTCGATAGTTGGCGGCCCCTACCAATGGGTGGCCCTGGGTTTGCTCAAGGCATACGCTCTGCAACTAATAAAGAAATGTCAGTCTGTCTTGCAATGTAGAGAGGCAACTGGATTCTGCAAGCAGACACCTAACCAACTGGCTTGAACAGACAGAGGTTCCTGCTGTTGCGGTTAAACCCGTAGGTGTAGTTGGGGTAGGGGAGGGAGTGATGCCCAATCAAATGCTCCAGATGCTGGTGCAGAACTGGCTTCTCTCCTCTCACTGCTAATATGGCCTTGTTATTCCCTGCCTTCCCCCCCCCCCCCCCAAAAAAAAAAAAAAGAGGGTTAACCCCTAGGAGATAAGAGCAGAAGAGGAAAGAATAGATATCATGATCAGAGCCCTAATACCCCTTAATTATTTCCCTTCTTTCTGCCTTAGGACACACCATCTTTGGTCCATGAAGGGACAGAATATAGAGCCATCGTGTGGTCAGTTATGAACAGAAGGCTGCCTCTGTGCAGCATGAATTTATTTTGGTTCATATTTTCTATACCTTTTTGGGAGGGTGAGCCAGGTACTTTAACTTTCCTTCTATTTCTTTGTGCCTCCAGCACAATTGGAACCACAATTGGATCTGGCTCTGTAAGCCCTGGTGATTGTTATTCTTGGTTTATATGCTTCCTCGATCCTCCCCTAAATATACGCACCAGAGCTCCGTCCAGAGTACTGCATTCACGGGTCCTTAACTCAGCCACTAGGTGTCGCTATTGCACGACAGCTGCTTTTCCATCTCCCCCCCCCCCCCCCCCCCATCTTTCAAGAGTTGTAAATACCACTTTCCCAGCTACAGCTGACCAAGGGAGTGGAACACTCAACTTGTAGATCAAAGTGGTTTGGTACTTTTCTTGAAGTTGCTTTTATACCTAAGTACTTGGGATCCATTGGGGGTACCATTGTCCTGAATCCTGCCCCCTAACTTCTCCAGTCAGTAAAGTTTTAGTGTGGGTGTTTTGCAAGGTTAGGGTTCCAGCAAAAACTACTAATCACAAAACAATAAAACTTAAAAATCAAATAAATTCATAGGAGTTGATATTCAAAGCGACATGGCCTAGCATTGAATATCCGGGAATAATGCTAGCAGCGGCTATAAAAACTCTCCCCACTGCTGGCTGAAAATTACCTCATACTATATCCAAGGAATACCAGCTTCACAGGACACCAGCTGGTGGACGATTAATGTGTGACACAGTTTAACTTCATCCCATCCTGGCATTTCAAAGTCACTCCACTGAGACCTCCTCTGTTGAACCTGTTCCCCCGCCCTCTCCCACAATTCACCATTTTCAATTCCTGCCCGTCCCTAGCTGCTCACCTTCAGGATGACATCCTTCCCAAAGGTCACATCACCTGACACAGTCAGATGATCCAGTTCCAGCAGGTTAGGAATGTTCTGGAAGCGGCAAAGGAAATCTTGCACCTGCAGGACAGACAGATGGACAATGAATACCTTATAGGCTGATTCAGTAACATGCAATTGGGTTTGGCTGTTTGTGCGTTAGCACAGATTTTGTCTCCACTAAAACTGCTTCCGACATGGGAAGGGTTTTACTGCACACACAAAATAATCTGCTCTAAACAGGAAGTAGAGAGGTGAGCTCATTTTAGCACACTTTCGTTACTTGCAATGCAGCATTCCTCCATTCCTCTGAGCATGTCCTCCTCTCTCCAGTTTGTTCACCCACTAATCCTCCCACTAATAGTGCCGATTTTCATATGGAGGAGCATCCCAAGCTGGAATCACACCCTGTGGGACACGCTCTCTAGCAGCCCCCCCCCCCACCAGGGGCGTAGCCAGACACCCATTTTGGGTGGGCCTGGGCACAAGATGGGTGGGCAGAAGAACCCCACCCCATCCCATCCCATCCTATCCCATAGGTGAGTTGGTCTCTCCTCTCGCCTGCATGCCATATGGTCTCTCAAATATCCCCCCTTTCCTGCACACCTTTTAAATTTCAGATTTTCACCGGCAGTGAGGAGCAACTAATACACACTACTCATGTAGGCCCCACATCCTTCCCACTGATGCAGCTTCCTGTTTCCGCATAGGCGGGAATACGTCAGAAGGAAGGCTGTGGGGCCGGTGTAAGCAGTATGTATCAGTCGCTGCTTCCTGCAAGTGAAGATCTGCTATTTATAAGGTATGCAGGAGGGACAGTTGTTGGGAGTTTTGAGCTTGGGAACTTCTGCTGGCCACATCATAGCTGTGCTGCTACTGGTGGGCCTGAGCTCAAAGTGGGTGAGCCTGGGCCCACCCATGGCTACGCCACTGCCCCCCACAATTGTTCCACGGCTATGTTTGTATCCGTCTCTATTGTTCCCTGTGCAGCTTTACCACCTGCACAGCTCTCAGGATGGCTAGCAGGCACATTTTCGAAAGAGAAGGACGCCCATCTTTCGACACAAATCGGAAGGTGGGCGTCCTTCTCACAGGATCGCCCAAATCGGTATAATTGAAAGCCGATTTTGGGCGTCCCCAACTGCTTTCCATTGCAGGGATGGCCAAAGTTCATGGGGGCGTGTCGGAGGCGCAGCAAAGGCGGGACTTGGGCGTGCCTAACACATGGACATCCTCGACCCATAATGGAAAAAAAAAAGGGCGTCCCTGACGAGCACTTGGACGACTTTACCTGGTCCTGTTTTTCTTTTGACCAAGGCACAAAAGGTGCCCGAACTGACGAACTGACCAGATGACCACCGAAGAGAATCGGGGATGACCTCCCCTTACTCCCCCAGTGGTCACTAACCACCTCCCACCCTCAAAAAATATCTTAAAAACTCTTTTGTGCCAGCCTCAAATGTCATATTTGGGTCCATCACAGCAGTATGCAGGTCCCTGGAGCAGTTTTAGTGGGTGCAGTGCACTTCAGGCAGGCGGACCCAGGCCCATCCCCCCCTACCTGTTACACTTGTGGTGGTAAATGTGAGCTCTCCAAAACCCACCAGAAACCCACTGTACCCACATCTAGGTGCTCCCCTTCACCCATAAGGGCTATGGTAGTGGTGTACAGTTGGTGGTAGTGGGCTTTGGGGGGGCTCAGCACACAAGGTAAGGGAGCTATGTACCTGAGAGCAATTTATGAAGTCCACTGCAGTGCCCCCTAGGGTGCCTGGTTGGTGTCCTGGCATGCGAGGGGGACCAGTGCACCACGAATGCTGGCTCCTCCCACAACTAAAGGGCTTGCATTTGTTCGTTTCTGAGATGGGCGTCCTTGGTTTCTATTATCGTCAAAAATCAGAAACGACCAAGTCTAGGGACGACCATCTCTAAGGACGACCTAAATTTCAGGATTTGGGCGTCCCCGACTGTATTATCGAAACGAAAGATGGACGTCCATCTTGTTTCGATAATACGGGTTTCCCCGCCCCTCCATCGGGACGTTTTGCGAGGACGTCCTCAGCAAAACTTGGGCATCCCTTTTGATTATGCCCCTCTATGTCACCATAATCCTGTTACTTCAGCCTCCTAACTGGACATGTCAAGATCTTTATGGAACAAAGCACGAAGAGTGATACCTCCACTCCCCCCCCCGCTCCCGCGCTCCTGTTAATGCAAGTCCAAATGCAGGATGTGTGTGATGCTTGACCCCTGCATAAACAGTCTTCTCCTGTCTACCAGTGGTTTAACTAGCCATGCAACAATAAGGGTACAAAGCAGTGAACTGGAACCAGGCTAGCACTGGCGCACCTTGGTGAAGCTGGCACCTAGTTTTATCAGGGGTACTGTCTGGAACTCGCGGAACTTGTTCATAGTCAAGCAGCCATCCTGCAGGCTGTATAGGTTGGACATCACCAGCAGGAGGTCGGAGGTTGTCTTGACTGGCAGAAAGCGTCTCCGAGGAACGTTGACACCTAGTGCATTTGGGAAGCACTTGATGGCGGCTCCTACAGCTGTCTCCAGTTGCAAAATATTCTCACCCCCATCAAGTGTCTGAAGACAGCAACAAGAAGAATGTTTATTAGTCAAGGAGGTAGAGGACTGGGACTATAATTTTATTGTCTATATCATCTGCCTCTTGCTCTTCACCCTCTCATCTTTGGGTTGGCTGCCGTCTTCCCATTCATATCACCCTATCTTGTCCACCTGTATATCATCTGACCTACCCCCATCTTAGGATTGGCCAAAGTCTTCACCTCCAAATCATGACCCCATCTTCTTACCTTTGGGTTGGACATGGTCTCCATATCTATATCATCCACACCCGTTTTGTCTTTAAGATGGCCATAGTCTTCACATCCATGTCATCCACCTCCTACCCTCTCACCTTTGGGTTGGCCACAATCTTCACTTCCATATTATCACCCTACCTTCTTATCTTTGCATTGGCCATGGTCTCCATACCTATATCATCCACACCCATTTCATCTTTAGGTTGGCCATAGCTTTCATTCCATATCATCCACCTCCCACCCTCTCGCTTTTGGGTTGGTCGTGGTTTCCACATCCATATCATCTCCCCCACCCTCTCACCTTTGGATTGACTATGATGTCCATATCCATATCTTCTCCCTTGTCCTGCAGTCTCTTGATGGCCTCCAGAGACACCCATAGATTATTGGTGTTGAAGATTTTGAATTTGGAAACAGAGGTGAACTCATCTATGTGTTCCTGTGGCACTTGGGCAATTTCCAGGAGTTTCAAGCTCCCCTCATGCTGTATCAGGGTCCCACCCTGCAAGGACAAGGGTAACAATATGCATACAGTCCATGAAAATCCATTTCCTGAGTTTAATACATACCCCTAGTATATTAGAAATAGACAAACGGGGGAATGGCTGGATATGAGGAAGGAGGTGATATGATGATGTGCTGGGGTGTGCAGAAGGGATGGAATATTCTGCACAAGTATCATCTCAAGGTATTCTGGGAATTGTAGTTTTAAGGAAGCGGCTCAGTGACTGCTAGTAGAGCAGAACTTGAATATTGAGGAAATAAAAAAGGTAGGAAAAGTTCACAATATTTAATGAATTAATTAACTTCAGGAAAGAAAAGCTACTCTCTAGAAACACATAAACTTTGCTTTATCAAACTGCTTTATCTCTGCTGGGATATTTGAACACAGTTAGCATACATGATTCTTTTAATATCTACTCATTGTCTTATGTGAACAATATATTTGTTCTCTTTCCAGAGCTGGGAGCCTTAGATGATACTCTTCAGAATGCAAATCATCGTATAGTTACTGTAGATAACTGGACAAAAGCTAATTCTCTTAAACTTAACACACAAAAAAAACACATTACTTTGGTTTGGTAATCAGCAGCAAATCTTGATGTTATTTTGCCTTCAGGAGCTGTACTTAAATTTGAACAAAAATCTAAAGTGTTAGGAATGATTCCAAGTTAACGTCTGAATATCAAATTAATGAATTAGTTAAGAAGTGTTTTTTTTTTAATTTTACTGTGATTAAGAACTATGAGGTCATCCTTGAGCTCTGCTAGCTTTAGAACTGTTGCACAAGCTATTTCTATCTAATACTGCATCTAGATTATTGTAACTGTTAAGGAAGGTGAATCATTGCATTCTGGCGAGGTTGGATCTACTGGTCCTTTCAGGATTTGGTTCAGACTGGCTGGAAAGCAAGCAATAGGCAGCACCTAACACTGACTGGCTGGAACATAGCTGGATCTGTCCAGCAGTTGGCCCCCAAGAGGGCCCTTGGGTAGAAGGAGGACAGGAAGGTCCACAGGACAGGACAAGATGAGGGTGGACAGGACCGCAGGAACAGAGAACGGCAAAGGCAGAGACACTAGAATGGGCAAGGCTAGGAGCAGAAACAAGCCAGGCTAGAGGGCTGGAACATGCAGGACTGGATGCAGTAATAAGCAGGACTGGAAGACTAGGGCAAATAGGACTGGAAGCAAGAATGAACAGGGCTGGAAGTCCAAAGACTGGAACAACAGGACTGGGTGCAGGGACAAGCTGGAACCAGAGGGCAGTGTTGCCAGGTGGAAAATTTTTTTCCCACCCAATCCAGCACAAAAACCGCCCAAAACCCGCCCAAACTCAAACCCCGCCCCTGACACCCCCACCCCCGCGTCATCGCCCCCGCCCCCGCCGGCCCCGCCTCCCCCGGCACCGGCCCCGCCTCCCCCGTCATCGGCCCCGCCTCCCACGTCACTAACCCCGCCCAAAAACGTCACTAACCCCGCCCCCCGCGGTCGAAAAAGCCGCACAAAAAACCGCCCTGAAGCCCAAAAAACAGCCCAAAAAACCGCAACCCGCCGCGGGCAAAAATTTCCTGTGGCGGGTCGCGGAAAACCGCCCAATTGGGCGGTAAAACCGCCCACCTGGCAACACTGCCAGAGAGGCAATGACCACTACAGTAAGCACAACTCTGGAAGCCTGTTGCCAAAGTACTGGAAACGTATAGAACACTTCCTTATATATCCCCAGCCAGGAAGTGAGGTCATCTGTCAGCACCCCATCTAGGGCTATAAAAGGGAAGTGCAGCAACCAGGAAGTAAAGGCTCACAAGACTCTTAGCATGGTATGCTGCGGGACTTTAGTGGCTTACTGGACCTGGTGAGGGGCGTGGCAGTAAAATCTCTTGTTCTATTACTTTGAAATTAAGAAAGAAGCTTCACCTTTTGCAAAATATCTCTGCTAGGTTAATATTTAATGTAGGTAAATATCATGAAGCTACTTCTCTCTTGAATGATTTGCATTGGCTCAAGATCGATAGTATTCATTTTAAATGTGCATGCTTGGTCTATAAAAGTTTTTATGGATTGAATTCTGAAACAGTGGGTCAGTTGTTAACATTTCCAGGTGGGAAAAGGTTATCTTTAGACTTCCCTACCATGAAGAATATAAATTATAAATCAATTTGGGAGCATGTTTTTGTTTTTCAAGTTGCAAGGATCTGGAATGGTATTCCAATTCAGTTTTGTCAAATGACATCATTTGTTATATTTAGAAAAGCTTTTAAGACTTATTTGTTTTTGAATCAAAGATTGTAAACTTAAGTTGTTTTGATAGCGATCTGCTTTGGTTACTGTTTGAAATTATTTATTTAGCAAATGTTATGATTCAGCTTGGAGAAAAGACGGCTGAGGGGTGATATGATAGAGGTATATAAAATAATGAGTGGAGTGGAAAAGGCAGATATGGAGAGTCTGTTTACGCTTTCCAAAAATACTAGGACAAGGGGGCATGCGATGAAGCTGGAGTGCAGTAAGTTTAAAACAAATAAGATAAAAATTTTCTTTACTCAGCGCATAATTTGACTCTGGAATTCGTTGCCGGAGAATGTGGTTAAGGCGGTTAGCTTAGCAGAGTTTAAGAAAGGTTTGGACGGCTTCCTGAAGGAAAAGGCCATAGAATGTTATTAAATGGATGTAGGGAAAAATCCACTATTCCTGGGACAAGCAGTACAAAATGCTTTGCTCCGTGGATCTTGCCGGGTGATTGTGACCTGGATTGGCCACTGTCGGAGACAGGGTGCTGGGCTAGATGGACCAGTGTGGCAATGCTTATGTCTTATGCTTAATGTAAATTCCTTCTAATGTGAAGTTACCTTAGTATGTTATCTGCCTTGTAGCCTTTTTGGTTAAAAGCAGAATAGAAATTCACTGTTACAATATACAAATACAATACAGTACCACCTAATTCCAGTGAGTGGATCAAGGCAGTTTACAGTTTTAAAAACAAATAGGAAAAAAGACTGCCAAAATTCAAAACAGGAAAGCAGAATCATTTGTCAGAGGACAGAGACACATGACTGAGTGCAAATACAGGCAAATCGGGCAACCAGTCCGGCACACCTAATCCCCACTGAAAGCCAGACTGAAGAAATGAGTTTTTAGAACAGTTTTAATTCACTGAAAAGACTGCTCTGCAGGAATATAGGCGGGCAGGTTATTCTAAAGTTTAGGGGCTAAGTAGTTCAAAGCTGAGTGTCCCATTGATTCAGAATAGCCGGTGGGAGTCTAAAGACCTTTAGCAGGGGTGCAAGGAATTGTTAGGTAATGGGGTAGTCCTATATTGTAGGCCTTGTGAGTTAGGCAAAGAATTTTAAATAAGACTCGATAATGTACTGGAAGCCAGTGTAACAGAACAAACAGAGGCGTTATGTGATTGAATTTCCAGAAATGGCAGGGAAAATGTTCCACCCATTCTGCTCTCTCACCTTGACATCTGCCGGTGTCTTATCTGTCACCTCCATGATAAACTCACAGGGGTGATCCTCTGTTGCAGTAGTAACCAGGTGACCCAGGATGCGCAGGTCCACGGTGGCACCCAGGTTGTCAATGTTTGAGATGAAGATGAAGTGTTTGCCTTGGTTCAGGAATTCCTGCAGCAGGCCTGAGCGGTACAGACTGGCATAAACATCACCATGCCCTGGTGGATACCAGGCCTTTGCATTCTCACCTTCCATGGACAAGCTACGTGCTATTGGCAGCCGGGACTCCCTTCTTATTCTTGGGAACCTACATGAGGGGTAGAGTGGAGGAGGACTCAGTGACTCAAGTGACACATCAACAGGCATCACTGATTTTTTTTCAAACCTCCCCTCCCTTTCTGGGGCTCACCGGCTCTGCGTGAAGGTCTGGACCTGCACTCGTTGATGGGAATATTTTTTGCAGACTTTCTGAGTCTCTTCATCAGTGTAGAAAGAATTCATGAGAAGCAGAGGCACATCACAATCATACTGTTTGTTGAGGTGCTGGGGAAGAGGAGAAATGGTGATTGAGTATGCCCCTTCACCAACCCATGAGCAGAAAGGGGACAGAGCTAAGTTTTCCCTCCAACCATGACTCACTAGAGTTATTGCTTAAATGCACAGACCCTTGTACAAAGCTGTGACTCTCGGTGCCACCTTATTGCCACAGGCATAGTTTAGGGTGGGCATGAGGAGACAGTGCCCTACCCCAAAATGTTGAGAGTGTTAATGCTGAATTACTCCCCCTTCTTCCAATACCAATATGACTTCCTTACCATTTGCCCTGCCTCCCCCCCCCCCCCCAAGTAAGCAGGCAAACTACACCTAAAGATACTATCTACCACTGAAAAGCGGACAGTCCCTTATGCAACCAAGAAGTGTTTCTCTTTGGTATCCTATCATTTCTCTGCCAGGGTACACCTCTGTGCAAGGCATGGCTTGCTTTCTGCAAGACACTATACTCCCCCCAGGCATGGAGCCCCAGTATGCCCCCTCATGCAAAGCATGGTGTCTCTCCTTGATGCCTTCTGCTTCACCCGATTGGTGCCCTAGAACCATAGGCATAATTTAACTGCTTAGTTGGTGGTGTGGGGGGGGGGGGAGGAGTAGGAGTATTAATGTCATACCAGCAGTGGGGAATGGGAGCTGATTCAGCACCAGCAGCCACAGAATTTAGGGGTGTGCCATTCCCCCTATCCCCCCTTCTCTCCCCCCCCCCCCGACTACACCTAAGTCTGGAATGGAACATGCCCTTTTCACATTTCTTTTGATGCCTCACATCCTGTACCAGCTCAAAGCCCTGGGCCGCATCTCACCTCAATCTGTTTCACAGTCAAATCCAGGAAGGTGTTCTCATTGCAAACGCTCATAAGACTCTTGGGGCCCGGAAAGGCCATGCTGGTACCCAGGCCCCCATTCAGCTTCAGAACCACTAGCTGGTTGAGCAGCTCGGAGACATCCTTAGGCAAGGGTGTGGACTGCAGAAGGTCGTATGCCTGGATCTGAAAGATAAATGAGAGATGCCTCCAAAGAGCTTTGCTTGGACACCAGCAGGAGGAAACGTACATTCATGGTGGCACATCACAATTACAGGTTTAAAGTGCCTAGGACTTCTCTCAAGGCACCAGATCTCTTGAATGTTTCAAGTTTATTAAACACATGATATACCATACATCAAATGTACATCTGAGTGGTTTACAAATAAAAAGTATATAAAACAATAAAAGCAAAGAAATTACAATTTCCAAAAAGGACAAGAAAGGCAAACATCTCTGTGCTATAAAAATCCAGGTTCTGAGCCACCCCAAAGCAATCGCTGTACTCACAACTCATTTATTTAGTAAAAAGAGAGGTTTTCAATCCTATCAAACTGTAAGATGGGAGACTATTCCCAAGATGGTGCTGTGAATAGACGCACCTGTGTTTGTTCCTGGAGGCTGCTGTGTTTGTGAGTTTCTCTCGGTGCCTCTGTAGCCTCGTCAACGATGGGGAAGCGGAGGGGGAAGGTAAAGGAATTTCCATCGGTTCCTGTGACCTCCTTGACGATGAAACAAACAACTCTGCAATTTCCCAGGCAGCAACCGGGTCCTCAGGGAACTTCGATCCCCTCTGCAGCTCTCGGCCCTTCGGAGTCGATCGAGAGTGGAAACGGGGCTTCCTCGAGCCCTGTGGAATGAATTGCACCTCCCCAGCCTGGAAGAGAGTTGCTGGCTGTTCAAACAGAGACAGACGCCGAAGTGGCTCACCTGGTCCTGTCTGAGGGTGTGACTGCAGCAACGGAGATAGATTCTCAACTTCGGGAAACATTACTACAACAGGCTTCAAAGGTATTGCCTCAAGCTATTGTTTCCAAGTTAGCTCGTGCTGATAGTCTATCTCAATCTCCTCCTGTGGCTAGTGGAGTGATTAGACCAGCAATTGTGACGCTGGAGTCACTATAGGACATGGTTTACAATATCCAAACCTCTATGCAAACTACTTTAAAGCAGAATTCTTCTGATATTGAAGTTCTTTCTGAGGCTGCCCTGCTTCAAGCACAAGTGACTGCACAGCAAACCCAGAAATTGGAACATGTGGATATCAAAATTCAAGAAATGGGATCTATAGAAACAGCTTTGGTTAAAGACAATAATTTCCTACATAAACGACTTGAATACCTCGAAAATCAGACTAAAAGACTTAACCTTAGGTTTCTTAATTTTCCCAAATCGCCGTTAATCTATCCTTTGGAGATGGTTAAAAAATATTTGGTGGACATCCTGGGAATGGACAAGGACTCACTCCCTCCCATTACACGGGCTTATTACATCGGGAGTACTGGAGTGGTGGTAGGAAACCCCTCCCCGTAATAGGGGAGGGAATGAATCTTACCTCATTCCTAGAAAGCTCATTAGAAATAGTTACTCAGAGATTAACTCTGCTTGCCACTTTCGCGTTGGAGCCTGATAGGAATGCCGTACTACGGCTTTCGTTTTTGGGCTCAAAGGGCCGTATCTTTCCAGATCTCTCACGGCCTACACAGATGAGACGAAGGGCCTTTTTGGAACTTCGCCCCAGGGTGGTGGCATTGGGAGCAAATTTTGTTTTGCGATTTCCTTGTTTTTGTAATGTGATGCTTGAGGGTAAACATTTTCAGTTTGTAGATCCAAAACAGTTGAAAGAGTTTATTGATGCAAGAGTTGATGTGAATATAGTAAACCTTCCCTAATTTAGCAGGCTGGGGTCTGAACCAGAGGAAGCATCTATTGATTATTAATTATTGTATTTTTTTTTTTATTTCCTTAATCTTGGAATCAAATTTCTTTAACTTGTGGACAAATGGGCTGTAAAGATATATACTTATCATTTTTGTTTCCTAATGTTAAATAATGCCGAATGCATATTCACTTTAAGTGGTGATACAGTGGGGGAAATAAGTATTTGATCCCTTGCTGATTTTGTAAGTTTGCCCACTGACAAAGACATGAGCAGCCCATAATTGAAGGGTAGGTTATTGGTAACAGTGAGAGATAGCACATCACAAATTAAATCCGGAAAATCACATTGTGGAAAGTATATGAATTTATTTGCATTCTGCAGAGGGAAATAAGTATTTAATCCCTCTGGCAAACAAGACCTAATACTTGGTGGCAAAACCCTTGTTGGCAAGCACAGCGGTCAGACGTCTTCTGTAGTTGATGATGAGGTTTGCACACATGTCAGGAGGAATTTTGGTCCACTCCTCTTTGCAGATCATCTCTAAATCATTAAGAGTTCTGGGCTGTCGCTTGGCAACTCGCAGCTTCAGCTCCCTCCATAAGTTTTCAATGGGATTAAGGTCTGGTGACTGGCTAGGCCACTCCATGACCCTAATGTGCTTCTTCCTGAGCCACTCCTTTGTTGCCTTGGCTGTATGTTTTGGGTCATTGTCGTGCTGGAAGACCCAGCCACGACCCATTTTTAAGGCCCTGGCGGAGGGAAGGAGGTTGTCACTCAGAATTGTACGGTACATGGCCCCATCCATTCTCCCATTGATGCGGTGAAGTAGTCCTGTGCCCTTAGCAGAGAAACACCCCCAAAACATAACATTTCCACCTCCATGCTTGACAGTGGGGACGGTGTTCTTTGGGTCATAGGCAGCATTTCTCTTCCTCCAAACACGGCGAGTTGAGTTCATGCCAAAGAGCTCAATTTTTGTCTCATCTGACCACAGCACCTTCTCCCAATCACTCTCGGCATCATCCAGGTGTTCACTGGCAAACTTCAGACGGGCCGTCACATGTGCCTTCCGGAGCAGGGGGACCTTGCGGGCACTGCAGGATTGCAATCCGTTATGTCGTAATGTGTTACCAATGGTTTTCGTGGTGACAGTGGTCCCAGCTGCCTTGAGATCATTGACAAGTTCCCCCCTTGTAGTTGTAGGCTGATTTCTAACCTTCCTCATGATCAAGGATACCCCACGAGGTGAGATTTTGCGTGGAGCCCCAGATCTTTGTCGATTGACAGTCATTTTGTACTTCTTCCATTTTCTTACTATGGCACCAACAGTTGTCTCCTTCTCGCCCAGCGTCTTACTGATGGTTTTGTAGCCCATTCCAGCCTTGTGCAGGTGTATGATCTTGTCCCTGACATCCTTAGACAGCTCCTTGCTCTTGGCCATTTTGTAGAGGTTAGAGTCTGACTGATTCACTGAGTCTGTGGACAGGTGTCTTTCATACAGGTGACCATTGCCGACAGCTGTCTGTCATGCAGGTAACGAGTTGATTTGGAGCATCTACCTGGTCTGTAGGGGCCAGATCTCTTACTGGTTGGTGGGGGATCAAATACTTATTTCCCTCTGCAGAATGCAAATAAATTCATATACTTTCCACAATGTGATTTTCCGGATTTAATTTGTGATGTGCTATCTCTCACTGTTACCAATAACCTACCCTTCAATTATGGGCTGCTCATGTCTTTGTCAGTGGGCAAACTTACAAAATCAGCAAGGGATCAAATACTTATTTCCCCCACTGTATATTGGAAAATTTAAATAAATAATTTAAAAAAAGATAGGCGACTATTCCAGTACATAAAACCACACTACCCACACTACGAACAGTATCTAAAGGTCCAAGCTTGGTCTTTGAGGGCTGCAAACAGGCCAGATCTTCAGTAATATGCATGCACACTTCCTCCACTGTATGCAAATCTCTCTCATGCATATTCATTATTATAAATATCAACTCCTAACAGTTATATTCAATACTTTTTATTCATTATATAACATATATTTTTGACTTCTCCACATATAAGAAAATACCTACATTCATCCTCATTCAAACTGCTTCACATATCAAGACCACTAACTAATATACTGAAACCCTATCTACCAACCTAAGCTCTTCAGTTCTACTAGTCAATATATTCTGTGCACACCGTAATTGCTCAATCCGCTGATTAATCTATTTAGAAACCCGCCTCCTGATGACGCTCAAGTAGCGAAACACAGACTGTGTAGAGTATGGGGTGATCTACAACGGATTGATTACAAACTTGAGTTTGAGACCTGGAGAAGGAGTGTCTCCACCAAGAAGCCTTGCAACAAAAACATTTTGTGATGGCATTACCGTTGGAAAAACAATATAAAAAGTGCTGATTTGTGAAGTTCAAAATATGTGTGATGATGAACTTATCAGTGGAGTCAGGTTGAGTGCTGACTTGTGAAGTAAAGGTTTTCGTGGACAAACCAGTGGATTAATCAGCGGATTGAGCAATTACGGTGTGCACAGAATATATTGACTAGTAGAACTGAAGAGCTTAGGTTGGTAGATAGGGTTTCAGTATATTAGTTAGTGGTCTTGATATGTGAAGCAGTTTGAATGAGGATGAATGTAGGTATTTTCTTATATGTGGAGAAGTCAAAAATATATGTTATATAATGAATAAAAAGTATTGAATATAACTGTTAGGAGTTGATATTTAAATATTGAGTACAGTTATTGAGTAATATATTTAACCCTGGAATAATTAGTGTTTATGCATATTCATTAGGGATATCCTGAAAATCTGGCTTGTTTGTAGCCCTCAAGGCAGTGGCGTAGCCACAGGTGGGCCTGGGTGGGCCAGGGCCCGCCCACTTAGGTCTTAGGCCCACCCAACAGTAGAACACGTTTAGCGGTAGCTGGTGGGGATCCCAAGCTCTGCCAGCTGAAGTCTTCCCCCTGTTGGGAATGAAAACGCTACTCTCCACGATACCAGAATCTGCGCATGCTCAGTTTTCAGTGCATGCCTGCTGCAGACTGCCAAGGTGGCAAGAAGCATTTTCCTACCTGCTGAAATATTTTTTTGGTGGTGATTGGAGGGGGGGGGGGGGGGGGGGGGAGAACACTTGGTACCCACCCACTTCTTGCCTAGGCTACGCCCCTGCCTCAAGGACTGAACTTGGGCAAGCCTGCTCTCAACTGATATGGTGGAACAACCAATAAGTTCAAGTTCAATTTAATTTTGATATACTGCAAAATCATAATAACGTATCTAAGCCAATATATTGGGGAATAATCAAGACAAAAACCAAAACCAAACCAAGAAAATGAATAAGCAAAAAAAAAGTAAAGCACAAAAGGAAAATTATTGCAATTGTATGTGGTGATTGGGTAAAAAGGGGGTAGAAAAGAGCAAAAGGTACAAATCAATTTGAAAGCAAGTCGGGTTTTTGGGAAGGCCTGAATGAAAAAGTATATCTTACAGTTATATTAAAATTTCAGGACTGTGGTTTCAGTCCGGAGGGAAAGGGCATTTCACAGAGCAAGGACTATAATGCAGAAACAGGTATTTTGGAGGGCATCAAGCCAAATATATTTTGCTGGAATGATCTAAATGTTTGGTTGAGGAGTAAGGGATTAATAGACGGGTAGAAACAGCAGTGATCCTGATGATGGGATCTTAGGTTAATAGCTTAAATCAGGGGTTCTCAACCCAGCCAGTCTGTTTTTCAGGAGATCCACAATGAATATGCATGGGATAAATTTGCATGTAGGCAGGGCCGTGCCGATGCGGTAAGTGGGGTAAGCGCCGCAGGGGGGCGCTATCCTCTGGGGGGCGCCGCCGCTGCGTGCTTACCCTGCCCTCCCGCTCCCATGTAGGAACTGCCCGCCCTCTTCTCCCCCCCAAGATCCCGTTCCTTTTTTTTTTCTTTTAAATTTACCTTCCTCCGGCAGCGCAGCGTCAGTGAAGGAGGCGGCGCTCCCAGTCCCAACGTCTCTAGTCTTCCCTTGTTCGCTGCTCACTGCCCCGCCTTCTTCTGACGTCAAGGAGAGAGGGGAATCGCTGCCTTGGAGCCAGGCAGGGGGGGGGGGGGGCGCCAACTGGTAGTCTGCAGGGGGGCGCCAGAGACCCTTGGCACGGCCCTGCATGTAGGGCCTCCAATGTATGCAAATCTATCTTCATGCATATTCATTGTGGATAGCCTGAAAACCAGACTGCCTAGGTGTGCCCTGAAGACTGGGTTAGGAACCCCTGGCTAAAAGGTTACTGTTAAAGCAACGAGTAGCTCATGTCAACATAATTTTCATGCACCAGTGATTAATTTTACTGTTATATTCTGGATCAACTGCAGTCTCTGTAATTCAACTACCTTTAGGCCATTGAAAAGGGCATTGCAGGAGTACAGACTGCTGATATTTGACTGTCCAGTGATAGATGTTTATCGAGAGTGATTCCTAATATTTTTAGTTGTTTTTTGATTTAGTATGTTTGATGATTGATTGTGAAATTTTGGTAGGATGTGGGGTTGTGTGGGCTGAATAGTACCAGGAATTTGGTTTTGTCTCAGTTTAGTTTGAGTTTGAAAGTTGTTGCCCAGTTTTCCATGAGGTCCAGGCCTTTTTAATTTTCTTCTCTATTTCTGTGATACTGTTCTGAAAAGGTATGTAGATGGTGATGTCTGCATATATGAATGGGTGGAAGCCCATGGATTCTAGTTTTTTCCCGAGTGGCGCCATCATTACTTTGAACAGTACTGATGAGATTGGAGATCCCTGTGGTACCCCAGAGATCCATGAGGTTGATATCTGGTTAGACATGTTTATGATGTAGGATCTGGTCCTTAGGAAACCATTGAACCATGCTGCTACTGGTCTGCTGATTCCCATATTGTCGATCAGGGTCATTAGTATTGTGTGATCTACTAGGTTGAACGCACTTGACATATTGAATTGTAATAGTAATATGTTTTGTCCTTGGCATATTAAGCTTCTGAACTTTGTTAATAAGGGTAGTTATGACTGTCGTCTGTAATAAAAAGGATTTTAGAGATTGCTTTTCAACTCTGAGTGACCGGCAGTGCACTCGCTCATTAAAATGATTGTTTAAAATGATTTGGAGGAATGTAGAAGAAGAGACAGCTCTAATTAATTTGGTATGTGAAGGGAGAGGTGGAGCCTGTTTCGAGTTCAGACTGGCCACCTGGCCTGAAAAACATGTGACCACATTCCCACTGTATCACTTGTTTACCAAAACAGAGAAATTCTCAAACATTCTGTAATTTTCCTTAGCTCTGAACATGAGTTCTAAGCCTAATAAAAAAGGGGAGCCTCTTACAGTGAAACCAGAAGCTCATCTGTGGATAGACGCATCGCATAGAACCAGACTCCTAGTCATGAGACTCTGACCGCTGAAAAAGGGGCTACTCTCAGCTGATGTAAAAAGTCTGGATGATGTAAGGACCAGTGATGTAAGGATAGGCATTGTTTATATTATAGTGTATTATTGCTTTTCCTGGTCTAGCATTGCTTGGATGTAGGGACCAGTGATGTAATGATTGTTTATAGGTATTGTTTCTTTTCAGTTATATGGCTTAATAACTGTATATATCTTAATCATTGTGTATTTTAGAACCTCTAATAAAAGTCTCATTTACCTAATATGAATCCAAAAGAATCCACAGTAATTACTGAGTAGTCTGTGTCAGCGAGGCAGGCTGTAAAACCAGGTCAGAACACTGCCTCAGTGCTGTGTTGTTGTCTGAAGCCTGATTGAGAGTTGTGAAGGACTGAAAATTGTGTCAGGTATTCCATTAGTTGTTGTGCTACAAGGCCCTCCATCTTTTTGGTCAATAGCGGTATTGAGGCCACTGGTCTGTAGTTTGTGATGTTGCTGATTTTGCTTTTTGTGTTTTTGGGGATTGGTGTTAGTACTATGTCACCTTTGTCTGTTGGGAATTGTCCTTTTGCAAACATGAATGCATTGTGTTTGGTGAAGTGCTCGATGAACCAGTCCGATGGGTCTTTCTTCATGTAGTTAGGGCATAAGTACATAAGTAATGCCACACTGGGAAAAGACCAAGGGTCCATCAAGCCCAGCATCCTGTCCACGACAGCGGCCAATCCAGGCCAAAGGCACCTGGTGAGCTTCCCAAACGTACAAACATTCTATACATGTTATTGCTAGGGCAGTTGTCTAGCATGCAGTACGCACGTGCAAATTTAATCAATAGTTTCTTTACCGTATTTGGTTCAGGTGATTTAAATGTAGACCAGGATCTGTCTGCCACAGTGTGGATGTCGGTGGTTTCGCAGTCTTGTAGGAAGTCAGTGATGGATGTTCGTGATTGTTTGTTATTTTGTTTTTGAAATAAGTACATAAGTATTGCCATACAGACCAAAGGTTCATCAAACCCAGCATCCTATTTCCAACAGTGGCCAATCCAGGTCACAAGTACCTGGCAAGATCCCAAAACAGTACAATACATTTTATGCTGCTTATTCTAGAAATAAGCAGTTGGTTTTCCCCAGGTCCATTTTAATAATGGTCTATGGCTTTAGGATGCCATCCAAACCTTTTTTAAACTCCGCTAAGCTAACCGCTTTTATTACATTCTCTGGCAACGAATTCCAGTGTTTAATTACACATTGAGTGAAGAAATATTTTCTCTGATTCGTTTTAAATTTACTACTTTGTAGCTTCATTGCGTGCCCCCTAATCCTAGTATTTTTGGAAAGAGTAAACAAACGATTCACATCTACCTGTTTCACTCTACTCATTTTATAGACTATCTTATCTCCCCTCAGCCGTCTTTTCTCCAAGCTGAACAGCCCTAGCCGCTTTAGCCTTTCTTTATAGGGAAGCCGTCCCATCCCCTTTATAATGTTCATTGTCCTTCTCTGTACCTTTTCTAATTCCACTGTATCTTTTTTGAGATGTGGCAACCAGAATTGAACACAATAGTCGAGGTGTGGTCGCACCATGGAGCGATACAAGAGCATTATAACGTCCTCATTTTTGTTTTCCATTCCTTTCCTAATAATACCTAACATTCTATTTGCTTTCCAAGCCACAGCCGCACACTGAGCAGAGGGTTTCAATGTATCATCAACGATGACGCCTAGAACCCTTTCCTGGCCGGTGACTCCTAATGTGGAACCTTGCATTACATAACTATAATTCAGGTTCCTCTTTCCCACATGCATCATCACTTTGCACTTGCTCACATTAAACGTCATCTGCCATTTCGATGCCCAGTCTCATAAAGTCCTCTTGTAATTTTTCACAATCCTCTTGCGATTTAACAACTTTGAATAACTATTGTGCAAACTCATTTGCAGCTGGTGGTGTTTTAGTTGATGTTAATAAGCTTGGGTTATCAGTAGCTTGTTCATCAGTTTGAATAATTTTTTCATACTGGTCTGTTCAAGGTTTGCTGTAGTGTTCTGTTTTAGCATTCTTTGTTTATGTATTTTCTAATGCTATTTAACGTATTTATAAATGATTTGGAAATTGGAACGATGAATGAGATGATTAAATTTGCAGATGACACAAAACTATTCAACGTTGTCCAAACGCATGCAGATTGAGAAATATTGCAGGAAGACCTTAGGAAACTGGAAGACTGGGCATCCAAATAGCAGATGAAATGTAATGTGGACAAATGCAGAGTGATGCACTTTGGGAAGAATAATCTGAACCATAGTTACCTGATGCTAGGGTCCACCTTAGGAGTCAGCACTGAAGAATAAAATCTAGGTGTCACTGTAGACAATATGCTATTCTGCCCAGTGTGTGGCAGTGGCCAAAAAAGCAAACATGATGCTAGAAATAAGACCAAAAATAATATAATGCCTCTGTATCGCTCCATGGTGCAATCTCACCTTGAGTATTGTGTTCAGTTCTGGTCGCCTAAAGAGGTTAGGGCTCTTCAGATTGGAAAAGAGACAGCTGAATGAGGATATGATTGAGGTCTATAAAATCCTGAGTGGTGTAGAGCTGGTGGAGGTAAATCGATTTTTCATATTCAAAAAGTACAAAGATCAGAGGACACTCAATGAAATTGCATGGAAACACTTTTAAAACAAACAGGAGGAAATATTTTTTCAATCAAAGAATAGTCAAGCTCTAGAACTTGCTGCCAGAGGACGTAGTAATGGCAGTTAACGTATCTGGGTTTAAAAAAGGTTTGGACAAGTTCCTGGAGGAAAAGTCCATAGTCTGTTATTGAGATGAAATTGGGGGAAATCACTGCTTGCCCTGGGATTGGTATCATGGAATGGTGTTATTAATTGGGTTTCTGCCAGGTACTTGTGACCTGGATTGTCCAATGCTGGAAGCAGGAAACTGGGTTAGATGGATCATTGGTCTGACCCACTATGGCTATTCTTATGTTCTTATGCATCACAGCACAGAGACCAGATTTCTCCAGGGCACAATATACTCCTGGATTTCTGCCCTTTTTCCTGTAGGGGGTGGGCAGGTCCTTCCAATCCCTGTATAAGTCTTAACCCCAATTCTTCATCCCCTAATGGGACTTACCCTGTCCTCAGGGGGTTGTTGGATCTTCTCCCATTCCAGTGCAGGACCCTTCTTTTGCAGGAAGCGCTGGTAGAGTCTCAGGAATCCATGGATATCTCTCTTCAGGGCCTGGCAAGAGCAGGGAAAAAGGGTGATGAGCACTAGTGTTAAAAACAGCTGGGGCAGGAGAGGGGGGGGGGGGGGGGGTCTTATAAGACAAGGAAAAGCCCGGGGATGACCTAGTAGACATTTTCCACCACCCTTGCTTAAGCTACCCTCACAAAAGAGCTAGACCACTTGTCCCACGTAGAAAAAGCAGAGCCGGTACAAGAGTAGTGAGTACCCTAGGCAAACCTTCAGCTTTATACCACCCTTCCTCAATTAACTTTCAGGCCCCTAGCCTGCAGACCTCCCTGCCCCCACTCCATATTTTGTTAATTATACTCAAAAATCATGATCATCACACAAATAAATACAGGTTAAAGTGTGTGCTGATAATCTGGGAGTTTGAGTGACTGTCAGGACCTATTGTTTTGCTTTGACTGCAAATGCTTTTTGCAGCCCCCGTGAATCTGCCACCTTAGGCGATCTCCTAGTATTGCCTAATGGTTGAGCCAGCTCTGAGAAAAAGACAGAAGACAAGCTGGCACCAAAAATACTACTACTACTTATCATTTCTATAGCGCTACTAGATGTACGCAGCACTGTATACTGAACATGTAAGAGATGGTCCCTGCTCGACAGAGCTTACAATCTAATCAAGACAAATAGGACAAACAAGGGATAAGGGAATTACTTAAGGTGGGAATGATGAAAAGGACATTCGTACTGAACAAGTGAATAGGAGTTAGGAGTTAAAAGCAGCCTCAAAAAGGTGGGCTTTTAGCCTACATATGAAGACAGCCAGAGATGGAGCTTCATGTACTGACTCAGGAAGTCTATTCCAGGCATATGGTGCAGCAAGATAAAAGGAACAGAGTCTGGAGTTGGCAGTGGAGGAGAAGGGTACAGATAAAATAGATTTACCTAATGAATGGAGTTCTCGGGGACGAGTGTAGGGAGAGATAAGAGTGGAGAGGTACTGAGCAGCTGCAGAGCGAATGCACTTGTAAGTCAATAAGAGGAGTTTGAACTGTATGTGGAAACAGATAGGAAGCCAATGAAGTGACTTGAGGAGAGGGCTAATATGAGCATAATAGTTGTGCAGCAGAAGTTTGAATGGATTGAAGGGGAGAGTGAAGGTTTAGTGGGAGTCCTTTGAGCAGGGACCGTCCTTCTTTGTTTATTTTGTACAGCGCTGCTAGAAATGTTAAGTAGTAGTAGTAGTAGACCTGTGAGAAGAAAGATGCAGTCATCTACTACTACTACTATTTAGCATTTCTATAGCGCTACAAGGCATACGCAGCGCTGCACAAACATAGAAGAAAGACAGTCCCTGCTCAAAGAGCTTACAATCTAATAGACAAAAAATAAATAAAGTAAGCAAATCAAATCAATTAATGTGAACGGGAAGGAAGAGAGGAGGGTAGGTGGAGGCGAGTGGTTACAAGTGGTTACGAGTCAAAAGCAATGTTATAGAGGTGGGCTTTCAGTCTAGATTTAAAGGTGGCCAAGGATGGGGCAAGACGTAGGGGCTCAGGAAGTTTATTCCAGGCATAGGGTGCAGCGAGACAGAAGGCGCGAAGTCTGGAGTTGGCAGTAGTGGAGAAGGGAACAGATAAGAAGGATTTATCCATGGAGCGGAGTGCACGGGAAGGGGTGTAGGGAAGGACGAGTGTGGAGAGATACTGGGGAGCAGCAGAGTGAGTACATTTATAGGTTAGTAGAAGAAGTTTGAACAGGATGCGAAAACGGATAGGGAGCCAGTGAAGGGTCTCTAAGCATGAGGTGATAAGAGTGTGGATAAGGGTTTTGGTAGTGTGCTCAGAAAGGAAGGGATGAATTTTAGTGATATTAATCAGCAGGTTTTAGCAGTCTGTTGGATTTGTGCAGAGAAGAGGAGAGGTTGGTTTAGGGGGAAAGATAAGAAGCTCAGTCTTGGCCATATTTAGTTTCAGATGGCAGTGAGACATCCAGGCAGCAATGTCGGACAGGCAGGCTGAGACTTGGGCCTGGATTCTTGCTGAAATTTCTGGTGTGGAGAGGTAGATCTGGGAGTCACCAGCATAAAGGTGATACTGAAAACCAGAGCACCAAGGGAATAAGTATAGATGGAGAAAAGAATAGTTCTCCGAGGACAAGCAGGCTGCTTGTTCTCACGACTGGGTGACGTCCGCGGCAGCCCCCACCAACCGGAAGAAGCTTCGTGGGCGGTCCGCACGCAGGGCACGCCCACCGCGCATTCGCGGCCGTCTTCCCGCCCATGCGCGACCGTTCCCGCCAGTCTTTTCTTTTCCGTGCTGGAGAGAGTCGTGCGTCGCCGCTCTCTCTTAGTCAGCCCCGGAAAACCGTCGCGTTGTCCGCGAATTCGCTTATTTTCTGTTTTTTGTTGCCGCGCACTTCAAACCCTTTTTTTTTTCTTTTCTTTAAAAAAAAAAAAAAAGGAAGAGAACGCGCTGAATTTTTCCCTCGTTTTCTAGCGAGGTCGTCGCGTTGCGGCCTTGTGGCCGCGTGGTCGCTTTATTTTCCGAGGTGTGATTTACCGCCACCATCGACGACTTTAACTTCGCCGACGCGATTTTTCCGTCGATGTCCTCGAAGGTCCCGATTTAAGAAGTGTGGTCGGTGCGGCCGGCCTATCTCGCAGACCGACACCCACGCTTGGTGCCTCCAGTGCCTCGGGCCGGAGCACAATATCAAGTCATGTTCTTTGTGTCTTGGTCTCCAGAAACGGACTCAGGTTGCGAGGCAAGTTCTTCGGGACCGTCTTTTTGGAACTTGCGCCGGCCCCTCGACGTCGACCTCGACGGCATCGGTATTGACGGCCAGTTCTTCGGTACCGGTATCGGTGTCCGCGAAATCGGCACCGATGGCATCGACCCCAGGAGTACAGGTCCCGTCGGCCCGCCGGTCCTCCGGTGACGGTAGGGGTGAGAGGCCGCGTGGGCAATTGGCCCCGGTCACTCCCTCTGCTCATGGCCCTCAGGACCGAACCCTGTCCGACCCGGCCCCTCGAGACCGAGGGGGATCGACCTCCTCCTCCTCCTCCGTTCCACCTGGCACCGATGACGGGCACCGCAAAAAACAGAAGAAGCACCGTCATCGGTCCCCATCGGTGCGCCCGGCCCTCGGTGCCGGAGAGGAGTCGACGCCGAAGCGTCCGCGTCGAGAGGAAAGGTCCCCCTCGGTAGTGGAGGTACCAACGCGTCAGGGTCCCAGCACTTCGGTGCAGTCTCCTGGACCCGAACAGCTTCCGGCACCGACGCCTCTACCGGCCCCCCCCGTCTTTCCCGACAGCGGGCCTGGACGAGTGCCTCCGAGCCATCCTTCCGGGGATCCTGGAAGGGTTGATGCGCCAGGCTGTGCCGGCGCTGGGGGTGCTTGCGCCCTCGGCGCCGTTGACTGTGGCGCCGGCGACCTCTAGCCCGGTGCCGAGGCCTTCGACGTCTCGACCGCCACGCAGGTGGAGTCCCCGTCGACGTCGATGGAGGGAGCTTCGTCCCTGCCGGCGCGGGAGTCCACCGCTCGACGACACCGAGGCCTCGGTGCCTCGATGTCGAGCCGGGCCCGGTTGAGGACTCAGCTGCATGAGCTTATGTCCGATACCGAGGAAGAGGCCTCGTGGGGGGAAGAGGAGGACCCCAGATATTTCTCCTCAGAGGAGTCTGTGGGCCTTCCCTCTGACCCCACGCCTTCACCAGAGAGGAAGCTCTCGCCTCCTGAGAGCCTCTCCTTTGCCTCCTTTGTCAGGGACATATCTATATGCATTCCCTTCCCCGTGGTCTCTGTGGATGAGCCGAGGGCTGAGATGCTCGAGGTCCTCGACTATCCATCTCCACCTAGAGAGTCCTCCACGGTGCCATTGCACAATGTCCTTAAGGAGACACTGCTTCGGAACTGGATGCGACCATTATCTAATCCCACCATCCCCAAGAAAGCAGAGTCCCAGTACAGAATTCACTCGGACCCAGAGTTAATGCGGCCCCAACTGCCTCATGACTCGGCGGTCGTGGATTCTGCTCTCAAGAGGGCACGGAGTTCGAGGGATACCGCCTCGGCGCCCCCGGGGCGGGAGTCTCGCACTCTGGACTCGTTTGGGAGGAAGGCCTACCAATCTTCCATGCTCGTGACCCGCATCCAATCTTACCAGCTCTACACGAGCATCCACATGCGGAACAATGTGAAGCAACTGGCGGACCTGGTTGACAAGCTCCCGCCGGAGCAGTCCAGGCCTTATCAGGAGGTGGTCAGGCAGCAGAAGGCGTGCAGAAAGTTCCTGTCCAGGGGTATCTATGACACCTGTGACGTGGCATCTCGTGCTGCGGCCCAAGGTATAGTGATGTGCAGGCTCTCATGGCTGCGTGCCTCTGACCTGGACAACCGCACCCAGCAGAGACTGGCCGACGTCCCTTGCCGGGGGGATAATATTTTTGGTGAGAAGGTCGAGCAGCTGGTGGACCAACTGCATCAGCGGGAAACCGCCCTCGACAAGCTCTCCCACCGGGCGCCTTCAGCATCCACCTCAGCAGGTGGACGTTTTTCCCGGGCCCGGCAGGCTGTGCCCTATTCTTTTGCCAAGCGTAGGTACACCCAGCCGGCCCGAAGGCCTCGTCAGGCACAGGGACAGCCCCAGCGCACTCGTTCTCATCAACAGTGTGCGCCTAAGCAGCCTCCTGCGCCTCCACAGCAAAAGCCGGGGACGGGCTTTTGACTGGATCCACGGGAACATAGCCGCCCTCAAAGTGTCCGTACCGGACGATCTGCTGGTCGGAGGGAGGTTAAAATGTTTTCACCAAAGGTGGCCTCTCATAACCTCCGACCAGTGGGTTCTCCAAATAGTGCGGTGCGGATACGCCCTGAATTTGGCCTCCCTGCCACCAAATTGTCCTCCGGGAGCTCAATCCTTCAGCTCCCATCACAAGCAGGTACTTGCAGAGGAACTCTCCGCCCTTCTCAGCGCCAATGCGGTCGAGCCCGTACCACCCGGGCAGGAAGGGCAGGGATTCTATTCCAGGTACTTCCTTGTGGAAAAGAAAACAGGGGGGATGCGTCCCATCCTAGACCTGAGAGGCCTGAACAAATTCCTGGTCAAAGAAAAGTTCAGGATGCTTTCCTTGGGCACCCTTCTGCCAATGATTCAGAAAAACGATTGGCTATGTTCCCTGGATTTAAAGGACGCATACACTCACATCCCGATACTGCCAGCTCACAGACAGTATCTCAGATTCCGCCTGGGCGCACGGCACTTTCAGTATTGTGTGCTGCCCTTTGGGCTCGCCTCTGCCCCACGAGTGTTTACAAAGTGCCTCGTGGTGGTAGCAGCGTATCTCCGCAAGCTGGGAGTGCACGTGTTCCCATATCTCGACGATTGGCTGGTCAAGAACACCTCGGAGGCAGGAGCTCTCCGGTCCGTGCAGTGCACTATTCAACTCCTGGAGCTGCTGGGGTTTGTGATAAATTACCCAAAGTCCCATCTCCAGCCAACACAGTCTCTGGAATTCATAGGAGCTCTGCTGAATACCCAGACGGCTCGGGCCTTCCTTCCCGAAGCGAGGGCCAACAACCTCCTGTCCCTGGCTTCGCAGACCAGAGCGTCTCAGCAGGTCACAGCTCGGCAGATGTTGAGACTTCTGGGTCATATGGCCTCCACAGTCCATGTGACTCCCATGGCTCGTCGTCACATGAGATCTGCTCAATGGACCCTAGCTTCCCAGTGGTTCGAAGCCAACGGGAATCTAGAAGATGTCATCCGCCTCTCCACCAGTTGCCGCACTTCACTGCTCTGGTGGACCATTCGGACCAATTTGACCCTGGGACGTCCATTCCAAATTCCTCAGCCCACGAAAGTGCTGACGACGGATGCATCTCGCCTGGGGTGGGGAGCTCATGTCGATGGGCTTCACACCCAGGGTCTGTGGTCCCTCCAGGAAAAGGATTTGCAGATCAACCTCCTGGAGCTCCGAGCGATCTGGAACGCACTGAAGGCTTTCAGAGATTGGCTGTCCTGCCAAATTATCCAAATTCGGACAGACAATCAGGTTGCAATGTATTACACCAACAAGCAGAGGGGCACCGGATCTCGCCCCTTGTGTCAGGAAGCCGTCAGGATGTGGCGTTGGGCTTGCCAGTTCGGCATGCTCCTCCAAGCCACATACCTGGCAGGTGTATACAACAGTCTGGCCGACAGACTGAGCAGAGTCATGCAACCGCACGAGTGGTCGCTTCATTCCAGAGTGGTACGCAAGATCTTCCGAGAGTGGGGCACCCCCTCGGTGGACCTTTTCGCCTCTCAGACCAACCACAAGCTGCCTCTGTTCTGTTCCAGACTTCAGACACACGGCAGGATAGCGTCGGATGCCTTTCTCCTTCATTGGGGGACCGACCTCCTGTATGCTTATCCTCCCATACCTTTGGTGGGGAAGACCTTACTGAAGCTCAAGCAAGACCGCGGCACCATGATTCTGATTGCGCCCTTTTGGCCCCGTCAGATCTGGTTCCCTCTTCTTCTGGAGTTGTCCTCAGAAGAACCGTGGAGATGGGAGTGTTTTCCGACTCTCATTTCACAGAACGACGGAGCGTTGCTGCACCCCAACCTTCAGTCTCTGGCTCTCACGGCCTGGATGTTGAGGGCGTAGACTTCGCTGCGTTGGGTCTGTCTGAGGGTGTCTCCCATGTCTTGCTTGCCTCTAGGAAGGATTCCACTAAAAAGAGTTACTTTTTCAAGTGGAGGAGGTTTGTCGTTTGGTGTGAGAGCAGGGCCCTAGAACCTCGTTCTTGCCCTGCACAGAACCTGCTTGAATACCTTCTGCACTTATCAGAGTCTGGCCTCAAGACCAACTCAGTAAGGAATCACCTTAGTGCGATTAGTGCTTACCATTATCGTGTGGAAGGTAAAGCCATCTCTGGAGAGCCTTTAGTCGTTCGATTCATGAGAGGCATGCTTTTGTCAAAGCCCCCTATCAAGCCTCCTACAGTGTCATGGGATCTCAACGTCGTCCTCACCCAGCTGATGAAACCTCCTTTTGAGCCACTGAATACCTGCCATCTGAAGTACTTGACCTGGAAGGTCATTTTCTTGGTGGCAGTTACTTCAGCTCATAGGGTCAGTGAGCTTCAAGCCCTGGTAGCTCATGCTCCATATACCAAATTTCATCACAACAGATTAGTGCTCCGCACCCACCCAAAGTTCCTGCCGAAGGTGGTGTCGGAGTTCCATCTTAACCAGTCAATTGTCTTGCCAACATTCTTCCCCAGGCCTCATACCCGCCCTGCTGAACGTCAGTTGCACACATTGGACTGCAAGAGAGCATTGGCCTTCTACTTGGAGCGGACACAGCCCCACAGACAGTCCGCCCAATTGTTTGTTTCTTTCGACCCTAACAGGCTAGGGGTCGCTGTCGGGAAACGCACCATCTCCAATTGGCTAGCAGATTGCATTTCCTTCACTTACGCCCAGGCTGGGCTGGCTCTTGAGGGTCATGTCACGGCTCATAGTGTTAGAGCCATGGCAGCGTCAGTGGCCCACTTGAAGTCAGCCACTATCGAAGAGATTTGCAAGGCTGCGACGTGGTCATCTGTCCACACATTCACATCACATTACTGCCTCCAGCAGGATACCCGACGCAACAGTTGGTTCGGGCAGTCGGTGCTGCAGAATCTGTTTGGGGTGTAAATCCAACTCCACCCTCCAGGACCCGAATTTATTCTGGTCAGGCTGCACTCTCAGTTAGTTGTTCTTCGTAGGTCAATTTTCTGTTGTATCCTTGCCGTTGCGAGGTTCAATTGACCTGGGTTCTTGTTTTGAGTGAGCCTGAGAGCTAGGGATACCCCAGTCGTGAGAACAAGCAGCCTGCTTGTCCTCGGAGAAAGTGAATGATACATACCTGTAGCAGGTGTTCTCCGAGGACAGCAGGCTGATTGTTCTCACCTACCCTCCCTCCTCCCCTTTGGAGTTGCGTTTTCATCTTTTTTGCTTGTCATTCAACTGGCGGGAACGGTCGCGCACGGGCGGGAAGACGGCCACGCATGCGCGGTGGGCGTGCCCTGCGTGCGGACCGCCCGCGAAGCTTCTTCCGGTTGGTGGGGGCTGCCGCGGACGTCACCCAGTCGTGAGAACAATCAGCCTGCTGTCCTCGGAGAACACCTGCTACAGGTATGTATCATTCACTGTCCCAAGACAGAGCCCTGAGGTACACCAACTGATAGTGGGATACAAGTGGAGGAGGATTCACCAGAGCATATACTGGGTTCTGTTCTTTCTTGGTTTTATTTTTCTCTCTCCCATCACAAACAGAACCCCGAAATCCAAGTGAGAACAGAACCCTGAAATCCAAGTGAGGACAGCTTATCATAAGAACATAAGAGTAGCCATATTGGGTTAGACCAATGGTCCAACTAGCCCAGTATCCTGTTTTCCAAACAGTGGCCAAGCCAGGTCACAAGTACCTGGCAGAAACCCAATTAGCAACATTCCATGCTACCAATCCTGGGGCAAGCAGTTGCTTCCCCATGTCTGTCTCAATAGCAGACTAAGAACTTTTCCGCCAGGAATTTCTCCAAACCTTTTTAAAACCCAGATACGTTAACCACTGTTACCACATCCTCCGGCAAAGAGTTCCAGAGCTTAACTATTCGTTGAGTGAAAGGAGTAGGTAGTGATCAACAGTGTCACAAGCAGCAGATAGGTTGAGGATAGGACTTTGGATCTGGCCAGGAACAGGTAATTGGAGACTTTAGCAAGGTCTGTTTCAGTTGAATGTAGGGGGCGAAAGCTGGATTGAGGAGGATCAAGAATAGATTGAGATGAAAGAAAGTCAAGACAATGGCTGTGAACAGCACGTTCCAGTATCTTGGATAAGAAAGGGAGGAGGGAGATAGGGCGATAGTTGGCAGGTAAGATCCATTGAAGTTTTTTTGAGCAGTGGTGTAACTGGCATATTTGAAGGCATCAGGAACAGTTGCAGTGGAGAGTGAAAGATTGAGCATATGACAGACAGAAGGGATGACAATAGGAGACAGAGTGCTGAGTAGATGGGTGGGAATAGGATCAGAGGGACAGGTAGCGAGTTTGGAGAAGGAAAGAAAACGTGTCCCCTTCAGTGATTTCATAAATGGAATGAAAGGTGGTAGAGGTTGAAGGAGGGTTAACAGAATGGACTGGCGGAAGGAGAGGTAGAGGTGACTTAGTTGAGAACTCAAGGTTAGTCTTTTGAACCTTGTCATGGAAGTAGTCAGCCATAGTCTGGGGAGAAAGTGAAGTGTGTGTGTGTGTGGTGGTGGTGGTGGTGGTGGGGGGGGGGGTTGGAGGTGAAGGCACTTTGAGTAGAGTTCAGTGTGGCAAAGAGAAGGCAAGGGTTGGAGCCAAGAGTTTTTTTTCAAATGGATGTAGTATTCTTGTTTAGCAAGTGAAAGAACAGACTGGAAGGAAGTTAGCAAGAATTGGAAATGTATGAAGTCAGCATGTGCACGGGAATTCAGCCAATTCATTCAGCAGATCGGGCACAGAAACATAGGTAACAGATTCTAGCAGGAGAGAGCTAGTGTCAGACAAGCAAAAACTTGAAGGCAGACCCAGACAACATAAGCAACTGCCTAGGGTGCCAAATTTTGAAGGCACCAAATGCCTGGGTCAAACAGGAGCCTGATTCCACTTGTATTAGGACCATGGGAGGGGAGGTCTCTGAGGTAGAGCCCTCCCCTCCCCACTGCTCTCCAGTCCTGCCTATGGGTGCCAACATCTTAAATCCTGCACGAAGAGAGTTGAAATTAATTTTATAGGATGAGAGAAAGAGACAGCAGATCCCACATGGGAAGAGAGAGAGAGAGATGATCCCATATAGAGTTTTCTGGAGAGAGCTGTCGGAGGCAGACCTGTGCTTCTTCGGTGGAGTCTGTCTTCAGTAGCTCCTCTAGCCCCTCAGGGACCTCTTCCTCAGCGGGACCATTGCCTTTTGTCATCTCTTCCGAACCTGGACCCACAGGAGAGGGTAAAGGGAGAGGTCCAGTGTTAGTGGAGACACAGACAGCAGCCAGAAAACTCACTGACACTACTGTAGGGATACAGTAGGGATTACAACAGAGCTTCCCAAACTGTGGGTTGAGACCCAAAATGGAGTCACAAAACCTACGTTTGGGGTCACAACTTGGGTGGGCTCTCCATAGGGGCATCATTCTGCACCTCCAGGGGGGGTCACACAATTTTATTTGACTGTGATCATGGGTCATGGTCACAAAAAGTTCGGTAAGCTGTACCATAAAAGCACTGGGATTACAACCCTAAGAGAATTGTGGAGAACAAAGAGGTTATAATCACCTGGAACACTCCCAGTCCAACTGATAAAAAGCTGGATGCAAGAAAAACAGCAGAACATCACTGATCATGTCAGTGCCAAGGGGTGGAGAGAGAGAGATCCTCAAGTTAAGTACCAAGAAATGCAGTCAGAGCCCAAGAAAAGAATTTTTTCCCATCATTTTGGGTGCCACAGGCCTGATTAAAAGGGAATTTTCAAGCACACTTGGATAAGTTGTCTGTATCTATTACATCTTATGAACTCCAGAAAGAAGCTCTCTTTGGCATGATGCAAGTATTATGGCGAGTGTTAACAGTAACTTTCAGACTGAGGTCATACTCCACTTGCCCTGGCTTAGGAGTGAAGTTCATTGCTGTCATGGTTTGTGCCAAACTCATTTAGAGTCATTCACCCTACCTGGCAGGTGTGTATCCTTCATGAACTGATCTTGGACTGTCTCCTCCTCTGTAGGATACACCTCCAATCACCTACCATGAATGCCAAAACCGGAACCCCTGTGACTACCCTCCCTAGTGAGAGAGAGACCACTCAGTGTTTGTCCTATGCAGGAATATGTACCCCTACCCCACAGAGACATTCCAATCCTACTTACAGACACTCAAAGACATCAGCTGTTTAACTTCTTTCCCCCCAGTCTGCATCCTGCAGTCTCTCTGCCTGTGGTGCACTTCAAGTCTTCGGAGTCTTTGTGAATGCACTGCTAGAGAATGCCACGGGGACAAAATTTGTCCCCATCCCTGGCCCGTTTCCATGAGTTCTGGCCCCATCCTATCCCCGTAGGCTCTGTTCTCATCTGCAGAAGCCTCGAATACTTATGATTTTATATTTAAATCTTTTTATTAAAGTATACAAAGGAACAATATGCTGTGCAACTGTTGTGTATACAAATAGAGAACAATAATAACTAGCAGCTATAATAACCCTCCCACCACCACCACCACCACCACCACCCTCTACCCTTCCAATCCCAACAATAGCTGACTTCTGCTACCCCAAGGAATCCTAATCCACCCTTTAAAATTGTCCAGGGGTACAAAATACAACCCGCTCTGTATGCCCTACAGGGGAGAAATATGCCCTATGAAGCACTGTTATGATTTTTAAATCCGTGATGAATAAGAAGTCATCAACAATCTCAGGATTCAGTCTAGCTCTCCTGTCTTCCACAGTCCTTCCTGCAATAGGGGATGTCTTCTTAGAAGATGTGCTGGTAGCAGGATGTACAGGATCCCCCATGCAAATTTTGCCAGTTGTGGCCAGCATGTTTGCTTGTTTTTCCAAAAAATAAAAATATTGTTGTCTGCATCACTCAAACATAAATTACAGTCCAGTTCATTAACAGGCTTCAAAGTAGAAAGTGACACAGGGACAAAGTTTGTCCCCATCCTCACAGGCTCTGTCCCCATCCCCATCCCTGCAGGTCCCTGTCCCCGTGTCATTCTCTACGCACTGCCTCCAGTTCAGTGTGGCCCCTATCCCCCACCCCTTCAGGATCTCTAATTCCTCCTGCATCTCTCCAATGTACATCTCCAGTCCCAGTGTGCATATTTAGCAGTCTCGGGCACTCTAAGGCTCATATACTAGCTGTCTCGTCACTCATGCTCTCAGGTTCCTGTACTAGCTATCTGCTGACATTCCGTGATCCCTTTACCCGCTGTATTTCCACTCACACTCTTGGGTTCCTATACTAGCTGTCTGTTTGCTGACAGTCTGTGATCCCTTTATCCTCTATCTCTCCATCCACACTCTTGGGTTTCTATACTAGCTGTCTCTCTGTGATCCCTTTACCGTCTGTCTCTCCACTCACTCTCCTTGGTTCCTATACTAGCTGTCTCTTTGCTGACACTCAGTGATCCCTTTATCCTATATCTCTCCATCCACACTCTTGGGTTTCTATACTAGCTGTCTCTCTGTGATCTCTCATCCCTTTACTGTCTGTCTCTCCACTCACTCTCTTTGGTTCCTATACTAGCTGTCTCTTTGCTGACACTCTGTGATCCCTTTATCCTCTATCTCTCCATCCACACTCTTGGATTTCTATACTAGCTGTCTCTCTGTGATCCCTTTACCATGTGTCACTCCACTCACTCTCTTTGGTTCCTATACTAGCTGTCTCTTTGCTGACACTCAGTGATCCCTTTATCCTATATCTCTCCATCCACACTCTTGGGTTTCTATACTAGCTGTGATCTCTCATCCCTTTACTGTCTGTCTCTCCACTCACTCTCTTTGGTTCCTATACTAGCTGTCTCTTTGCTGACACTCTGTGATCCCTTTATCCTCAATCTCTCCATCCACACTCTTGGGTTTCTATACTAGCTGTCTCTCTGTGATCCCTTTACCTTGTGTCACTCCACTCACTCTCTTTGGTTCCTATACTAGCTGTCTCTTTGCTGACACTCAGTGATCCCTTTATCCTATATCTCTCCATCCACACTCTTGGGTTTCTATACTAGCTGTGATCTCTCATCCCTTTACTGTCTGTCTCTCCACTCACTCTCTTTGGTTCCTATACTAGCTGTCTCTTTGCTAACACTCTGTGATCCCTTTATCCTCAATCTCTCCATCCACACTCTTGGGTTTCTATACTAGCTGTCTCTCTGTGATCCCTTTACCTTGTGCCACTCCACTCACTCTCTTTGGTTCCTATACTAGCTGTCACTTTGCTGACACTCTGTGATCCCTTTATCCTCTATCTCTCCACCCACACTCTTGGGTTTCTATACTAGCTGTCTCTCTGTGATCCCTTTACCTTGTGCCACTCCACTCACTCTCTTTGGTTCCTATACTAGCTGTCACTTTGCTGACACTCTGTGATCCCTTTATCCTCTATCTCTCCATCCACACTCTTGGGTTTCTATACTAGCTGTCTCTCTGTGATCCCTATACCTTGTGTCACTCCACTCACTCTCTTTGGTTCCTATACTAGCTGTCTCTTTGCTGACACTCTGTGATCCCTTTATCCTCTATCTCTCCACCCACACTCTTGGGTTTCTATACTAGCTGTCTCTTTGTGATCCCTTTACCGTCTGTCTCTCCACTCAACACTCTCCAGTTCCTATATCAGGTGTTTTTTTTTCAAGTGACTCTCTGAAGTTCCTATATCAAATGTCTCTCTGCTGAAATCCAGATACTAGCTGTAAACCTGGTCATTGAGGATACAGCCAATCGACCAGCATCAGTCTCTAACTCTCTCTCCCCTGCAATAAAGAGGGTCGGGCTCCGAGTGCAAAATGCGCCCCCGAGGAAAAGTTTCTTTTCAGACTGCCCTTCTCCCCCTCTTCCCCCTGCAGGAAGGCTCCTAAGTCCTTACCTGGTTTGCCGCCTTGCTCAGATGCCTTTCCCTTCTCTCGTGACACCGGTTATCTATCCGGTCCCTGAAGGCGGACTTTAATTCCTGGCTAAGGCAGAAAGAAGGAAACAAATATTCAGAAAAAAAGGAGGGGCCAAGCTTTCTCCTTCCAGGATACGGCTCCTGATGTAAGCAGTGACGGGCGCAGGTTAAAGCTCTCTTTATGTGAAAGAAAATGTTCCAGTTGAACCGGATCAGTAAAAATGAAATGTTTTCCCTGAAACGTAGTGAAAAAGAGAAGTTCCCACAGCAAGGAGAGGTGACTTGAGAACGGCCACACCTGTGTGACCCTACTAGTCACTTCAGAAAACGTTTCTGGCCACAGGACAATCATCTTGATTTTCAAAGTAATAAGCTCTCACAACCTGAAATTTATCAGTTGGATTTAAAGAAAACAAAAAGTAACTAGAACGTGGCACAGTGAGGAAAGTTATCTTGGGGTGTTTCTAAGAATTTTGTCAAATCAAAATCACTTTGACTTTCCAACACACCTAGGGGTGAATTCTATATATGGTCCCGGAAAAAAAGCACTATTCTATATGCTGAAACATGGTGCAAATCTTCACACCTAAATTAGGCATGTTTCCCCCAACTATGCTCAAATTGGCTCTCTCCTCAAGTCACTTCATTGGCTCCCTATCCGTTTCTGCATACAGTTCAAACTGGTATTGACTTAAGTGTCTTCACTCTGCAGCTCCTCTGTGCCTCCCCACACTTATCTCTCCCTACACTCCTCCCACGCTGTTCATGGGGAAAGCTCTCTTATCTATACTTTTCTCCTCCACTGTGACTCCATTCCCTTTTATCTTGCTGCACCAACTTGTTCAAAATACCGCTATTAAGCTCATAACAGGACATAGGAATTATGACCATGTCACACCGCTGTTGAAGGATGCCCATTGGTTACCTATCCCCTATTGCATTAAGTACAACCTGCTCTTTCTAATTTATAAAAGTCAAGCTGCTGGAGAGCCTTCTTTTCTCTCTACACGCCTCCTTCCTTACAGACCATCTAACATTTTTCACTCCTCTCCAGGATCTTTTGGTAGTACCATCAGTTCACGCTATCACTTCGACCATTATGCGTCGATCCCTCTTTTCTGTGCAAGCCCCTTAACTATGAATCATTTACCTGAGGGGCTAAAGGCCTTGCCCCTTCTATCTAAATTTAAAACAGATTTAAAGACCCATTTTTTCCTGGAAGCGTATGGGCCGTAGTCGAGGCTGCGGGAAACACCTGCAATCTGCATTTACCTGATGTTTTTTCCTACTCCCCTCTCTTTCTTTCCTATAAACTTTTATAGTTCTTCCCCTGTCCCTTTTGTGTCAGTTTGTCCTGTCGATTTTAACACGTAAATTTGTTTTAAACTTTTATTCCCCTTTTCTATTAGATTATAAGCCAGATTACATGTTTGATAGGCCACATAGAAAGTCTTTTTAATAAACTTGAAACCATACGCCTGGAATAGCCTTCCTGAGTCAGTATGTCAAGCTCCAACTCTGGCCATTTTCAAATCTAGGCTAAAAGCCCACCTTTTTCAGGCTGCTTTTAACTCCTAATATCTATTCAGTTGTTCAGTACCCATGTCTGTTTTATAATTCCCACCTTAAGTAATTCCCTTATCCCTTATTTGTCCTCTGTTTTGATTAGATTGTAAGCTCTGTCGAGCAGGGACTTTTTCTTACATGTTCCAATGGGGCATGGGGGGCAAAATTCCCTGGGCCCGGCCTCTAAGGGGGGGGAGCCTGGGATCAGTGCCGGCAAGCATCTCTTTCCTGCTTCCAGGTCTGTCCTTTCCTGTGTGCTGCCTAGGACCCGGATGACTGCATTTAATGCGATAACTCATTAATGGAGTAATCTGGGTCCCGACTCCCAGCACAGGCAGGAGCAGTGCAGGAGAGGACAGAGCGAGGGAGCAGACAGAAAGGTGTGGGGGGAGCAGGGGTGTGTGGCGGCCTAGGTGGGGGGGAGGCATGGCGGTGGCGGCCCAGGTGGGCGGCGTGGCAGTCTAGTCCTTCCTCAGGCCCGACTGTGTCTCTCGGTGTCCCTGTTCAAATGTACAGTGCTGCATACGTCTAGTAGTGCTATAGAAATGATAAGTAGTAGTCGTAGTAGTCTTTGGGATTCCAGAATCTTGCTACTCTTTGTCTTTATTCCTTATTTGCAGAGATAGTCCAGAGAAGAGGAGGTCTCAAATTCAACCACAAACAAAGTTTATTGGAAAATGACCCAACTTGGCCAAGTTTCGACCTTTATGCCTTTGTCAGGGGTCATAAGCACATAATCGTTGCCATACTGGGACAGACCAAAGGTTCATCAAACCCAGCATCCTGTTTCCAACAGTGGCCAATCCAGGTCACAAGTATCTGGCAAGAACCCAAAACATTATAATACATTTTATGCTGCTTATCCTAACAGCAAAACAAAAAGTACCAGGAGCCTTCAAAAAAAAAAGGGATACTACTACTACTACTATTTAGCATTTCTATAGCGCTACAAGGCATACATAGCACTGCACAAACATAGAAGAAAGACAGTCCCTGCTCAAAGAGCTTACAATCTAATAGACAAAAAATAAATAAAGTAAGCAAATCAAATCAATTAATGTGAACGGGAAGGAAGAGAGGAGGGTAGGTGGAGGCGAGTGGTTACAAATGGTTACGAGTCAAAAGCAATGTTAAAGAGGTGGGCTTTCAGTCCTAGAGTGGACCCGACATGGTCCGTGTTTCGTGTTTCGGTGCACAGCGCCTGCGTCAGGGGTCACGAAGTGTAGCACAGAGCGTTCTGCTGTGGACTGGAAGCAATATGCTGTGCCACCGTGCTATCCCTTGAATAAACATATGTTGTAACTTCGTACTACATCAAGCGGAGAGATACTCTCACGAACCAACTTATTCTGGTCTCGAGATCATCTCCCTTTCCTCTCTATTGGATGCTCTAGGTGAACCTTTAGCCGTGCACCCTCCCCCCAGGGTTCAAGGCCCTACCACCCTCCATCATAGTTCAGCATCTCCCCTTCTCCTCTCTATGCCTGAACCAGGTGGCCAGCATCTCCCTTTCCTCTCTATTCTCCCCCCAAGTTGGCCAGCATCTCATCTCCCCGTCCTTACCCTACTGTGTGTCCAGCATCTCCCCCTTTTCCCTCCCTGCATCTGACTACTGCAGATGCTCCATTACCATCTCCAATGCCAGCCCTGAGTTTAAAGTAGAATGAGCACTGCTCCGGCCCTGTAAATCTGCCTGGGGGAGGGGGGGAGAGGAAGATAAGGCAGCACTTGATTGTGGTCCTGTGTTTACAGGACCTGTGCAGGGCTCACTTTTCTTTAAGCTTGGGTCCTGCACAGGAGGAGGCAGGGGAGCAGCAGTAGCAGGGGGGGGGGGGGGGGGGGGGGGGCTCTTGCATGCTCCACAGCTGTGCTGTTCCTCTCCAAATGCTGCTACCCCTAGGCAGACACCTAGTTACCTAGTGGCAGAGCCAGCCTGTCAGTCACTTTGCAACTGACTGAACAGAAAGGACTGAACAGAGCCCTGAGCTTTCTAACTCCTTATGAGTAGTAAAATTCCACAGCCTGTCACCTTCTGATCACTCACTGGCCCTACCTCTTCCCACCCCGCCTTTCCCCTTAAAACTATTACTGGAATGCTTCTTATGATTCACTTACATTTTCAGGTAATATCATCTTTTGATCCCTCTGACCTGAGGGAGTATCAGTTCCCAGAAACTGGTCAAGAAAGGTGTTCAGTCCAATTTAAAAAAGACATCTCCTTCTGTTAGATTGGATTTATTAAGATTTCTATCAGATGAGCTAACACATCGAGCAAACTAAAACCTTTCAGTGCTGCTTGAGGGTTTGTGCATTTCTTTGTGACATAAGACACGCTCCAGTGTGGGCTGATAGAAGAGTTGGTAGCCTAAATTTTCGCTAGTGAAGAACTGTCTGAAAGTGAAAACAAAAGCAGGAGGGGCAGGACATGACATGCCCTGACTCACTGAACAAGTAAGTAGAGAGATGCCACCAGATCCGGCACAGAGACACCTGTCACACACTAGTGTGTGGACAGTAGTGATCTGTCCAGGGGAGTGGGTACATGCATATCTGCAGTCGTGCAACAGAGGGCCACTTCACATGGCTGGACGTGGAAAGCAATCACTGGAAGAATATGGCTGGCTCAAAGGAATCAGAAAAGCTATTTTTAGAAATGCAGTCAGCAATTGAAACATAAGGGGTATTAAATGCAACAAGAATACTGCCTTTGATCCCCTTAACTTCTTCCTATTTTTAAATATCCAACACAAAGCACACAGCACATGGAAGGAATGTAAGGGTCATGGTTAAAAGACCACCCCCAGCCCATCCGCATCTCCTACCCCTCCAGTCTGGCCTGACCCATCTACCCTACCTCTGCAGCCCATCCACACCATTCTCACTCTCCATATGTCAATGTCTGATCCAGGGGTGAAGCCAGACTTTGGCGGGAGGGGGGCCAGAGCCCAAGGTGAGGGGGCACATTTTAGTCCCCCCCCCCCCCCAGTGCCATGGACCCCCGCCACATTTGACCCCCCTCAGCGCTGCTCCCCTTTTGACCCCCCTTCCCGCCACTGCCAACCCCCGAGTCCCCCGCTGCCACTGTCAGGTACCTGTGCTGGTGGGGGACACGTTGAATGTGCAGGACGTCAGGACGACTCACACAGAAACAGAATCCTAGGCTTCCACATCAGCTGCAGCAACACGCCGGCCCGGAGACCGGCTGGAGAGGACTTCGGCTGGCGGGGGTTGGGGACCCCCGCCAGCACAGGTACCTCATGGCAGCGGCGGGGGAGGGTTAGCGGCGGAGGGAAGGGGAGTCGAAAGGGTCGGTGGGGGCTAGGGCCAAATCTGGGGGGCCCAGGCCCCCGTAGCTATGCCCATGGTCTGATTCCTGTAAGCTCAAGCTGGGTCTCACAATGTGCATCAACATTTTCACAGGTAGAATTACATTTCCAAGAAAAGAGAAGCAAAGGGCATGATCGGGGCGGCCCAAGACAATCTGCAGCCTGAGGCCAGGAATGAACCACCGCCGCCTTCCCCCCCTGAGGTGAGGAATGAGCCGCTGGTGCGACTGCCAACCCCCCCACCACCATGGTCTGCCATCTTCCCCCTTCCTTCCCCAGCCCCCTTCCTACCTTTTCTTTCTCGTTTTTCCAAAGGTGGCGGCAGCGATTCGCAGAGGCTACCCTGCCGCTGATCCCGGCTCCTTTTCTTTATTGCTGCCCACCTCTCTGATGTAACTTTCTGTTTCCTTGGAGGCGGGGCAGGCCGCAGTAGGCAGAAGGGACTGGGGGCAGGGCAGCCTCTGTGGGAATCGCTGCTGCCGCCTTTGGAAAAATGAGAAAGAAAAGGTAAATTGGTGGAAAGGGATTGGGGAATGAAGGGCGGGAGGTAATGCTGCCTCCCCTGGGCATGATATTCAAAGAACCTGAGCTCCTACATTTATGCCCCTATGTTAGGCTTCTAAATTTGTGCCCTATTTTCAGCCAAATTTAGGACCTGTGGAGTCAATGTTCAGTTGGTGATGCTCAGCGTTTTGCTGATTGCTGCCAGCGTTATGCTCAGAAATGCAATGCTGGACCATGTCCGGGGTCCGGTATTGAATTTCTAGGTTTATGTAGCTGGCTAAACCATAGCCGGTTAAGTGTAACTTTCAGCGCTTAGGGGGTCTTTTACTAAAGCTTAGCTCAAGTTATCTGCAGCAGGGCCAATAGGAATAAAATCTGTGGGCTTATGACTGAACGCCTCTAAGTCAGAATCCCCCCTAAATGGAATGATACTGCAGTGCCGAGCAGCCTTGGTTGGCCAGGGATAGCAGTGAGGAGAGCCGCACGCCTCGGGACCAGAGCATGGGGAGAAGGGGACCGCCTCTCTCCCGTAGTGCACTGCAAATTCGTGGGGAACCCGGTGCTAAGTCATTTGTAGACCTGAGTAAAAAACCCCCCTTAACTGGCTATGGTGAACTGCATAAAGATAAGACTGACTTTTATGTGTCCTATTTATGCAGTAACCTTGGCCAGTTAAGTGCTGAATATCGGCATTAAACCGGCCAGGTGCTGACTCCACTCCTGGAATGCCCCCCAAAATGGCCAGTTTTACATTACGCCCTAACTGGACATTTTCAGGGGCACTATCCGGTTAAGTTCTGCTGAAACTGAGTGGTCAGCTCCAAACAGGCAATTTAACCAGCCAGGAACCATTTCTGTGCGGTGAAATCACTTTGAATATCAACCTCTAACGTTTCAGTTGAAATTCATCTTAATTTAGGAGTTTAAGTTAAGCTTAGGCCTGCCATTTACTTGCCTAGATTTTTGAGCCTAATGCTGAAAATCAGTGCTAAACTCCTAACTTTTTCCTTGCTCTAAATTCACCCCTGTTGCCACCCACTTGTTATGCTCCTAAATTTAGGAGTATAGTGCAGTGGCATAGCCACCGGTGGGCCTGGGTCCACCCACTTAGGGCTCAGGCCCACCCAACAGTAGCACATGTTTAACAGTAGCTGATGGGGATTCCAAGCTCTACCAGCTGAAGACTTCACCCTGATGGTAATGAAAATGGTGTGCTCCACATTACTGGCACCTGTGAATGCTCAGTTTTCAGCGCATGCCTGCTGCAAACTGCCAAGGTGGAGAGAAACATTTTCCCACCAGCTTAGATATTTTTGGGGGGAGAGGGGGCAAACACTTGGTGCCCACCCACTTCTTGCCTAGGCCCACCCAAAATCTGCTGTCTGGCTACGCCCCTGGTATAGTGAAATTTGGGGGCCAATATTTAAAACCATTTAACCAAGTAAGAGAGACTGAGCCGCCTATTCAGGGGCATTGAGCAGCATTTACCTGGATAGAGCCTCCAAATATCCCAACTATGAAAATGGAAACTGGCTATTTTCTGGGCAGTCCAGAGATGAAGATGGCACTTAACTGCATAAATGTCAGTATTCGGCCCTTAAGGGCTAGATTCTAAATATTGCACCTAAAAATCCCATGCGGAGAAAAATATCGCTTAAGCGTATTCTGTAAAGTATGCCTACATTTTATAGAATACACTTAAATCTCTGTGCGGTATATAGAATACGCCGAGCGCTTCTTCAAGTGACTAAATTTAGTCACACTCATTTACCATTTATGCCATGTTTTATGTGTGTTCCACCTCTCAGTATATAGAATTTGCCTACATTTCCCTACTGTATATAGACTTCAGTACGGTTCATCACGTTATATCCTTGGGGACATTATTATCAATCATGGCAGCGTGGAGAATGCCCCATTTCTCATTCAGAGACAACAAACTCCTTGCCAGGCTGTTTCTCCGCAAGGAGAAATGCTATTTTGTCCTCCCAGGCCACAGGCGGGCCTTCATAAGATACAGAAGGGCCTGGGCTCGAGACTCACAGCTGCTTACAACAGCAATGCTTATATCACCAGGGATATAAGTATACTAAATATACCCAAGTTGTGTTTATGATTTTTGTAGTGTAATTCCTCCCCAGCTTAGAAAGGCCCATTATGCACGATGCATTAATCCCAGAGAAATATATATTTCAAACATCAACTGAAGTGTGTATAGGAATGTTTCCTAGTCATACTTGAGTTTCCATGGATCCTCAGACTAGATGGCATACTTAAAGCACCAAAATGCTGTTTTGGTACAGTACTGACCCATTTCTCATTGCTCTAGACATTTTTAGTCAACACTTTTATTAGAAACTTTGTTCACAGACTTAAATTCCTAAATGTGGTTTTGTAATACTTTATGTTTGTAAGATGGAAATAGCTGTGATGCAGAGCTGATTTTCTGCCAACATGGCAAGGTTTTGTGCTGCATTTCAGTTATTAGGACTTCTACCATGATGAAGGCCACAGGGTCCAACCATTCTGCCACTTGCTCTGCCTCCAATGAGAAGCCAAGTGCAAGTATGTTGGGGGGGATGGCACCTGTGACTGGATTTGAACCCCACAACCCCCAGCCCCAGTCCTATGAGGTCAAGGCAGGTATTCTAACTACTCTGCCACCTCTTTCCCTGTACAGGAATCCCTCTCTCAGTGGGAAAGGCTGCCTCCAATGAGAAACCAAGTGCAAAATGCTGGTAGGTTGGGGGTGGGGAAAGGCACCTGTGACCAGATTTGAACCCACCACCCCCCGGACGGTCAAGGCAAGCATTCTAACCACTGGAATCAGTAGCCTTCCTCCTCCACTCCACCCCAAAGAAATGCAAATTAGTGTTATCTACTCTACAAATACTGCGCGGTTTGGTGCAGATTGGCAATCACACCAGCCTCTCCAACCATGTCATGACATAGAGTTGGCATGCTACACTGTGAGAAGGTGGTGGAGGCCGGAGCAGGGATGGCATGTGAAATAGCTGTCTGGCAAATCTGTCACCTACCTGCCATTCAACCTCCCTGTCCCACCCCACCCCACCCGTTGTCTCCATACAGATGGAGGACCTGTAGCAGCACCATCAGTTTTTTCTCCAGGGGGTGCATGCTGAGCTTCGTGCTGAGGCAGGTGAGTAACACTGGAGAATCCAATGACCCTCTCTACTTTTGCTCCATCTTGATTTCAGCCACTAGGTGCCAATGTCTAACCAATAGACAAAGGTTGGTCCATAACCCCCATGCTCAACTCCCAAACTTCTATGGCCACCTCAACTGTGCAGGTGATGGAAAGCATGATTGTAACTAATGTCTCTGTTTCCCTTTTTAGCTCAGGCATAAGCTGTCCCACCCCCTGGACCTGGTGCTGCAGCAGCGCCAGCCTTGCCAGATGAGAAGGGAGAGGAAGCTGAGATGGGGAATCCCCCTAATGATGATGAGGACATTGACCACCCCACTGGCCCCCATTCTCCTCCCTCAGCCATACACTGTCCCATGACCAGCCTGACCCGACTAGCCCCCATTCTCCTCCCCCCGCCCAGAGGTGTAGCCAGGTTCTGATCTCAGGGGGAGCAGACTTTTATAAAATAGGTGCCGGTTGGTGTCAGCTAGACAGCAGTGTCTGTGTTGTTGCTCAGGTGCTATGGAGAGCAATGATTAATACAGGCTGTCTCTGTTGCATCCTGCCTACAAGGAAACAGTAAGTTGCATCAGGAGGCATGACGCAGAAGAGGTCCCTGGACTGGCCAGAGCAGGCAACCTGTCTTCTTAACTACAAAGTAAAAATATTCAAGAATAGCACACACATTCCTTCTACTGCTAGACACCTTGTTTAAATCAGATGGGCTTTTGTTTGTGTGGTGACTGGCAAGGGGGTACTCCAGGACTGCCCTAGAACACAAAACTTAACACATCATAACAGCCCTAACCCACCTATCAGAAGACAGTGCTATATATGTTACACTGGACTGTGGAGCACCAATATACCTACTATTGGGAAACTGGAACAAACTGCACTGTTATACACTACATGCTAGCAGAATCCTTCACCTCAGTCACATATGCAGAACATGGACAGACCCTCATCTATATAAACATAAGATTAGCCATACTGGGTCAGACCAATGGTCCATCTTGCCCAGTATCCTGTTTCCAACAGTGGCCAACCCAGGTCACAAGCACCTGGCAGAAACCCAAATTGTGACAACATTCCACTCTACCAATCTAATACAGAATAGGGAGCCACAAAAAAAATTTTGAAATAGAGACCCCCCCCCCCCCCCCCCCCACACACACACACACACTCTCTGTCCAAGGAAGCCAGACTCTATAAACAGGGCAATACTGGTAGAAAATAGACAGAAATGCATTTTCTCCTGTACATTTTACAAAGCAGGTACATCTCAGTCCTTACAAAGTATTAAATACAAATTTCTACCTTTGTTGTCTGGGAATTTGGCTGGTCCCAGTCTTTTTTTTTTACCATGTTCCATGAGTCAGTCTTACAAATTCTTTTCCAGGTTGGCCTTTCCATTTCTTCTCTCGCCTCTTGTCTTTTCCTTTCCTTCTCTACATCTGTTTGGCACTGATCTTGCATTTTACGTCCCCACTATCAAATAGCTGTGTATAGAGCTGCCACGTGATCCAGTTCCAGAAGGGAGATTTTTCAACCAGTCCTAGTGTGAACTTACAACCCAAATTCATATGGGATTTGCAGTCCCTGATTCTACCCATCAAAATCTGTGCTGCAGTACATCCAAAATAACTTAAGAAAATGCACTCGGACCCCTCTGTTTGAACAATTTATTTTCTCATTTGCTTTGGTCCTGCTGTCTCTTTTGTGTTTTTCTCTTTTTCTTTTGCCTTTACAGGGTCTTTTGCCCATCTGACATTTCTTCTGTCTCCAAGTGCACCATCCTTCTTTCCTCTGCACCACTATTTGTCTTGTCCAGCATCTCCCTTCTGTGTCCCTTGTCCCTATCCTACCCCCAAGTTCAGCATCTGCCATTTCTGTGTCCCATCCCCCCCCCCCCTTTTTCAGTACAAGCCTACCTGGTCTTCTCATCTCCCCCTTTTCTAGCATCTGCCATCCAGGTATCCCCATCTCTCCCTTTTTCTAGCATTGCCCTGTGTTACCATTTTCTCCCTTTTCCAGCATTACCTTTTTGTCCCCATCTCACCTCTTTTTCACCATTGTCCCCATATCTCCATTCCCCCTTCCAGTGGTGCCCCTCTGTGTCCCTATCTCCTCCTCCCCTTTTGAGTAGTGTCCCTGTGTCCCCATTTCTTCATTTTCCAGCACTACCTCTTTGCGTTCCAATGTCCCTCCCCTCTCCCTGTCCAGTATTGACTCTGTGTCCTTCTCCCTCCCTGTCCAGCATTTACCCTTCCCTCTCCCCATGTTAACCTTCTTCCTCGTCTCTTTCAGCGCTCCCCATCCTCCTTGGGGCCACATATCTCCCTGGCCTGCTCCCACAGTCCATCCTTTGGCAGCTCCAAGGAGGTTTAATAGACAGGAGACCAAGTGACATCAAAATGTTGAAACCAATTAGACCAATCTCACTTTCCCCTTCCCCACACAGCTGTCATTGCTGTACTCTCAAAACAAAGCAAGCAAACCTATCAGCTGGTGCATCCACGTTGTCACTCTTTATTATAAAAAAAAAAATCTTTTATCCTCCACCTTTTAAGACATTGCCAATCCTGCTGGATAATGATGGCACAAGGAAAGCAAGTTTGGTCCACCAGTGAAGACTAACTAAACAGAAGATAAAAATTCCACAGAAATATAGATGGAAAGCGATGACCACAAATGCTCGCAGTCTAAGCAATAAAGTTCATGACCTTCAAGCCCTGATGTTGGACGCAGACTTAGATGTGGTTGCAATCATGGAGACATGGCTCAATGGTTCCCATGAATGGGATGCAAACATACCAGGCTATAATCTATTTAGGAAGGATAGAGATGGTCGTAAAGGTGGAGGAGTAGCTCTGTATGTGAGAAATGATATCGCAGCGACTGAAATGACAGGGACTGGGGAAACGAAGAAGTGAAATGGATCACCTTAAAAAGAGATGATAGAAGCTCTGTCCACGTGGGTATTGTCTACAGACCTCCGACACAATTGGTGGAACTAAAGATCTGATCGCAGATATTCAAAAGTTGGGAAAGAGCTGTTGCTGGGAGATTTCCATCTGCCGGATGTAGATTGGAAGGTTCCATCTGCGGAATCGGAAAGAAGTAGAGAGATCATGGATGCTTTCCAAAGTGCTCTGCTCAGACAAATGGTGACGGAACCCATGAGGGAGGGAGCGATGCTGGATCTGGTGCTCACAAATGGGGATAGTGTGTCAAATGTTCGAGTGGGTGCCCACCTGGGCAGCAGTGACAATCAAACTGTTTGGTTTGATATGACAGCTGAAGTGGAGGGCGGCCACTCAAAACTCAGAGTCCTGGATTTCAAGCATGCTGACTTTAGTAAAATGGGGGAATACCTCAGGAAGGAGCTGATGGGCTGGGTGGACGAACGAGAAGTGGAAGGACAGTGGTCTAGGCTGAAAGAAGCAATAAATATGGCCACAAACCTTTATGTAAGGAGAGTAAATAAAAGGAAGAGAAAAAGGGAAACCAATATGGTTCTCCAACCAAGTGGCTGAGAAAACAAAGGCTAAAGAGTTGGCGTTCCTGAAATACAGAAAAACTCAAGAAGGGGAACACGGAGAGGAATACCGGATGAAACTGAAAGAAGCCAAGAGAGAGATACATCTGGCGAAAGCGCAAGCAGAACAACAAATGGCTAGAAATGTAAGGAGGGGTGACAAAAATTTCTTCAGGTATATTAGTGAAAGAAGGAAGACTAAAAAGGGAATTGTGAGACTGAAAGATGCCGCGAACCGCTATGAAGATAATGATGGAGAAAAAGCAAATTTGCTAAATAGATACTTTTGTTCTGTTTTCACAGAAGAAAATCCTGGAGAAGGACCACAATTGACTGGCAAAAGTACATATGAGAATGGAGTGGATATAGCACCATTCACGGAAAAGAGTGTGTATGAACAACTTGAAAATTTAAAGGTGGACAAAGCCGTGGGACCAGACGGGATCCACCCCAGGATATTGAGGGAGCTCAGAGAGGTTCTGGCGGGTCCTCTTAAAGACTTGTTTAATAAATCCTTGGAGATGGGAGAGGTTCTGTGGGATTGGAGAACAGCAGATGCGGTCCCTCTTCACAAAAGTGGTGATAGGGAAGAAGCTGGAAACTACAGGCCGGTAAGCCTCACTTTGGTTATTGGAAAAGTAATGGAAGCTATGCTGAAGGAAAGGATAGTGAATTTCCTGGAAGCCAATAAGTTGCAAGAACCGAGACAACATGGTTTTACCAAAGTTAAATCATGCCAAACGAATCTCATTGAATTCTTTGACTGGGTGACTGGAGAATTGAATCATGGATGTGCTATAGACGTAATCTACTTAGATTTCAGCAAAGCTTTTGACACAGTTCCCCACAGGAGGCTCTTGAATAAACTTGACAGGCTGAAGATAGGACCTGACGTGGTGAACTGGATTAGGAACTGGTTGACGGACAGACGCCAGAGGGTGGTGGTTAATGGAATTCGCTCGGATGACGGAAAGGTGCCTCAGGGATCGGTGCTGGGACCGATTCTGTTTAATATATTTGTTAGTGACATTGCCGAAGGGTTAGAAGGTAAAGTTTGCCTTTTTGCGGATGATACTAAGATTTGTAACAGAGTGGACACCCAGGAGGGAGTGGAAAACATGAAACAGGATCTGCAGAAGCTAGAAGAATGGTCTAAGGTTTGGCAATTAAAATTCAATGCGAAGAAATGCAAAGTGATGCACTTATGGAGTAGAAATCCACAGGAGACGTATGTGTTAGGCGGTGAGAGTCTGATATGTACAGACAGGGAGAGGGATCTTGGGATGATAGTATCTGAGGATCTGAAGGCGAGGAAACAATGTGACAAGACGGTGGCCATAGCTAGAAGGTTGCTGGCTGTATAGAGAGAGGTGTGACCAGCAGAAGAAAGGAGGTTTTAATGCCCCTGTGTAAGTTGTTGGTGAGGCCCCACCTGGAGTATTGTGTTCAGTTTTGGATGCCATATCTTGCTAAGGATGTAAAAAGAATTGAAGCAGTGCAAAGAAATGCTACAATAATGGTATGGGATTTGCATTACAAGACGTATGAGGAGAGACTTGCTGACCTGAACATGTATACCCTGGAGGAAAGGAGAAACAGGGGTGATATGATACAGACGTTCAAATATTTGAAAGGTATTAATCCGCAAACGAACCTTTTCCGTAGATGGGAAGGTGGTAGAACTAGAGGAATGAAATGAGATTGAAGGGGGGCAGACTCAAGAAAAATGTCAGGAAGTATTTTTTCACGGAGAGAGTGGTGGATACTTGGAATGCCCTCCCGTGGGAGGTGGTGGAGATGAAACGGTAACGGAATTAAAAAATGCATGGGATAAACATAAAGGAATCCTGTTCAGAAGGAATGGATCCTCAGAAGCTTAGCGGAGATTGGGTGGCAGAGCCGGCGGTGGGAGGCGGGGCTAGTGGTTGAGCGGTGAAGTTAGTGCTGGGCAGACTTCTACCGTCTGTGCCATGAAAATGGCAGATACAAATCAAGGTCAGGTACACACATAAAGTAGCACATATGAGTTTATCTTGTTGGGCAGACTGGATGGACCGTACAGGTCTTTCTCTGCCGTCATCTACTATGTTACTATGTTAACTCAAAATAACCTGTTACTTAGCTGGGCCCTAGTATTACCATATTAAAAATGCAACCATACCATGCTTATGTGGCTATGTTCCACTAATGTTAAACAATTAACTGGATTTCTTGAAAGGATTATATAAACATAGGATGCATGACTAGGGGCACAAACATACACTTATTCATTCAATATCACAATTCCTCATGTAGAGCCGCAAAACAACTTTTATTATTGACCAGATAGAGATAAGAGTTTTCAGTTTTGGCACAATGTAAGTCATCATCACAAGAACAAAATATAAGAAAACCAGTGGACTGAATTAGGGGCTTATAGCCCATTTATGATTAAACAAAAGAGATCTGCATGAAACAAAATAGTTATTTTTATTTTGACTTATAAAACTACTTGCCCCTGAAACACTTTCAAAACAGAATAATCACTTTCAGGCATATTTTCAAAGCACTTTGGGAGGCTAAGTTCCATAGGTTTCTATGGAACTTTGGGAGGCTAAGTGCTTTGAAAATATGCCTATTTGTGTATCTAAAAGGTAAACGTCTACAAAACAGATGAAGATGTGATTCCATGTGCCCCAATGAAAGGAGAGTTTAATTCTACTTCCATTTAATTTCAGTATATTCTATCATCTTTATAACACCAGGCTTCTGAAGGCAGATTACAACTACAGTTAAGATGAACCCATCAGGAAACAGGATAGCCTCACTAAAATCTGGACATCTATATATAAGAAGTGAAGAAAAATGAGCACAAACTATAATGTTTATATTTGCAGTTTCTACCAGCTACAATAATTTTTGAAGCTGTTTTTATGATATTCAATTGTTATTTCTTTTCTCCTCCACCTTTTAAGATGGAGCAACAATAAAGAATGACAAGGTGGGTGTAGCATCTCATAAGCTTGCTCGCTTTGTTTTGAGTGAAATGACGGTTGCGCGGGGGAGGAGGAGGGGGGTGGAAAGTGGAAACAATTGGCTTCCTTGCTAATTGCTTGCAGTGGAGTAGATGGGCTCACTTCCACCTTGGTCTTCGGCTGTCGGTGGTGTTTTCTCCATTCCCCCCCCCCCCCCCCCCTGAGGTTTTGCATCTTTCTCCCTCTCTTCCTCGTCCGCGTGGTCACTTTACTTCCCTGAAGCGTTGTTCTCCCTCCGGCACTGGCGATTCACAGTCGGCCTTCTGTCAGCATCGGGGCCTCTCGGGTGCATCCCACCTATGCAGAAAACAGGAAGTTGCATTCAAGTAGGCGGGACGTGCCTGAGGAGAGGCCTCGATGCTGGCAGAAGGCTGACTGTGAATCGCCGGTGCCGGAGGGAGAACGGCACTTCAGGGCAGTAAATGAGGCTGACCACGTGGATGGGGAGAGCGGGCAGAGGAAAAGATTGGAGCCTCGCTCGGGAGGGGGCAGAACAAACTATTGGGCATGAGGCGCATAGGTGCCATTTTTTCTAGAAACCTGTTTGGGGGAGTGACCACTCCCCCTTCGCCTCCCCCCTTAGCTATGCCACTGCCCCCGCCATACACTACCCCCTGACTAGCCTGACCCAACTAGCCATTTTCATCCCCCCACCATACACCACCCCCTGACCTGCCCCCCATGCTTTCCCTGCCATACCCCACCTCAGGAAGAGCCTGACCTCCCTTGGGAGTGCTGTCAGAACAGGATAATGGCCTCCCACATGTATCCTCATCTTCCCCAGCACAGCAAGCCCTGGCTCATGTCAATCCAGGGGCAGGTGATGGTGCAGGTGCAGAATGGCCATTTTCAAGTTCTTATGGGAAGATTTTTGTGGGTGAAACAAGAGGGTGTGAAATCTCTATTGTGCACAGGTATTACAAGAATTAAGTGAGGGATTTACATTGTTAGCAATTGGATTTCTTGCACTAGGCTATTGCACCCTGCCCTGACAACCTTGAGGTGTAAAGTGAAGTATCAAATTGGGGAAAAAAAAACCCCAACAATGTAAGAAAATTAAGGGAGACCAAGCTCATTTTCAAATGAGGTGACTGAAATTGTAAGGGGAAAAGGAAGGCAAGAGAGAATACCTGATGAAGCTGAGAGAGGTACAGAGAAGTATTCAGAATGGCAAAGAAGAGATAAACCCAATAAAATTAAATTATTTCCAATCCTACATATATAAAAATATTTTTTTTTTTAATTTTATGTTTGGTGCTCAGAGTTAACAGTGCAATATTAGTGATTCACATTGAAAGCAAAGCTCTCAGTAATATTCAAAGACACTTGTTGCCAACCATCATTGCACCATGCCATTCCTGCCTACCATATACTATTGTCCAATAAACTGAACTTCTGATCATAATATAAAGACCAAATATGAACTGTCCATAAGAATAAAAATCAAAGCCACTTATCTATATGGTAGAATCTTCCTCAGAAGGTTCTTCTGGCAATGTCCATTCTCAAAATCTGAGTGCCTGTGTCTTTGGAGCACTAGTTACTGTGACTGTAAAAAGGAATATCATATCCTCCTTTCCTTTTCCGTTCCTGACATGGAATCATGTTTTGCTTCAAATAGCATCATCAAGAGAACAGAACTGAAGATAAAATAGAATAAAAACTTGTCTGCTGTTCTAATTTATCACATTTAAACCTCCCCCCCCCCCCCCCGTTTACTAAGCTGCGTGGCAATGCCGACAGTCCATTCAAAGGGAATGGGATGTGTCGGCATTAGCGCACCATCAGCTGTTAGTGCGGCTTATTAAACGGGGGGGGAAGGGGGGCTAATCTTCAAACTTTTTAATACATGACACTTAAATTCTTCATTTGACTAAGTCGAACAAGGAATATAAGTGTTATGATTTAGAAAGCTTGAAGATTAGGTTTAAATGTGATAAAACAGAGCAGCATTTTACAACTTGTAATTGACAGGGAATATTGTTTGCTAACATAATTATTGCTCTGCAGCGGAATTGTTGTTTGGGGCAGGGGCGTAGCTAAGTGGGGCAACGGGGGCCTGGTCCCCCCCCAGATTTGGACCTAGCCCACACCGACCCTTTCGACTCCCCTTCCCGCTGCCGCCATTGGGTACCTGTGCTGGCGGGGGAACCCAACCCCCACCAGCCGAAGTCCTCTTCAGCCGGTCTCCGGGCCCAAGTGTTGCTGCAGCTGATGTGGAAGCCTAGAATTCTGTTTCTGTGTGAGTCCTGCACGTTCAACGTGTCCCCCGCCAGCACAGGTACCTGACGGTGGCGGTGGGGGACTCGGGGGAGGGTTGGCAGTGGGGGGAAGGGGGTCAAAAGGGGAGGGGTGCTGAGGGGGGGGTCAAAGGTGGCAGGGGTCCGCAGCACTGGGGGGCTAAAATGCGCCCCCTCACCTCAGGCTCTGGCCCCCCTCCCGCCGAAGTCTGGCTATGCCCCTGGTTTGGGGGGTGGGGAGGGCTTGAGGCTGCATCATGGTGTGGAGGGAAGTTTGGCTTATATACACAGTGGTGGTGGGGGGGGGGGTGGCTGAGGGAAGGGGGTGGTAATTTTGGAGGGTTGTTGGGATATTTGTTGTTGTTAGTCCTGCAATGCCTGGATAGAAGTTTATTTGGGGGAATAAGGGGGGTTTTGGAAGACTTCTTTTGAGTGTGGGGCAGTGGCGTAGCCATGGGTGGGCCTTGGTGGGCTAGGGCCCACCCACTTTGGGGTCAGGCCCACCCAAATTCAGTGCTTCGTAGGCGAGGCTGGCGGGGATCTGCAAGTCCCGCCAGCTAAAGATCTCCTCCCGGCAGAAAGAGCACTTACACCCTAGTCAACCAGCAGTGTCGCTGAGTTTGCATGCATACGCAGAGCCTGGCCATGTCAGCATCTGTCTGCGACATTATCACCAACTGCGCAGGGTGTAAGTGTTCATTCTGCTGGGAGGTGGTCTTCAGGTGGCGGGGCTTGCGGATCCCCACCAGCTCAGGTATTTCTTTTGGTTTGATTAGGGGGGGAATTAACACCATTGAGGGCCAAGGAGAGTGAGGAGAGCACCGGAGGAGGGCCGAGGAGGGTGGAGAAGAGATGAGTTTTTTGGCCCACCCTCTTTGGGCTCAGGCCCACCCTAAATTTGCCGTCTGACTAAGCTCCTGGTGTGGGGGATGAGCGGGGGAACGACCTGTGGGAGGAAAGTTCCTTTCGTATTGGGGATGGGAGTGGGTGGGTATTTGGCCTCATACCTTCACACTGCTTTTACTGTTCTTTGTATGGGGTACAGCCTCTGAGAGATGCTTCATGGGTGGGTGGGCTTGGGTGGAGGCTGGGCATCCCAGGACTCCACCAGGCTTAGTGACAAGGAACATGAAAAGCTTACACAACACTAGGTGGGGAATGTCTTTTATAGTTCATCTGGGAAGTGTCATGGAGGAGTTGCAGTGTTAATCAGAAGCATAGCCAGGTTGAGGGCATAGGTGGAGCCAACAGAGGAGTAGTTTGCAGGAGTGAAACAGTTGAATGAATCACGGACCCTGAAGCAGGACCCGAAATCTTGGCCATTGTTGGCCATGGGAAGGCAATAGAGACTGTGCAACCGCAAAGATAAGTTCTTGTTTTTGTTTAAACATTGAAAACTAAAAATTACAAATTGAAACTTATAAATTAACAAGACTTTCCTCTTAAGATTAAAGAGTATATGGAGGTTTTTATGCCAATGATGAGAGTGAGTACTCCATGAAGTTGCAAGCTGTTGTGATGTTTGTAATGGAGTCACTTATGCGTACTAGAGGCTTTTCCTCCATTTTCTTGAAAATATATAGCAACAATATGCCGAATAGACATTAGAGGATCATTCTAGACATTGATATGCTTCTTTTAATAAACATACATGCATCACGGGGAGGAGATAGAGGAAACTGGGGAGGGGGCGGGACCTGGGGAGTTTGTTTTTGTATACATGCTATCTGGTTAATGTTTTTTTTTTTCTGTACTGAAGATTCTTTTTAATAAAAATGATTGAAACATAAAGTTGTTCTCACCCACCTCTGGATCACATCATTAATTTTGGTTGGCCTACGTCCCTTCCCTACTCCTTAAAACTATATCTCCCTTTCTCTGGGCTTTCTTTGTTTTGTTTCCTTTTTTTAATAAGGGACAAACCTGGCACACCCTCAAGGCCTAGACAGGGGCATAGCCAGACTTTGGCGGTAGGGGGGTCCAGAGCCCGAGGTGAGGGGCACATTTTACCCCCCCCCCCGGCGCTGCCGACCCTCCCCTGCCATTTTTAACCCCCCTGCCGCCGCCACCACCACCAACAATTTTGGCCCCCCTACTGATGACCCTCTTGACCCCCCCTCCTGCTGCCAACCCTCCCCCGCCTCCACCATCGGCTACCTTTGCTGGCGGGGTACACCAACCACCGCCAGCCGAGGTCCTCTTCTTCTGGCGCAAGGCTTCGTTCTGTTTCTGTGAGTCTGACGTCCTGAATGTTGTACATGCAGAACGTCAGACTCACAGAAACAGAACGAAGCCTTGTGCCAGAAGAAGAGGACCTCGGCTGGTGGGGGTTGGGTCCCCTGCCAGCAAAGGTAGCTGACAGCGGCAGCGGGGGAGGGTTGGCGGCAGGAGGGGGGTCGAGTGGGTCGTCGGCAGGGGGTCCAGGGCCAAATCTACAGGGGCTCAGGCCCCCATAGCCCCACGTAGCTATGCCACTGGGCCTAGATAGTGGGCTGCACAGGAACTCATGTACCATCTGCTGGAGACTAAGAAATACTGGCTAGTTCAGGGCTGTACAGGACTCTTAAAGGGATGTCACACATCCAGTAGTTCTCAATCTCCATTTTGTTGGTAGGAGAGCATATACCCACTCGTCAGAAAAGGTCAGGAGAGAGGATAAAGAAACAAATGTTTCTTGGTTTTCACTGAAGAAGAGATAGGAGAAGGACCAGTGATTATCAGTAAGGGTACAAGTAGCAGTGGGGTACATTGCACACTATTTATAGAAGAAAGTGCATGGAATTAGCAAAACTGAAACTAAATAGGCAAAGCTGAGGGGCTGGATGGTATACCTCACAGTATGCTGAAAGAGATTACTAACATAGTAACATAGTAGATGACGGCAGAAAAAGACCTGCATGGTCCATCTAGTCTGCCCAAGATAAACTGTCTTTTTCAGGGCACAGACCGTATAAGTCTGCCCAGCAGTATTTCCCCGCCTCCCAACCACCAGTCCCGTCTCCCATCACCGGCTCTACTACTACTATTACGTATCATTTCTAAAGCGCTACTAGATGTACGCAGCGCTGTACACTTGAACATGAAGAGACAGTCCCTGCTTGACAGAGCTTACAAACAGGCAGCTCCTTGTGACTCTGGGCAAGTCACTTAACCCTCCATTGCCCCAGGTACAAATAAGTACCTGTATACAATATGTAAGCCGCATTGAGCCTGCCATGAGTGGGAAAGCGCAGGGTACAAATGTAACAAAAAAAAAATAACAAAATAAATCTAATTAGGACATACAAACAAGAGATAAGGGAATATTAAAGTGAGGATGATAAAATAAAGGTTCTGAACAAGTGAATAAGAGTTAGGAGTTAAAAGCAGCATCAAAAAGGTGGGCTTTTAGCTTAGATTTGAAGACAGCCAGAGGTGGAGATTGACGTACCGGCTCCGGAAGTTTATTCCAGGCATATGGTGCAGCAAGATAAAAGGAACGGAGTCTGGAGTTAGCAGTGAAGGAGAAGGGTGCAGATAAGAGAGATTTACCCAGTGAAAGGAGTTCCCGGGGAGGAATGTAGGGAGAGATGAGAGTGGAGAGGTACTGAGGAGCTGCAGAGTGAATGCACTTATAGGTCAATAAGAGGAGTTTGCACTGTATGCGGAAACGGATAGGAAGCCAGTGAAATGACTTGAGGAGAGGGCTAATATGAGCATAACGACATAAAAGAGATCAGAATGATTCTAGAGGATCTGGGCATAGGAATGGTTCTACAGAACTGGAAAGGGGAGGATGTTTTCCCTTTTAGAGAAAGTGGTAACAGAGAAATTTAAAGAAGCCTGGATAAACAGAAGAGCACAGAGAGAAAGAAGTGAAGGGAATGCCAGGAAGGAAGTTGGACAGACTGGAAGACCTTATGATCCATCTCTGCCTTCATTTTCTGTGTTTCTATGTTTCCTGTTTTGTTGAACACGTTTGTGGACACTGATGGAGAGAGTATGTATATTAGTAGATTTGAAATACTGTGTGTGTAGCGTTAAAGGAGATGCGACCTTTACTTTGTGTTCTAGTCTGAGCTGCTCTCTTTTTTAACAATAAACAGGCTGCAGACATGTAGACAGTGAGCCTAAGAGATCAGCCTGGATCACAAGAAAAAAGGAAACCAGCCATGTTGACACACAAAACCAACACAAAGAGAAATGCATCCTGGACTTGAAGCAGGAACGGTTTGACACCTGAAAGTGACTTATACAGTTTTAGCTGCTGCCAGGGACAGTGGGCACTTGTAGTCCTTGCCTGCTCATGGCAGAAAATGTGAACTGGCATCATCATTCTGCCCCCCCAGAATCACGTAAATAAAATAAGGCAAAAGGAGAGGCAGGAGATGCTGCTGGTCTCAATCCAGTACTATTTTAGATCATTTTCAAAGAAAATTATCCTTGTGTGGCAGTCTTTTAACTCTCCACTGTCACAGCTCCATGAGTAAAGCTGGAAATGTGACAACAATCATACCCCTGCAGGAGATGCTGAAAATGTGTGGTGGTTCTTCAGCTCCCCAGTAAGTGACCTTGGGTGACGTGATACAGACGTTTGAATATTTGAAAGGTGTTAATCCGCAAACAAACCTTTTTTGGAGACGGGAAGGCGGTAGAATTAGAGGACATGAATTGAGGTTGAAGGGGGGCAGACTCAGGAGTAATGGGAAGTATTTTTTCACAGGGTCGTGGATATGTGGAATGCCCTCTCGTGGGAGGTGGTGGAGATGAAAACAGAAATGGAATTCAAACATGCTTGGGATAAACACAAAGGAATCCCGTTTAGAAGGAATGGATCCACGGAATCTTAGCGGAGATTAGGTGGCGACGTTGGTAATTGGGAAGCGAAACCGGTGCTGGGCAGATTTTACGGTGTACGCCCTGATCATGACTGAATAGATATGGATGGGCTGGAGTGTAAATTTTAAGGGGCTTCAACGTTAGCTTCAGAACTTAGTACAAGAAGAGTGCTGGACAGACTGAGAATGGCAAGGACAAATCAAACTCGGGTATGACGTATCACATACCATGTAAAATGAGTTTATCTTGTTGGGCAGACTGGATGGATCGTACAGGTCTTTATCTGCCGTCATTTACTATGTTAATCCCCCAATCTCGCCAGTATCACACCTCTGCAGGTGATGCTGGAAACAGAGCAACCCCTTAGCTCGCCAGTCACACACAGAGAGAAATGAAGGCAGATAAAGGCCATATTGCCTATCCAGTCTGCCCACCCCCCTGCAGGAAATACTGGAAATGGTCCATCTCCATCTGGTCCCTAGTAACACACCTTTGCAAGTGATACTGGGAATGTAATGGCCCTTCAACTCCCCAATGTCACACACCTCTGCAGGTGATGCTGGAAACAGGGCGGTCCCTCAGCTCCCCAGTCACACACTTCTGCAAGTGTTGCTGAAAATGCAACAGTCCCTCAGCTCCCCAGTGTGATACCGTTGCAGGTGATGCAGTGGTCCCTCAGCTCCCAGGTGACATCTCTGCAAAAGATACTGGAAACACAGCAGTCCCTTGGTTCCCAGTGTGACACTGCTGTAGGTGATGAAGGAAATGCAGTAGTCCCTTATTTCCCCACTGACACCTCTCTGCTAATGATACTGGAAACACAACACTCCCTCAGCTTCCCAGTGTGACATTCCTGCAGGTGATGCTGGAAATGTGGTGTCCCTCAGCTTCCCAGTCAGACATTTCTGCAAACAGGTACTGGCAGTGCAGCATTTCCCTGTTTGGACTGTGGCAATGTCACTAGTCTGATGGCAGAATTATCTCTCGGTGACAGAACTTTTGGTTTACACCTTGTATATACATTCAGAAAAACACCATCACACAGCACAGACGGGAATACTGCAACTCACATTCATATATTTGGATTTTTAATTCAAACTCACTTAACAAATAGTGGATTGGCTGCTCCAGCAACATCTAGAATTTGAGGTTTTTTTTTGTTTTGTTTGTTTTTAGTAAAAACATTATTTAAGATACTTGTCTACTTCAGGTCACTCTTATCTTGCCACAAGGTTCTCTTCTACTATATAACAAACTGAATGAGCTGGGGGTCCCAACCACCACAGCCTCTGGTTCTGGGGGGCTCCTAGCTGACCCACCGTTGAGAAAAAAAACTGCCATGCACACACACACCCCAAAATAAATATGAAAGTAAACTGGAAGAGATAAGAGACAGTTTACCTAGACTTTTCCCTGTTTTCACCCAATTTCGGCTCAGCAGATGGCACCAGAGAGGCAGAGATGGGAGCTAAGATGTGCTGAGAGGAGGGAGGCAGGAAGACTGGGGAGAGCGGGTGAGGATATATGAGAGGAGGGCCAGACAGTGAGTGAGGAGAAGATCACATCATATACTGCAGGGAAGGCGAACAGGTGTTTGTGTTCTCATGCAGATGTTTCAGTAAAATTGTTGTTGAATTCTTCTTGTTCCCTTTTGGGTTACCCTTAGGGCAGATCTATACATAGTTACAATTTTAATCAGCAAATTGCCTGGCAGCAGGCTATATCTCCGAGAGTTCCTGTTTAGGCCTGAGCAGGAACTGACCTAAGGCAAACATGGTGTCAAAAGTCTTCCAGCTGTTGCTCTCTACATAACCAGGGCCATTGAAACTGAAAAGTCTTCCCTAACACCCCATATTCTTTCACCCCCCCCAACACACACATCCATAAACCATAGCTGGGAACAATGACAAATCCCAACGCCTGTTCTATACAGAGGAAGACACTGACAGAGAGAGAGACCCTCTCCCCATACACACCTGTTCTATATAGCTAGGGATACTGACACTGAAAACGGACCCCCCAACTTGTTCTACAAACTGAGGACATTGACACAGAGAGCCAGGGTCAGTGCTAGACACGATGGGGCCCAGGGCAGATGCTGGGGAGAAGGCCCCAAAGTTTGCTTGCAGGCCGTCCCTCTTTCAACTTCAGGCAGGTTTGGGGCCCCTTGTAATATGGGGGCCCAGCGCAATTACCCTGTTTGCCTACCCTTAACAGCAGCCCTGTAGAGACCCCTCCACACACACACACACACACACACATTTATATACTTGTTCTACACAGCTGGGGACACACACATCTCTTCTGCACACTGAGGTTACTGACATAGAGAACTAGAATGTGTTTTGCACAGCTGGAGACAGTGACATAGAGAGACCCCCCCCCCCCAACACACACCTGTCAATGACACAGAGAGGGGGGAGAGAGAGAGCCCCCTTCCCTCATGTTCTACATAACTGAGGACACTGACACATTGAGAGACTCTCCCAACCTGCTCTGCACAGCTGAGGACACTGCTGGGCCATGCTTTCTGTTCTTTGCACTTGTAGCAACCAAGCATCCTCTGTGCTTATCCTATGCCCCCTAAAACTCCATTAGCACAGGTATGCATCACTCCTGGCAAGTGAAAACAGAGCTAAGGTCTTAAAGTCTCGTAAATGCCAGAAGTCAGATCCTTATGAAAACTCCAAGGACCATTTGGCATCAGTCTTATAAACTTCTCTTATGGATTGCTGTGATACCAGCAGCTAGAGAAGACCAAACCACATGTAGTATGTCAAGGAGGTCCAGGTGTCTGGGAATCTGGTTACTTTCAAGAGAGAAACAGTGAAAATTCAATTGATAGGCCAGGTCAACCATATAACCTTTTCAACACCTTGCAGTGTTTATAGGCTTCTGAGATCCACAGTGAAAGACAGCCTGGAAGGAACCGGCCTGCTGAGGACAAAAAAAAAGTAAAAAAAAAATATGGATTTATGTGGACTTGAAATGATTAAAAATGTGTGCAAAGTGCAAAAAATAAAAAATGGTGCCAAACCCAGCTTATATATTGCCCTGGCTGGCAAGCAGTACCTGTGATCCAGCCTTGATGCTGCCAATGGGTTTTGGTAGAGCCCACTGGAAGAGGAAAATGATAACATAATAACCTTTACTGCTCTGTGGCTAGGGGAGAGGTTTGGAATTACATCAGCTGCCAACGCCTTCCAAAGGAAGATTCTGCACATTTAGCCATCTGTGCGGACGAATCCCTCACAAACAGATCTACTAACTCTGAATAGGGCATAAGCTGAAAAAAAGGTCCCCGATTCTACCTCCACCGCCAAACTCAAATGCAGTTGAGACAAATGTACATCTAAACAGTTACGAGATTGGATTGCTGGGTTAGTGTGTTAGTGTGATGCTTTATCAAGCCAAGTCCCAACCCAGGTGACTTATGGGCACAATTACAAACTTGTGGAAATTACTACTTACTTATCTGCACCAGGAGTAGAGGAACAATAGACTGATAACCAGAGAAGCCAGGGTTTAAAATCCCACCTGTCTCCTTGTAAACTTGGGCAAGTCACTTAACCCTCCATTACCTTAGGCATGAACTTAGAACATGAACCCTCTGGGGACAGGGAAATCCCTGGATGTAATTTACCTTGAACTACTACTGAAAAAATCCAAATCTAACCCTACAGTCTCTAATCTGTGAGAACAGGATCAAGAATCAACTCTCAAGCAGGCTAACAAGCACCAGTCCTTGTTCCCTCTGACCCAAACAAACCCACAGTAGTTAGAGCGGATGCTGGTCATTAGGGATTAGGTATAGCTCAATGGATCCCAGTACTGAGCAAGCTCTTTCACTGTATCTAGGGTAGGGTAATTGGTATTGTGTTTGGCACCCCCAATTATTTTGAAACGTTGGCGTCTATGAGGTCTACTGCCTTCTGTTCACAAACTCTTTCAGACTTTGAGCACCAGTGTGTCCAGATCAAAAGAACAAATTTGGCCAGGGGTTTGGGCATGTGAAGAATTTTATCAGTACCAATTCACCACTGATCATAAGCCCCTCTTGTGCTAAAAGAGCAAGATCTTGGCAAAGCACCCTTGTGAAGCCAGTGCCTATTTTCTAGTTCTAGCCTACAATAGAGGATGTACTAGGGGGGCTGTGAGTGCTGCCTGTGCTGTCTCGCTAGCCCTAGCTAATGCCCACTGTTGAGGAACTGATCCAGGACCAAAGTAGGGCCTCTCCACGTGATAACAACACACACAGTTACCACAGAACCACCAGGCTGACTCACTGCTATTATTTTTTTCCACAAATCTGCTACTACCCTTTTCAGGGAAAGCACTAAGGGGATTCCTCCTGCTGGTCTGACTTATTACAGATATGGGACTGTCGTTGTGAAGGGTAAAACATGGTGGCTACGTTTAGAGCCCTTGATAGAAACTTCTGGATGGAAACAGCTCTCAGTCTCAGCACAGTCACTGCAATGACCAGTCTAGGAACAGAAAGATCCCTGGGTAGTTATGAATGAAGCCCAATGGCACCACAATCCCAATACTGGGCTGGCAGAAAAAAGCAGAAAAGTTGGACTACCATACTCCCCCTCCCCTCCCCTGCAAATTTCACAGTAGTAGATAACTGTAACTTTCACAGGATTGAAATCCTACAGCTCCCTAAAACTGCCAGTATCACTGGTCCAGACAGACCATTCTTGTTAGGTTTGGTCACCTAAGACCTTAAAAGAGAAAGGTCCACAGTTAACTGTGTTCCAAGAATTTGCCTGCATGATTGATTTTAAGCAAAATAACTATAAGGCCATATTGTCCACCAATGGAATGGTGAGGGGAAAGTCAAAACTCAAGTGATAGCCAGCGCTGAGTTTGCTTTATTGTTGGTCAACCCCAACCTCACTCTCACAGGTAACAACAAGCTGATGGCTTCCTTCTTTCACAAACCTATGGATACCTGAATGGCCAAATTCAGAGTCAGCAAGAAGCACATGTATGAGCTACATATGCACAGAATAACTTCTATAATGTCTGCCAATCTCTTCCAACTCACAGAGATGACCAGTGAAGGCAACACTGGACAAACAGACAGTACTGCACCCCATTCGTATCTAGTGCAAATGGACCGAGGACATTCTACTAGAAGGAAGTGAGACACCTCTTAACAATTCCAAAAAGACCGAAACAACTTCATGCAGAAAAATCCCAAAGGAGTTGGATCCTGCCAACACCTACCCCTACGTGAAAGTACTCATGGAGGTTACAATGATACAAGATCTGGCCACAAAGTGAAAGCTGTTGGAAGAATATAGATATGTAGTGTCCACTGAATGAGCATAAAGAGATGTAGTGTGGATAGGATGGAGCAGAATAACCCCCACCCTATTCCCAGTCCCAGTACTCACGGCAGTCTACCATGGTCTTTATACACACATATGAGAAGAAAGGGACATGAAAGCCATGTGTTGTCTGCATAAGTTCATGTTTAGTATTACAGAGGGAAGGGGATTGGAGATGTGGTGTTGCGTTCACACCTAGGTGTGCCTATAAAGTTGTTGAATTCTTCCTTTTATTCTTTGGACTTGGGGGGTGGTGCTGTACATAATTTCCTGGGATGAAAGGCACTTATATCCCTAAACTGGGGGAGGCAGAGGGAGAAGCTCTGTACCCAAAACCTCAAGCCTAGCAACATGTAAACATAAAATAGATCATGGGGTCATGCGAGAGAGGGTCAAGAGATCACAGGATGAGACTTCTCTTCCTGTACATCTAGACAGGATTCCCAAAAACTGGACTGGAGGGTGTTCTAGACTTTAGCCTCCTCCAGGGCTTTTTTTGAGGGGGTACTCGGGGTACTGAGTACCAGCACCTTTTCCACTGTCTTCTAAAATTGACCCATGGACCCCAAGTTTTAATTGAAGAGCTCAGGCTCTACACACCAATTTTGCCTTGTCATATATTCTGTGACTGGTTGCAGGGGGCCTGGCTATTGTGGGGTGGGTCTCTCTGTGATCACCTCACCCTTGAAGGGTGGCCTAGCATTTGAGTACCGGCACCTTTTTTGCTAGTAAAAATGCACTGGCCTCCTCTATCATTGGCTGTGCACAGGTGCCCCACTCTATTCCACCCACAGACAGCGGGAATGGCCCCTTGCTATGTGGCTGAAGATGTTGGCAGATGAAGGGCCCTGGGCCTACATGGCGTGCACCAAGCCCACTATGCCACAGATCCTCCTTCTCTCCCTCACCTTCAGATTCCCTTTTCTGGGATTCAGTCTTTAACTACAGAGAGTTTCCTCAAGAGTGTGTCTTGTTCATTTTTTCTGGTGCACCTGGCTGGTCACTGATGGCATCAGAATGAGGCAAAAGATTTTTTTTTTTAAAGGCTGAAATTAATTTGAAGAAAAAGGAATCTAGGCCTAGCAAAGAGATGGAACTTGAGGCATAAGGGGGATAGAGACCATAACTATAAGATATTCTAGTCCCCAAATTTGTTGCAGTTCTATGACTGACTTTATCTTCCTGTGCCATTATTTCAGTTCGTGGCTCTGTCACCAGTTCTGTGTTTGACTCTGAGATCAGTCACTTTATCGTCCTGGGCCCTTGGTTCTGATTCTCAGATCTGACACACCTCCTTAAGTAACTATGAGTCAGTCACTGTCTCTCACTCCATCGTAGTAGTGATACTTTTTTTTATATACCTTTATGCCCCTGAGGAAATTCTTGTGCAGTGCCAGGGCATGCACCCCAGAGGTGGATGCATTCATTGCATCTGAATCATTAGACTGTAAACGGTCTTAAGGTCCCGTCTGAAGGGCAAACGCTGTATAATATTACTAGCTAACTTCTTGCAGCTTGAGAGTTCCATGTGTCTGTTCACACTCTACAGCAATTTCTAGAATCAATCGGTGGCCCCTTTCCTCTTCCTTCCAGAGGTTTAGCTGATCCGACACTTGTCTTTTCTGCTTAGCCTCCTGCGTCTCTGCTCCAGACCCCTCTCCAGCCGCTCATCCTCCTCCAGACCCCTGCAGAGACACAACAGCCAAAAAAAAAATATCCCAGTTAGAAAATATACACCAACAGGGCCACCGAGAGACTGAGCCAGGCTTGGGGATAGGCCGCCGCCAGGCTTCCCCCCAGGATCGTCGTCGCTGGCGGGCTCCCACCCCAGGATCGTTGCCGCCGCCACCACCGCCAGTCTCCACCAGGATCATCGTCGTTGCTGCCGCTCCCCCAATTGCTACTGCTATTGCCACCCCGGTGCCCCCCCCCCCCCCCATCGCTGCTGCTGCTACCGCCCCACCCTCCCCGATCACTGCTGCCGCCCGCCCGCCGTAACTGTTAAGTACCTTGGCTGGTGAGGATCCCAAGGCCCCGCCAGCAGAACAGCTTGTCCTCCAGCGCTGCTCTTCTTCCTTCTGCCGTGTGGCCTTCTCCTGTGGCAGCTTTTTATTTCAGGTCGTGCATGCACGGCCTGAGAGGAGAAGCAGCCACAGGAGAAGGCAATGTGGTAGACTGTGAAGAAGAGCAGCCCGTTGTTTGTTCCTCCAGGTCCTCCCCAGCCTCCAAGGGGGGCCCAGCGCTGGAGTTTTCTCCCTCCTGCTCCTGTTGGGACATGATCAACCGGGTCCCATCAGGAAAAGGCGAGAGAGAGAGCCCCCGGCATCGGGCCCCCCTTGGAGGCCCAGGCCCGGGGAATTCCCCCCCCCCCCCCACCTTCCTCTCTCGGCAGCCCTGTACACCAACAGAAAGTGAGCTGAATTTCCAACTGTGGAAGCAGGCTACTCACCGTCTCTCCTTGGTATCCAGGTCCCGCACAAGCTCATCTCGCTGGTTCACCAGCGACACCAGTTCTTCCAGCAGCAGTTGCTCCCGCCTCTGCTGGGCCTCAGTCTTCTGCCAGTCTGTGGTATAGAACAGGAAGCTTGGGGTTAAGGAGTGGTGAGAGCAGACCATCTGCTGTGCAACTGCAACTCCACAGTGCCACTTCCTCTCTGCCCGGTCCTGCCTCCCCCTTCTACCCCAGCTCCCTCAAATCATTATTTTCTACAACCACTTTAGAGTAAGAGGAAAGAAACATGATATGAGCAATGTCCACTCTCTGCCTCCTCAAACTCTTCTGTATATCCATAGCTCCACTTGCAGTGTCTATCTCCGTCTATTCCTCTGTCTTTCTCTGTCTCACTCCTCTGTCTTTCTCTCGTTACCACTCTCTGCTGGGTTCATTTCTGCCAATTTGTGCTGTTAAATTTGAAAGGAAACAACCAGGGTTCACTCATGATGGTGTACAGCAAGAATAAGCCGGACATAAGCAATAGACAATTACAGCAGTAAAACTATTTAAATGATAATACAAATTGGACTAGATTCTATGTATCACACCTAAAAAATTGGCGCCAAAACAAAGTATGCCTAAATTTAGGCATACTTTATAGAATAAGCCTACATTTCCATGCGTTTTATAGAATACACTGAGTGCCCATTGGTGCAGCTAAATTTAGTCGTGGCCAGTTACGCCAAGTAAAACGTGGTGTAAATGCCGAGGCTTAAATTATGCACGGACCGGATGCATTCTATAACAATGTGCATACATTTTAGAAATGCCCATGACCTGCACATTCCACGCCCATGGCCACGCCCCCATAAGTACATAAGTATTGCCATACTGGGAAAGGCCAAAGGTCCATCAAGCCCAGCATCCTGTCTCCAACAGTGGCCAATCCAGGTCACAAGTACCTGGCAAGATCCCAAAAAAGTACAAAACATTCTATACTGCTAATCCCAGAAATAGTGGATTTTCCCCAAGTCCATTTAATAATGGTCTATAGACTTTTTCTTTAGGAAGCCGTTCAAACCTTTTTAAAACTCCGCTAAGCTAACCGCCTTTACCACATTCTCTGGCAACGAATTCCAGAGTTTAATTACACATTGAGTGAACAAATATTTTCTCAGATTCGTTTTAAATTTACTACATTGTAGCTTCAATGCATGTCCCCTAGGCCTAGTATTTTTGGAAAGCGTAAACAGATGCTTCACATCTACCCATTTCACTCCACTCATTATTTTATAGACCTCTATCATATCTCCCCTCAGCCGCCTTTTCTCCAAGCTGAAGAGCCCTAGCCGCTTTAGCCTTTCCTCATAGGGAAGTCGTCCCATCCCCTTTATCATTTTCGTCGCCCTTCTCTGCACCTTTTCTAATTCCCCTATATCTTTTCTGAGATACGGCGACCAGAACTGAACACAATATTCGATCGCACCATGGTGTGATACAAAGGCATTATAACATCCTCATTTTTGTTTTCCATTCCTTTCCTAATAATACCTAATATTCTATTTGCTTTCTTAGCTGCAGCAGCACACTGAGCAGAAGGTTTCAACGTATCATCAACGACGACACATAGATCCCTTTCTTGGTCCGTGACTCTTAACGTGGAACCTTGCATGACGTAGCTATAATTCGGGATCCTCTTTCCCACATGCATCACTTTGCACTTGCTCACATTAAACATAATCTGACATTTAGATGCCCAGTCTCCCAGTCTCGTATGGTCCTCTTGTAATTTTTCACAATCCTCCCGTGATTTAACGACTTTGAATAACTTTCAGGCTTATTTTCGAAAGGGCGCCCATCTTTCGACACAAATCGCAAGATGGGCGTCCTTCTCACAAGGTCACCCAAATTGGCATAATCGAAAGCTGATTTTGGGCGTCCTCAACTGCTTTCTATTGCAGGGTCGACCAAAGTTCACGGGGGCGTGTCGGAGGCATAGCGAAGGCGGGACCGATAATGGAAAAAAGAAGGGCGTCCCTGACAAACACTTGGACGACTTTACCTGGTCCTTTTTTTCTTATGACCAAGCCACAAAAATGTGTCCTAAATGACCAGATGACCACCGGAGGGAATCCCCCAGTGGTCACTAACCCCTCCCACCCTCAAAATATTTTTAAAAAATATATTTTGCCAGCTTCTATGCCAGCCTCAAATATCATACCCAGCTCCATGCAGGTCCCTGGAGCAGTTTTAGTGGGTGCAGTGCACTTCAGGCAGGCGGACACAGGCCCCCCCCCCCAACCTGTTACACTTGTGGTGGTAAATGTGAGCCCTTCAAAACCCACCACAAACCCACTGTACCCACATAGGTGCCCCCCTTCACCCATAAGGGCTATGGTAGTGGTGTACAGTTGTGGGGAGTGGGTTTTGAGGGGCTCAGCAAACAAGGTAAGGGAGCTATGCACCTGGGAGCAATTTCTGAAGTCCACTGCAGTGCCCCCTAGGGTGCCCAGTTGGTGTCTTAGCATGTCAGAGGGACCAGTGCACTACGAATGCTGGCTCCTCCCATGACCAAAGGGCTTGGATTTGGTCGTTTCTGAGATGGGTGTCCTCGGTTTCCATTATCGCCGAAAATCGGGGACGACCATCTCTAAGGTTGACCAAAATTTTGCGATTTGGGTGTCCCCGACTGTATTATCGAAACGAAAGATGGACGTCCATCTTGTTTCGATAATACGGGTTTCCCCGCCCCTTCGCCGGGACGTCCTGCTAGGACGTCCTCAGGAAAACCAGGGCACCCCTTTCGATTATGCCCCTCTTTGTGTCGTCAGCAAATTTATTTACCTCACTAGTTACTACCATCTCTAAGTCATTTATAAATATGTTAAAAAGCAGAGGTCCCAGCACAGAGTCCTGGGGAACCCTACTAACTACCCTTCTCCATTGAAAATACTGACCATTTAACCCTACTCTCTGTTTTCTATCTTCTAACCAATTTTTAATCTACAATAGAACACTACCTCCTATCCCATGACTCTCCAATTTCTTCTGGAATTCTTTCATGAGGTACTTTGTCAAATGCCTTCTGAAATTCCAGATACACAATATCAACCGGCTCACCTTTATCCACATGTTTGTTCACCCCTTCAAAGAAATGTAGTAGATTGGTGAGGCAAGATTTCCCTTCACTAAATCCATGTTGACTTTGTCTCATTAATCCATGCTTTTGAATATGCTCTGTAATTTTGTTCATTATAATAGTCTCTACCATTTTGCCTGGCACCGACGTCAGACTCACTGGTTATAATTTCCCGGATCTCCTCTGGAACCCTTTTCAAAAAATCAGCGTTACATTGGCCACCCTCCAATCTTCCAGTACCACGCTTGATTTTAAGGATAAATTACATATTACTAACAATAACTATGCAAGTTCATTTTTCAGTTCTATCAGTACTCTGGGATGAATACCATCCGGTCCAGGAGATTTGCTACTCTTCAGTTTGTAGAACTGCCCCATTACATCCTCCAAGTTTATTTATTTATTTATTTTATTTATTTATTGCATTTGTATCCCACATTTTCCCACCTATTTGCAGGCTCAATGTGGCTTACATAGTTTTGTTATGACATTGTCATTCCAGGATATCAGATACAATTAGTGATGTGCAGAGATATTAAGTAAGGGAAGAAAGAAGGGGGTGATTAGGGTTGAGTATAGAAGGTGAACTTTCAAAGCTGGGTGGGTTGGTGAAGTGGATTAGTGAGGTTATAGGTTTTGTAGGCCTTGTTGAAGAAATATGTCTTCAGAGATTTGTGAAACTTAGTTATTTCGTCGATAGTTTTCAGGTCTGTAGGTAGTGCGTTCCATACATGCGTGCTCATGTATGAGAAGGTAGTGGCATGCATCAGCTTGTATTTTAGTCCTTTACAGTTGGGGAAGTGCAGATTGAGAAATTTGCGAGATGATCTTGTGGAGTTTCTAAGAGGTAGGTCCACGAGGTTTAGCATGTAGATTGGGGCGTCTGCGTGAATGATTTTGTGTACAATCGTGCAGATCTTGAACGCAATGCGTTCCTTAAGTGGGAGCCAGTGAAGTTTCTCTCTTAGTGGTTTTGCACTTTCATATTTAGTTTTTCCAAATATGAGTCTGGCAGCAGTATTCTGGGCTGTTTGGAGTTTTTTGATAGTCTGTTCTTTGCAGCCAGCGTACAGTGCGTTGCAGTAATCCAGATGGCTTATTACCAATGACTGTACCAGGGTGCAGAAGATGTATCTTGGGAAGAAGGGTTTTACTCGTTTGAGTTTCCACATGGCGTGGAACATCTTTTTCATCGTATTCTTCACGTGGGCGTCGAGAGTGAGGTTTTGATCAATAGTAACTCCAAGAATTTTCAAGTTTTGTGAGACAGGGAGAGAGCAATATTGTGGAGAAGTTTTTTGTGTTGTGTTATGAGGGGAGTACAAGACATTGTGTTTTTTCTGCGTTAAGTTTTAGTTGGAATGCGTCCGCCCAGTTGTGCATGATTTGGAGGCTTTGGTTGATCTCGTTGGTGATTTCATTTAGATCATGTTTGAACGGGATATAAATTGTGACATCGTCTGCATATATGTAGGGGTTGAGGTTTTGATTGGCCCGAAGTTTGGCTAAAGGTTATCATCATTAGGTTAAATAAGGATGGCGAGAGGGGGGATCCTTAGGGAACTCCACATTCAGGTATCCATGGGGGTGATCTGTCTGCGCTCGTAGTTACTTGGTAAGATCTTGTGGTCAGGAATCCTTTGAACCATTTGAGAACTGTGCCTCCTACTCCGAAGTATTCTAGTATATGTAATAGTATTCCATGATTAACCATGTCAAAGGCACTGGACATGTCGAATTGTAGGAGGAGTATGTTGTTACCAGTTGCAATTGCTTGTTTGAATGAGTTCATTGCGGACACTAGGACTGTTTCAGTGCTGTGGTTTAACCGAAATCCTGATTGAGACTCGTGCAGAATAGAGTGTTTATTTACAGTAGGTATTCAGTAAGTTGTTTTGTCACTATGCCTTCCATGAGTTTAGCTATGAGTGGAATAGATGCTACTGGGCGATAGTTAGTTAGGTCCATTGTGCTTTTCTTAGCATCTTTTGGCAGCGGAGTAAGTAGGATGTTTCCTTTCTCCGTGGAAAAGAGCCCATTTTGAAGCCTGTGGTTTACGTGGTTTGTGAGGTCTGTTTTGAATTGTTTGGGTGCAGATCTTATTAGACTGGTAGGGCAAATGTCTAATTTGCATTGCGATTTGGCGTATTTTCCGAGCCAGTGTGAGATTTCGTTTGATGAGAGCGTGTCAAAGTTGGTCCATGATCGATCTGCTGGGCATTCCCCGGGTTTTGGGTCTAGACATTCGAGGATGTTTGTGTAATCCGTTATATTGGTAGGTATCATGAGTCGGAGCTTTGTGATTTTTTCGTTGAAGTAGTTCGCAAGATTGGTTGCTGACGGGGTGTCTGTGTTGCTGGTTGTAACCGTTGTGGTATTTAGGAGATTATTTACTAGTGAAAAGAGTTTGTGTGTATCCTTGTAGTTTGGTCCTATTTTGGTTTTATAATATGTTCTTTTAGTTTGTCTGATAATGTATTTGTATTTTCTTTGTAGTTGTTTCCAGTCTTTGAGTGTGTGTTCGTCTTTTTTCTTGCTCCTTGCTCTTTCTAGTCTTCTGACTTGTGTTTTTAGTTCTTTCAATTCTTTGTTAAACCACGGTATTGAGTTTTTTCTATGTGAGGTTCTGGTTTGAAGTGGTGCTATATTGTCTAGTACTGTTCTACATCTGTTGTCCCATTCTTGGAGATATTGGGGTGAGTCTGTAGGTGTTGTCCATTCGTCGGTGTAGAATTGTTGCCAGAATATTAGTGGGTCTATTTTGCCTCTCGTAGTATAGGTTTGTTGTTCTTGTTTTTGTTGTGTCTTTTTTGTTCTACAGTGGAGGGAAAGGTTTGCACTGTAGTGATCGGACCATGGCGTGGCTGTCCATTTTATGTCTATTATTGTGAGATTTGATTCTGATGAGAATTCACTAAGTTTCTCCGACTCGTCAGCTTCGAATACCATTTCTGGCACCAGTATCCCTGTCAAGCCTCTTAAGACTTGTTAACTGTAAATCCTCAATATCTTGAAGTATAACCTTGGCACACCAGAACACACCTGAAGTCTCTATCTTTTCTGAAGTTTCCTTTATTGAATAAATACAAATAATTTACTCACAATCAGATGTTCAGAAGTGTTGCCCCAGGGCACAGAGACTCCGTGATTCTGAGAGATGTAACAGTGGTTGGAGGTAGAAATCTGAAGAGAGGCAGCTTTATTGCAAAGGTGAGAAATAGTTGAATGGGTAGAAGTAGCTCAGAGCTGGGTGACTGGAGAGTGCAATATCTCATTAGGAGGATATATTCAAGATAAAAAAACAAGTTTGTGGGGATCACGTGATGCAGTGAGAGGAGACAGACGTGTTTTGCCTCCTGCTCGAGGGTCCCAATCCTCATCCTTTGACATCGCCATTAAAAATCCACATTTAACCTGCAGTTTGGCTCGGTAGTGCAGTGGTGGGTCTTATGGACAAATACCTTACGCCAAAGAGTAGGATGGCCGCAAAATCAGCAAAAAAAGGGTCGGAACGCTCCAGAACTGCTGAAGACAAAATGGCGGACCAGGGACAGGCCCCGCAGCTTACCTGCACGGAAGCAGCGATCACGGAACTTACCAAAGCGGTAGTGCTTGCCCTGGAACCGCGACTACAACAGCTGTCGGAGCAGCTGGCGGGGATCTCCCAAATAACGGCGGAATTAACCCGGAGAACCGGCGAATTGGAGTGCCGAGTGTCAGATATAGAAGATGGCGCGCAGGGGAATGGTGTAGAACTGACGCGCTTGCGAGAGCTGGTGGTGGACCAACAAAACAAGCTAGAGGATCTTGAAAACAGGTCCCGCCGGGATAACCTTCGACTACTAGGCATTCCGGAAGCAGTGCCCGAAAGATCTTTGCGCCGGGTCTTGGAACGCTGGATGAGCCCGATGGTAGCGCGGGAAGAAGAACCAGACCCGGTGAAGCTTGAGCGTGCACATCGGTTAGGAGCTGCTCGAACCGGAGAAGGACGCCCGAGAATAGTGATTGTCAAGTTCCTTAACTCAGCCCAGAAAGATGTATTCCTTCAATATTACCGGCAACACAAGGAAGAGGTTGCCTATGAGGGAGTACAAGTGCGGGTATACCAAGATTACTCTGCAGCGCTGGCGGCAAAGCGCCGCCAGTACTCTGAAGTCTGTTCTCGTTTGATCGAGAGGAAATATAAATTTCAAGTCCGCTATCCCGCAGTTTTGAAAGTGTGGCATAATGGCCAGTGGCGTACCCACGACACACCAGGGAGCGCGATGGCCTGGCTCAATGGAGTTCCTGAGCAGCACGTGGCAGATGAACAAGTGGGGTGAGGCCGAGACAGCCGGGAGAGATCGTGGAGGAACAAACTACCTTGAAGAGTTGGTGGTAAAGGGGTTAGATGTCTGACCAGATAAGATTTAAACCATACCTGTTCAAGTGTTTTTGTTCAAGTTGTTGTAATATGGTTTCCGTTACTGGACTGTTTGGGGAGTGGGGGCGGGTGGGGAATTGAGGTAGCGGGCAGTAACCAAGGCTGAGAGCCGGTCTGGGCCTCTTGAAACCCTGCCTCCTCACCCCCTCCCTCCCTCAGTCGATACTAAACTCCTAGAGGAGAAGACCAAGCTTTTTCTTCATTAAACATTCACCCTTTTGATGTACAAGGTTATTTGAAAGTTTATACAAAAGAAATATGTGAATTAAAGCATGTACCTGCTAATGTTTGGTTGTGCAGTATGGTTTTAAGAATGGGGAGGGTGGTTTATGGAGGGGGGTTAAGCAACAGGGAGGAAGAGCTTTAGTCTGGAAGATAGGGGGAGAAGTGGTGGGATAATGGTCGAGATCTGTTAAGGTGTGAGTAGGTAAGAGGATAAGGGAGTGTAAGGTGGAAAATGTATGTGGTATAGAATTATAAGAGAGGATGGGATTCCTCCAGGTGTCATTACGTGATCACGAACAGGCTTCTCTATGGAGGCATGGAGAAGAATGGAACTGGGAGTGGAAGGGGAAAGGGAGGGAGGGGGGGGGGGTTCTGAGGGGGTTAGTTCTGGGGAGTCCCATGGTGTCCAATGGGGGATGGTATACTGATGAGTGTGTAGCTGGGGTGGGAGCGGTCTCCTGGGAGATTCCTGGGGTTGCGGACTACTGGGCGAGGGCTGGGCGCCTGGGAGTCTCCAACACTATAAGTGAACGGACCTGGATAAAAGCAATGAGTAGGGACCCTGGATAGGTCACCGTTGCCACGATTAATTTCTTGGAATGTGTGTGGTATTACCTCCCCCATTAAACGTACAAAAATATTAACTGCCCTCCAGCGTCACAATGTTTCTCTGGCTTGTCTACAAGAGACCAAACTCTCTGATGCAGAGCACCTAAAGTTAAAACAGCGTTGGGTGGGGGACTGCTTTTTTGCATCAGCCAAGGGTAAAAAGGGGGGGGTGGCTGTACTGATACATAAGAGCTTACAATGCCATGCTCAAGTGGTGGAAAGAGATAGGAATGGGCGATATATTTTGATGCGACTGAATGTTATGGGGCAAGATTTTTACCTCTTAAATGTTTATGGTCCTAATGTGTACGACCATTCGTTCTTCCAGCACCTGGTGCGTCTAGGAATACAATATGCGGAGGTGCCTTGGGTGGTAGTAGGTGACTTCAACCAGGTGCTGGATGCACAACAGGATCGCTCAGGCCCAAATGTGGGGATGGTGATGGGAGCAGGAAAGGGTTTGCCTTATTTATGTCAAGCCTTGAACTTGGTGGACCCGTGGCGGTTGTGCAATCCCAGCGTGCGTGATTACACGCATTTGTCACGGGCACATGGCACGTGGTCCAGACTGGATTATATATTGGTATCTGCACCTATTTTCTCACAGGTAGTAAAGTCGGAGATTGGCCCGATGGAGATCTCGGACCACACACTCATTTGGGTAGACATGGACTTTGGAGAGGCGCGGTTGAGACGACGGTTGTGGCGATTCCCCTCCTATCTGGTGGAAGATGAGAATTTTAAGGACTATCTCCAGAAAAAATGGTCACTGTTTGCAGACGCGAATGCCTGCCATACTTCAGACGCGAGATTATATTGGGAAACGGCTAAGGCTGTGTTGCGCGGAGACATTATAGCATACATGTGTGCGAGGTCTAGGCGTCTCTCGCAGAGACTGGTTCGGTTAGAGAAGGTATATCAAGAGGCCAAACGGATTCACATGGCAACTCCCTCGGCACAGACTAGAGAACAGATGCTATCGGCTTTGGTGGCTTTAAATGCCCTAATCCATGAACGTACTAAAAAACATCTGTTCTACCGTTCTTTTAGATTCCATCGGTTTGGGAACAAATCAGGTAGATTGTTAGCGAGGCTTGTCAAAACCTGGGGGGGTAATCGCTTTGTGTCATCATTAATAGGCCCTAATGGACGGAGGGAAACTCAGACCTCAAAGATAGCACAGCTGTTTCATGATTATTACGCGGCTTTGTATGCGTCGCCATGCCCTCAGGAGGGGCCCTCTATGAGTGAATATCTTGAGAATTCGGGACTTCCCCGTCTCTCGGCCTCGGTGGTTGCTCAATTGAATGCGCCTCTAAGGGGGAATGAGATTCAGCGAGTGGTCAAGACACTAAGGAGAGGTACGGCGCCGGGGCCAGATGGATTTTCGGTCGAGTTCTTTCAGTGTATGTTCCCGCAAGTTGCGGTCCCGCTACTCGATTTCTTTGAAGCTTCGTTGCAACGGGGCTCATTCCCTGGGTTTTCCAATGACGCACTGATCTCGCTGATTCCTAAACCAGGCAAACCAGTGGACCTCCCTGGTTCTTACAGGCCGATTTCCCTGATAAACGTTGACTTAAAGATCCTGGCCAGAGTCTTAGCAGACAGGTTAGCGTTACATATGCCCTCGCTGATTGGAGAGGGGCAGGTAGGATTTGTCAGGGGGCGTCACTCCTCTGTGAATGTGAGGAAGGTATGTCTGGCCATTGCGCGGAGCCATGTGGTTAACGAGCCGTTGCTTTTGGTCAGCTTAGATGCCGAAAAGGCATTCGACAAAGTGCGTTGGAACTATATGTTTGCGGTGCTTGATCATATTGGGATTGCTGGATGGTTTCGGAAGGCAGTAGAAGTGCTTTATGAAAAGCCAAGGGGGTCTCTGGTGGTAAATGGAACATGTACAGCCCCTTTTGAAGTGTCCTGTGGTACAAGGCAGGGATGTCCCCTGTCCCCTTTACTGTTTCTTTTATACCTGGAGCCTTTATTGAGGTATATCCAGAGCAATGTAGACGTTGTGGGGGTGAATCTTTCAGCAATCCCACTGAAAACACTAGCGTTTGCAGATGATATTTTGGTGACCCTGACACAGCCCAGGCAGTCGATCCCGGCCCTTCTCGGGGAAATTGAAGAGTTTAGTTACTTCTCTGGCTTTGCTCTTAACCTACAAAAATCAGCAGCATTCCCGATACAGGACCATATACGGACTGGGTGGGAGGGAGAGTTTCCGCTATCTTGGACGTCGGGCCCAGTAAAGTACTTGGGAGTGTGGATACCAAGAGATCTGACTCAACTCTATGAGTTGAATGTCGAGCCTCTGCGTACCATTACGAAGACCTCTCTCGGGGTTTGGCAATCGCTGCCGCTGTCGAGCCTGGGTAGAGTGGCACTGTATAACATGGTGTTGGTGCCTAAGTGGACTTATATCATGCAAACGGTGCCTATATTACTCACAAGGAAGGATGAAAGATTGGTGACTAGATTGGTGGCACGCTGTATCTGGCAGGGGAAGCGGTCACGGATGGCGGCAGCGCAATTATATCGACCTAGAGGCCAGGGGGGCTGGGGCTTACTAAATGTCAAGTTGTTGTCTATCGCCGGGAACATGAGGCATATATCCGACTGGCTTAGAGGCAAGAATCATTTCACCCTTTCGGAGGAAGAGCAGCGTCTATTACAACCGATACATTTTAGCGCGTGGTTACATGCCCAACCATGTGAACATAAGGTGCCTGAGCCTTATGCAGCTTTGTTATTGCCATTGCGGCGGGCCTGGAGGTGGGTGTGTCGCCTTTTTGGGCTCTCGCCGAGGTACTCACCTTTGTTATCGTTACAGGGTAATCCTGATTTTCCGCCGGGCACGAGCTCAGCTCAATTTGAGGCCTGGAGAGCCAGAGGGGCACATTATTTGCATCAGTTCTATTCAGAGGATGGCGAAAGGAAGACTTTGGGGGCCTGGCGGTTGGAATTTGGCGAGGGGGCGGGAGACTTCTTGGCTTGGCATCAGCTCTGTCATTATGTCCGGTCAATCCCCCCTGACTCCCTGAAACTAGAAGTGTGGACAAAGCTCTTGGAGGTGTTTGCCCTAGATGCACAATTGGCAGTCCCCCTAAAATATTACCATGCGCGGCTGAGAGAGCAGTTGGGTGAGGTAGATTATGAAAAATTAGCAACCCATTGGAATAACGAGTTAACCCTGAGACTTAGGGGAGACCAGTTAAAGACTTGTGTGCTGAACATCCCCAGGGTGACAGAAAATGTGACGCTGAGAGAAACTCTCTACAAATTTGTAATGCGCATGTATTTTTCTCCACATAGGGCAATGAGGGCGGCAATGCGGACAGATGACGCATGTGCGAAGTGTGCTCACTCCCCGGCGGGCCTTGGGCACATGTTCTGGCAGTGCCCGTGTGTCCTGGATTTTTGGAGGCGAGTGGCCAGACATGTGTCGGTTATCTGGGGAGTGAACTGGAAGCCCCATGCCGCGCAGTTATTTGATCTCTTTAAACTGCAGACACCGGGAGCAGTGGGGCTTAAACCCTTTTTGAGGAGAGCTACCCTTATAGGCAAGAAAGTTATACTTCATCAATGGATAGTAGCAGAACCCCCAACTTTCCAACAGTGGAAGTCCAGGATGATTTCTTTGTGCGCACTGGAGCGCAGGGGGGTGGGGGACCTAGCCTTGCCTAGAGGTGATGCTTTCTGCAAGCGGTGGGCACCCTTCTGGGACTCTTTGACCCCAGTGGCACGCAGCAGGATTTTGAATTGCTGATTGGTACACCATGGTGACTCCCTAAGGGGGGGGGGGAGGGGGGGAAGAGGGGCGGGGGGGAGTGTACAGGGAGGGATTAAAGGGGAGAGGGTTAGACTGGTATTTACAAAATCGGAGGGATCAGTGGGCTATAAACAGCTGTTTTGCGGGAGCAGAATATTCTGTCAATGAGAGCTGGTTATAGGGACATGATTATGAAGTATGGTTATATAATGTCTACAACTGCTCTGTCATTGATGGCTATGGCTGAGTCCAAATTAACATAATGCAAAAATTGAAGATGACAAAGATGATCCCTGTCAGAGGAAGTAACACTGAGCAAGGGGCCATAAGAGCCAAGGCCCTTTGCGGCGAGCCATGAGGAGGTGTGTATTCCTTTGGTTACCTCAAAATTGTGCACGACCATCCAATATGATTGTGGGCGCGTGTTGGATGGGGGGGGAGGGAGGGGGTGGGAAGGGGAAGGGATATATAAAAAAGAAAAAATTTTAAACTATTAGATGATATTGTTAGTGCAGTTGACATGCTGTGTGACCTGTTTGATTTTATCTGAACAACTGTACAGGTGATGTTCTCAACAATAAAAATGATTTAAAAAAAAAAAAAAAAAAAAACAAGTTTGTTCCAGGGAGTTTTAGCAGGACAAGTGCTGTCTGAAGCAAGATGGAGAATGCCTCATGGAGAGAGAGAGGGAGGGGCCAAGAAGGGCTCACACAGGCCCAGGCAAGAGGAGGTAAAGACCAATGGGGACAGAGCCTGCCACCAGGTGGCAAGGGTGGTCCCAGAGGACAGCCCTCAATTGGAGGGAAAGGTCGTACCTGGCTGACCTCTCAGGACAGAGATAGTAAAAATGACCAGGAAATGATAGCAGGTAGACAAAGGAGCCAAGCTTTGCTGAGAAAGAGAGGAGGTCTGGGCAGCCGCACAAACCAATGGTAACAGTTCTTATACAGACAGACAAGTGTGGCTGCATTGCCTGTGAACTACATTACACACAATGCATTGCTCACGTATCTTTGCAGTAGGAACTGCAGCAAAGAAAATCCTTAGAAGTGAGAATAACAGTAAAAGCATTAAACACATTTTAGGATCACATTGTAAACTAGTGCGAGGCTGTCAGAGGACAGAACAATCCCACCCAAATCTTCCTAGGTGATGACCGAAGCAAAGAATTCATTTAATCTCTCCGTTATGGCTTTGTCTTCCCTGATCGCCCATTTTACTCCTCAGTCATCTAGCAGTCCAACTGATTCTTTTGCTGGCTTCCTGTTTTTAATATACCTAAAAACTTTTTATTATGTGTTTTGGCCTCCAACACAATCTTTTTTTTTGAAGTTCATTTTAGCCTTCCTTATCAGCGCTTTGCATTTGACTTGACATTCCTTATGCTGCTTCTTATTATTTTCAGTCAGTTCCTTCTTCCATTTTCTGAAGGATTTTCTTTTAGCTCTAATAGCTTCCTTCACCTCACTTTTTAACCATGCCGGCTGTCGTTTGGTCTTCTGTCCTCCATTTTTAATATGCGGAATATATTTGGCCTGGGCTTCCAGGATGGTGTTTTTGAACAGTACCCACACCTGATGTAAAATTTTGACCCTCGCAGTCGCTCCTCTAAGTTTTTTTTCACCGTTCTTCTCATTTTATCATTAGATTTTGCTCACACCTTTTTCAGTAGTAGCTCAAGGTGAGTTACATTCAGGTACACTGGATATTTCTCTGTCCCAGGAGGGCTCACAATCTAAGTTTGTACCTGAGGCAATGGAGGGTTAAGTGACTTGCCCAAGATCACAAGGAGCAACAGTGGGATTTGAAACAGCCACCTCTGGATTTCAAGACTGGTGCTCTAATCACTAGGCCACTCCTCCACTCCTTTTTAGTCTCCTTTTTAAAAGTTAAACGCTAACGTATTTGATTTCCTATGTATACTTACTTCAAAGCTAATATCAAATCAGATCATATTATGATCACTGTTATCAAGTGGCCCCAGCACCATTACCTCCCACACCAGATCATGCACTCCAATAAGGACTAGGTCTAGAATTTTTCTTTCTCTCGTCGGCTCCTGTACCAGCTGCTCCATAAAGCAGTCCTTGATTTTATCAAGGAATTTTACCTCCCTAGCGTACCCCGATATTACATTTACCCAGTCAATATCGGGGTAATTGAAATCACCCATTATTATTGTGTTGCCCAGTTTGTTTGCGTCCTTAACATTTCTGCATCCGTGTGTTCATCCTGGCCAGGCGGACGGTAGTACACTCCTATCACTATCCTTTTCCCCTTTACACATGGAATTTCAATCCATAGTGATTCCAAGAAGTGTTTTCTTGCCTGTAGAATTTTCCCCCGTTCAACTATGTGACTTAGAGTTTATGTACATCACGTTATAGTATACGCTTAGACAGTTCTGTGTGTAAATTCTAATTAATGCCGGCTTATTCTGGCTGTACACCACCTTGAGTGAATTTCTTTTAAAAGGCAGTAAATAAATCCTAATAAATAAAATTAAAACAAGAAACCATTTCATTCAATATGAAAAACATATTCATCTATTCAGCTTTCATAACCCCCCTGTGAAACACTTTATTGTATTGTATTTATTTACTTCTATTCTGCCTTTAATGCAAATTGCAAAGCGGATTACAATAATAGACTTCTGCATTCAGAAGGAGCTTACATGCAACTTGAAACAATACAAGAGAATGACATCATAAAAAGTTATACATTTTAATCAGAGAAAAAAAAGTTTTTAAAGATTTTCCGCCCAGTTTTCAGATCGGGGGAGATAGCCGGGCTGTCTCCCACTGTCCATGCTGAACCTTGGTCGTTTCTGGTGACTGGCATGGAATATTCGGTTTAACTTTGACCAGTTCGACTTTAACTGGCCAAGCTGATATTAAGTGCTGGCCAATTACAGTCAGACCAGCCAAAGTTATTCCACCTTTTGTCATGGCCAAATATAATTGCCAAACTTGGCCAGTTTGACTTTTAAAATCGACGGATAGCCGGTTATATTACGCAACATAACCGGCTACCTTTAAGCCACTAACTGGCAATATTCAGCGTCGGATAGTCACCTAAGTGTCATTTTAGCAGCTTTATCCTTCTGAATATCAACCTCTTTCTAATTAATAAGCATGAATCAGTTTGCCGTAAATCAACATGTAGGCTGTTCCAGAACCTTATACTTTGAAAGTCAATTGATTTTTCTCTCATAGATTTATGACTGACTCCTTTCAGAGATGGAAAATCTAATATCAACCATTGCTTGTTTCGTGAATATACAGCAATCTCTTACTTGGAACAAGCAATAACTGACTTACAACATCAGCATCTATAAAGGACTTCCAGATTTCTAGATATTTTTATAAGAAATCACACATTCCTAGTATTAATTTTTCAATGACTATAATATCCCCAAGTCCTCGATAACATCCTTAGCCTTCCCTGATCCCTGTGACAGGTGACGTACCCCTGCCCAGTAGCTGCGGGAGGTAAGACAACCGATGAGACCCCTCTGCATTACACTGAGAGAGAAAAACAAACAAAAAAAAAAACAGGAGAGGTCAGACAGCAGGGAGGAAGAGGAGAAGCAAATGCTGACACCAACCTTCAATGGCCATCATGGCTCGTAGTTCCCTGCTCAGCAGCTCAAACCGTCTCTCCAGGTCCTGCTCCTCTATCCTGTGAAAAGAGATGTGAGGGAAGGATTGCAATGGGAAACACACACAGAGGCATGTTCACCTGAAATTGTAGCTGCTGCTGTGATGGCTGCAGAGCCAGGTTCTAATTCCACTCTGCTCGTTGCTAACTGTCTGCAAGACACTTAGGGGCCCTTTTACTAATCTGCGGTAAAAGGGGCCCTGCGCTAGGGGCAGCGGCGGCCATTTTTGCCACACAACAGGGCCCCTTTTTTACCACAGTGTGTAAGAAGACCAAAAAACGAAAATGGCTGTGTGGTAATTTTGCACTTGCCACGCGTCCATTTCAGGGGAGTACTTACCGCCACCCACTGAGGTGGCGATAGGGACTCCCATGCTAACCTGGCAGTAACTGGACAGTGTGCAGCGTTGCCCGATTACCACCAGGTAACCCCCAGCGGTATGAATTTTTCAAAAATTCCGGCAGCACCGGAAATGCCACATGTTGGGGGTGGAAGTACCACCGGTAGCCTCGTTGGGCCAGTGGTAGTTCTGGGATGCCACATGGCAAGCCCGCTGTGGGCTTGCCGTGCTTTAGTAAAAGGGCCCCTTAGGGCCAGACTTACAATGACTTTTCTTCCAATATGCATCTATGGGAATAAAGCTTCGCAAGTCAGGCCCTTAGTTTCCAGCTACTCACATTAGATTTTTGGGGACTTGGAAGCAGGAATGGGGTAGCCATATGGTCAGTGTGCTACCCCATACATGGGCAATTCCTAGGAACTAACAAATCACTGAGGGGTATGGTGAAACTTGCAAACCTTTGCTCTTCAAATGAGGGCCTGAAATTCTGCACAGTATCAGCCTGCCAGTTTCATCCTTAAGCTTTTAAGAACCATGTCATGAATATGAATCATAATATAGACAGTGCCAGGTGGACATCTATGGTCTGTGTCCAGAAAACGGTAAAGAAAGACCAGCATCAAGTATTTCTGCTATCATCTACTATGTTTCTACATAGGTTACACACCCATCTGCCCAAATGTGTCTTATGTGCATTATGAATGTAAGGACAGTTAAGTACATATGAATCACTTGTGTGTTATCCTATTAATTTACATGTGTGGGTGTTGCTAAGCATTTCAGAATTTCCCTTGAAGATACTCTTATTCTCTGCACACACACTGTAAATCAAGTTTAGTAGTCTGTGCCATTACATTCTCTCTGTGTCACATACATTCCCATATCATGGGGATACCAGGGTCCCCAATGGTTCTGAGCTAAGGATCTGGACACCACAGTCCAGCAGTAAGGACTGAGAGGTCAAGGGAACCTGGCCCCAGCCACTGTCATCTGTCAAGACACTCACAGCATCTGCAGCTGGTCCTGTCGTCGGATCAAGGCATTCTTCTTGTTAACCAGCGTAAACCACTCCTGGATCAACTCCTCCTCCTGCACCTTGTTCGTCCCTTGGAAGGAAGAGAGAGGCATTACTGGAGAAAACCACATGCCCAAAGAACATGGCAGAGAGCTTTTGCCCTATTCTCCCATGGCCTCCACTTTTCCTTCCTCCTTTCCCCACATACCTGATTCCATGAGGTGTCGCAGCTGTTTCTCTACCATGGCGGCCCGGCTGTCAATCTGTCCTTGCTCATTGTCCAGCGCCTGCAGCTCCGAAAGTACATACTGACTAATGTCCCGGAAGTGCTGCTGGAAAGGTGGGGGGGGGGGGGGGGGGGGAGGGAGGAGAGAGGTGAGAACCCACATTAAAGACTACGGCAGCTGAGACAGTGCATCCCCTCCCCATGGATCTCTCTCATGCACCCCCATCCCCACCACATTGCATCCGTTCCATTATTTGGAGCGGGAAATTAAGATTCCCTTTTTTATATGGTCTTGATTAGTTCTGTATTATCACAATACAGCTCAGTAGCTTAACAATCCTATAGCACTCTTCAGAAAAATACCAAAAATGATTAGCACTCTTCAGAAAAATACCAAAAATGGTTAGCAGAGCTTGGAAGTCTCTCGAGGTTTCACAGAATCAGGTCTAAGACTGTTCAGGTCAAAGACACCTGTGGTAATGTGACCTGGCAAGGAGGCAGGGAGCCCTCAATAAATCCAGCCAGAGGATTGCAAATAGAACAAGTCTATTTAAACTCAAAAATAAAGATTTCACAGGTCTGTTCTCTCCACAGGCTGGACACTAACCATACAATCACTTGGAGCTTTACTGTAAGTCCCTGGAGAACTGTTCCTAACTTCTTCTTAACTTAGGGCCCTGTTTACTAAGCCGCGTTAGCGTTTTTAACGCGCGTTAACTGTAGGCGCATTAAAAACGCTAACGCGCCTTAGTAAACAGGGCCCTTAGGCTCTTGTAGTCTCTTTCTGACACAGCTTCACAGGGTTAGTCAACACTCACTCTTAACTCTGAGGTTTCAAGGAAACTTCTCCTTCCTCATTAAAGCCTCTGCTTCTGGCAATTATAGGATAACAATCTCTGTTGAGGGCCACTCCTCTTCCCCAGGCTATCCCCAGGTACTGCAGCCAAGGGGAACACCCTGGGAGTCCTCTGCACTCAGGGCCTCCCAGATCTGTTCAGCCTCAGGGCATTAAACTCCAGCCTGGTCTAAGCCCTGCTGGGTAAGCTCCTTTGCCTTCTCCACTTCAGAAAGCAGCCCCTGCAGCGTCTCAGTGTAGGAATTCACAGATTACTTACTCCTGTAGCTGGGTAACCTCACTCCCCTTCTGCTTCAGACAGCTTCTTAACTCTGTGACCTGTTCTCTGTCACAAATTAGAGACAGGACTTCCTGGGTCTTAGCCAGGGCCGGTCCAACCCGGTAAGTGGGGTAAGCACCGCAGGGGGGCGCCTGCCTTCCGGCGGACCGCCCAGCTGTTTGACGACGGGTCGGGATGGGTGCAAACCAATGGGGGGGGGGGGGGGTCCGGTGGTGTCCTCTCTGCTCTGGCCTGCCTGCCCATGTGCCTTCCCGGTTTCCAGCTTCTCCCGCGGTGGCGCTGCTCTTGACGTCTCCTTCCAGCCTTCCACTCTCGACGATGACGTCACGACGCCACCTCCTCCCCCTGTGGCACCTTCGTACGCGCCAGTGCGCGCCTTCCGGTTGCAGCCCTCCCCTGTTTGAAGCTGAAGCGTCTCTTGCGTCTCTCGCGTCTCAGACATAACAAAGTAAGTTGTATGTATTGCAGTCACCTTTTAAGCCTGCACAAAAGCTGACTTTTAGAAGTTGGTCTCCCGTTGGCCCCTTTGTCTCTCCCTTTCCTCAGCCTCCTGTCCCCCCACTATCATTTACCCAGTCGTAGTCCCCTATAACTTCATGTGCTCCCATGAAGGGGTGATCTGGAAAATATTTGAAAAACCCTTAAGAGGTTCTGAACTGTAAAGAACATTTGTCATGCCTTTCTCAAACATGGATGGAATTTCAAATACCCTACAGACACTGAAGTCAGTCTCTCACACTGTTAAACATATGCTTTAGTTGTACCAGTATCTCTCTCTTTGTCCCTTTTGTTGCTGCAGGTCCTTATTTTTGTCAGAGTTTAGCAGATAATTTTTCATAATTGCATGCACTCATGAAAGCTGTGCACATTATTTCTCCCTCTGTGGGCTTCAGTGAATTGTAAAAATGAAAGTATGCATGTATTCTCTAAATTATTTACTGCAGGGAATTCATGCTTACATTGACATGCACAATTTCTGGATTATTATGCATGTTTGAAAATGCAATGTGACCTACAGCCAGTGGAACATATTTGAGAATGCCCAGTTGAAACAATTTATCATTGAAATGCTACCGGCTCAATCTCTCTTGGCATCCAACTCCTTTCTTCCTTCTCTTACCCCCTACCCAGCTTCCCCTTGCTTCTATTTACCTCCTTCTTGTTCTTCACCTTTTAAGGCACTGGGCTGAAAAAGGGGACAGGGTGGGAGAAGAGAGAATGAAGATGCTAGACGGGGGGGGGGGGGGGGGGGGCACCAACTGATAGTCTGCAGGGGGGGCACCAGAGACCCTAGGACCGGCCCTGGTCTTAGCTTTCAGATGGGCTCTCAGCCATGCATTTTGGCTCTGCACCCACTCTCTCTTTTTCTCCAGCTGCTCCTCTCTGTAGCTTAAGGAGATTTCTAAGGCCTGAAGCTCCTCCAGCCTTGCTTGTATTCCTGTCTCTGCAGGGTCTCTTCTTATGGACGTGGCACTCAGTCACCTTATCTTCTCAGCCTGCTGTTGCTTTCTCCACTTCCATGTGCTGCAACATGCCCTCACATTCTCCGATTCCTTCACCTTGTCTTTGCAACTGGCCCGTAACCTGTACCGGTTGTTGTTGGAGGGTCTTCTTTTCCTCCTGTACTTGACATGCATACACAGCAGCTTGATGCAATTCATCTACCAGCATCTTAATATAGAGGTCGGCCTTCTCCAACTCGCTAGCTAGATCCTGAGATGGGTCCTGAATCTCTAAGTTCTATCTCTTCCCTTGGTTAGGAACCATGGCAGACAACTAATCTAGATCTTCATTCACCTCTAGACTACAGTAGTTGACTTCCTTTCACCTCTTGGGCTGTGCATGAGACAGACACTTAAACTCTACCTGTTGTACATGACAGGTCCATTTTCCCTTCTTGGGGCTTCTGGGCTTGGGTTGTAACTGACTCCCTTGCCCAGGCATCGCTTTCCTTTGCTGCCCATCCACTTGTCTGGCTTCCTGTCTTTGTCAGGGAACTTAACCTCCTAAAGCCCATTGACTTTTGGCAGGCCACTTAACTTGCTCCCTTTATCTTCCTTCCTCCAGGTGCCTTCTTGGCTACCCCAATAGGTTCTCTGCCAAGGGGTGCCTTGTGACTGTTTCATAGCACTCGTTTTGACCTTTTTATATTCCTCAGCCATGCCTCACTCCCAGGGCCAGTAGTTCTCTGATTTCACAAGGCATTGCTATAGGGTTAACCAGGTTTCCTCTCACTCCTAGTCCCACATTCCCATCTTGGAATCTCCCATCTTCAATCCTCAAGGCACACTCCCTGGTCTCCCACCAGTATATGCTGGAGTACTGGTTTGAACAACTACTCTACTCCGGGATTTCCAATTGCTCCAGTTGCAGCTTACAAAGCAGCAGCAGCTTCTATCTTCAGCCCATGGCTTGGAGTCTCTTACTTCCTCTAATCTGCTGTGCATTCAGGAACTGGCCTTGTTTCAGGACACCTAGCTCCAACTCTACTCTCTCTGACACAGCTTCACAGGGTTAGTCAACACTTGCTCTCTTAACTCTGAGGTTCAAGGAAACTTCTAACTCACTAAAGACTCTGGGAATTACAGGGTAACAATCGCTCTTGAGGGCCACTCCTTTTCTCAGGTACTGCAGCCAACAGGAACACCCTGGGAGTCCTCTGCACTCCTTGATCTGTTCAACCTCAGGGCATTTAACTCCAGTTTGGTCTAAGCCCCGCTCCTCTGACTCATCCTCAGCAGACTAGTGCCACCTGCTGTAAGATGGCTAAAATGCACCTCTATTCCATCCACAATGCCCTATACCCCTTGCCCAAACCTTACAATACAACCCAGCCTACCGGTGTCTCTTCCTCAGTAGCTTGAAGTGATGTTGTGGGGACTCGTGGTGGCTCGTTCTCTAGAGTAAGGCTGGAGGTTTGTGAGTCTGGGAATAGAGAGAAGGAAAAGGTTACAAAGTGGAACCCATGGGGGGGGGCCTGGCATTCTGCCAAGAAAACACAGCCACCAGCACAGTGGCGTAGCCAGACAGCCAGTTTTGGGTGGGCCTGAGCCCAAAGTGGGTGGGCACAAAATTTTCTCTGCTCCGCCCTACCTCCACCTCAAAATATAAATACTTTAGCTAATGAGGATCCTCAAGCTCAGTCAGCTGAAGACTTTCTCTGAAGGTGGCCAGAACTCTCTTTTACCAAGCTTGGCAGGCAGCAGCAATGACCCTAAGCCACTGATGCCAGCACCCCACACATGCTTAGCTGTCGATGGCTCAAGGATGCTGTTGCCAGAGCTTGGTAGAAGGGAGTTCTGGCCGCCTTTGGAGAAGGTCCTTAGCTGGGGATGCCTGGGAATCCTCACCAGCTTTACAGCAAGGGTTAGGACTGTTGTAAGACCTACTTGGCCCAGGTCAGAAAATAAAGGAGGGCTCCCCTCCCCGATTCCCTCTCCTCTTTGCCTCCCTTCCAATTTTCCACCTGCCATTACTATCACACCAACAGAACCTCACCAAACACAGAACAAGGGATCACAAATTAGAAATAAAAATATTTAGACAAAAATTGAAAAGGAACCCCAAGAAGTTAAACATAGCATTACTGCAACACTGGAGACACAAAACATGCATTTCCTTTTCTACAGAACACAATACAAAGACATTTCCTATGCACATTTCCAAAAGCTAACATATTCCATTTAAAACATTTGAAATAAAATGCTTTGTTTCTACCTTTGTTGTCTGGACATTTTATTTTTCCATCTTGCTGGTTCCAATTTCTCTTTTCTGCTTTCCTCTCTGCCGTCTGCTAATTCTTCTTCAAGCGGCTGTAGTCCATTTGTCTTTTTTCCTCTCTCCTGTCTGTTCCCTCAATATTCCTGCCTCTGACATGTTGGTCATTCCTTTGTAGCTCTTTTCTGCCTCTCTCTCACCCTTCTTTGTCTCCTTTTTACTTTTCAACTACCTATCAAATTTCCATCTTCTTCTTTCACCCACTAGCTCTCCCATTCCCCATCTTACTCCTCCCCATCCCTACTTTCTCTTTTATCTTTAATCTACTCCCCATTACCATATTTCTACCCTCTGTAATCACTATCTCTCATTCATTTCCTTGCCACCCCCTCTTGCCCTCTCCCACAGGGTTCCACCATTCCCATCATCTTCTCCCTCCACCCTTCTAACCAGCATCTGATCCCCTCCCCACCCCACCATGGTAGCCTTATATTTTCCTGCCCCTTCTCTCTTCATTCCTGTTAAATAGTAATAGTAGTAGTCCTCTCCCCCATGGCCCAGCATTTCCCCCCTCACCACCTACTGTGTACCTCTCATCCACCCCCATGTCTATCTCCCCCTCTCATTCCCACTGTCCAACGTCTCTCTCCCCTTCCCATACAGCATATCTACCTTCCTCCCCTCTACCAGCATGTCTAACATTTCTCCCTTCCCTCCACCCCTATGCCCACCATTTTGCCCTCCTCTCCACCCCTATGTTTAACATATTTCCCCCTCTCGCCACCTATCCCCTCTCTATGCATGTCTCCCTCTCCTCCACCTCATATGCAGCCAAGACTTCTCCCTTCCTGACCCCTCCACCCCTTTAGTGGATCTCTCCCTTCTTCCCCATGCAGCTTCTCCCCCACCCACCATGCCTCATCATTCCATCTTCCCCCCTCCCTGTGCAGCATCTTTCCTTCCATCTTCTTCCCCCCCCCCCCCCGTGCAGCTGCTGTCCCCGTCTTCCCTCCCCCATTCCAACATCTTTTCCCCATCATCCCTTGCCCCGTGGCGTGCCACAACTTTCATCCCCATCTTCTCTCACCCTCGCAGGCCCGCCCAGCAGCGATTTTGATCGCAGGCAGCTCCTTCGGCTCGTACACCCTGCCTGCCGGCTGCCGTTCAAATCTCCTTGCAGCTACTAGCAGCGCTAACCCGGAAGCTCAGAGGAGAGGCTTCCGGGTTAGCGCTGCTAGTAGCTGCAAGGAGATTTGAGCGGCAGCCGGCAGGCAGCGTGTACGAGCCGAAGGAGCTGCCTGCGATCGAAATCGCTGCTGGGCGGGCCTGCGAGGGTGAGGGAAGATGGGGATGAAAGTTGCGGCACGCCACGGGGGAATGGATGATGATGGGGACCGGAGCCTCCAGAATCGCTGTGCTGCTGGGCGGGCCTGACCCCAAACTGGCTGGGCCCAGGCCCACCCGTGGCTACGCCCCTGCACCAGCATGTAGAGTGGGTATCAATACTGTTACCAGGGCTGCAGTTTGATTGAGGGGTATAGCCAGCAGTCCATGGGGTGGCGGGGGCACAGGGTTGAACTGGGTGGCATGCATTTCCTCTCCCTCCCCACCCCACATTAGATATCATACTTTGTTATTGGGGATGCCGAAGCCCAACCAGTCCAAGAAATCCACTGTCAAAGTGGCCCCCTTTCTCCTTGTGCTGCCTCAGCAGCTAGGAAGTCAGCCAGGTGCCTCCAGCCACCAATGCTGTCACTCCCCGAGCACGCTCAGTTCGTGAACAAACTGAGCATGCTTGGGGAGTGCAAGAGTTGGTGGCTAGAGGCACCCCACTGACTTCCTCACTCCTGAGGCAGTATGAGGATGAAGGGGGTGACTCAGGAAGTAGATTGCTTCTGCTGGCGGGGCTTCAGCTACCTCACCAGTCAATGAACAGGTACTGCATCTCTTTTCTCCCTCCACTTCCCTCCCTCCTTTCTACACCCAGGTCCATTATCTCTCTTTTTTCCCTCTCTCCCAACCCCCCATTCCGTCCAACACCCCTCTCTTTTTCTTCCTTTCCTCCACTCTCTCCACCCCAGGTACATTATCTCTCTCTCTCTCTCCCTCCCTCTCTTTTCCTTTCCTTCCTCTCTCTGAGTCCAACATCTCTCCCTCCCTCTCTCTTCTCCCTCCTCTTCCTTCCCTCCATCCTTCTCTCCCTCAATTGGCATCTCTTCCTATTTCCCACTTCCTCCCATCCTGTGCACAGTCCATCTTCTCTCCTTCCCCTTTTGGTGCTGCCCACGGTTTTCTTTCCCTTCCCACCCGCCGCCACCTGTGGTTCTCTCTTAATTCCATCCCTCCCCCCAGTTCTCTCTAAATTCCCTCTTCTTCTCTTCCCCCTACGGTTCTCTCTCCCCTCCCCCTCACAGTTCTCTCTTAATTCCCTCCCCCACACCCAATGTTCTCTTTCAATTCCCTCCCTCCCCGCCCGCCTGTACGCACACATGCTCTATCCATCATCTCTCCCTCCTCTCCCAGACTGTTGGTGGTTCTCTCTCCTCTCCCCTTCCCTCCCGTTTACCTTTTCATTGTCAGTAAGTCTTCATCCTGCAGTGGTAGCCGTACTGAAACACTACCTTGGCCTGCACCGGGCCTTTCCTTCTGACCCATCCTGCCCCCCTTCTGAAAACAAGAAGTTGTGTCAGAAGGAGGCAGGACGGGTCATAGGGAAAGGCCTGGTGCAGGCTGAGGCAGCGTTTCAATACGGCTGCCGCTGCAGGGTAAAGACTTACTGAAAATAAAAAGGTAAACCAGGAGGGGAGGGGAGGGGAGAGGAGAGAGAACTACCAACGGTCTGGGAGGGGAGGGAGAGATGCCGGACCAACCGTGCATGCAGGCAGGGGAGGGAGGGTGGTTAATTATTAACTGTGATTATATTTTTAATCACAATTAATAATTAACATGTTGATCGCAGCATTAATTACGATTAATGTGAAGCCCTAGTAATATTTCTCTTCGATTTCTAGTGGCTGTTACATACAGGCCATGAGATCCTTCAGGATGAGTGGAGACAAGGATGGGGATGTAGTTCCATATGCCTTGTCCAGCATCACTGTGCAGAATTTTGCCACAGGCCTGGCAGTTTCCACGTCTTGCCTCCTGCCAGCCGTGCTGAGAAGAATGTACCTAGTGCTTTTTGGAAGGCCAGTTTCGTACTGGGATGATCAATACAATGAAGGAAGAAATGAAGCTCACCTATTTTTGACTGCTGGGGGGAAGGAGAAGGTCCTGGCTTTGATGCTGGTGAGGGAGCAGGTCCAGCCTTTGGTGTCCCTGAGATTTGTACCTCACTGCTGGAATCCTAAAAACCAAAATGAGTATCCATTAGAGCCACTCAAGTAAAAAGTAGAAAGGAGGAGACAGTTTACATCATATCCAAGAAGCAGCTGTCATTAGCTACATCATAGCCAAGACATATCTCTTCGTTAAGATAGAATATGGTCCATGGTTTGTGTCACATTCACAAATTCTGGATCACACTCCTTGACTAGAAGCATCTGAAGTCATAGATTTTGATTATAAGAACTGCCACACTAGGTAGGACCAAAGATCCATCAAGCCCAGTATCCTGTTTCTAACAGTGGCCAATCCAGGTCACAAATACCTGACAGGATCCAAAAAAGTAGCAAGATTTCATGCTACATATCCCCAGGAATAAACAGTGGCTTTCCCCAGGTTTACCTTAATAACAGTTTAAGGACATTTCTTCTAGTACGTTCCCCCTTCCTTTCCCCTCACCCCACTTTCAAATACAAAATACATTCATGGAATGACTCTTACCAGCTCCAAGCCTTCTGATTTCTGTCGACTGCTCTCCACTGGATAGGGTCCTGCCTCGTTTTCTTCCATTGACATTGAAGACTCACTCTTCATCCGTGAGCGTCTCTTCTTGACTAGGTCAGCATCTCGTACATGGGAGAACCCAGACTTACTGTTATGTGTCCGAAGAGGGGCCACAGGGGCTCCCTGATTACCTAATGAGATAGAGCGCTGCAGCTTCTCACGCTCTCCCCGGCCTCCTAGGGTTTCAATCCCCTCTTCTTGTCGCTGCTCCCTTTTCTCCGACCCACTAAACTTCTCCCCATTCAGTTTCAGTCTCTTGGTCCTGGGTGGGGGCAGCGGGTCCATGGGCTTCCCTGACCCCTCTCCCTCAGCCACAATGCCATTGACTTTCACCAGCCCCTTATCTTCCCCAGTCACCTCGGACTTGATGACACTCTCAGAATCCTTTGTATCATGGGTGTCTGCAGAGGGCAGCTCACCTCTGTTAGTATTAACACTCAACTGAGAAGACACAGTGGTTCCTGCAGAAGGCTGTACTTCAGAGAGGCAGGTCAAATCCTCCAGCTTCTCCATACTCTTCCGTAGACTTTTCTCCTCAGATTTTTTCTCGCTGGCCTTCAAGCCAATGACTTCTGCAGTGTTGTTCTGGATCTTTCCTGAGTAGAACTTGGCAGGGTCCATTGGGAAAGCATCATCTGTGTCCAATTTGCCCACCTTGTAAGTGCTCTGGCTGCTGTTCTTCTCAATCTGAATCACATTGAGCTCTTGCCCAGTAAAAAAGTTGTGGATCTGCCACAGGTAGGTCATGACAATCAGCTTGTCTGGAACAGAGAGGTAGACCATGTCGGCTGGATCCAGGAGCCGGGAGATTCCCAGGCTTTCAAAACCATCAAAGGCCTGGAGAGATAAAAGAGGAATACAGGAAAGGCTTAATGTCTGCGAGCACAAGGGGGAAATGATTACCCGTAATTATTGCCTCCCATACTCTCTTGATTCTGCAGCCGTGGGAAGGGCTGCAAAATCAGGTCCTTCCTTGGAATTGCCAGGGCATCAACAGCTGCCCTTTTCTCTCTGGGGGAGCGATACAGTGCAATCCTGAAGACCACCATATTTCTCTCCATTCAAGAGGATGAGTGAGGGGTAGGGGGCAAGGAATGGGGAACGAAATGAGTGTAGTAAAGAAGGTCTGGAGATAAGAACACAGTAAGGGAGTGTGGGTCAGGAGAGGTGGGGGAGGCAAGGGAAGCACAACTGAGTGGAAGAGAGAGCAAGTAAGAGTAAGTGAATGAATACATGGAAAATAAGGGGGGGAAGTGAGTGAGGCAATATGAGAAGCTGTGGGGATCAAAGGGGAGTATGAGGAGAGAATGAGAGGACTGAAGAGGATATAAAGTGTGAGTGAAAGAAGGGATCAGTACAGGGAGGAGTAGTGTAATCCCGGACCCCCCTCCTCCTCCTCCCCTCAGTTCCTTTTCCCTTCCCTTTCCTTCCCTATTCTTTCTCCTTCCTCTATTCCCTGATTTTCCCCACCAAAAAGTACTCTCAAAGCAGCATAATGCCAGTCTTCTTAATGGCAGTTCAAAGCATTGTGCCCCTTTGAAATTATTTTCTGGTGATCCTATATGTTTCCAATAATCCCAGAAGCAGGCTGTATGCCGAAAAAATTTTTGTTTTCTTGTTGACGTCGGGTGTCATTGTTTCTTTTCAGCGCTGACATTTGTTCATTCCGATAAGTGATCACTTTACTTTATTTATTTGAAGTGTTTTTTGTATTACTACTCACTGATAAATGCAATTTATTTTATTGTAGTTTGTGATCACAGTTTAATGCACATTATAATTTGATTTTAAGGATGGAGGGACAGATTATTGAAATTGTACTTCAGGTCCCGGACTTGGAATAGCTGTGTACTATAGGGGGTCCTATGACCTTGTTTTTTTACATTTATGATGTCCTCCTCCTCTTTATATATATTTTTTGATATACTGGTTAACATTTAAAGTAGGTTTTATTATTTTTTTTTTGTAGTTGATACATATAGGGATTTCTTCACACTGATAGTTAGTGATCTCATAGTTCTTCAGCCCTTTCCTCTCTTATTTAGAGATTATTTCTGTGAGGATAGGTTTGTTTCTGTTGTCCCCTTATTTTGGTTGGTTGGTATTATCCAACACCATAATCTCCCCCTCTCCCCAATCATAGACACATGTTTGGCATAATCCAACCCATGATCTTCCCCCCTCCCTTCTCCACCCCTCTGATCATGGATCCAGGATTACCCAATGTTGTTATGTCCCCACTGCCCTTGGTCACACATACACATCTTGGATTATGCAAAACCATCATCTACCTCACCCTCCATTCCAGAAAATCATTCAGTTACCCACAATGGGTATTTTCTCATTTCTCCTCTCCACAATCAACAGACAAGCATGCTCCCCTCACCTTTTTGTTGTTCTGTTTGATATCCAGAGGATCCAGCAATTCATAATTTCTGAAAAAAGTAGGAGAATACAAGACAGAAGATAACTCATGTGAACTACAAAGTAAAATCAAAAGCTTCAAACCCCCCCAAGAGACAAGAACGGTAACTCACGAGTACCCATTTCTCCTTAGTGAGAAGTCTTCTCTCTCCAACTTATCTCAAATTACCCCCACAACCAATCAACTCCCCCCACCCAAGTAATTCTTACTCACAGTTTATCTGGGTGGAAATGGTGTAGGATGGCACAGAACGCCAGGCCGTTGCGCCAGGAGGTGGTAAAGTTGGAGATCCTCACCCCTCGGTAGCCTTTGGTGATCTCCTGACACCACTGGAGCAGGGACAGGCTGCAGCTGTGCAAGCCCGAGGCACTGAGCAAGTCCACCTGAGGATGGCCAAAGAGCAGTGACTCAGATTGTACAGGACACTTGAGGTGGGCGGTGTGGGTTACAATGCAAGGACATGCAGCTGGCACACTGGGGAGGGGAGGGGTGCTGCTAAATTTCTACCACACTTAGTTGCCCATTTCAGAGAGACTGCCATGCTTTCTGGTGGCCAATATAAATAAGGAGTATCCGCTAGAATCTAAATGCAGATTTGGAGATAATTATCTATTGAATAAATAAAAACTTTAGTATTAATAATATTTAAATGTGATATTTGGAGCCTTCAGATCCCATCCACCATCCGAAAGGAGGGATAAATAGTTGTCACAATATTGTGGCAGTAACCTAAACCCTAGGCAGTAACCTAAACCCTAAACCCTTACGCCCCACCCGAAACCTCCGCTCAAAGGACAAATCCCTCCTCTCAGTACCCTTCTCTACCACCGCCAACTCCAGGCTCTGCCTTTTCTGCCTCACCTCACCCTATGCTTGGAATAAACTTCCTGACCCCATACGCCAAGCCCCCTCCCTGCCCATCTTCAAATCCTTATTCAAAGCCCACCTCTTCAATGTCGCTTTCGGCACCTAACCATTATACCCCTATTCAAGAAATCTAGACTGTCCCAAATTGATTGATTGCACATTTTTTGTCCTTTAGATTGTAAGCTCCTTTGAGCAGGGACTGTCCTTTTTTGTGAAATTGTACAGCACTGCGTAACCCTAGTAGCACTTTAGAAATGTTAAGTAGTAGTAGTAGTTGGGACTGGAAAGGTTCAACACAGTCTTCCAGAGGGCTGGTATGTCCATGTGTACATCTGCCCAAACAGATAAGTAGTGTGACCAGCAGGGCACCTCCAATGACAACAGGAAGACGGAACTGTGGTAATGACATTATTAAAATAAAGCTGTCATTACCACAGTTCCATCTTCCTGTTGTCATTGGAAGTGCCCTGCTGGTCGCACTACTTATCTGTTTGAACTTTTGTACGTAGTGGACCACAGTCATCCACTTCTGCGGTTTCCCCTATCATGTTTACATCTAAATCACCATTGGGCCTTCAAGGTGCAGCCAAATTGTGAATAGTGTTGCCAAAGATAACGTGATTTTCAATATCCCCCCAAAAATCAATAAATATGTATTAAACCATCCAAATCTCATCAAGATTCAGCCCAAATAACAGTTCACTTAGTACCAAATCAGGCTACAATGGCATCCCAAAACAGCCTCGAAAAGTAACAGTCTGCAGTTGATAATGCAATGTAATACGCAATATGAAATAAATTCACTTATCTGAGTCATTAAAGTTGCCGTAATCCAAAATGTCTTGTTCCATAATGGGGGTTCTACACGGCCCTGTTTCGGAAATTCCTTCCTTCCTCATTAAGCAGAGCTGCCAAGGGGGTCCCAATTTTTGAGAGGGAGATGTTAATACACGCACCAGCCCTGCCCACTCTGCATTGACTCCACCCGCTCTGCATGGCTCCGCCCCCTGACACACCTCAATCCCACAGCCATTTCAGAAAATATTTTATTTAATAGCCTAATATCCCTTTTAATTAGCTTTCAGAGGCCAAAACCTCCTGCTTCAGGTCAGGCCAGGACAGTATAATGCTGTTATGGTATCCTCTCATGACCTGAGGAAGGAAGTGCTGGTCTCTGAAGGCTAATCAAAAGTGTTTTAAAAATCAGTGAAGGTATCACCTTATTTTCTATTTTGTGTTTTATTTGCATTTATTATACTTCCTTAACACAGCTACCACATTGCTTTATCCTAAATTAACAATAAAATTATTTTCTGTACCTTTGTTGTCTGGCCATTTACTTTTTCTAATTGTGTTGGTCCCAGTCTCATAATTCTGCATTTCTTTGTCTTCTCTTGACTCTCTTGCCAGGGTTTCCTGCCCATTTGTCATTTTCTCTCCTTTTTCTTTGTTTTCTTCAATTTATGTTTCTGCCTCACTCTCTGTCCACATTTAATTCATTCTTACTATCCATTCTTTAATATCCCTCTTTTTACTTCATCTACCTATGGATTTTCACCTTTTCTTCACTTTTGTTCTCCCTATGCCCCTTCTTCTTATTCTCTAGTCTTTCACTAACTCTATCCTCTCCCCCTTTCCATCCAGCATCTCCCTTCTTTCTCTCCCCATCCTTCCAGTGTCCCCCCTTTCTCTCTGTATCCTTCCATTCAGCGTCTCCTCTTTCTCTCCTACCCTTCCATCCAGTGTCATCCCTCTTTCTCTCTCCATCCTTCAACCCATTACCCTCTCCCAATCCTTCTTTTTCCCTCTCCTTCTATCCATTGTCTCCCTCTATCTCCCCTTCCTTCTAGACAGTTATCTCTCTCGACCCTTTTCCATTCAGCATGTCCTCTCTCTCCCCATCCTTCCAGTGTCTTTCCTCTTTCCCTCCCTATCCTTTCATCCAGCGCCTTCCCTCTTTCTGCCCCCTCCTTCCAGCATTTTCCCTCTTTCTACCTCCTTTCATCCAGCATTTCTCCATCTGACAGCTAGGGTCTCCCCCAGTTTCTCCCCAGCAGCTTCTCTCTCTCTCCTGCCCATGTCCCCTCTTTCTCTCCTCATTTTTCCACTCATCTCTCTCTGTGTACCCCTCTTCCATCCAGCATCTTCTCTCTGGCTCTCCCGTGCTCTTTTCTATGTTCCCTCTTTCTCTCCCCTGCTCTTTTCCATGTCCCTGACTCTCCCCTGCTCTTTTCCATGTCCCCTCTTTCTCTCCTCATCTCTCTCTGGCTCTCCCCTGCTCTTTTCCATGTCCCCTCTTTCTCTCCTCATCTCTCTCTGGCTCTCCCCTGCTCTTTTCCATGTCCCCTCTTTCTCTCCCCATCTCTCTCTGGCTCGCCCTTGCTCTTTTCCATGTCCCTAGCTCTCCCCTGCTCTTTTCCATGTCCCCTCTTTCTCCCCTCATCTCTCTCTGACTCTCCCCTGCTCTTTTCCACTCTCTCCCTCTCTCTCCTCCAGTGTCCTCACTCCCCTACCTTTTCCAACCATGTTTCTCTCTCCCTCGCAGCACTGACACAAGATCAAAAACAAGCGCGGGGCCGCAGCAGCCTTCGTGCATGCGCTGTCGGCTCTGCCGGTCCTCTGCCCCCAGAACGGGAAATTGATGTCAGCAGGGGCAGAGGACAGCAGAGCCGACAGCGCATGGATGAAGGCTGCTGCGGCCCCTCACTTCTTTTTGTTATTATGCTGGCTGTGGAGAGAAGAGGCGGCAGTGGCTCCGACTCAGCGCGGCGTTTGTTCCTGCCGCTGCTCAACAGAAGCAACGGCAGCGACGGCAGCAGAGGAATTCAGGGGGAGACTTTCCCACTTTGGCGGGAGTGGGGGAGATGACCCGCCAAAGCAGGAGTCTCCCGCTGAATGCGGGAGACTTGGCAGGTATGCATGAAGCCCCATATATCAAGCATGGAAACTCCTACGACCAAGACTGTTGGTGGCCCTGTGATTTTCAAACTTGCGATGTCATTTTTGACAACACTATTGTTGGTTGCACATTGCAGGCCCAGTGATGATGCAGGAGTACACATGGGCATACCAGCCCTCTGGAAGACTGTGTTGAACCTTTCCAATCCCAAGGGTTTAGGTTACTGCCACAATATTGTGACAACTATTTTCCCCTCCTTTCGGATGGTGGATGGGATACTGAAGGCTCCAAATATCACATTTAAATATTATTAATACTATAGTTTTTATTTATTCAGTAGATATTACCTCCAAATCTTGCATTTAGATTCTAGAGGATACTCCTTATTTATATTGATTATACTAGCTGGGGTTTTCCCTTCAGTTCTTTTATATTTTGGATTTATGCTTTCTGGTGGAGCAGAGATACTACCTGGATACTGTACAGCTACTCTAAAGATGTTATTAACAGCATACTCACTATGGGGCCCTTTCACTAAGGCTCGCCTAAAAGTGGTGTAGGCGCTTGTCTTGAAAGCACGCAGGTCAGGTCCATTTTCTCAGTGTGCCTGGAAAAAAGGCATTTTTTTTGTGCCTGAAAATGGACGTGCAGCAAAATTAAAACCAGCGTGCGTCCATTTTCAGGCTGAGACCTTACCCCCACCCATTGACTTAGCGGTAAGGTGTCACGCACTAACCGGGCGGTAAGCGTCAGCGCACGTAAACTGCCGATTACTGCCAGGTAAGTGCCACATGGCAGAAAATAGAAAATATTTTCTACCGTGTGTTTTGGACACAAGTCAAAAATGGAATTACCGCTCGGGGCATGCTGTAACCGGGCGGTACTGTCAATTTGACGCGCGTTGGACGCATGTAGGCGCCTACACTCCTTTGTAAAAGGGCCCCTATAAGTCTACTACACTGTTATTACCCAGTCAAAATCAGGGGTGTAGCCAGACTTCGGCGGGAGGGGGGTCCAGAGCCCGAGGTGAGGGGGCACATTTTAGCCCCCTGCCATTTTTGACCTCCCCTTTGCCACCACCACCTTTGACCTCCCCCAGCGCCAACCCTTTCGTCCCCCTCTTCCCCCCGCCCAAACCCTCCCCCGCCGCCGCTGTCGGGCACCTTTGCCCCACCCCCGCCGCCAACCCCCTCAACCCCCTCCCGCCGCCAACCCTCCCCCGCCACCATCAGGTACCTTTGCTGGCGGGGGTCCCCAACCCCCGCCAGCCGTTCCTCTTCTCCGGCATGGCCGCGTCACTGATCTGCAAGGGCAGGCTTCTGTTTCTGCAAGTCTGACGTCCTGGCCGCGCCGGAGAAGAGGACTTCGGCTGGCGGGGGTTGGGGACCCCGCCAGCAAAGGTACCCGATAGTGGCGGGGGGGGGGGGGCAGGGCCAGGGCCAAATCTACGGGGGCCCATGCCCCCGTGGTCCCACGTAGCTACGCCCCTGGTCAAAATATAGATTTAACATAGCTATGTCAATGGATAATAATAACCAAATACAATAAAGTTACTAGTGAGTGCATTAATACAGTGGTGGTACTACACATACTAATTAAATGATAACAGATACAACAAAAATACTTTGTAGATACTACAGTCAGCACAAGGCATGGGTGACAAATACAATACAGATCAGGGGTGGACAACCTTTATAACCAGAGGGCCACATGAATGTTAGTAAAATCCTTGGAGAGCTGCAACATTACATAACGCCAGAACTGGAAATGCAAAGAGCTCCATGTAAAACTTTAACTGAAAATGATGGAAATAAACTGCTAGAGTGGCAATTCTGAAAATATTTGCAACATAAAGTATTTAAAATCCCCAAAACTCTGGTTAATGATGTTTTACTTATATACTTTCCATGGCCTCAAGGGACATACAAAATTCAATGCTGGGCTGCAGGTTGCCCACCCCTGATATAAATCAATCCTCCCTGGACATCATGAAAGGTTTTATTCAATTTTAGGGATGCATCAGCATCTATTGGCACCCACACGGTGCGAGGGGTCCTTAAGTATAATGAGTTTGGAGAGCTCAAATCATTCTCCAGTAAGCTGGAGTCTCTACACTGGGAAACATACTGCAGGGGTGTAACCACAGGTGGGCCCACTCACTTTTGACTTAGGCCTACATAGCAGCGGGGCACCATTGATGTAGCTAGCAGAGATTCTCCAGGCCCTGCCATCTGAAGACATTTGCAGCCCGCCATAACCCCACCAGGATTCTGTGATAGTCAGTGGCAGAGCTCTGAACTAACACTGGCACCTCGCACATGCTCTGTTCATGTGTGTGAACAGATCATGTGCAGGTGCCGGAGTTGGCGGTTGGAAACACTGCAACTGACTGCTATGGTTTTCTGACAGGGGTTATAGGGGGCTGCGGATGTCTCCAGCTGGCAAGGCTTGAGGATCATTGCCAGCTAAGGTATTTAATTATTAAGCTGAGCGGGGGTGTGGGTGGGAGCGGATCAGGTGAGTGAAGGGGAAGGGGAGAGGAAATGCGCCATGCCCATCCATTCTACCCAATGGCCAACCCAATAATGGCCTTCTGGTTATGCCACTGCTGCACTGAGACACAGTTATAACCAGAGACTCCTGGCCTGGGGATGGGGAGCCAGCACGAGGAGAGGTACGGTTTCTATCATGCACATGCAGGCACACCCAAACTTGTGAAGAGAGCACGGGGCCTCATCCTTCAGAAAAACAAACAATATTAAGTATGTGTGGGGACATCATTAAACAAGGAAGCAACAGGAATTGGAAGGTAGGTGAAGGAGAAGCCTGGACGATGCATGCACGGGACAGGTGTACCTCCTCTTACAATGTACAACATAGCAGCAAAAATAGCCTTTCCAAACAAATCACCCTCCCCCTCACCTCTAACCTATTGGGAGTATACCCATGAAGGACCGACATATTAAAAAAGGCCTTCACTAGGTGCTCAAAAGATTGTTAATGCCCTCCCTCTTCCCAGGCACAGTATGAGAAAGGATACTAAATGTCCTCCATCAGGAGGAAGGGATGTTTAACTTCAGGCATAAGTGATCATGGGAAAATAAGGGTAGGGGCAAGAAACTAGATTACTACCACTACTAATCAATTCTATAGCGCTACTAGATATATGGAGTGCTGTACACATAATATGCAGGTACATTCTCTGTCCCTAGAGCAGGGGTTCTTGGCCCAGTCCTTGGGACACACCTAGCCAGTCAGGTGTTTTTTTCAGGATATCCACAATGAATATGCCTGAGATAGAGCTGCATACAGTGTGTTTGCAAATCTATCTCACGACTGGATGGGTGTGTCCTGAGGACTGGATTGAGAGCTACTGCCCTAGAGGGCTCACAATCTAAGTTTTTGTACCTGAGGCAATGGAGGGTTGGGTGGCTTGCCCAGGGTCACAGGGAGCTGCAGTGGGAACTGAATCCAGAATGCTAAGAGCAAGGCCTGCTGCACTAACCAATATGCTACTTCTCCACCTCCAACCCTTAAAATACTAAGATAGCTTTCTTTAGTTACATTTTCCAAAGGTTTTCCTCTCCTTTCCTACTACTCAGGCATATAAGGAGAAGTTTTAAGGGGAGGGGGAATTGGGGTAATTTCCAAGCAAGCAGCCTCTGCAGTGCAGGAGGGCCCAGCGAAGGAGAGAGTCAGTCTGAATCTTCTGAGGTGGATTCCCCTGCTCTGGGAGTCCTTTCTGATGTTTTGTTTGAAAGCCCTTAATTTGAATTTCTGTCACTCATCATGGTTTGTGGTTCTTTTGACTACCTGGGCCCCTGATTAATCCTGGCCTGCCATGTGTCCCCTGTGTTAATTGAAAGCAGGAGGAGGTGGTTAAGGCATGAGTCAGTACACAATCCATACAATACCTGTGTGGAATCCTTAGATTCCAACTTCTCCCCATTGCCCTCCGCGTCAGGAGCGGTGGCGGCGTTACCCTGTACTGTAGCATTACAGGTCAGAAGACTGGGCAGGACTTGTGGGCTTGTTGGTTTGACTTCCTCACTCTTCGAGAACTGAGATGATCTTTCTCTGGTTGCCAGGGATGGAGAGGTCAGGGACATGCTGTGATCAGACGCAAAGGGTGTAGCACTTGCAGCAGTTGGGGACAGGTGGATTGTTTCAGGAGAAGCAGGCAATGGCTCCGACATGACAGAAAAAGAGGGGGCCTTGATTTTCTGGTTTGCCTCTTGAGCAGCCACTTTGATTCTCTGAGTGGCTGTTGTGTCCTTTGCTAGCAGTGCCTCCGATGTGTGTATAGGTGGTATAAGAGCATATTCTTTGGGTGATGCTCTTATCTCCTCTCCTATAACTTTTTCTAATGTGGGAGAGATCTCTGAAGATGATGGCATTTCTGCCTTTACAAACTGATGAGCAGCTTCAGAAATCTTTCCAGGAACCTTCACTGAATCTCTCATCCTACCATTTTCTTTCCAACCTAAACTGGAAGTTACTACTGTAGACAATGCAACATCCAAAGATACAGAGCCCTTCTCAAGCATCCTGGCAGCCACTTCACCTGATGATCTTGTCTCCTCCTCTTCAACCCCTCTCTCCCCTCCTCTCCCCTCATCCACACTCTCAAAGGTGGCTGGCACCCCTACAGAAGAGGCCATTAACCCAGAACCTGTTGCATTAGGTATCCCAGCATTCTCTAAAGCTGAAACTCCCCCCCTTTTCTCCTCTACCCTCTTGCCCTGCTTTCAGTATAGGAAGTACCTCTGTAGAATGCATCATATCTTCTAACCCAGACTCCTTTGCAGCAGGTATCCAAGCCTCCTTTAGAGTTAAAGCACCTTTCTCCTTTCCTCTATCCTTCTGACCTGTCCCCAGTATAGGAAGTACCTCTGTAGAATTTACCATATCCACTAACCCAGAATCTTTTGCAACAGGTATCCCAGTATGTTCTAGATTTAAATCACCTTCCTTCTCTCTTCTACCCTTCTGCCCTGTCTCCAGTACAGGAAGTACCTCTATAGAATATACCGTATTGATTAAGCCAGAATACTTTGCATCAGGTATCCCAGCATTGTCTAGAGTTAAAGTACCTTCCTCCTGTCCTCTATCCTTCTGCCCTGTCTCCAGTACAGGAAGTACCTCTGTAGAATGTACCGTATTGACTAAGCCAGAATACTTTGCATCAGGTATCCCAGCATTGTCTAGAGTTAAAGTACCTTCCTCCTCTCCTCTATCCTTCTGCCCTGTCTCCCATACAGGAAGTACCTCTGTAGAATGTACTGTATTGACTAAGCCAGAATACTTTGCATCAGGTATCCCAGCATTGTCTAGAGTTAAAGTACCTTCCTCCTCTCCTCTATCCTTCTGCCCTGTCTCCCGTACAGGAAGTACCTCTGTAGAATGTACCATAATGACTATGCCAGAATTCTTTGCAGCAGGTATCCCAGCATCCTCTAGAGTGGAAGCACCTTCTTCCGCTTCTCTAGCCCTGTGCACCTGAAAAGGAGGCACTGTGGTGCCTAGCCTTCCTGCTGAGATTTCCTCATGGTCTGTCAGATTTGGAGGCCATGTAGCATCTACTCTACTTTCTTCTTCCTCCACAATGAAAAGTGCAGAAGACAACATTTCCATATCTATGTCATATCCATCTGTAGAGTCTACCTCAGAATCCTCTTGGGTTGGTCCTGCTGTCTCCTCATCAAGACCCTGTTTGTTCTCCAAAAAAAGGGCAGTCTTTCTAGGAGATGGGGTTGCCACTATAGTGTCAGTAGGGGTCAGCACAGCATATTCATGTGTCCCTGTTTCCCCTCCTCTTACTTTCTCTTTACTGTCTAAGGCAGAAGGTGCCCCCGAACATGGCATGATTTCCACTAACCCAACTTGCACTACAGTAGGCAATCCAAAATCCTCTGGACTAGCTGACCCTACCTCCTCTCCTCTGCCTTTCTCCTTACTCTCTAAGGAAGAGTGCATCTCTACAGCAGTAAACCCTTCCAATGGCCCAACAGTCCTTATGTCAAGTAATCCAGCATCCTTTGGAGCAGTTGGATCTGTCTTGTCTCCTCCATCTTTCTCCTTACTCTCTAACAAAGAGCATTTCTCTGCAGCAGAAGACCTTTCCAATGGCTCAACAGTTTTTACGTCATGTAATCCAGCATTCTTTGGAGCAGTTTGCCCTGCCTTCTCTCCTCCACCTTTCTCCTTATTCTGTAATGAAGAGGGTATCTCTACAGTAGAAGACCCTTCCAGTAAACCAACATTCTTTCCACTGAGAACCCCACCATCCTTTGAAGCTGTTGGCCCTATTTTCTTCTTTTTGTCTTTTTCCTCTCTTTCTGATAAAGACCCTATCTCTAAAGCAGACAACCCTTCCACTAACTTGGCAGTCTCTCCACAAAATATCCCTAAGTCCTTTGGACTATTCTTAATTTCTCTTTTCCTTTGTCTCGATCCTCACTCTCAAGCATGGCTGGGGTTTCTGCTGAAAGTGCATCATGCATGCCCATGTCCATTTGAAAGACTTGTGCACGCATCCCAACATCATCTTCACCTGCCTGAGTCTTCTCCATCCTACTTTTTGGTTTACGTTTTTTCACAGGCGGTACCTCTACAGGTGAAAGGGCCTCCACTATTGCATTTGTTTGTGTTGTGTCCACAGGAGGTATGCCAGCATCCTCTCTAGTTGTGGATTTATTCTTTTCTTCTTTCAGCTGACTGATGCTGAGTGGCTTTTTGAGCCTGGGGGCAGGCTGTGGATTGTCCTCTCTGGGCTGCCACACTGCATCGGACCTGAATGCAAGAGAAAGAGTAGAGGTATCAGCCAATTACATCATGATAAGGCAGTAAAAAGTATTAAAGCTAATAGCTGCTATTTGAAAGGGTTTCTACAGCCATGGGATAGATGAAAGAGGACCAGTGACATTGCTAATCTATCTAGATCCCTGAGTTGGACTAGCTATTAACTTAGGCTGTGACCTGGGACCCTAGAGGTCTTCAATGTCTCTGTTTAACTTTGCAGAGCATAACACCTGGATCTGTGAATCTCCTTTCATTCTTGGTTCTGCTGACCCTTATTGATTCCCTTGACCCTTATAGATTTCTTTGTCCCTTCTTGATTCTCTTGACTAACAATTCCTATGTCTCTCTTCTGGTGACCCTCAGTAATTCCCTCATCCCTTCTGGATTTTGTTGACCCTTAGTAATTCTCTCATTCCTTCTGAATTCTGTTGACCTGATTCCCGTGTCCCTTCTTGGTTCTGTTGACCCTCAGTGATTCTCACATTCTTTCTGGATTCTGTTGAACACTAAGAACTCCCGGTCCCTCCTGGATTCTGTTCACCCTCAACAATTCCTTCATCCCTTCTGGATTCTATTGAGTCCAAGGTACTCCCTTATTCAATCTGGATTCTGTTGGGTCTCAGTAATTACCTTGTTTCACTCTCTTCAGGATTCTTTTAAGCCTAAAGTTGCTCTCTGGTCTACTCAGGATTCTTTTGACCCCCATGAACTTCCTTCATCCCTTTTTTGGCCCTGTTTACTCCTCAAGAATTTCCTCATTCCTTCTGGATTCTGTTGACCCTAAGTGATTCCCTTTTATCTTCTGAATTCTATCGACCCTCAGTGATCCCCTAATCCTTTCTGGATTCTGTTGGGCCTCAGTAGTTCCCTTGTCTCACTCCCTTCAGGATTCTGTTAAGTTCCAAGTTGCTCCCTGGTCCCTTTGGGATTTTCTTGATCCCCATGGACTCCCTCATTCCTTTCTTGGTCCTGTTGATTCCCCAGGGATTTCCTCATTCCTTCTGGATTCTGTAAACCCTTGGCAGTTCTCTCATCTTTTCTAGATTCTGTTGACCCTCAAGCCCTTATTCCTCTATAATTTATGGACCCCATTGTTCATACACAACACTCACACACATTTAAGTCAACCAAATGTTGGCATTGTTTGGTTTCTCCCTTTACTGAGGTTTTGTCAGGACTGATCACTTCACTCACCTCCCCTCTGCTTCCGTCCCCACTGCAGGTTGCTGCTCTGTCGGCTTCCGCTGCTCTGCTGCTCGCCTGCCATCTTGCCACTTGTTGCCTGGCTCCTCTGATTTGGATGTGATCACAGAGCTGTCTGCTGCTCCAGTGAAGTGTCCCACCTTCTTCTTAGGCACTTGAGGCTGCATCACTGTCTCCCTCATTAGCATCCTGGATTCTTCAGCTGTTGCTGTGCTTCGGGAGATGCCATGAGTCAGCTCTTTATGCTCAACGCTTGCAACTATGGGCAAACTTACTTTGGTTTTCAAGAGGGCCTCATCTGGATGTTTGGGGTCCAACAGCTGCCTGCAGAAATCCTTTTCATCTTTTTGAGGCTCCACAGTGTGAGGCCCAGGTAGTGATGGTTGAGCCTGCACACCATGACTTGTGTCCTTCCCTCCAGGATCCACCTCTCCTGACTTCCTAACATCCTTTCTGGCTCCGGCTGTAGGGAATACAAACTCCAGTTCAGTCATTCAGGACTGGTAAAGAAGGCAAGCCTGAGCCAACCATCTCAAGTTAAAGAAACATAGAACATAATGGTAGATAAAGACCGTATGGCTTTGGGGGGGGGGGAAGTGTGGGCATGGGGCTAATGGGCTTTGCTTGTGAAGAAAGGAGTCTTTGCCTGAGGCCTGGTTTCTTTGGAATTTGAAGATTTGGGGTTCGGAGGGGGGGTTTGGGGTCATTAGTTTGTCATCTGAGACCTATATTATGTTTATCTTTGGTCTAAGGTTGTATACTATTTGGCGTGTATTGTTTGTTGCCTTTTTCAAATTTCCAATAAAAATCTAATGTTAAAAAAAAGACCACATGGCTTAGTCAGTCTGCCCATCCATACTAATCATTAAGCTCTACTATCCTTTCCCCTCCTTTAGAGATTCTCTGTGTTTGTCTCATGCTTTCTTGAATTCAGACACAGTCCTTATCTCTACTATCTCCACTGGGAGGCTGTTCCACACATCTACACCTTTTCCATAAAGGAATATTTCCTTAAATTACTCATGAGACTATCCCTTTCACCTTCATCCTATGCTCTCTGGTTCCAGAGTTTCCTTTCAATTGAAAGAGGCCCACTTCCTGTGCATTTATACCATGGATGTGTTTAAATGCCTCTATCATATCTCCGCTTTCCAGCTTTTCCTTGAAAGTATATATATTTAGATCTTTAAGTCTGTGTTCATATGCTTTAGACTGAAGATCATTGGTCATTCCGATAGCTGCCCTGTGGACTGTGTCCATCTGGTTTATATCTTTTGAAGGAGTGGTCTCCAGTAGAGCACAGAGTTCTGTAATGCCCCATCTGACTCTCCTCCACACCTTTACTCAAGTTATTTCCAATCATCCAAAAGCATCCTGAGGCCTACAGTCCTGCTTTCAATACAGAACGTGAAGAAACTACAAACTACAGAAGAACGCACTTGTTCTGGGTTCAAAGCCTGCTTGGTTCATCAGCACCTGCTGTACACAATGGTCAGAAATTCCTTAGCTCTGAACAAAGACTCTTCCAGGACCTCCCTTCTGAATGGAGTCCAGAAGCTGTGCATTCAGTGTGGCTTAGATACTATATGATCTGGCCCTCATAGCGAGGGGAATGACAGAGGAGCAGGTTAGATATCAGTGGAGGGCAGGAAAGCTTCTTTCTCCTCTTTTGTCATGTCTCCTCATGTCTGCTCCCCCCCATTTATCCTGCCCCTCTCTCTTTCTCCCTAAAACTCTCCCTTCCATTCCAGTATTACTGTATCCCTTCATGTCTTTCCCTGTGCCTCAGGAGTCTTGTTAGGGTCACCGAGTGACTCAGTTTCACCAAGGATGAGCCTAGCCAGCCCTAGTGTTGCATCTGCTTCAACTAGGAGCATCAACACTAAATTCTTAAGCAGTAGCAGAAAACCTTGAGACTGAATCAGTCTGTCCCAATGACAACTCACCTGTGACTGGGATAGTTCCTTCAGCTGCAGTCCTGGCCACTGCTTTGCTTGTGCCCGAGGCCACTAGATTCTCATCCTCCTCCTCCACCAGTGTGTTCAGCTCCCTTCCCGCATCTACAGAGCACGGGAAACATTATCACCATGGGTCACAATACAAGATCAGTATCATCAAACAAGGAAAATGGAGTGGACAGAAAGAGGAGATGGAGGGCCAAGGGAAGAGAAAGAAAAAGGGGAACAGGAGAGAGAGAGTAAAGGAAGAGGGGTCAGAGGAGAAAGGGCAGGACCTACCAATCTTACACAGATTTGGGAACTAAATAAGAAATTAGCACATCTTTGCAAAATAATAAACTCATTCTCAATCTGAGCAAATCAAAGACTATTCTCTTTACATAAAATCAGGATCAATCACTTGCCACCCCTGTCCCCCTGGTGTCTACTACTCGTGTCCTAGAGGTATCCTAGATACCGCACTTACTTTCACTCCTCAGATTTCTTCAGTTATTAAACAATCTTAGCTCTGTATGATTCGCTTTATCTGTTCACTACTACATCCTCCAGCTCTAAACATTCTTATTCATTCTCTTATTATCAGTCAACTAGACTATTGCAATGCACTATATAAAGGAATCAAGGCTAAGGACTGTAAATGGTTACAAGTCATTCAGAATGCTATCAAACTAATCACAGGCCATCGCAGCTACGATCAGGTACTTCCACTCCTCAAATCAGCTCATTGGCTACCAATCTCACCATATTACAGATAAAATTCTGCTTCTAGTTTTCAAGGTTCATCATGTGGGAGAACCACCTTACCTCTCTAGGCTCCTGACCTACTGCCTCAGTCGAGCAGATCTTAAAACATCTATATTCTCAGATGCTTATACTTGACTATTTTTTTTAACAAATTGGATGTGAGACCTACTCACAATGCAACTCCCCATTGTACTTCCCCACTCCCACTGTCCTATCTGATATTGGTAGTTCCTCCCTCTTAACCACACTGATATTGTTGTCTATACCCTCCCCCCCACACACACACACCCCATGGTTAGAATATAAGCTGCTCAGACATACTATTGATGGGCGGGATAGAGAGTTCTTTAATAAACTTGGAAACTTGAAAATTAATAAGGATATAAAAATGATCCAAGAGCCTTATATACACTAAAGAAATCCCCAGCCAGTTTCAACCCCAGTAAATCTCATGAAAGACTCCAGAGGAAATTGGAGAGTCATGGGATAGGAGGTAGTGTCCTATAGAGGCATATTTTCAAAACACTTAGCCTTCCAAAGTTCCATAGAAACCTATGGAACTTTGGAAGGCTAAGTACTTTGAAAATATGCCTAATTGTGAATTAAAAATTGGTTAAAAGATAGCAAACAGAGAGTGGGGTTAAATAGTCAGTATTCTCAATGGAGAAAGGTTGATAGTGGGGTTCCCCGGGGATCTGTGCTGGGACCGCTGCTTTTTAACATATTTATAAATGACCTAGAGATGGGAGTAACTAGTGAGGTAATTAAATTTGCAGATGACACAATGTTATTCAAAGTTGTTAAATTGCAAGAGGATAGTGAAAAATTACAAGAGGACCTTATGAGACTGGGAGACTGGGCATCCAAATGGCAGATGATGTTTAATGTGAGCAAGTGCAAGTGATGCATGTGGGAAAGAGGAACCCAAATTATAGCTACTTAATGCAAGGTTCCACATTAGGAGTCACCGCCCAGGAAAGGGATCTAGGCGTCATCGTTGATACGTTGAAACCCTCTGCTCAATGTGCGGTGGTGGTTAAGAAAGCAAATAGAATCTTAGATATTATTAGGAAAGGAATATAAAGCAAAAATGAGGACATTATAATGCTTTTGTATTGCTCCATGGTGCAACTGCACCTTGAATATTGTGTGCAATTCTGGTCACCGCATCTCAAAAAAAGATATAGTAGAATTAGAAAGGGGACGAAAATGATAAAGGGGATGGGACGACTTCCCTATAAGAAAAGGCTAAAGCACCTAGGGTTCTTCAACTTGGAGAAAAGACAGCTGAGGGGAGATATGATAGAGGTCTATAAAACAATGAATGGAGTGAACTGGGTAGACGTGAATCACTTGATTACTCTTTCCAAAAATACTAGGACTAGGGGGCACGCAATGAAGCTACAAAGTAGTAAATTTAAAACGAATTGGAGAAAATATTTCTTCACTCAATGTGTAATTAAACTCTGGAATTCGTTGCCAGAGAACATAGTAAAACCAGTTAGTGGGGTTTTTAAAAGGTTTGGATGGCTTCCTAAAGGAAAAATAGACCATTATTAAAATGGACTTGGGGAAAATCCACTGCTTATTTCTAGTCAATCAGTCAGTCTCGTTAGAGATCGCTGTCTCACTGCTGTGTATAATTTTATGACTGACTGAGTTTTATTGTACTGCATCCTGATTTTACAGTTAAGATTTTTCAACTGACCAATAAGGCCCCCCCGAAGAAGGCTGGAGTGCCAAAATACGGCCCGTGTTGGGTTTGTCAACGCTTATTCTGTATTGATTGGACAATAAACTTTTTCTTGATCCATTGGAGATTGTGTTGGCATTGTCCACTCTTGTGCTACCTTTGTGCTTCTCTGTGGAAGATTTTTTTTTGTTGGTTTTATAGAATTAGGGGAACAGAGGGCAGAACAGGCATCTATTTTGAGGCACCAAAAAGGCACCCATCTGGAGCTATTGGTGAATATGGATACTTATAGCCCACATCTCTCCCTAAATTTAGGTTCAGATTGGATTAACAGCTATTCTATAAAGGAATGTGGTGTCTACCTTCCTCTATAGAACACCAGTGTAACAGGGTAAAAATGTGGGTATATTTTGGGCGTAGATCACTTGCACCAGCCATACAGCTGGTCTAAAGGTTTGCACCTAGGGCCATCTGTTTTTTGAAATATTATTTATTATTAATTACTTTTCTGCACATTTGTCTTCTCTTTTTTCATTTTGTTAAGTGACTTGGGGCAATTTCCATACAATCCACACTGGGACAACAGTCACAGCACGCTTCCTTTTCACTCAAAGTCTGAAAGCAAAAGTGCACATGTGCTTTCTCTATGAAACTCCCCAATGCCTCCAACACACCTGCTGGCTGACATTTGTGCCTGCTCTTTGCACAGAGAGACATTTCCATGGAAGCACTGGAGCACAAACATTGCCTAGTTGAAAATGCCACTGTGTTATTCCCTCCTCCATCTAAATACACTGCAGGGGACACCACCTCTCTCTCTGTCTGTCTCCCTCCCCAACGTCCAGCATCTTCCCTCCATCTGCATTCTGTCTCCCTAAGACCCTGTGTTATCTCCCCTCTATTCCCCCCCCATGTCCAGTATCTTCCATCCATCTCCCTATGTCTCCCTCCATAATGTCCAGTATCTCTCCTCTATCTCCCTAGACTTTCCCTCAAGTCTAACATCTCCCCTTCATCCTCCCTCCTCCATGTGCAGAATCTCCCATCTGTCTCCCTAATTTTCCCTATGACTGAAAGCTTGTACGCCACCGAGGGAGGGAAATTTTCAGGTGAATGATTATTTAATTTATTTATTTATTGGGATTTATTAACCACCTTTATGAAGAGATTTCCTCATGAAACCAACAAGCGCTTCTCCAACCATTGCAACCTCCTTCAAGCTGGTGAATTCAGAAAGAGATGCTGAAATCTGCCCGTCAGTGACCGCTCTCACTACAAACATTTCAACTAATAGTAACAAGGGAACACACTGCTTTAACTGTCTTTCAAAATGGGTGACACTTAGAAGGGCCATAGCACACTTCATCCATATCACATGCTCATTCCAGCAGAAGCCTGAAGGAGGAGCGAGCACGTGTCATCACTGGTACCTTTGCATCAAGCCCTTGGTAGGAGAAAACCTCTTCTAAGCAGAGAAAGCTATCTTGCACTGTGTGCAGCAAGAAACGTATGCCACAGCGCTCCAGTGCATTAACAAAGGGAAGCACAGGGGCGAGGGAGGAGTGGCCTAGTGGTTAGGGTGGTGGACTCTGGTCCTGGGGAACTGAGGAGCTGAGTTCAATTCCCACTTCAGGCACAGCTCCTTGTGACTGTGGGCAAGTCACTTAACCCCCCATTGCCCCAGGTACAAATAAGTACCTGTATATGTAAGCTGCATTGAGCCTACCATGAGTGGGAAAGCGTGGGGTACAAATGTAACTTAAAAAAAAAATTATACCACCTGAGGCAGGGATCTCAGGCAGCACTCTTCAGGAGCAGCATCTCCCCAGTCATGTTGCAAACCCGGCAGCACCAGCGATTCCCATACGCTGCCCTACACTGGCACCCACCTCTTCCTTTTACTGTGGCCGCCTCTCTGATGTAAGTTCCTGTTTCGTCAGAGGCTCAGGCAGCTGCAGTAAAGGGAAGAGGCGGGTGCCGGCAGCAGGGCTGCGTATGGGAATTGCTGCCGCTGCTGGGTTTGGAACGCGATGAGGTAAACGCTGTGAATGGGCTGGAGGTATGAAGGGGGCAGCATCTCGGCATAGGGTAGGGAGCATCTCAACCTTGGGGGGGGGGGGGGGTGGCATCCTAGCTCCGCCTCAGGCGGCATCTTGCCTTGGGCCAGCCCTGGGGTAGAACATTCCCAAAGAGAGCCCTCTCTGGAAGCTAGACCCCTTCAAGGATGAGTATGGATTGCTGAGGGTACGCAGCCTTCTCACCCATGCCAAACTAGACGCAAATGCCAGGGAAATCGCTTTGACAGTTCTCCTCCCACTATATTGCATTTTATAGTTATGTTTTTTAGTTATGTGTTTTTAAAAAATGTTACTAATTGAATTTATTTTAATAACTTTATTTTACACCCATAAATCATTTAGACAAACTTGCTGGTAGGTAGTCTATCAAAAAAAGGGGAATTGAACTTGGAGAGAGGGAGGGAGGAAAGAAAGAGAGAAATTTCCTACCTGTAAAGTACTCAGACAGGACACTTTGGACAAACCCTGGAGAGGAAAAGTATAAAAAAAAACAGCATAGAAAGTGGCAGAGCCTGGAGGGACATTGTGGTGAAAGAAAGGAAAGCATGACAGCTTTACAATCAAGTGAAGTATTGCAAGCCCACTTGGACAGAGAAACAACCCATGCAGTTTGAACCTAGTTCACGCTGAGGTCAGATTTGGAAAAGGGGCATAATAGATTAATTCCAGATACAAGAGGAGAAGCTGGAGCAGATACCAACCCTCACAATTCTGGAGAGAGATCAGGTAGGCTGTAGGTCTGTGAGTTCCAGAGTAGCATGCCTCTCTGCAAGCTGGGTCCTTTCTCTTCTGGGGAGGAAGTACAGCTGCCACAGCACTATGTCATGGGCACAATGAGGTGAAGGAGAAAAGATGAGTAGCCCGATGACTGTAGCGGGCTGAGAACCAGGGAAGCCCAGTTCAAATCCCACTGAAGCTCTTTGGGATCTTGGGCAAAATACATGCAGAGGGAAAGACTAAGCATAGTGAGGTTCAATGACATTCAGAAGGTCAGGCAGAGAGGGACAGGGCCTGTTGGTATCACACACTGACAGCCCTGCTGCCTTCACCTCCCGGGAAAGGCTTTGTTGGAACTTGGACCATGTTCTGAACACACCTTTGGATGCTGAGACCACAGATGATTTGTCATCAGGTCGCACGCGTTTCTCCTCCTCCTCCTCATCACTGTCAGCAAAGTCCTCTAGGTTTCCAATGTCCGTTGGCTTCACACTCATCAGGCTGGCCAAGCTTTGCATATCCTCATCTCTGCAAAGACAAACAATGAGGGAGAGAGAGACTGGCACCAAAGGCAGACAAACTGGGGGCTAGAGAGAGACAGATATTGTCATCAAGGAGAGAAAGACTTAGGGCTAAAAGAAATGAGGGAAGAGAGAGACTGAGTGCCAAGGGTGGGAGGGGTGTCAGGGGAGATAAGTGAGACATATGAGAAAGACTGTCATTGAGGGAAGCATGATGGGTGAGATTATGATAGGGGGAGAGGGCTGAAAGTTTGGGTGGGAAGGGCAAAAGAGGCCAGTAAGGGGAGGGAAAAGGACTGAGTGGCAGAATGAGGGGAAGGACTTATTAAGGAAGGGAAGGGCAGGGGTGAGTCAGGTGAATAATGAAAAGGAAAAGAATGGGGGAAAGCACAGGGTAGAAAGGATGGAGGGGAAAGGAAGAAGGATGGGAGAAGAGGTGGAGTGATGAGTAGAGGATGTAAAGGTTGGAGGGGGAAGAGGTTTAGTGATAGGAGGAGAAGGCACAAAACATAGAAGGGGAAGGATGGGGAAGAGGTTTAGTGATAGGAGGAGAAGGCGTAAAAGATAGAGGGGGAAGGATGGGGAAACAGGTTTAGTGATAGGTGAGAAGGCATAAAAGGTAGAGGGGAAGGAGGAGGGATGAGGAAAGAGGTTTAGTGATAGGAGGAGAGGGTGCAAATGAGGAGAAAGTGGCACACACTGGAGGCAGAGTGGTTGGTAATGGCTAGTAAGAGGGTTCAGTGATAGGAGAGGGAATAAAGTGATGATGGAGGAAGAGGGAAGTATGAGAATAAGGGCAGGTGAGTGACAGGAGGAGAGTGTGAAAGGGAGCAGGAGAAACTGAGTGATGGAAGGAGAAGGTGTCATGGACGAACACAATGGGAGGAAAGAAAATATCAGCGGGCAAGGAGAAATGATGGGAGGACAGGAGAAGAGGTTGAGTGATGGAAGGAGAGAGAGTAAAGGACAAAAAGATAGTATAAGACAGGGGGAGGGAGCAGTAATGCTTGGGATGGGGTTGTGGACATACGTGGCTTTGCCCTCATGCAGGAAGACGCAGGACAGGGAGAGCTGCAATGTGGCTGCAACCACCTTCACCGATCGTGGCTTAAGCTTTAATTTCAGGTCTGTTTGCGTGGGTGTGGCACTGGCAAACTTCTTCAAGTTAATGTCTGCAGACGCCAGGACTTTACGCTGCCCCTTGGACTCCTGACCAAGGAAGAGAAGGGGACAAGTAAGAAACTGCAGGAGAGGAGGAACTTAATGTGCACCAATGAGGTGGAGCTTAATGTATATCTATGACAACTTCCGGTTTATTTAGCTTGGTGGTTCCTAACCCTATCCTGGAGGCACACTTAACCAATCTAGCTTTGAAGATATCCATAATAAATATGCATGAGATAGAGCTGCATACACTGGAGACTTGGAGCATGCACAGATATCTCAAGCACATTCACAGCATTACCTTGGAAACCAAACTAGTTAAGTATGTCTTCAGGACTTGGCTGAGAATCAATGATCTATGAAATCATCAAACAAGCTGTGAATGGAGATGGAGAATCTTAGTGTATGCCTGTGATATCATCAAATAGACAGCAGAGAAGAGGTGGGGCTTAGTGTACACCTGCGACATCATAATAAGCAGGAGGTAGAGCTTAACGTATACCAGTGACATCATCAAACAGATAGTAGAGAGGAGGTAGGACTTACCTGTGACATTGTGAGAATAGTCAGGAAAGACGAGGTAGAGCTTAAAGTATGCCAGTGACATCATAAAACAGACAGTACAGAGGAAGTGGGGCTTTGTCTGTCACAGTGTAGTCTATTCACTCTTTACCAGATAATAGGATTAGAGCACTTACATTTTCAATCAGGAAGGTCCACTCCTTATCTTCATACTCCTCCACGTGAGGATCCTGCAAGGCACAGAACAAAGGGGGCTGAGAAACCGGACATATTTTATTGTGGGATTGAGTGGGAGTGGCACTATCCTTCCTACTCCTCCTCCTTCTGTGTCCTGGCAAAAGGAGTATGGTGTGGTCTAGCAACAGGGAGAAACCAGGGCACCATACCAGGTTCTCTCACGTCTCCCGCTGATGAGAGACAGATGCAGCTGTGTGGCCGAAGGGAGAAGTGCGTTAGCACACTTCCAGCAGATTCTCCTCAGAACTCCCTTCATCATCACATATCTCTGCATGCCCAGATACCATCTAGTTTTCTCTTAAAAACCCACCAGAGCAGGGCATACTGAACCTTACTGGGCAACACATTCCTTAATCACACAACCCTTCTTTAAAATCTAATTAAACCTCCCTTTCAATACCTTTGAGGTAAGTTTTCCTGCCTTATTCTGTTAGAGAATAAGGGTAGCAAGATTCTTGGATGTACAGAGAGTAGCTAACATTCCCCTCGAAGAACCCTCACCACTGGGGTAAATGTTCCTAGCTGCCCCTTTCCCCAGCACCCGGGTCTTACCCGGTAGAGAGTCACCATGATGTCCACATTCTCAGGCACCATCCACACTACCATGCCACGATACGGGTTCTTAATGCCAGGTTGCCAGCTGTGCAGCTGCAGAGAAAAAGATAAAACACATCTGGATGAGCAGGCCATAGAAACAGAGAAAATGTAGGCAGATAAAGACCATATGGCCTTTCCAGTCTGCCCATTATGCCATCTACTCTACCTATCACTCCCTTGGAGATTCTATGTACTTGTCCCAAGCTCTCATGAATTCAGATACTATTTTCGTCTCCACTACTTCCACCGGGAAGCCGTTCCATGCAATCACTATTCCTCTCGTGAATCACTATTTCTTGGTGGTGTTCCTTAGACTACCTATTTGGATCCTAAGTTCTTCAGGGAAGAAAATCTCACATAGATTTGTGTGCACACAAACGGGACTCCATAATACATTTTGGGCCCAATATTCAGCAGGCGGTGGTGACCAGTACTTTGCTGACTGTCACTGGCATTATACCTGGAAATTCAATGCTGGGCTATGTCCAGACTCTGACATTGAATTTCCAGGTATACAGAGCCAGCCAAAATATAGCCAATTAAATGCGATATTCAACGCTTAACCAGCTATAAAGAAAACATAAAGATATGACTGAATTTTATGTGGTTAATTTTAACAACTTAAGTGTCAAATATTGCACTTAACCTGTTAAGTGCTGACTCCACCCCTGGAACACCCCCAAAGTAGCAGCTTAACTGGGAATTTTCAGTGCCACTATCCAGTTAAATGTTGCTGAAAATGCCCAGTTAGCCCTGGACAGGCATTTTAAAGGGCCAGGAGCCTTTTGGGAATGGTCATAATTCTTGGTTCAGGTTCTCAGAAAGCAAAGGTTAATAATGCTGACTTCGAGCTCTACAGCATATCTCACTTATGCCCAGCTGTTCCAGCGCTATAATGCCCTCCTCCCATGTACTTCACTCCTGCCTTGCAGCATCCCTTGTTACCCACCTTGGTGCAGATTCTCCGGTTCCGTCTTGTCCATACCACCATCAGTTTGTTGGGCTGCCTGTAAGTAGATAATCATCAATGCACCATCCACATATCTGCTGGAGATGACTAACCCCAGCAGTAAATGGTTCTATCTTTGTAGCTCTAGAGCCTCCCTCTAGGACACTTCACATGAAACAGAAGCTGCCTTGTTTCTATACTTAAGATTATTAGACAAATCCTTTTCACGCCCTACACTTCTGGTACACATTACTCCTTTATTATTATTATTATTACATTTGTACCCCACACTTTCCCACATAATGCAGGCTCAATGCGGCTTACATAGTAATTTGAAATACAAAGTTAATAGAATTTTAATAAAACAGTAGTAAAACAATGTAAAGTTGGGCTTAGTAGTGTATGATAAGTCGAGCTAGATAATATATGACTAGGATAAAAGAGGGTAGACAGGATAGGATAGTGTAATTTGGGAGAAAGGGTAAGGAGGGATAAAATTAAGGAGAGATGGAAAGAGAAGGATGGGAGGTTGGTATTTAAGTCAGAACAGAATTGGGGGTGGAAGTTGGCGAGATTAGGTTGGGGCATTTGGGTAGGCTTGCTAAAAGAGATGAGCTTTCAGCATTTTTCTAAAGGGCAAGAAGTCGTTTATTAATCAGATTGGTCTGGGTATAGCGTTCCAAAGCTGGCTGCCCAAAAAGGAGAAACTGGATGCGTAGTAGGTCTTGTACTTAATTCCTCTACAATTGGGAAGGTGTAGGTTAAGATAAGTTCGTGAAGAATTAAATCTGTTTCTAGCAGGGAGGTCGATCAATTCATTCTTGTAGCCTCTATACCAGTGCTTCTCAGATTTGTATCCAATAAGACTCCATTATAACACTTAAAATTTCACTTTACCCCCCAGATGATGATGCAAACAAAATAGTAGACCTCCACTCCCCTCCTCCCTCAATTTATCCAAAACATGAAGGTAGAAGTCAGCTCAGGGCCATGGGTGTTAATTTGCTCTCAAAGACCCCAGTACTCCGCATGAGTTCCCAGTCTACCAGGAAGCCTATACGGGAGAAAGGGACAGGGCCTATGAACAATCACAGACTCACGAGCCATTATTGGGTGTAGGCCACAGTGCAGGATCAGAGGGAATGGGCAACCCTGTTCCTGGGACCCCATCCGCTGATGATGTGACCCCACTTGGGATCCTGACCCATTGTTTGGGAACCACTGCACTATACTGTATCACTTTTATAGCCCAAATGCATGACCCTGCATCAGGGATGGCTCAAGGCAAGGGATGGGCTGCTTTCGCCTCCCCCAAAGGCACCCCAAATAAGTGGGCCTCCTCAATGCATGGAGTTCCCTCTCAGAACACCAGTCAGGCAGCTGCCCTCAGAAAAAGGAAAAGCAACGTACTTCCAGGTTAGTGCAATGGACTTTGATCCTGGGGAACTGAGTTCGATTCCCACTGTAGCTCCTTATGACTCTGGGAAAGTCACTTAACCCTCCATTGCCCCTAGTACAAAATAAGTACTTGAATATATGTAAACCGCTTTGAATGTAGTTGCAAAAACCTCAGAAAGACGGTATATCAAGTCCCATTTCCCTTCCTTTCCCTTCCCTATATAAATTAAAAAAAACTGCAATCCTTTTTATATGCAGCAAAATTTGTAGCAGTCTAATTATGTAGCTTGAGTCTCCAATGTAAAACACATTGACTCCTGAAACTGCACATAAAACATAGTAACATAGTAAATACCGGCAGATAAAGAACTGAATGGTCCATCCAGTCTGCCCAACAATCACACTCACTATCAGTTCATGATTAAACCAACAACGACGAATGTGATATAAAATACCTGATCAAGGTCTTTCTTTGGTGTTTCTGGGACATAGACTGTAGAAGTCCACCTGGTACAGTCCTTATGCTGCAACTACTGGAGTTGCCATCAAAGCCCACTCCAGCTTATCTGAATCCGTCTCATCATTTGTGAGACATAGACCATAAAAGTCTGCCCAACACTACCCTCATGTTCCAGCTACTGAAGTTGCCGTTGAAGCCCTTTCCAACCCATCCTAAACTGATTGCCACATACGGGACACAGACCATACAAGTCTGCCTGGTGGCAGCCTTAGTTTTTCACAGCTGGAGTCACCATCTAAGTGCCACCTGACACATCCACACACATGCAGCCATTTAAGTTTTTATACTATCTATTTTCTAACTAGAGATCCACTATGTGGATAAAGGTGAGCTGGTTGATGTAGTGTATCTAGATTTTCAGAAAGCTTTGATAAAGATCCTCATAGACTCCTGAGAAAATTAGAGTCATGGGAAAGGAGGCAAGGTTCTGGTGTGGATTAGGAATTGGTTATTGGACAGAAAACAGAGAGTAGGGTTAATGGTCATTTCTGCCAATGGAGGAGGGTGAACAGTGGAGTGCCGCAGGGATCTGTACTGGGATCGGTACTATTTAACATATTTATAAATGATATGGAAATCGGAACGACGAGTGAGGTAATCAAATTTGCAGATAATACAAAACTATTCAAGGTTGTTAAAACATGTGCGGACTGTGAAATATTGCAGGAAGACCTTAGGAAATTGGAACACTGGGCATCCAAATGGCAGATGAAATTTAATGTGGACAAATGCAAGGTGATGCACATTGGAAAGAATAATCCGAATCATAGTTACCTGATGCTAGGGTCCACCTTGAAAAGATCTGGGTGTCTTTTTAGATAATACGCTGAAATCTTCTGCTCAGTGTACGGCGGCGGCCAAAAAAGCAAACAGGATGCTAGGAATTATTAGGAAAGGGATGATGAATAAGACCGAAAATACTATAATGCCTTTGTATCGCTCCATGGTGCGTCCGCACCTTGTATATTGCGTTCATTTCTGGTTGCCGTATCTTAAAAAAGATATAGCGGAATTAGAAAAGGTTCAAAGAAGAGCAACCAAAATGATAAACGGGATGGAACTCCTTTCGTATGAGGAAAGGCTACAGAGGTTAGGGCTCTTCAACTTGGAAAAGAGACGGATGAGGGGAGATATGATTGAGGTCTACAAAATCCTGAGTTGTGTAGAATGAGTAGAAGTAAATCGATTTTTTACTCGTTCCAAAAGTACAAAGACTAGGTGACACTTGAAGTTATACGGAAACACTTATTTTTATTATGTTATTTTATTTTATTTGTTACATTTGTATCCCACATTTCCCCACCTATTTGTAGGCTCAATGTGGCTTACATAGTACCGGAGAGGCGTTTGCAGACTCCAGTGTGAAACAAATAGGAGGAAATATTTTTTCACTCAATGTATAGTTAAGCTCTGGATTGGAACTCTTTGCCAGAGGATGTGGTAACAGCGGTTGGCGTATCTGGGTTTAAAAAAGGTTTGGACAAATTCCTGGAGGAAAAGTCCATAATCTGCTATTGAGACAGACATAGCACTAATATATCGATCCCACTTTACAACCGATACCACTGCCGAGTCCATAACACCCCAACTTGAAATTACCTCAATCAGAATCCATAACAAATCCCTGCTTAATCACCTGAATTGCATCTTGTTTTACAGACCGCCAGGCAACTGGAACAAAAGCCAGTTACATTTCATGGACTTCATCTCAAACACTTGCGCAACCAGTTCTAACATACTGCTACTAGGAGACATCAACCTCCACCCAGAAGACCCAAACTCCACCAACGCACGAGAATGCAAGGAATTCTTCCACTTATGGGATCTTAAATGGCCACACATGCAAGCAACCCACATCAAAGGGCACACACTTGACCTAATCTCATACAAATTGTCTACAGACCAAAACCTAATAACAACTGATACTAAATGGACAGAAATACCATGGACTGACCACTACAAACTAAACCTTTCACTAAATTGGCGGAAGAAGGGCTAGGGTATGATACATACCTGTAGCAGTTGTTCTCCGAGGACAGCAGGCTGATTGTTCTCACGACTGGGTGACGTCCGCGGCAGCCCCCACCAACCGGAAAGAAGCTTCGCGGGACGGTCGGCACGCAGGGCACGCCCACCGCGCATGCGCGGCCGTCTTCCCGCCCGTGCGCGACCGCTCCCGCCAGTTGAATGACTAGCAAAAGATGAAACACACAACTCCAAAGGGGAGGAGGGAGGGTAGGTGAGAACAATCAGCCTGCTGTCCTCGGAGAACAACTGCTACAGGTATGTATCATACCCTTTCTCCGAGGACAAGCAGGCTGCTTGTTCTCACGACTGGGGTATCCCTAGCTCTCAGGCTCACTCAAAACAAGAACCCAGGTCAATTGAACCTCGCAACGGTGAGGGTACAACAGAAATTGACCTACGAAGAACAACTAACTGAGAGTGCAGCCTGACCAGAATAAATTCGGGTCCTGGAGGGTGGAGTTGGATTTACACCCCAAACAGATTCTGCAGCACCGACTGCCCGAACCGACTGTCGCGTCGGGTATCCTGCTGGAGGCAGTAATGAGATGTGAATGTGTGGACAGATGACCACGTCGCAGCCTTGCAGATCTCTTCAATAGTGGCTGACTTCAAGTGGGCCACCGACGCTGCCATGGCTCTGACACTATGAGCCGTGACATGACCCTCAAGAGTCAGCCCAGCCTGGGCGTAAGTGAAGGAAATGCAATCTGCTAGCCAATTGGAGATGGTGCGTTTCCCGACAGCGACCCCTAGCCTGTTAGGGTCGAAAGAAATAAACAATTGGGCGGACTGTCTGTTGGGCTGTGTCCGCTCCAAGTAGAAGGCCAATGCTCTCTTGCAGTCCAATGTGTGCAACTGACGTTCAGCAGGGCGGGTATGCGGCCTGGGGAAGAATGTTGGCAAGACAATTGACTGGTTAAGATGGAACTCCGACACCACCTTCGGCAGGAACTTTGGGTGGGTGCGGAGCACTACTCTGTTGTGATGAAATTTGGTATATGGAGCATGAGCTACTAGGGCTTGAAGCTCACTGACCCTACGAGCTGAAGTAACTGCCACCAAGAAAATGACCTTCCAGGTCAAGTACTTCAGATGGCAGGTATTCAGTGGCTCAAAAGGAGGTTTCATCAGCTGGGTGAGGACGACGTTGAGATCCCATGACACAGCAGGAGGCTTGATAGGGGGCTTTGACAAAAGCAAGCCTCTCATGAATCGACTCGACTAAAGGCTCTCCAGAGATGGCTTTACCTTCCACACGATAATGGTAAGCACTAATCGCACTAAGGTGATTCCTTACTGAGTTGGTCTTGAGGCCAGACTCTGATAAGTGCAGAAGGTATTCAAGCAGGTTCTGTGCAGGGCAAGAACGAGGTTCTAGGGCCTTGCTCTCACACCACACGACAAACCTCCTCCACTTGAAAAAGTAACTCTTTTTAGTGGAATCCTTCCTAGAGGCAAGCAAGACCCGGGAGACACCCTCAGACAGACCCAACGCAGTGAAGTCTACGCCCTCAACATCCAGGCCGTGAGAGCCAGGGACTGAAGGTTGGGGTGCAGCAACGCTCCGTCGTTCTGCGAGATGCAGAGTCGGAAAACACTCCAATCTCCACGGTTCCTCGGAGGACAACTCCAGAAGAAGAGGGAACCAGATCTGACGGGGCCAAAAAGGCGCTATCAGAATCATGGTGCCGCGGTCTTGCTTGAGCTTCAGTAAGGTCTTCCCCACCAAAGGTATGGGAGGATAAGCATACAGGAGGCCGGTCCCCCAATGGAGGAGAAAGGCATCCGACGCTAGCCTGCCGTGTGCCTGAAGTCTGGAACAGAACAGAGGCAGCTTGTGGTTGGTCTGAGAGGCGAAAAGGTCCACCGAGGGGGTGCCCCACACTCGGAAGATCTTGCGTACCACTCTGGCATGGAGCGACCACTCGTGCGGTTGCATGACTCTGCTCAGTCTGTCGGCCAGACTGTTGTTTACGCCTGCCAGGTACGTGGCTTGGAGGAGCATGCCGAACCGACACGCCCAACGCCACATCCCGACGGCCTCCTGGCACAGGGGGCGAGATCCGGTGCCCCCCTGGTTGTTGACGTAATACATTGCAACCTGATTGTCTGTCCGAATTTGGATAATTTGGCAGGACAGCCGATCTCTGAAAGCCTTCAGTGCGTTCCAGATCGCTCGGAGCTCCAGGAGGTTGATCTGCAGACCCTTTTCCTGGAGGGACCACAGACCCTGGGTGTGAAGCCCATCGACATGGGCTCCCCACCCCAGGCGAGATGCATCCGTCGTCAGCACTTTCGTGGGCTGCGGAATTTGGAATGGACGTCCCAGGGTCAAATTGGTCCGTATGGTCCACCAGAGCAGTGAAGTGCGGCAACTGGTGGAGAGGCGGATGACATCTTCTAGATTCCCGGTGGCTTGGAACCACTGGGAAGCTAGGGTCCATTGAGCAGATCTCATGTGAAGACGAGCCATGGGAGTCACATGAACTGTGGAGGCCATATGACCCAGAAGTCTCAACATCTGCCGAGCTGTGATCTGCTGAGACGCTCTGGTCTGCGAAGCCAGGGCCAAGAGATTGGTGGCCCTCGCTTCGGGAAGGTAGGCCTGAGCCGTCTGGGAATTCAGCAGCGCTCCTATGAATTCCAGAGACTGAGTTGGCTGGAGATGGGACTTTTGGTAATTTATCACAAACCCCAGCAGCTCCAGAAGTTGAATAGTGCACTGCATGGACCGGAGGGCTCCTGCCTCCGAGGTGTTCTTGACCAGCCAATCGTCGAGGTATGGGAACACGTGCACTCCCAGCTTGCGTAGGTAGGCCGCTACCACCACGAGGCATTTGGTAAACACTCGTGGGGCAGAGGCGAGCCCAAATGGCAGCACACAATACTGAAAGTGGCGTGCGCCCAGGCGGAATCTGAGATACTGTCTGTGAGCTGGCAGTATCGGTATGTGAGTATATGCGTCCTTTAAATCCAGGGAACATAGCCAATCGTTTTCTGAATCATTGGCAGAAGGGTGCCCAAGGAAAGCATCCTGAACTTTTCTTTGACCAGGAATTTGTTCAGGCCTCTCAGGTCTAGGATGGGACGCATCCCCCCTGTTTTCTTTTCCACAAGGAAGTACCTGGAATAGAATCCCTGCCCTTCCTGCCCGGGTGGTACGGGCTCGACCGCATTGGCGCTGAGAAGGGCGGAGAGTTCCTCTGCAAGTACCTGCTTGTGATGGGAGCTGAAAGACTGAGCTCCCGGAGGACAATTTGGAGGCAGGGAGGCCAAATTCAGGGCGTATCCGCACCGCACTATTTGTAGAACCCACTGGTCGGAGGTTATGAGAGGCCACCTTTGGTGAAAAAATTTTAACCTCCCTCCGACCGGCAGATCGTCCGGTACGGACACTTGTAGGGCGGCTATGTTCCCGTGGATCCAGTCAAAAACCCGTCCCCGGCTTTTGCTGTGGAGGCGCAGGGGGCTGCTTAGGCGCACGCTGTTGACGAGAACGAGCGCGCTGGGGCTGTCCCTGTGCCTGACGAGGCCTTCGGGCCGGCTGGTTGTACCTACGCTTTGCAAAAGAATAGGGTGCAGCCTGCCGTGCCCGGGAAAAACGCCCACCCGTGGGGGCGGATGCTGAAGGCGCCCGGTGGGAGAGCTTGTCGAGAGCGGTTTCCCGCTGATGCAGTTGGTCCACCATCTGCTCGACCTTCTCACCGAAAATGTTATCCCCCCGGCAAGGGACGTCGGCCAGTCTCTGCTGGGTGCGGTTGTCCAGGTCAGAGGCGCGCAGCCATGAGAGCCTGCGCATCACTATACCTTGGCGCAGCACGAGATGCCACGTCACAGGTGTCAAAAATACCCCTGGACAGGAACTTTCTGCATGCCTTCAGCTGCCTGACCACCTCCTGATAAGGCCTGGACTGCTCCGGCGGGAGCTTCTCGACCAGGTCCGCCAGCTGTTGCACATTGGTCCGCATGTGGATGCTCATATAGAGCAGGTATGACTGGATGCGGGTCACGAGCATGGAGGATTGGTAGGCCTTCCTCCCAAACGAGTCCAGAGTGCGAGACTCCCGCCCCGGGGGCGCCGAGGCGGTATCCCTCGAACTCCGTGCCCTCTTGAGAGCAGAATCCACGACCGCTGAGTCATGGGGCAATTGGGGCCGCATGAGCTCTGGGTCGGAGTGGATCCTGTACTGGGACTCTGCTTTCTTGGGAATGGTGGGGTTAGTTAATGGTCGCACCCAGTTCCGAAGCAGTGTCTCCTTCAGGACATTGTGCAGCGGCACCGTGGAGGACTCTCTAGGTGGTGATGGATAGTCGAGGACCTCGAGCATCTCGGCCCTCGGCTCTTCCACAGAGACCACGGGGAAGGGAATGCTGATAGACATATCCCGCACAAAAGAGGCAAAGGAGAGACTCTCAGGAGGTGAGAGCTTCCTCTCCGGTGAAGGCGTGGGGTCCGAGGGAAGGCCCGTAGACTCCTCTGAGGAGAAATATCTAGGGTCCTCCTCTTCCCCCCACGAGTCCTCATCCTCGGTATCGGACATTAGCTCATGTAGCTGAGTCCTGTACCGGGCCCGGCTCGACGTCGAGGCACCGAGGTCTCGGTGTCGTCGAGCGGTGGACTCCCGCGCCGGCGGGGACGGAGCTCCCTCCATCGACGTCGACGGGGACTCCACCTGCTTGGCAGTCGAGACCGGCACCGCAAGCGGCGGTGGTGTCGACAGCCCCGGCGCCGGGCTAGAGCTCGCCGGCGCCACAGTCATCGGCGCCGAGGGCGCAAGCACCCCCGGCGCCGGCACAGCCTGGGCGCATCAGCCCTTCCAGGATCCCCGGAAGGATGGCTCTGAGGCACTCGTCCAGGCCCGCTGCCGGGAAAGGCGGTGGGGCCGGTAAGGGTGTCGGTGCCGGAAGCTGCTGGGAGCCAGGAGACGGCACCGAGGTGCCGGAACCCCGACGCGTCGGTACCTCCACAACCGACGGAGACCTCTCCTCTCGACGATGACGCTTCGGCGTCGACTCCTCTTCGGGATGCACCGAGGGCGTCCGGTGACGACGCTTCTTATCCTTTTTTCGATGCACGTCACCGGCGCCGGAGGGCATGGAGGAGGAGGAGGTCGATCCCCCTCGGTCTCGAGGCACCGGGTCAGACAGGGTTCGGTCCCGTGGCTCACGAGCTGAGGGAGTGACCGGGGCCGACTGCCCACGCGGTCTCTCAACCCCACTCTCACCGGCGGACCGGCGGGCCAACGGGACCTGTTCTCCTGGGGTCGCTGCCATCGGTGCCGATGTCTCGGGCATCGATACCGGTACCGAAGAACCGGCCTTCGATACCGATGCCGTCGAGGTCGACGTCGAGGGGCCGGCGCAAGTTCCAAAAAGACGGTCCCGCAGAACTTGCCTCGCAACCTGAGTCCGTTTCCGGAGACCGAGACACAAAGCACACGACTTGAGATTGTGCTCCGGCCCGAGGCACTGGAGGCACCAAGCGTGGGTGTCGGTCTGCGAGATCGGCCGGCCGCAGCGACCACACGTTTTTAATCCACTCGGGACCTTCGAGGACATCGACGGAAAAATCGCGTCGGCGAAGGTCAAAGTCGTCAATGGTGGCTAAAATCACACCACGAAAAGATAAACGACCGAGCGACCACTAGGCCGCAACGTGGTGTCCCCGCTGGAAGCGAGGGAAAAGGGGAGCGCGTGCTCCACACGCGCAGAGATTTTTTTTTTTTTTTTTTTTAACAAACAAGAAAAAGGAAGACCGAACGGTAATCCGAAAGCGAAGCGACGATCCGCGTAAACGCGGTCGAAAAATCCGGCGGCTGAAACAGAGAGAGTGGCAGAAGCACAACTCTCTCCAGTCGCGGAAAAAAAGGAACTGGCGGGAGCGGTCACGCGAAGCTTCTTTCCGGTTGGTGGGGGCTGCCGCGGACGTCACCCAGTCGTGAGAACAAGCAGCCTGCTTGTCCTCGGAGAACACACCGTACACAAGAACACAAAACCTATAGCACAAGAGGCCAAATAGACTCGAAAACATTCTGGCAACAAATATAAAATACCGAATGGACAACACAAACGGACTCCATACACTACCTCTCTAACTGGGACAAAGATGTAGAAACATACTAGACAAAATAGCACCCTTACAAACAAGAACAGCACGAATTAAATTCGCCGATGACACAAAATTATTCAGGGTCGTCAAGTCGCAGGAGGAATGTGAACGATTACAGGAGGACCTTGCGAGACTGAGAGAATGGGCGTGCAAGTGGCAGATGAAGTTCAATGTTGACAAGTGCAAAGTGATGCATGTGGGTAAGAGGAACCCGAATTATAGCTACGTCTTGCAAGGTTCCGCGTTAGGAGTTACGGATCAAGAAAGGGATCTGGGTGTCGTCGTCGATGATACGCTGAAACCTTCTGCTCAGTGTGCTGCTGCGGCTAGGAAAGCGAATAGAATGTTGGGTGTTATTAGGAAGGGTATGGAGTCCAGGTGTGCGGATGTTATAATGCCGTTGTATCGCTCCATGGTGCGACCGCACCTGGAGTATTGTGTTCAGTACTGGTCTCCGTATCTCAAAAAAGATATAGTAGAATTGGAAAAGGTACAGCGAAGGGCGACGAAAATGATAGTGGGGATGGGACGACTTTCCTATGAAGAGAGGCTGAGAAGGCTAGGGCTTTTCAGCTTGGAGAAGAGACGGCTGAGGGGAGATATGATAGAAGTGTATAAAATAATGAGTGGAATGGATCGGGTGGATGTGAAGCGACTGTTCACGCTATCCAAAAATACTAGGACTAGAGGGCATGAGTTGAAGCTACAGTGTGGTAAATTAAAACGAATTGGAGAAAATTTTTCTTCACCCAACGTGTAATTAGACTCTGGAATTCGTTGCCGGAGAACGTGGTACAGGCGGTTAGCTTGACGGAGTTTAAAAAGGGGTTAGATAGATTCCTAAAGGACAAGTCCATAGACCGCTATTAAATGGACTTGGAAAAATTCCGCATTTTTAGGTATAACTTGTCTGGAATGTTTTTACGTTTGGGGAGCGTGCCAGGTGCCCTTGACCTGGATTGGCCACTGTCGGTGACAGGATGCTGGGCTAGATGGACCTTTGGTCTTTCCCAGTATGGCACTACTTATGTACTTATGTAAGACACATTTCGATTCCTTGGTTCAACGACGAACTGAAAAAACTAAAAACACAATCCAGGAAACTTGAAAGAGCATGGGCAAAAAAATAAAAGACGAACACACGCTCAACGCTTGGAAACAAACACAAAGAAAATACAAATACGCAATAAGACAGGCCAAAAGGTCATATTACAGAACTAAAATTGGACCAGACTACAAAGTAGGGGCATATCTGTGTGGGGTCACAGGGGCCTGGGCCCCCGCAGATTTCTCCCTGGACCCCCCCTACCGCCGCCAACCCTCCCCTGCTGTTGCTGTGGGTACCTTTGCTGGTGGGGGACCCCAACCCCCGCCAGCCGAGGTCCGCTTCCTCCTGCCGCTTTAAGTTTTTCTTCGTCCTAGGCTCCATCACTCCGTGCTGTTCAAAGAAGCTGGTGCTGCTACCTCAATCCACTTTCGGAGTCTGATGTCGCTGCACGTTGAGGTAGCAGTGCCAGCTTCTTTGAACAGCACGGAGTGACGGAGCCTAGGACGAAGAAGAACTTAAAAGCGGCAGGAGGAAGCGGACCTCGGCTGGCGGGGGTTGGGGTCCCCCGCCAGCAAAGGTAGGTGACGGCGGCAGGGGGGGGTCGGCAATGGTGGCCGGGGGGGGGGGGGTCGGAAATGGCGGAGGGGGGGCTATAATGTGCCCCCTCACTCTGGCTCTGGCCCCCGCTACCGCCGACTTTCAGATACGCCCCTGCTACAAAGACACGAAGAAATTCCAACTCGTAAATAAACTACTAGACACCACCATGGTCACCTCAACCAACACAGACATCCCATCTGCAGACAAACTTGCTAACTATTTCAACGAAAACATTGTAAATCTACGCAAAACACTTCCTCTTGCCAACACTGATATTGAAAACTTTATCAACGGCCTGGACCCAACCCCTGGAAGATACCCAGTGGACCGAATCTGGTCAAACTTCACCCTCCTCACCACCGAAAGTGTAACCCATGCGATCTGTAAGTTCACCAACACCCACTGCAAATTGGATACGTGCCCCCGCTACCTAATAAAATCCGCCCCGACCACTTCATAGCAGGGGCGTAGCCAGACACCCAATTTTGGGTGGGCCTGGGCCCAAGATGGGTGGGCAGAAGAACCTCGCCCCGTTCCACAGGTGATTTGGCCTCTCCTTCTCTCGCCTGCATGCCATATGGTCTCTCAAACGTCCCCCCACTCCCGTATACCTTTTAAATAGCAGATTTTCACCAGCAGTGAGCAGCAACTAATACACACTGCTCATGTAGGCCCCACACCCTTCCCTCTGATGCAACTTCCTGTTTCCGCCTAGGCAGAAATACATCAGAAGGAAGGCTGTGTGGGGCCGGTGCGAGTAGTATGTATGTCATTGCTCACTGCAGGCGAAGATCTGCTACTTACAAGGTATGCAAGAGGGACACTTGTTGGGAGTTTTCAGCTGGTGGGGCTTGGGGAATCCCTGCCAGCCGCATCATAAGTATGCTGCTACTGGGTGGGCCTGAACCCAAAGTGGGTGGGCCTGGGCCCACCCAAGCCCACCCTTGGCTACGCCACTGCTTCATAGCAGACCTCACATCCCACCTAAACTACTTGCTCCAACAAGGTCTCTTCCCCAAGGAAAATGGCAACATCCTACTCACCTCGATCCCAAAAGACACTAAGAAAAAGACAAGTGAACTCACCAATTACCACCCAGTAGCATCTATCCCACTAGCAGTCAAATTGATGGAAAGCATGGTAACCAAACAACTCGATGACTACATAAACAAATTCTCAATCCTACATGAATCACAATCAGGATTTCGCCCCTCCATAGCACTGAAACATTCCAATGATTTGTTTCTATGCATTTTTACCTTGGACTTTTTTTTCCCCAAAAATGGTCCTAAAAGACAGATGCATTGAACACAAAAATGTCTAGCAATGTTCCCTACTGGATTTTTGGATGTTTTTCGCAAAATGCCCAATATTGAATTTAGATGTCATATTGAAAATGCCCCTCCAAATCTTTTTTGAGATGCGGTGACCAGAATATTCGAGGTGCGGTCGCACCATGGAGCGATACAAAGGCATTATAACATCCTCATTTTTGTTTTCCATTCCTTTCCTAATAATACCTAACATTCTATTTGCTGAGTGGCCATTTCCCGGGCAGCCCTTACTGCCATCTATTTAGGTGACGGTAAGGGCTCCCATGCTTACCTGGCGGGTAACCCCCGTCGGTAAAAAAATAAAATTTTTGGTTGTGCCGGAAATGGTGCGTGCTGGGGGGCAGCATTACCACTGGCTCCTGTGTTAGGACAGCGGTAGTGCCGGATCGGCATGCAACAAAGCAGCAGTAACTCTACAGCCACTTTGTAAAAAGGTCCCTTTATTAATATGTAATAGCTTACTTATATTGGTGAATGTTTTATGGCATAAGTTTAGCTTGGGAGTTCTGCTTATTGGTCCTTTTCATTCATGTGTCTTCTAAGGTAGTATTTAAATGGAGAGAAAAAAAAAGGCCACTGCCATCTTTGAAGGGTTGGGTATTACCAGTCAGGATGGCGTGGTCGGCATGTTAAGGTAAAGCATCTTGTATAAACATATATTTATTTTGGTAATGGATAGATATACTTTAGCATTTTAATAATGATGCTGTTTTTTTAGGGGAAGCTTCTTGACACAGCCTTTGGACGAACATGTTGGACAAAATGCACTGCCAACTGGGAGAAATATTATTCTGTAGAGTAAATAAGATGAGTATCTATTTCATATAATGTATTAATGTAATGTTTTATTTTCTTTTCCATGTTTTATTTTGTTTGATTTCTATTGATAACCTTCAGATAGCAATAAACTAAATAAGTATTTTGAGAAATCACCAAGTTAAAGAAGTAAAAAATTAATTCATTATATTGGACCAGTGACATTATCTCGGAGATAATGAAAATCTCTGAACTTCTGAATGACACCGCTGAGGCCTGTTAAATTTTTGGGAAATGAGCAATATTGTTTTCTGATGTTTATGATCGAGCTCCTTCTGAAGATCTGCATTGCCTAGCTTGTTAGTTTTTTTTTTTTTAATCTAAATAACAACAACATAAACCCTTTCCAGTACTAGGCTTATTGTGAAGAAATACACAACCTTACAAAAGTCACTGAGGATTTACAGAACAAATGTACCATACCATAATGGCACTAACTTAAAATTGTGTAAGAAGGTGCCTACCCAGAAAAGGTAGCACCGTAAACACTGCAGCAGGCCCTAAAACACTGAAACACCTATTAGGAAAATAGAACAAAACAAATTACTACAGATCTCTACATAGAAACTCCATGCCTCAGTCACACACAGAGAACACAAATAGATGTTCACCAAATTTAGACTAAGTAACCACAACTGAAAAAAAGACATATGTAGACAAAATAAAACCCCTGAAACCTCAAGAAGCCAGAGAAATAGAAAGAGATGCATTTCCCCCTGTAGTGTGCAAAATATAAAAAATAGCAGAAACTGACATATTTCGATCACAACACTGAAAAACAAAATTCTTCTTTTCTGCATTTGCTGTCTGGTTATTTTATTTTTTGATTGCGCTAGTCCCAGTCTCTGGTTTCTGCTATCCTCAGATTTCACTCCACCTTCTTATATCCAATCTTCAATCCAGGGCAGTAATGAGGTATGAGCGGCTGGTGCAGCCACAGGAAGGCAAAGGTGCCAAAACTGCACCTGTTCATTGCTTCCTCTGTTTCACCTGATATAGTGGGTGGAGCAGGAGCACAAGGGGATGTGTTGCACAAGACATGTTTTCGGCTTGGGACACACCTCCTTCAGTCTCCTTTTTTTTACTGCATCTACTACTACTACTACTATTTAGCATTTCTATAGCGCTACAAGGCATACGCAGTGCTGCACAAACATAGAAGAAAGACAGTCCCTTCTCAAAGAGCTTACAATCTAATAGACAAAAAATAAATAAAGTAAGCAAATCAAATCAATTAATGTGAACGGGAAGGAAGAGAGGAGGGTAGGTGGAGGCGAGTGGTTACAAGTGGTTACGAGTCAAAAGCAATGTTAAAGAGGTGGGCTTTCAGTCTAGATTTAAAGGTGGCCAAGGATGGGGCAAGACGTAGGGGCTCAGGAAGTTTATTCCAGGCGTAGGGTGCAGCGAGACAGAAGGCGCGAAGTCTGGAGTTGGCAGTAGTGGAGAAGGGAACAGATAAGAAGGATTTATCCATGGAGCGGAGTGCACGTGAAGGGGTGTAGGGAAGGACGAGTGTGGAGAGATACTGGGGAGCAGCAGAGTGAATACATTTATAGGTTAGTAGAAGAAGTTTGAACAGGATGCGAAAACGGATAGGGAGCCAGTGAAGGGTCTTGAGGAGAGGGGTAGTTTTTCAACCCTTACCCCAGCCCTCCCATCCCTATCTCTCCATTCCTCATCTTTCACTACATTTTCCTTTCTCTCCCCCCATGTCCAGTATCTCTCCTCTCTCCCTCAAATCCAGTGTCTCCCCCCTCTTTCTCCCTATTCCTCCCTGTCTAGCCTTTTCCCTCCTTCTCCCTACACACCACTCCCATTTCCAGCACCTCCTTTGTCTCCCTAGTCCCCCTCAAATCCAGTATCTCCTCTCCATCTTCCTTCTCCCTATTACCCCTTGTGACAAACATTTCTCCTCTATCTCCCTATCCCCCTGTGTCCAGTATCTCTGCTCTATCTTTCCAGACTCTTTCATGCCCACTCCCTCTATCCCCCTCCTCCATGTCCAGTATCTCCCTGCATCTTCCTATGTTCCTTCACCCATGTCCAGCAGTTTCCCTCCATCTCCCCATAACCCCGCGACCAGCATCTTCCCTCCGTCTCCCCATTAAACCCTGTATCCAGCATCTCCCCTCCTTCTCCCTATGTTCTCCTGTGTCCAACATCTCCCTTCTGTCTCCCTATGCCCCCACTCCATATCCAGCATCTCCCTCTAGCTCCAACCCCTCCCCTCATCTTCCTATGCTCCTGTGTACAATATTTCCCTTCCATATGTCTATGTCGCTGCCCCATGTCTGGTATTTTCTGTCTTACTAGCCCCCCACCTCCTTATTCAGTATCACCCCTCCATCTCTCTAGTCCCCACCTCATGTCTAGGATGTCCCCTCCATCTACTTCTGCCTCCTCCCATGTTTGGCATCTCCCTCCCCCCCCCCCCCATTTCCCTATACCCGTTTTGAACTGTATCGCCTGTTTGTCTCCCTAGTCCACCCCCACCCTTGTGTCCAGCATCTCCTGTCTCTCTTCTCATGCCATGTAGCACTGCATTGCAGTGCCAACCTCCCATCTCACAACCCTTGTCTCTACATTTTCCTTCCAAGGCCACCTTTCCCCTCTCTGACATTGCTGTCATTGCCACTGCACCATTTCGCCAGGCTGGAGGCTGTGTCAGCAATAAAAGATGCATTAACCACAGGGCCTTTGTGTCCCAGGCACTCCTTGAAAGTCCTGCTAGTCCAAAATATATGCATCAAAGGAGGCAGGGCCAGCAAGGCCTTCAAGGTGTGTCTATATGCCAAAGACCCCCTCCCCCCCCCCCCCCCCCCCCCCCCCCCCCCCCCCCCCCCCCCACCCCCCCCCCCCCACCCCCCCCCCCCCCCCCCCCCCCCCACCCCCGTGATTACTGCATCTTCTATTGCCTCACTTTTCATCTGCCTGTGATAATGTGGCAAGGGAGGGGTTAGGTTGCAGGGGCGCTGCTTCCACCCGGGGCTGCTAGCCAGAGAAAAAGGGAGGCAGCCATTGCTGGGGTGTTTTGGAAGCACTTGCTGCTGCCCCCAAAAATTTGCTGCCTGAGGCCTTACTTCACCTAATGATAGAACTGCCCCTGCCCTCCATATTTTAATACAAAATCTTAGCTGCAACACTCTAATCCGCTCTTCAAAGTTCCCTAGAACTAGATTCCTCCTCCTGTTATCTACACCTTCCAGAGTGAATACTCTTTTACACAAAGAGGCAAACCAGAGACAACGCCCTTTCCGCAAAATCGCTTAGACTGGTTCTTTACAACATTTTTACAAGAACCGATCCTTATAGCACAGCACTGATGTGGTAACTAACACCCTCTCTTCAGAGTGAAATAGAAAAAACTGAAGACTTGTTTAGGAAATTTTGTCGATCTGAGTTGTTATTTGGTTATGTTATAGGTGTTTATTATGATCTGTGCCGGGTTTGTACTTCCTAGAAATGTTTAATTTTATCTTATTGTAATCCATACTGGACCCTTGGGTAACCTGTAGAATATAAATTTGCCTTCTATTTATATTTGTTACTCCACTTACCATTACTCTTGACTGCCTCCCACTCAACCAGTTTATAATCCAGTCAGTCACTTTGGGATTCTTACCGAGGGTAGACTGTTTATTTATAAGTCACCTGTGTGGAACTGTGTCAAAAATCTTGCTGAAATCTAGTGAGCTTCCTTGATCCAGACAGGTAGATAGAGTGATGGAAAAAACTAGAAGGATGCAATTCAGGAGCGTAACCAGAAGGCTGGGGTCTGAACTAGAGGTTGCAACCACTAGTCCTTAATTATTGCTATGTTTTACTTTAAATTCTAAATTCTTGGATTCCAAAATTTCCTAAACTTGTGGACAGAAAGGCTGTTAATGATATTTCTCTTTATTTTTTATTTTTGCCTTTTGTATAAATGCCGATTGCATATTCACGTATTGTGATGATATATGGAAATATATGAATAAAGAAATAATAATGGAGACTGTATACTGTACATATGTTTATCAGATGTCAAGCTTCTTTGGGTCACAACGGTTAAGTGCACGCTCTGGTTAACTGCATTCATTTTTTTGGTCCCAGACTCTTGCACTTAAGCGGATTGCGCTGTATATATATATATACTAGCCGTTGAGCCCATTAAAACGGGCTGGTATTGGGGTTTTCAGAGATTGACGCTGCCCCCCCCTGCGAGGTCGCCGCTACCATTCCCCCCCCCCCATCCCTGGAGTCGCCACCGCCAGCCTTCCACCCGGCCCAGGCCCTCTCTCCGCTATTGAACTTACATCCATTTGCCGGAACGCAACAGGGCAGATCAGCTGAGCTGCCGTCTGCCTTCCTTCCCTGCCTGTGCCCCGCCCTCGCTGATGTTATGTCACACGAGGGCGGGACACAGGCAGAGAAGGAAGGCCGACGGCAGCTCAGCTGATCTGCCCTGTTGCGTTCTGGCGAATGGATGTAAGTTCAGTAGCGGAGAGAGGGCCTGGGCCGGGTGGAGGGCTGGCGGCGGCGACTCCAGGGATGGGGGGGGGGGAACGGTAGCGGCGACCTCGCAAGGGGGGGCCAGCGTCAACCTCTGAAAACCCCAATACCAGCCTGTTTTAACGGGCTCAACGGCTAGTATATATATATATACAGCGCAATCCGCTTAAGTGCAAGAGTCTGGGACCAAAAAAATGAATGCAGTTAACTAGAGCGTGCACTTAACCGTTGTGACCAAAAAAGCTTGACATCTAATAAACATATGTACAGTACTGTTTATTATTATACATACAGTATACAGTCTCAGTTAACTGACATTAGGCTTGCTTGAAGTAATCAGTTATAGCCCTCTGAACACTCTTGGGTCTGTGAGTTCCATAGACTACATCTGCCAGACGGCAAAAACTGTCATAGCACTGACATCCAGTGGCCTCCAGATAGGCCCGCATGGTATTGAGACTCTCCAGTGCTCTTGCAAAAGTGACAGGAGGAGGTTGTTGAATTTCGTCAGCATGTGCCTCGCTGCTCATTTCTTCATCTGTTCCATCATCAGCCCTTGTTGCCTGTGTGTAGGTGCATATCTTGACATCAGTGCTGTCTTCAGCTGTTTGTAGATCGTAATCAACAGCTACGTAGTGATGGAACTCCTCTTCAGTAACACTGGCTGAGATGTCAATAACCTCTTCATCTGATGCGTTTGCAACAGCTGCTTCTGTTTCATCCCTCTCCACATCCTTAACAAAGCTTTCCCGCTTGTAGCAGTTCACAATGGTTGCCTGTGTAACATGATTCCAGGCTTCTTTCTGCATATGTAGGGAATCCAACAGTGATAGATTATGAGCCAGTTCAACAGCACGTTTATCCTTACCAGTCTGGTCATCCATAACGCTCATCAGACGACGTAGCACAAGAGCCTGTTAATGTTGTTTGAATGGCTATTATGCCCTGATCCTTAGGTTGGATCAGAGAGGTAGTGTTTGGTGGCAGGAAGACAGCCTGACATCATCCCTGTGTGCAGCACAATTATCACAAAGCAGCAAAATCTGACGCTTTTGTGCCTGCATTCTAGTGTCTAACTTCTTTAGCCACTGCTTCCAAATTTCATCAGTCATCCATGAATTTGCGTTAGCCTTGTATGACACAGGAAGTCGCTTAACTTTCTTGAAGCAACAGGGCTGTTTGCTCTTTCCAATGACAAGGGGTTCCAACTTCTCACTCCCATCCATATTGCAGCAAAGGAGGATTGTCAGTCGGTCCTTCGATGCTTTACCTCCAGTAGTTTCGGCATGTTTGAACGCAAGCATTCCATCAGGAATCGCTCGCTAGTAGAGACCATTTTCGTCAGCATTGAAAATGTCACAAGGTGCAAACTCGTTCAAGATGGTAGGAAGAACTGAAACAACCCAATTTTCAGCACCAAAGTCATCAGCGTCCTGTTTCTCACCATGCTGTTTCTTGAATTTTATGTTGTTCCTTTCCTTCCATCTTTCCAGCCATCCAACAGTGGCTTTGAATTCAGTTAGTCCAAGACTTTCAGCTAGCTGGTTAGCTTTCTCCATAAGCAGTGGACCACTGACAGGAAACTGTCTGCTCCTGACTTGAGAAAACCACTGAAGAAGAGCATCTTCTACCTCCTCAGCTTTTCCCGCCCGTTTTCGTTTCCGTTGTGGATTTGTATTGTTTTGCCAGTCTTCCAGAAGCTGATCTTTCTGCTTCAAGACACGTGAAATTTGACTGGGATCAACACCATATTCTTTAGCACTAGATGCTTGACTGTTTGTTTTCTAATTTTTTAAGAACTTCTATTCGTTCAGCCAGTGTTAAAAGTCTTACAGTTCCGCCGCAACCACGACCCTGGTGTACGCCCTAACAACATTCTTTCGCTTATTCTGCCTGTGGCAGTTAAAGAGGCAGTAAATTTGAAATCTCATTGGTTGTCACGCGCCAATTGGCTTCCATATTCCATGTGTGTGCGTATGCAGAGTCTTTCCTGCAGAGGAGCGGTGTTGAGCCATGCATATAAGCGAATCTTGCACTTATCAGTGGTGTGCTAAACCGAAGTTTGTCCCCATAGAAATTGATGGTGCCAAAAATGGGACCGAAGTACAGCATGCAATTAAACTGAGCATGCGCTTATCCGACGTGCACTTAAATGGAGTGCACTGTATGTATATATATATTTGTGTGTATATATATATATATATATATACAAATGAATTAGCATATTCATTTATATATATATATATATATATATATATACACACACAAATGAATATGCTAATATGGAGGAAGGAAGGAAGGAAGGGAAAAAGAGCTGGCTTTTTTGGGGAATAACCATAATGAATATGTATGAGATATCAAGCCAGCTCTTTCTCCCTTCCTTCCTTCCTTCCTTCCTTCCTTCCTTCCTTCCTTCCTTCCTCCTTACCCAACACTCCCTCTTCCTCTCCAGTAGTATTTCCCCACCCCCTTTCCCATACCATGCCAGTGTTGACCTTAGAAATGCATAGGCTCTCTATGTAGATCCTTCAAGAGGTAGTAAATCATGATTTACGATCTAAAACCCTTTCTGATGTTTTGGTGCCACCTCAGTAAGGGCAACACACAATCTCTCCACTGCAAAACGCTATACACAAACTTGTGCAAGAACACACTCATAACCTTACCAAACCATAACAGCACTAATTCCAAGGACAGGACGAGCTACAACCTTATGCGTGAAAAGGCAGAACTGTAATTACAGCAGGCTCTAAAACACCGATACACTATCTTGTGAAAAAAAACAAAACAAAAAGGGCTGCAAATACTACACGCTAGCAGAATATTGCACCTTGATCACACATAAAAAACGCATGACAACAGACATGACACAAGGAACTAGAAATCAAAAAATATGAAGGCAAAATACTGAACTGGAAAGTTACCTCAAGAAGTTAAACTCAGAATGCATAGGGTTACCATATTTTGTACTCTGAAAAAGAGGACACATATCACACCCCTGCCCACCTACACCACACCCCCTGCCCCGCCCACACCACGCCCCTGTCCCTATCCTTCAGTGTTCTGATCCAGCCCTTAAATTCAGCAGTTTTCCCTCCATCCATATCCAGCATTTCTCCTCACTCCCCTCCCCTCCATCTATGTGCATCTACTTCCAGTCTTCCCTCCCCTCCATCCATGTCCAGCATTTCTCCTCTCTCCCTTCTCCTTCATCCGTGTGCATCTCCTTCGTCTTTCTTTCCCTCCATCCTTGTCCAACGTTTCTCCTCTCTTCCCTGCTCTGCTCTCCACTCCATTCATGTCCAGCATTTCTCCTCTCTTCCCTCCCCTTTATCCATGTGCATCTCCTTCCTGTCTTCCCTCCCCTCCATCCATCCATGTCCAGCAACTCTCCATTCTCCCCTGCCCTCTTCTCCATCCATCCATATCCAGCAAATTTCCTCTCTCCCCTGCCCTCCTCCCATCTCCCCCTCTCTCTCTCCCCTTTGCAGGATCTTCCCTCATTCCTTTCCATCCAGCTCCCCTTCATCCCTCCATCAAACATCTTTGCCTCATCCCTCCATCAATGTCTTCCCTCACTCCCCTTCCTTGCCTCACCTGTCCTCTCACTTACTCTCTCTATCTCCCCGCCCCCAGCGAGGTTAGGGACATAGGTGCCATTGCGCCAAACTACTAGCTACTCCTCCCGGCTGCAGGAACCATGAGCTTCTGTGCTTTACCCTGTCCTTTCCTGCCTCTCTCTCGCTCAGTCTCTCCATCGATGCTGCTACAAAGCAAAATAAAAATGTGCAAGGGGCCGTGCTCCTGCATGTGCCGCTACTGGCTTCCCTCCTTTCTCTGGAAACAGGAACTTCTATTATGAGGCGAGTGAGGAAGGAGGGAGGCCGGCAGCAGCGCGCACAGCAGGAGTACGGCCCTGCACACGTTTGCGTTATGCTTTGCCAGGGAAGGGGAGGGAGGGAGTGAGCGAGCGAGCGAGAGGCAGGGCAGGAAAGGAAAGAGCATGTAAGTTTGCAGTTCCTCCAGGCTGCCAGGTAGGAGCAGCTCGTTTGGGGGGGCACTGCCCCCCTTGCCCCCCCAACCTACACTCATGCCATTGATGGAAGGGATGCTTAAGCCTCACCAGCTGAAGAAGTTCTCTTTATTTATTTATTTATTACATTTATAACCCGCCTATCCAAACATCTAGGCGAGGTACAATAAAACATTCATTAAAAAAACACAAACAATACACAATCTTACAAATCACAAACTATAAAAACTCTGAACCCCCATTAGCCAAATGCCCTAGAAAATAGCCAGGTGTTTAGCAGTTTCTTGAACTGGGGAACAGATGCCGACTGGCGAATAACCAATGGTAACAAATTCCACAAACGAGGACCAGCAATAACAAAAACTCGACTACAAATTTCTTCCAAACGTACCACATGAAAAGATGGAACAACCAATAAATTCTGGTTTTGAGACCATAACGCTCTGCCAGAGCCGCAACCTATGGTGTCTGAGCAATGAGAAATCCAGCAGAGTGCTCCAGCCTCGGATGCCTGTACTTCCACGCATGCTCAGTTGAATGAATGTATGAATTAAGCATGCGCAGAAGTTCCAGAACTGGCAGCTAGAGCACCGTTGACTTCCTACAGTTTAGGCAGCATGGGCGGGGGGCTCGGGCGGCAAATCTCTTTGGCTGGTGGAGCTTGAGCATCCTCACCAGCCAGGCATCCGGTACTGAATTTTGGAGGGGCCTGATCCTGAAGTAGGGTGGCCCAGGCCCCTGAGCCCCCCCCCCCCCCCCACTTCCGTGGAAATGCCCCTGGCTTCTGGCTTGGGTGCACATGGACAGTCTGTATAAATCTCTGGTGAGATCTCATTTGAAATACTGTGTACAATTCTGGAGTTTGCACCTTCAAAAAGATATAGAGGATGGAGTCGGTCCAGAGGGTGGCTATGAAAGTGGTCAGTGGTCTGAGACTTAAAGATCTCAATATATATACTTTGGAAGAAAGGCGAGCGAGGGGAGATATGATAGAGACATTTAAATACCTTTGTGGTATAAATGCACAGGAGGTGTCTTTCATTTGATAGGAAGCTCTGGAACAAGGGGGCACAGGATGAAGGTGAAAGGGGACAGACTCAGTAGTAATCTAAGGAAATATTTCTTTATGGAAAGGGTAGTGAATGAGTGGAACGACCTCCCAGGGGAGGTGGGAGAGATGAGGACTGTGTCTGAATTCAAGAAAGCATGAGACAAACCCAGAAAATCTGTGAAGGAGAGGAAGGGATTGTAGAGCTTAGTGGCTGAAACGGATTTAACAGACTGGATAGGCCATATGGTCTTTATCTGCCATCATTTTATCTGTTTCTATGATATGGCCAGATTACAGGCGTGAGAGGCATGAAACGGGTAAATATAAAGTCTTTGAAATGCAGTTTATAATAATGAGGTAATATGGTAAAGGCGGTTAGATTAGCGGAGTTTTAAAAAGGTTTGGACGGCTTTCTAAAGAAAAAGTCCATAGACCATTATTAAATGGACGGAGAAAATCCACTATTTCTGGGATAAGCAGCATAGAATGTTTTGTACTTTTTTGGGATCTTGCCAGGTATTTGTGGCCTGGATTGGCCACTGTTGGAACCACGACGCTGGGCTTGATCGACCTTTGGTCTTTCTCAGTATGGCAATACTTATGTACTTATGAGAACTGATGGACCACCTCTGCTAAAGTAGCCCTGGGCACCTCCTTCTCTCTGCTAAGACTACCAGAGCTGAGGGTCAGCCAGCCCCTGGATGCCCTTTCTAGGCTGCAGCTTCCAGTCCTGGGGTCACTGCCTCGCCTCCCTCTTTCTGCTGAGACTAGATACATGTGCAACACCAGTTTCAGAAGGGAAGTTATATTCAAATTTTCCCTTTCAAAACCTGATGCTATTAACACATACAACAGCAACACGCACTTATGCAGCTGGTTTTAAAATGACTCTCAGAGAGGGAAGGCAAGATGCTAACATGCCCTCCCCCCCCCCCCCCCCCCCCGGGCCATGATGCTGATCCCCAGGCCAAGATGCCGCCCCCCTGCCCCCCAGCGACGTTTACCTTGTCATGTTCCAAACCCAGCAGCGGCAGTGATTCCCATATGCTGCCCTGCCACTGTCAGCACCCGCCTCTTCCCTTTAATGTGGCTGCCTGAGCCTCTGACGAAACAGGAAGTTACATCAGAGAGGCGGCTGCAGTAAAGGGAAGAGGCAGATGCCGCCGCGGCAGGGCAGTGTATGGGAATCGCTGCCACTGCCAGGTTTGGAACGTCACCCTGATGAGGTAAAACGCAGCGAAGGGGGAGATGCCATCCTGAAGGGTGCTGCCTGAGGCCCCCACCTCAGGTGGCCTAATGGTTGGGCCACCCCTGAGGGAAGGTCTCCATTGCCACACAAGAAGAGTTTAACAAAATGTATAAGAATTGGAAATGCTGGAGGTAATATTTAGGCCACAGTGATCAATGTTTAATTACATACCAGCCACTACAGTATTTTATACCCAGATATTCAGCACCAGGCCACACCGGGACTGAATATCCAGGTGCAAGTATTTATCTGGATACCAGTGACATTCAGACTGGTGCCTGGATAAAGTTAGGAGAGCCTTCTGCATTGTCTGGATAGCACCAGGATGATCAGTTATTTTCAGTGAAATCATCCAGATTATGACACTGAACATTACTGACTGGCCTCAGTCAGCAGGGTTTATACAAGGAGGAGCAGCCCCTGCTCCCAGGATAAATATCTTTATATATTAGGCTTTCAGTTCCAAGATGGGGCCTTAGGGAGAGGTCGTTCCCACATTGTGCTCCTTACCTTATGCCTGCTAATTGAGTGAAAAGGAAGGGAAAGTCGGGGCTGCTTTATTGGTGACATGAACGCTCCCTCTTCTAGTTTCTTCAACTATGGATGTCTTTGTGGTGAAGAATATACCATCTGGGGATGGTTTGCTGAGGGAAGTTGGGAGCGAGTTGCTTGCCATAGGTCCTCTTGAACACAGCGTTTCGCTGACCTCTGAGGAGAGAGACCCCGCCAGTTAACCCTACAGCCACAAAGGAAGCGCCATCTGCACAGGGCAGACGTGGCGTAACTACTTCACTTCCTTTTCAAATGTATCTGCTGGAGACACTGCTAGTGCTGCTGCTCCGATGGGCAAATTGACGCAGTGACTCCAGGGGGCAACTGGTGAACATGCCTCCGGTTTTGGAACTCTGAGGGAATCAGCTGTCCCTACCTCCTCCAATAAGGGAGCACTGGCTGGGCAAGCGAAGGCTGTTTGTGAATTTAATCCAGTAAAACCTTCTTCTTTGAAAGGTCTGTGGACTTCGATTGTCTCTTTGGGCCAAAATCTGTAGAGACCAATGGCACAAAGTGGAACTCAAATTCTGAACTTGGAAGCTAAGCTTGAGAATTATGAATCCTGCTTAGTTTTAATGGAGACTCGTGCTCACTGCTCAGAAACTGGAAGAGAGTGCAAAGTGGATATTTTGTGTAATACAGTTGCAAAGGATAATATGACTTTAGTTATAAAATGTGAGAACCTGGAGAATACAGTTAGATGCAGGAATCTGTGCCTGATTAATTTCCCCAGGAAACCAGGAGTCTCTCCTGAGAAGATACAGTGGTGGAAATAAGTATTTGATCCCTTGCTGATTTTGTAAGTGTGCCCACTGACAAAGACATGAGCAGCCCATAATTGAAGGGTAGGTTATTGGTAACAGTGAGAGATAGCACATCACAAATTAAATCTGGAAAATCACATTGTGGAAAGTATATGAATTTATTTGCATTCTGCAGAGGGAAATAAGTATTTGATCCCCCACCAACCAGTAAGAGATCTGGCCCCTACAGACCAGGTAGATGCTCCAAATCAACTCGTTACCTGCATGACAGACAGCTGTCGGCAGTGGTCACCTGTATGAAAGACACCTGTCCACAGACTCAGTGAATCACTCAGACTCTAACCTCTACAAAATGGCCAAGAGCAAGGAGCTGTCTAAGGATGTCAGGGACAAGATCATACACCTGCACAAGGCTGGAATGGGCTACAAAACCATCAGTAAGACGCTGGGCGAGAAGGAGACAACTGTTGGTGCCATAGTAAGAAATGGAAGAAGTACAAAATGACTGTCAATCGACAAAGATCTGGGGCTCCATGCAAAATCTCACCTCGTGGGGTATCCTTGATCATGAGGAAGGTTAGAAATCAGCCTACAACTACAAGGGGGGAACTTGTCAATGATCTCAAGGCAGCTGGGACCACTGTCACCACGAAAACCATTGGTAACACATTACGACATAACGGATTGCAATCCTGCAGTGCCCGCAAGGTCCCCCTGCTCCGGAAGGCACATGTGACGGCCCGTCTGAAGTTTGCCAGTGAACACCTGGATGATGCCGAGAGTGATTGGGAGAAGGTGCTGTGGTCAGATGAGACAAAAATTGAGCTCTTTGGCATGAACTCAACTCGCCGTGTTTGGAGGAAGAGAAATGCTGCCTATGACCCAAAGAACACCGTCCCCACTGTCAAGCATGGAGGTGGAAATGTTATGTTTTGGGGGTGTTTCTCTGCTAAGGGCACAGGACTACTTCACCGCATCAATGGGAGAATGGATGGGGCCATGTACCGTACAATTCTGAGTGACAACCTCCTTCCCTCCGCCAGGGCCTTAAAAATGGGTCGTGGCTGGGTCTTCCAGCACGACAATGACCCAAAACATACAGCCAAGGCAACAAAGGAGTGGCTCAGGAAGAAGCACATTAGGGTCATGGAGTGGCCTAGCCAGTCACCAGACCTTAATCCCATTGAAAACTTATGGAGGGAGCTGAAGCTGCGAGTTGCCAAGCGACAGCCCAGAACTCTTAATGATTTAGAGATGATCTGCAAAGAGGAGTGGACCAAAATTCCTCCTGACATGTGTGCAAACCTCATCATCAACTACAGAAGACGTCTGACCGCTGTGCTTGCCAACAAGGGTTTTGCCACCAAGTATTAGGTCTTGTTTGCCAGAGGGATTAAATACTTATTTCCCTCTGCAGAATACAAATAAATTCATATACTTTCCACAATGTGATTTTCCGGATTTAATTTGTGATGTGCTATCTCTCACTGTTACCAATAACCTACCCTTCAATTATGGGCTGCTCATGTCTTTGTCAGTGGGCACACTTACAAAATCAGCAAGGGATCAAATACTTATTTCCACCACTGTATATGCTGGAACATTTGCAAGTTCCCCTTCAGTCGTTACCTCTAGTTGCTCGAGTTTATTATTTACCTTCATTTAAGAACAAGACTGCAGAGAATGGACAAGATATTTTACGTGGAGGGGCATAATCGAACGGGGGCGCCCATCTCTAAGGGCACCAATCTCCAGGGATGGCCCTGGGAAGGGGCGGAGCCAACCGTGTTATCGAACAAGATGGGCGTCCATCTTTCGTTTCGATAATATGGCCAGGGCCGGCCAAATCTCAACATTTAGGTCAATCTTAGCGATGGTTGACCTAAATGTTGAGATCACCAGACTTACAGATGGCCGACCTTGGTTTACGCCGATAATGGAAACCGAGGCTGGCCATCTTAAAACTGGCCAAATCCAAGCCATTTGGTCGTGGGAGGAGCCAGCATTTGTAGTGCACTGGTCCCCATCACATGCCAGGACAGCAACTGGGCACATTAGGGGGCACTGCAGTGGACTTCACAAATTGCTCCCAGGTGCATAGCTCCCTTAACTTGGGTGCTGAGTCCCCCAACACCCCCCCCAAAACCCACTACCCACAACTGTAGAACAGTACCATAGCCCTTAGAGGGTAAAGGGGGGCACCTACATGTGGGTACAGTGGGTTTTGGGTGTGTTTTGGAGGGCTCCCATTTACCACCACAAGTGTAACATGTAGGGGGGAGATGGACCTGGGTCCACCTGCCTGAAGTGCACTGCAGTACCCACTAAAAACTGCAGCAGGGACCTGCATACTGCTGTGATGGAGCTGGGTATGACATTTGAGGCTGGTATAGAGGCTGGAAAAAAATGTTTTTTAATTTTTTTTGGGTGGGAGGGGGTTGGTGACCACTGGGGGAGTATGGGGAGGTGATCCCTGATTCCCTCTGGTGGTCATCTTGTCAGTTCGGGCACCTTTTCAAGGCTTGGGCATTAACAAAAAGGGACCAAGTAAAGTTGACCAAATGCTCGTCAGGGCCGCCCTTCTTTTTTCCATTATCGGCTGAGGATGCCCATCTCTTAACCACGCCCCCGTCCCGCCTTCGATGCACTGTTGACACGCCCCCTTGAACTTTGGCAGTCCCTGCAACGGAAAGCAGTTGAGGATGGCCAAAATCGGCTTTCGATTATACCGATTTGGCCGCCCTTAGGAGAAGGGCGCCCATCTCTCGATTTGTGTTGGAAGATGGGCGCCCTTCTCCTTCGAAAATAAGCTGGATAGTAACATAGTACATGATGGCAGATAAAGACCTGTACGGTCCATCCAGTCTGCCCAACAAGATAAACTCATTTTGCATATTTGTCTCCAATTTCTCAGGATAGTCTAGATCTGACTGCCTTCCTGGATCCTCCAAGGACGAGCTAATTACCTTGTCCACCCTAGTGGTAACACTGGTATTAGATCCTTATAGAGATTGGCTCTTGAGACTAAATTTTAGGTACAAAAATTCCCCATTTTTGTCTTTGAACATGAGAATGTTTCCTGATGTAGATAAAGCTACCCAAAGGAGACATAAGCAGTTTTCATTGCTTCGCTCCAAGGTGTTTGGAACTTCTTTTGTACTTAAATTTCTTTGTACGTGTATGATAAACCATTTGAGTGACCATAAACTAATAAAATATGTTGACAAAAATTCAGCTGAAACCCCCCAAAACCAGACTCAGGCATGCAGGATAATGCAGGAGCTGGGAGGGAAGAAAAGGGGAGAGACCCTGGAATCAGGATGGAAGGGAAAAGAGAGGTGCTGGACCCAGGGAGAGTGATGCAGAAAGACAGGAGAAGGGGGAATGAGCAGGAAAGGAGAAAAAGGTGCTGGTACACTGAACTGACGCATACGGGCAGCCTGGGCATAGCTAGGTGGGGCTAGACCCCCACCACCACTTTTGACCCCCCCTCCCGCCACCGCCACCGCCGACCCTCCCCCGCCGCCGTCAGGTACCACGGCTGGCGGGGGTCCCCAAACCCCGCCAGATGAAGTCCTCTTCAGCGCCAGTTTCTGGCGCGTTCGCTGATCTGTTTCTGTGAGTCTTGACTCCTGACGTCCTGCACAAGGACGTCACGAGTCAGGACTCACAGAAACAGATCAACGAATGCGCCGGAGACCGGCGCTGAAGAGGACCAGCTGGCGGGGGTTGGGGACCCCTGCCAGCAATGGTACCTGACGGCAGTGGTGATGGCAGCGGCAGGGGGAGTTGAAAGTGGCGGGGGAGGGGCGGCGGCACTGAGGGGGCTAAAACGTGCCCCCTCATCTTGGGCTCTGGACCCCCCTCCTGCTGAGGTCTGGCTACGCCCCTGCATACAGACACAAAAAAAAGCTCTGCTAATACTTATATAATCTTCGATCCATCTCAACCGGTAATGGTTTTGAGTAACAAAATAGTTGAGGCTGGTCATCAGCCACAGCCCCAGGATGGAGAGACGGTATAGGCTGTTTTTGTTTCCTTTCCAGAATTAATTAGAATGTTCTCTCTCTTAGGACGTATCACTTTTTATTTCCTTTAATGGATTGTTGCTTAGACTGTTTTGAGCTCTTAGAATCTCCATTACTGAGGACTTGGATGTTGTTGGAATATTATTTTTTACTTATATTTATTTATTAGGCTTTATTTACCGCCTTTTTGAAGGAATTCACTCAAGGCAGTGTACAGTAAGAATAAATCAAACACGAACAATAGACAATTACAGCAGTAAAAATATTCCAAGTATGGTGTGGTGTACTACTTGCAAAGTGTCAACACAATACGTAATAGAACATTTTAATTGACAGTGTAGAGTATAATGTCAACACAATATGTTTATTTTCCGGTATTGGTGTATGTTAGTAATTCAACAATTTCTGTAAGGATTTATTCCTATATATGCTATAAAAATATATAAAACTAAAATTTAAAAAAAAATATATATATATATATCAGACTCCATGTATATCAGAACTAATTAAAAGTAAGACAATCAGGAATAAGATTAAAAATAGAAGTCACAGAGCCAAGGAAAATTCATATACTGCCTTGTGAGGCTGCTTTCAGATCCAAATCATTTACTGCCCTCCAAATTTCACTCTCTTCCTTTCGAAGAAAACTAAAGCGACAGTTATTTCCCTCCCTCCACCTCACAAGGGGTTCTCTCCCTCCCTACTGCCACTTCTCAGATGGACAAGAGCAACACTCAGGCCACAGCCATGGTCCTAACACACTTCTTCCTGCTTAACTTCTGAATGCCAAAATGAAAGTGGCTTACATAGGCAGGGCGTATCAGCCTGTGGCCAGGGCCCCCACCTCGCCCTTTCCTTTTCTCAAACACCCTGCTGAATCACTCCAGGCTGCATGCTTAGCAAAGATGTGTTAGAGAAAGTACAGGCTGATACACATAAAAGAAGAATACAGTACAGACAGCTGAAGCGTGGATCTCTTCATAACAAACCTTGAGGGTGTCACATCAATACACATAAAGCAATGGATAGTTGAGGAGTTGTTCTCTTTCAGAGCCCCCCTGCAGTTATCACACTGATAGGCATAAAGTAGGAACACAGTACAGATAGCTGAAGAGTGATTTCTTCATTAGAGCCCCATACAGATGTCACATTGATACACATAAAGCAGGAATTTAGCAAAGAGACGTGACAAACGGATCTTCATTTGAGCCCCATGCAGGTGTCACATTGACATCCCTGAAGCAGGAATACAGCACAGACAGCTGAAGAAAGGATCTTCATAAGAGCTCCTTGCAGGTGTCACACAGATATCTAGGAATAACAGCAAGGAGAGCCAGAGAGCAAGTCTTCATCAGAGCCCCACACAGGTGTCATACTGATACCACTAAAGCAGGAATACAGCACAGACAGCTGAAGAAAGGATCTTCATTACAGCCCCATGCAAGTGTCACATTGATACATATAAGGCAGGAATACAGCACAGACAGCTGATAAGTGGATCTTTATTTGAGTCCCATGCAGGTGTCACACAGATACCACTAAAGCAGGAATACAGCACAGATTACTGAAGGGTGGATCTTCATCAGAGCCCCATGTGTCACATTAATGCACATAAAGCAGGAATACAGCACAGAGAGATGACAAGTGGATCTTAATTAGGACCCCATGTGGGTGTCACACTAATAAAAATAAAACAAGAATACAGCAAGGACAGCAGAAAAGCTAGTCTTTATCACAACCCTATGCAGGTGTCACACTGATACCCCTGAAGCAGGAATACAGCACAGACCGCTTCAGCTACATTATAGCTACATGCAGGTGTCACAGTGATAAAGACAAGACCTTCATTAGAGCCCCATGCAGGCGTCACACTAATACCCCTGAAGCAGGAATACAGCACAGACAGCTGAAGTGAGGATCTTCATTACAGCTACATGCAGGTGTCACAGTGATAGACAGCTGAAGACAGGACCTTCATTAGAGCCCCATGCAGGCATTACACTAATACCCTAAAGCAGGAATACAGCACAGATAGCTGAAGAGTGGAATTTTTATTAGAGCCCCAAGCAGGTGTCATATTAACACACGTAAAGCAAGGATACAGCACAGACAGTTGAAGAGTGAATCTTCATTAGAGCTCCATGCACGTGTTGCACTGAAACACATACTGCAGGAATACAGCACAGTCAGATGAAAAGCCCTATACATTTAAAGCATGAACAGTTGACATGGGAAGATTTTCATTAACGCAGGTGTGGCTGTTTGTGCTGTATTCATATTTTGGAAGTCTCAGGGTGCTGCTGTCTCCTCCCCAGAGGTCTCTTTTCAGCTGTTTCTGCTGTGTTCATACTTTGAGTGTCTCAGGATGCTGCTATCCCCTCCCCAGAGGTCTCTCTTCAGCTGTTCACGCTGTATTTATACTTTGGAGGTCTCCGGTTGGCTTTGAGCTGTCAGTACAAGCCTTTCAAAGACCAGCGTCAGAGTTAAAATTAGGGATTGCATGGGGTCTGTTAGAGCAGCTGTACCAGTGCAGGCAGGCTGTAATGTGTCTTTGCTGATCTGGATTACCAATAACTGGTGTCAAGAATCTGAAAGCCTCCTCGTGGCCCATGCACCCCGCCCCACCCAGGAGCATCTGTAGGCTGGTGAAATTCCTACAGGTCCGATCCATCCCACAGGAAGCTTATTCACCCCACAGTGACACAAGCAGAACAGTCAGTCATACCACAGAGACTCACAAACTTGCGTTCTGTGCTAACAGACATGTATGTACATGCACTCTGCCTGGCACCAGCATGCTTTCTTCCTCTCTCCTCCCTTCCCTGTCCCTCCTTCTCTCTCACTCCCTCAGCTTTACTCCCTATGTCTATCCTCCCTTTTTACTCCTCTTCCACCACCCTCCCCTTCTCCTCTCCTCCTCGTTCAGACTCATGGGTCATTAATTGTTTTGACAATATTTATACTGGAATCCCTGTACAGTTTACGAATATTTTCACTCTTCCATTTATAGCAGCCGAGGGGGGAGCTCCGGGTCACAGCCAGTCCTTTTAAGGCTATTTTCCAAAATCTATGTGTCTTGGGCTCACAGGGAGCAGGAGAGCGTATGGGCATGTGAGGAGATGTTTGTGTGTGGCATACCTCTATTACAATAATCCATGATAATTCGCTGTAAGCAATGTATCCTTCACCATCATGAGATCAGGAAATTCATGGTAACATAAACATTTCGCAACTCCCTGAGGGATACATCCTAGTGCTACAGTTTTTGATCTCTATCATCTCAGCCCCTCCCCCTCCTCCACCTGTGCACTTCACAGCACTGCAATGGCTCCTCAGGCCCTATATACTCCCACATAGCTGTCATCTAGCTTGTTTCACTCTTATGTCCTAAAGCTGTTTTGCGGGGGAAGGGGAGAAACAAGTTGTAATATTCTTAATTTTGATGCAGAAAGGGCTAACTGCTAGGAGTCAGTACCCAAGAAAAAGACCTAGGTGTCATTGTAGACAATACGCTGAAATCTTCTACCCAGTGTGCGGAGGAGGCCAAAAAAGCAAACAGGAAGCTAGGAATAATTAGGAAAAGGATGGTAAATAAGACCAAGAATATTATAATGCCTCTATATTGCTCCATGGTGTGGCCTCACCTTGAGTATTGCGTTCAATTCTGGTTGCGTATCTCAGAAAAGGTTCAAAGAAGAGCGACCAAAATGATAAAGGGGATGGAACTCCTCTCATATAAGGAAAGGCTAAAGAGGTTTGGGCTCTTCAGCTTGGAAAAGAGACGGCTGAGGAGGATACGATTGAGGTCTATAAAATCCTGAGTGGCGTAGAACGAGTAGAAGTGAATCAATTTTTTTTTGTCATCTTTCAAAAAGTACAAAGACTAGGGGACACTCAATGAAGTTACATGGAAATACTTTTAAAAACAAATAGGAGGATATATTTTTTCACTCAATTAATAGTTAAGCTCTGGAACTCGTTGACAGAGGAAGTGGTTAACAGTAGTTAGTGTATCTGGATTTAAAAAAAGGTTTGGACAAGTTCCTGGAGGAAAAGTCCATAGTCTGCTGTTGAGACAGACATGGGGAAGCCACTCTTTGCCCTGGGATTGGTAGCATGGAATATTGCTGCTAATTGGCTTTCTGCCAGGTACTTGTGACCTGTCCTGGATTAGCCACTGCTGGAAACAGGATATTGAGCTAGATGGACCATTGGTCTGACCCAGTATGACTATTCTTATGTTCTTATGCATCCTTTGTAAAGGGAGGAGTGCCTTGCGTTCTGTTGTTTGGTATGAGTTGGAGGCGGGGGGGGGGGGGGGGGGGGGGGATTTTTGCATGACTTCAAAGTTCTTTCTTGGTGGAAGGGCATGGCAAGGGAATAGGTGGAATTATCAGAGGCAGATGTTGGAATGCCCTCAGGCTCCTAAGTAAGCTGGAAGGTAAAGTTTAACAAGCTGATAACACTGTTTGAACCCTCACTCTCCTTGTTTGGAGGGGGGAAGGGGTCTCCAGTGATAAAAGCCTGTGAACAGCTCATCTTTGATCCCTCTTCTGAAATTAAGATAACCATGGTGGTCACCAGGGATGGGCCTGAGTCAGGCCTAGATTTGTCCTACATTGCATCTATTGGCTCTCTCTGAAATAAGCAAAGCTGAGACACCCTGCAAGTGCAGCTGTGGAGGGAACAGTAAAACCAAGACCTAGAGCCCTCCCACAGCGCAGATGACAGGGCTGGCGTTAGAAGGGTGCAAACAGGGAAACTGCCCTGGGCCCTGATGTCACAGAGGGCCCCAAGGCTACAAGAAGTTGAAGAAAGTACAGCCTGCACAGTTGGTTTTGGGTCCCCACCCCATATTTCTGCCCTGGGCCCCAACATTTCTAATACAGGCCCTGGGAAAGGGAATCAGAAATTGAGACTGCAATGACCTGCTGCAAAGGGAAGTCTCCCATTCTGGACCTCTCCCCCAAAACTGTTTACATTATTATCCAGCCCATGGTACCTATGTCTCACCAATCCCCCATTCACAGCGGCTGCTAGTGGGAGGAGCAGGGGCATAGCCACGGGTGGGCCTGGACGGGCCCAGGCCCAGCCACTTTTGCTCCAGGCCCGCCCAGCCTCTTCTGCCTGCTCTCCCCGTTCGTGTGGTCTGCTCATTTTTACTGCCCTGAAGCGCCGTTCTCCCTCTAGCACCGGCGATTCCCATAGCCAGCCTTCTGCCAGCGCGCGTCATTGGGGCCTCTTCTCAGGCACATCCCGCCTACCCTACAACTTCCTGCGTCCCACCTTTGCGGAACACAGGAAGTTGCAGAGTAGGCAGGATGCGCCTGAGAAGAGGCTCCGACGACGCGCGCTGGCAGAAGGCTGGCTATGGGAATCGCCGGTGCTAGAGGGAGAACAGTGCTTCAGGTCAGTAAAAATGACCAGAACTGACCATGTGCAGAGGGCTGTCGCAGGGGGGGGGGAGGGGGTAGCGGGTGGAGAGGAAATGCTGAGGCGGGCGGGTGGGGGGGGGGGGGGTGGTAGCGGGTGGAGGGGAAATGCGAGGCCTGTGCCCACCCAGTCCACCTCCAGGCCCATCTAAAAATTAAACTCTGGCTACGCTACTGGGGAGGGGCAACCAGTCTGCCTCAGCTCCCCCCCCCCTCTCCATCTCATGATGATGTGTGCATACAGTTGGTGCTAACCCTCCTTGCACCCCTTAAGGGCAGGAACAGATCTAGCTGAACTGGGCTCTTATACCAAGCAAAGTCTAGGTGTTAGCTAACTCCCACACCCTGTGCAGGTGACAGATGCCATTGCCCTGTCCCTAGCAGGGCACCACAGAGAACCTCCTCCTATGCAATTACCAGAGTGTAAGTAAAAAATAAGCAGCCGGCCAGAGGCATGTGGTACAGGGGTTTGCCACCCCGTCCTCTGACACAATGTCCAGGGTGGAGGGGTAGCGGAATGTCACTTTCATTATTTTTTTTTTCATGGAGGAAGAAAGCAAAAGCAACCGGTTCTTTTCATTCTTACTAAGGAAAAATTTGGTAAGGCCATTGAAGGGGGTGCAGGCCAGCCCTTTGGGGCTATTTGGAAAGCAATCTGCTTCCTTGGGTGCAGAATAAAAGGGAGGAGGGCAGTGGGGTAGGAGCTATCCAGGAAAGTCTGGATCGCACCCAAGGACTTTTCATTGCAACTCTTTCCTTAGAAGAGGCCAATCACAGCAGGACTTTCTGTGTTCAGTGACACGAAGGAGCGTCCGGTGTGCAGAAAGGCCGACACCTGTGACAGGAGGGGGAGGGGGGACCCCCTAGCCCCAACTCACTGATGCATCAGTGAGTGTAGGTGACGGGATGGAGGAGTGGGGGAATGCATCCCCCCCCCCCACACACTGATTGATACACCCCCCCACTCCTCCATCCCGATACATACACTCACTGATACCCCCCCCGCCTCCCTCAATCACCGATGCAGCCCCCTTCTCCCCCCCACCTAACCTCTCACCTACTCACCATTTCTTGGTGCACTCGATCATCAGCTCCTGGTAAGAAGCCACGAACTGAAACTTGGACGCCCGCTTGCCCACCCGCTGGAGCCGTTTCCACACCGAAGTCATGGCTCACGGCTCTCCCTCCTCGCCCTTCTTCTTTTCGGCTGCTAGTCCTCTCGCCTCTTCCGAGACCGAAGCCTGAAAAAAAGTGAAAGTGTGCGCGGCTGTCACATGCTTTCTGCCACCCCTGGGGGCAAAAAAGAGACTCCAAAAAGGAGCCGCGATCGCTGCCCGTCTGTCTGTCCGCCCTCGATTCTTCAGCCCCAAACTTTTTCTTGCCGTGTCTGGGCTTTTCTGGGGTTGTTTCGTTTCACGAAAAGCAGAAATCCTGTTTTGCGAAAAGAGGAAACATGTCATAAGGGGGGGGGGGGGAGATAAATAATTTTGGGCCAGCTTCTAGTTCGGGAGCGAGTCTAGCGATGGGAGTTGGAAGGAGACACGGGGTGGGGAGCTGGGAGGGAGGGGGTGCGGCTGCTTCTCTTCCTGGATGTTTGTCAGTTCTGGGGAAGAAGGGGTTAAAAGGGAGGGTCGGGCTTCGATGTCTGAGTCAGGGTGGAGGAGGGGCTATAGGGCACAGGGCACAGGGCACATCTCTCTCTCTCTCTCTCTCTCTCTCTCAAAAACACACACACACGTATTACATATGCGCTACATTTAAGGCGAGCAAACGCCCAACAATATACAATACACTCACGCACAGTTTACATATATATACACTACACTTACGTTATAAATAGTACAATCACACACACATATACGATATCCCCCCGGATTCCATAACTTTTGACCACACAAATTCACTCATATTCTGGATTTACCCTCGCAACTTAATTAGTTTACAAGCCAATCAGCACCAATAATTGCCAATTAACAAGTAATTATTGAAACTAATTGGCATTAATTAGAATTTATGCACACAACTGTCTAGGCGTGTTCTGTAAAGTGATGCATGTAAATTCTAATATGAATAGCTAAAATAAGAGTGTGGCCATGGGCGTAGAATGGACGGGTCATGGGCATTTCTAAAATCTATGCGCTTTGTTATAGAATACACCTGGTCTACGCCTAATTTAGTCGCGGATATTATACCAAGTTTTACTTGGCGCAAATGCCCATGACTAAATTTAATTGTGTGGCTGGCTGCTCTGCCTTTTCTATAAACTGTGCTGAAATTTAGGTGTTAAATCTAGGTACATTTTATAGAATACGCCTAGGCATATTTTTTTTTCTGTGAGGATTTTTTAGGCATAATATATAGAATCTAGTCCTATATACACAGTTCCCATCCGGACAGTTCCCACCCACCAATTCCTCCCAAGACAATTCCCACCTAGGACGTATTATAACGGAATAACTTTTCATAGGTAGAGTAGTAATTGTTATAAATCGTAATGTGTGTCATTTTGAGGGGCTGAATTAGGTTGAAACCTAGTTTTAGGGTGTGGGGGGAATTGCCCCCGCCCCCATGAACTGCAGATTGTATTTATCTATTTATTTGTTTGTTTACTTATGACATTTAGATCCCACAATAAACATGAATTAGGTTGAAACCTAGTTTGGAGGGTATGGGGGGGAGGCATTGCCCCCACACATGTATAGCACAGGATAAAAATATTTTTGAGAAAAATCTGGAAGAGCACAATTCAAAGATAGATAATTATAGTAAAGAACAACGTGCTATAAAAGTTGCTAAATTCCGTCGGGACGAGTATGATTATACGAAGGGATACATTTATAGTTGGATGGATAAGAAAAGAAGGGGCCGTAGAGGTAAGGCCGGAGGCAGGAAGGTTGCGTTTAAATTATCGTCTAGTGAGTCATCAGGCGATGAAGTAAAATCAAACAAAAAAGCCAGTGTATCAGCTAAGGTGGCAGGTGCAATACAGGACTCTATGACAATTTTGTCTGAGTCTTTTTTACGCATACCGCAACAGCCCCCAGGCATACCTCACGACCCCAAAGAAAACAACAAATCCACCAAATCCAAACGGAATCCCAAGAAATAAGCACAGTGATTAATATATCAAGTGACAGGTTGACTGCGGTTCAGGAGGAGACTCTGACCAAGGGGTTATCATTTGTTCCATCGAATAGGTATGACCCTTTTGAAACCAGAAGAGGTCTACATAGATTTTTCCGTGATTTAAGGCTACGGCTCCACTTTAGTAATCTCACCCACCAGGATAATGATAATAGACCCCTAGTTAAACCAGGGGTTAGGTCCCGATGGATGCCCCCCGGAGCGGTGGATCCTTCTATTGCGGCCTATCAGAGATTAGTGTTGGCGGCGGTAGATGATTTGGAGTCTCGATGGTATAGACAGGGGAGTAATCTGTCTCGATCGCAGCGTCAAAGTATAGTGGATTTGGCTAATAATGATAGAATTATCATCCAGCGGGCAGACAAAGGCGGATCCACGGTGATTATGGACAGGGACAAATATACACGTGAAGGAATGAATCAACTGAATCAGATACAATATTATACTCCCATTGATCATGACCCTACTAAATGGCTGCAGGATCAAATAGTGAAATGTGTTGATGATGCAGTACTGGATGGGATTCTTACTAAGACAGATCAGAAATATCTGTGCCATCCGTGTCCAAAGGTACCATATATATACTTTGTCCCTAAGGTCCATAAGTCTCTCGTGGATCCGCCGGGCCGCCCAATAGTCTCAACAAGAGACTCGATATTGGAACCCATATCCAAATATATTGACAGGTTACTTAATCCTGTAGTCAAAAGAGCTAAATCTTACGTTCGTGACTCTATGCATTTTATCCAAATATTAGAACAATTGGAACCGTGTTGTGGTGACGATTTCTATATGGTGGGGCTGGATGTTGTTGCCTTATATACCAACATTCCGCAGGCACAGGCCATCAAGTTAGCATGCGATCATCTGATTGATCTACAAATACCTCTGTCTAAAATCGAAGTGTTGAAATCGTTACTAACCTTGGTGATTGGTCATAATTATTTTCAATTTAGTGATCAGTTTTATGTACAGACCCGGGGAGTTGCGATGGGTGCTACTGTCGCACCTTCCTTGGCTTGTTTATACATGACTCAGTATGAAAAAACTCATGTATATACTTCAAGCTGGTACCGCCATGTTGTCATGTGGAAAAGGTACATTGACGACGTTATTTTGTTTTGGCGAGGCCCTCTTAGTGCTCTTAATGCCTTTATTGAATCCCTCAATGATGCTGATGTTAATATTAAATTTACCTCTAGAGTGGATGTTCATGAGCTTGATTTCTTGGACATTAAGATTATTAGAACATCGGATGGCGGGTTCGACACTACTATTTATCGTAAGTCGACTGACAGGAACACCCTTCTCCATTATCAGAGCTTTCATCATAAGGCTCTGAAGAGGGGTGTTCCTGTTGGTCAATTTTTAAGGTTACGTCGCTTATGTTCTTCTGTTATTGAGTTCAAGACTCAAGCCCGTGATATGATGGATAGATTTGTTGAGCGTGGATATCCGAAGCAGGTCATACGGAGCGCTTATAAGAGGGCGTTATATGCCTATCGTCCTTGGTTATTTCATTCAGGTCAGGTCTCCTCTAGTAACACAGTGGCATGTGTCATTCCTTTCTCATACAGAGCAGTGGGTATCTCTTCAATCATCCACAGGTACTGGCACGTTCTGTCTGTTCATTCAGAGTTCAGGGAACGACTGAAGGTGGCGTATGCTCGGCAGGCCAACATAGGGGAGCTGCTCAAACGCCCTATACAACATAGTAATACGGGTAGACATTCCCCTTGCGGCAAATGTGTGTATTGTTGCCATTCTGTGGACACCAGTGTGATCGACATCCCACATAGTGATACACAATTCTTTTAAAGATATAATACTACATGTATTAGTGAGTGTGTTGTTTATTGCATTTGGTGCCCATGTGCACTATACTACATAGGCCACACAAAGAGACAGTTAAAGAATCGACTGGCAGAGCATGTTAGTAATTTACGATTAGGTAAAAGGGAGAATCCGCTGGTGTCCCATTGGCAGCGATACAATCACACTATTGACCAGTTACAATGTGTTGTATTGTCCCAGATTTTACCTACCAACAGAAGCGGGGATATTAGTGCTCGTTTACTTTTACTTGAGCAGTGGTATATTTATTCATGGGGTACGGTAACACCGCACGGCCTCAATTTGGAGGTTGAGTGGGTGTGACGTAACTGTGGGTGCGTGCTTTTACGCAAGGGTCCCTCAGTATTTAACTCATGCGATTATGGGGCCGGCATACAACAGTTTCCGGTGGTGCGACTCTTGGGCGGAAGCCCGGCCGATTACCACATAGGCGTGCAGCCTGATACAGGATTATGAGTAAGTACACTTTAAAATGTTGATTTATAATGCTTGTTTAAATTTAAGATGAATATGTAGTGGTTGATGTGCAATAATATTGTTACAGCTTTGGTTCCTCCTGAGGAAGGAGACGAAATGCCGATCAGCATCGGGGAATCGGCGGTTTGATGTTTACAAGCACGGACGCATGCCCCCAGCCAATCCAATTTTGGGGTTTGGATATTCTCAGTGATACTTTTCATCAATTGGGAACATTTTTGTGGCCAGAAGAATATTCTTATAGTATATGTATATGGTGCAACATTGTATCAAGTACACTTTAGTTAAATACAGGACAATTGATACAGAACATACGCAGGTTCTAATTTACAGAACCAGCGTTAATGGTGAACTTTTTGGTTAAGCTGATAAGTTCCAAATTGTTATGGTTATAATGTATTTATGGAGAATGAGTTGTAACATCTTGTGAGATGTATATATAGTGGAGCATTACTATTATGAATATTGACGGATGGCTGGAGCATGTGAATGTTTGAGTGAGGTAAGATTGTATTGTATGTGGTTATGTATGGGTAATTGACATTTGTTGTCAATAAAAACAAGATTTTTCATATGTTCTGTAGTCTTATGTAGCCATATTTTACATTTAGAACCAAGGAGTGGGGTGTGGGAATGGCACCTCCAAAAAATCCACAGGATAGACCAGAAGATCTGAACATGCAGAGTTTATTAAATGATACCAACAGACTCAACAATGCACTGAGTTTTGGTGCTGGGCGCCTGTCTCTTTTTCAGCCATGCCAAAAGCTTTTTGAAGTCTTTTCATGTCACGTCAAAGCCCTGCGTTTGCAGCACCCTTTATGATAATTGCAGACGTTCGTGCATTAAAGTAAACTATACTGAACTTGTTGACTTACATACCATCACTCTGGACTCCTGAGGCAGTGCCCAGCACTGAAACACGGTGCCTTGTCAAGTCTGTTGGTATCATCCAATAAACTCTGCATATTAAGATCTGGTTTGTCCTGTGGTTTTTTTGGAAGTAACAAACAAAACAGCGAAGATGACTAAAAGAAAATGGATGATGCACCAGATAAAAATCCAATGTTTATTGATCGATGAACAAGACTCGACACAGCTGTGTTTCAGCCTAAAGACTCCTGATGCAGGCCCTCTAGGCTGAAACACAGTTGTGTCAAGTCTTGTTCATCGATCAATAAACATTGGATTTTTATCTGGAGTGTCGTCCATTTTCTTTTAGTCATCTTCGCTGTTTTGTTTGTTATTTATTTTTTTGCGAAGACTTGCTTCTTCTGTTTTTACATCATTTTTTTGGAAGTGCCATCCCCACATTCTACTCCTTGGTTTTGTTTGCGCTACTGTTGTAGGGATTGGTGTGCTGTTTTTCTCACCGTTTTACATTTAGAGTCACCTTTTGATGGTGTTTTATCTGCGTATTTTTTGGATTATACGCCGGACACTTCCCTAATATCAACTCGGACTGAACTATTTAGACTCCTGAGGCAGATGCGCAGAGTGCTGAAACACAGGACTGGGTCGAATCTTTTTTACACATATGTGTTTTGAGTTGAGCCTTCTCCGGAGTAGTCCCCACGCTCTGGAATGGACTCCCTGAAAGGCTCCACTTAACACAAGACTATCTGTACTTCAGGAAGCAGGTGAAAGCTTGGCGCTTCAACCAATCCTTTAATGGAAGAAGTAACTAAAGGGCCCTTTTACTAAGCCGCGTAGGTGCCTACGCGTGCCCAATGTGCGCCAATTCGGAGTTACTGCTACCGCATGGTCCATGTGGTAATTTCATTTTTTACGCGCATCCCCTACATGCACCAGAAAATACATTTTATTTTATTTTATGATGCACGGCGAAAATCAGGCGGTAACTCCAACTTGACGCATGTAGGTGATTACCACACGGTTAATGCGAGAGACCTTACCGCTAAGTCAGTGGCTGACAGTAAGGTCTCAGACCCAAAATGGATGCGCGCCAATTTTTACTTTGCCGTAGGTCCATTTTCAGCAAAAAATTTTTAAAAAGGCATTTTTTACAGGCACACTGAAAAATGGATCTGCATGCGCCCAAAACCCGTGCTACATTACCGCAGGCCATTTTTCAGCACACCTTAGTAAAAGGACCCCTAACTTACTAGTTGCTTCTCACACACACACAAGGAGTGACACCGGCTGCACATACTATAGCAGGACATGTTTTCCCAGTCATACCCTAGCTAAGATAATGTTCCAGCACCTTTCTTTAAACTAGTCCTTTATTTTCATACTCCTTTTACTCTATCTTATCTATCTATGTGTTCCATCTTTGCATACACCCTATGCTGTCTATTAAAATGTTTTATTGTGTTGACATTGTAATGTAGCATACTATTGGGCTCATTTTCGAAAGAGAAGCACGCACATCTTTCGACACAAATCGGAAGATGGACATCCTTCTCACAGAAACGTCCAAATCGGTATAATCGAAAGCCAATTTTGGACGTCCCCCAACTGCTTTCCGTCACAGGGACGGCCAAAGTTCAAGGGGGCGTGTCGGAAGTGTAGCGAAGGCGAGATTTGGGCGTGCCTAACATTTGGACGTCCACCCATAATCGAAAAAAAGAAGGATGTCCCTGACAAACACTTGGACGTTTTCATCTGGTCGTGTTTTTCTTATGACCAAGGCACAAAAAGGTGGCCAAAATGACCAGATGACCACCGGAGGGAATCAGGGATGACCTCCCGTTACTCCCCCAGTGGTCACTAACCACCTCCCACCCTCAAAAAATATCTTTCAAAATATTGATTGCCAGCCTCAGATGTCATACTCAGGTCCATCACAGCAGTATTCAGGTCCCTGGAGCAGTTTTAGTGGGTGCTGTGCACTTCAGGCAGGTGGACCCAGGCCCATACCCCCCCCCCTACCTGTTACATTCGTGGAGGAAACAGTGAGCCCTCTAAAACCCACCACAAACCCACTGTACCCAACTCTAGGTGCCCCTCTTCACCTGTAAGGGCTATTATAGTGGTGTACAGTTGGGGGTAGTGGCTTTGGGGGGGCTCAGCACACAAGGTAAGGGAGCTATGTACCTGGGAGCAATTTATGAAGTCTAGTGCAGTGCCCCCTAGGGTGCCCGGTTGGTGTCCTGGCATGTCAGGGGGACCAGTACACTAGAAATGCTGGCTCCTCCCATGACCAAAGGGCTTGCATTTGGTCGTTTCTGACATGGACGTCCTTGGTTTCGAAAATCGCTGAAAATCAGAAACGTCCATGTCTAGGATGACCAAATCTAGGGATGACCAAATTTCAGGATTTGGACGTCCCTGACCGTATTATCCCGATCCAGGGGCAGGCAAACCCATATTTTCAAAACAAGATGGACGTCCATCTTTCATTTTTTTTTTTTTGTTACATTTGTACCCCGCACTTTCCCACTCATGGCAGACTCAATGCGGCAGGCAATGGAGGGTTAAGTGACTCTGTGCAAATCACTTAACCCTCCATTGCCTGCCGCATTGAGTCTGCCATGAGTGGGAAAGTGCAGGGTACAAATGTAACAAACAAAAAAAAATGAAAGATGGACGTCCATCTTGTTTTGAAAATACGGGTTTGCCCGCCCCTGGATCGGGATGTTTTGCGAGGACGTCCAAATCAAAACTTGGACGTCCCTTTCGAAAATGCCCCTCCACGTCATACTTTGCATTGTTGTTTGAATATTTTTACTGCTGTAATTGTCGATTGCTTATGTTTGACTTATTCTTGCTGTATACCGCCTTGAGTGAATTCCTTCAAAAAGGCCATAAATAAATGCTAATAAATAAATAAATATCCCTGTGTTGGAACTTCTTTGGTCATTCCCCCTTTTTTGTGTGTTTTTGGTTCTGGTTTCAGGGGGTTTCTTCTGCTGTTTCCTTGTTGCCATTAGTGCATGGCCATAAAAAAGATTATGCATGAGCCCTTACTGCTCACGCACTTATCAGTTAGCATTGTACCCTTACTGATTACCACAGAAATGTCCACTCTCTGCCCCCACACACACCAACTGTGCGATAAAAATAATTTTTTAGTGTGTGATATGCACGTGCTAACGCAGAACTTACCGTAGGATGCTTGAGTGCACCCTTTGGTAAGTCCTTTTAAGCTGCATCTCATAGATGTGTATATATACACAAACACATACACAATCGTATGTATAATATTTATTTATTTATTTATTTATTTTCTTTGTTTTCTCTAGTGTATATGTGTCTTTGTTTTTAGAATGAATGATTTTATGTATGTTTTTTTGTACTCTGTCTGGCTATAGGCACATTATAAATAAATAAATAAATAAATAAATAAATAAATAAACCTCTAAACTGAGCTTTAGTCAACAGATGGAAAAGCCTGTCCAAACAGGTAAGTGAAAATCTTGTTTCCTGAAGCCCATGACTTCGTTAAAAATCTGAGCTAGATTGGCAAATGATTCCATACTTCTGCACCCCGCAACAGAAAAAGTGCACGCCCTAGCCTCCTGAGAGGACTAGACAAATAGGGCTAGATTCTATATATGGTGATTTAAAATGAGCGTGAAATCAATTTTCGTCTAAGCGTATTCTTTAAGCAGCGCCTATTTTTAGGCACAGTATATAGAATATGCTTAGTTGATTTCACAGCACATAAAACTACACACATCCATTTACACCAAGGGAAATATGGCGTAAATACCAGCACATAGACTTAGGCATAGAGGGGCATATTCTATAACAATGCACGTAAATTTTGGAATGCCCACGAAACGCCCATTTCCCCTCCCATAACCACGTCCCTTTTTGGTTCCCGCATTAGAACGTACGTGCTGTGTGTTACAGAATAAGCTTAGCAAGTTCTAAATTCTACTTATTGCCAAGTAGTGCTCAATATTGCTTGTTAAGTGCTGTTAAAAATGCTGATTGGCTTATGAAGCTAATTAAGTTACATGCATTGATATAGAATATGCTTGAATTTTGGCACGGAATGCTAGGCGTGATATATAGAATCCGATGGATAGCGCTGTGTGAATGCAAGTCCTGAGAATGCAAGTCCGAAGAGAGGCTGAGAAGGCTAGGGCTTTTCAGCTTGGAGAAGAGACGGCTGAGGGGAGATATGATAGAAGTGTATAAAATAATGAGTGGAATGGATCGGGTGGATGTGAAGCGACTGTTCACGCTATCCAAAAATACTAGGACTAGAGGGCATGAGTTGAAGCTACAGTGTGGTAAATTTAAAACGAATCGGAGAAAATTTTTCTTCACCCAACGTGTAATTAGACTCTGGAATTCGTTGCCGGAGAACGTGGTACGGGCGGTTAGCTTGACGGAGTTTAAAAAGGGGTTAGATAGATTCCTAAAGGACAAGTCCATAGACCGCTATTAAATGGACTTGGAAAAATTCTGCATTTTTAGGTATAACTTGTCTGGAATGTTTTCACGTTTGGGGAGCGTGCCAGGTGCCCTTGACCTGGATTGGCCACTGTCGGTGACAGGATGCTGGGCTAGATGGACCTTTGGTCTTTCCCAGTATGGCACTACTTATGTACTTATGTACTTATGTAAGAGTATAAATCCTTGAAACTTTGCTGAATAAGAAAGGGTGTCCTTTTTAAGTGCTTTATGAATCAACCAGAAAATTTTGAATGTCACATGAAATGCCACCGGAAGCTTGTGAAGGGTCACCAGCTGTGGGGTGATATACTGATATCTGGAAGTTCCTGTTATCAAACGTGCAGCAGCAGTTTGTACAAGTTGGAAAGGCCAGAGAGAGGTCAAAAGGCGCACAATATAATTTGGAGAATATCATAGCCTGCAGAACTGATCTAAAATCCTCATGAGAGAGGAAAGGTTTTAATCTTCCTGGCATAGCACTTTTTGACCATATCTAATATAATAATTCGCACCTCCAACGTTCTGAAGCTGACTCTGTGACAACGTGGCAGTGAAGCTAGTGTTCGTAGGATTCGTAATCGCCCCGCCCTCGAGGGAACTCTGTATAGTTGCCAGGGAAAGAAACGCGATGTCAGAAGTAGAAGGGACCAACCACAGGCCTCGCACACGCTATCAGTGCCCCGCCCTCAGAGGGAAAGGAAGGCTGCACATAATATTCACCCACCGGAAGTTCGTTCCCTCCCTCCGAGTTCCAGGGTTATTGTCCGTCCCCCCTCCCTCCCAGTTCCAGCGTCCCCCCTCCCTCCCTTCCAGTTCCAGGCCCCCTCCCTCTGAATTTTAAAAGTCATCCTGACTTACCTCGCACGGTAAAAAGCGTGCAGGCTCAGCACTTACTTCAATTTTCCCTTCTCTGTCTCTCAGCTCTGGTCCCGCCCTTGCGGAAACAGGAAATGAGGGTGGGATCAGAGCTGAGAGACAGAGAAGGGAAAACTGAAGTAAGTGCTGAGCCTGCACGCTTTTTACTGCTGCTGCCGGCTGCTGTAACCCGACGAGGTAAGTCAGGATGACTTTTAAAATTCAGAGGGAGGGGTCCTGGAACTGGAAGGGAGGGAGGGAGGGACGACGACCCTGGAACTGGGAAGAAGGGAGGGTGGACCCTGGAACTGGGAAGAAGGGAGGGGGAGAGAGGGGGGACCCTGGAATTGGGAGGGAGGGGGGATGCTGGAACTTCCCTTAAAAACATTAATGGCAGAAGGTGATTACCTTGCTAGCGCCCGTTTCATTTCAATGAGAAACGGGCTTTTTTTTACTAGTATGAATATGCAGGTTTTCCCCATTGGGATAAGCAAGATTTTTGTCCTGCTCCTTTAAATGTTTTGATGTTTTATTGATGGATATTGAGGAAGTATTGAATAAATGAAGTGAATATATTATATTAATAATGGAGGAAAACATATTGAAAATTTGGAGGTTTTTATGACCGATGATGACTGGTTGCAATATCAGCACTGGTTGAATCTACATTTGGGATTGGGAGCGTTTTATGATATGAGTGGATGTTCTGATAATAATTTAGAAGTATTCTTTATATATTATCTATATACTCTCTATATACGTATTACATATATACTACACTTACCTTATATTTATGCTCAAACATAATTATATATACACTACATTCACACACATATATTACATATACAGTACTTTTACATTATATATTCACACACACAATTACATATACGCAGAAATTAATTATATACATCTATATGCTGAAACACATTTATAATCCAGCCAATATTTAAATGGCACCTAGCCAGTTAAATGGTATTTAAACTACTATCCATCGATATTCAGCGGGAGATAGTCGGCTATCTGCTAATATTCAGCACATCGCTGGCTCAGGGGCCCTTTTACTAAGGCGCATGGAGGGACATTTTCGAAAGAAACGTCTATGTTTGGATTTGGATGTCTTTGTAAAACATCCAAATCTGGGGGCGGGGAAAATCGTATTTTCGATAAAAGATGGACGTCCATCTTTCGTTTTGAAAATACCAAGTACGTCCTTGAATGTGGATGTCCTTAGACGTGGACGTCCCCAGGTATGGACCTCTTTGACTTTCGGTGATTTTCGAAACCAAAGACGTCCATGTCAAAAACGACCATTTGGATGTGGGAGGACCCAGCATTTCTAGTGTCAGTTATTGGTGCTAATTAGATCATTAGTTAATTATATTGAAGCCCAAATTTGCACGCGCAATTTTTGGTGTTTTTTTATAGAATTAGGGGGTGTATATATGCTTACTTATACACACAATTGTATAAATTATATACACACTACATTTGCACATATATAGACTACACTCGCATATATAGAGAGTGAGGCAAAAAAAATAAAAAGTAATCCCCTAGAGTTTTTTTGCTGTTTTCTCAGCAACCACTTGGTATTTCATAAGAACATAAGAATAGCCATACTGGGTCAGACCAATGTTCTGTCTAGCCCAGTATCCTGTTTCCAACAGTGGCCAATTCAGGTCACAAGTATCTGGCAGAATCCCAAATAGTAGCAAGATTCATGCTACCAATCCCAAGCCAAACAGTGGCTTTTCCCATGTCTGATTCAATAGCAGATTATGGACTTTTCCTCCAGGAACTTGTCCAAACATTTTTTATACCCAGATACGGTAACCATTGTTACCACATACTCCGGCAACGAGTTCCAGAGCTTAACTATTCATTGAATGAAAAAATATTTCCTCCTATTTGTTTTAAAAGTATTTACATGTAACTTCCTCGAGTGTCCCCTAGTCTTTGTACTTTTGGAATGAGCAAAATATCGATTCAATTCTACTCATTTTACACTACTCAGGATTTTGTAGACCTCAATCATATCCCACCTCACCCGTCTCTTTCCCAAGCCGAAAATACCTAACCTCTTTAGCCTTTCCTCATACGAGAGGAGTTCCATCCCCTTTATCATTTTTGTCGCCCTTCTTTGAATCTTTTCTAATACCGCTATATCTTTTTTGAGATACAGAAACCAGAACTACAGGCAATATTCAAGGTGAGGTTTCACCATACAGCAATACAGAGGCATTATAATAATCTTTGTCTTATTTTCCATTCCTTTCCTAATAATCCCTAGCTTCCTGCTTGCTTATTTGGCCGCCACCACACACTGGGCAGAAGATTTCAGTGTATTGTCTACAATGACACTTAGGGCCAGATGCACTAAACTTAACGAGCCAGCAATGTAGTTTTTATACCAGTTCTAGCCAGTCTAGCTAGCAAGTAGTAAAACAAGACATGCACAAAAGGGTTCTCTGAGCCATTTTCCTGTCACGGTAACAGCTAACGAAAACAGAATGCAAATTATCTAAAAGTTATTATAATGATCTAATTAGTATTATAATGTTCATGCAAGGCAGATGCACAGCCGGTTTCTGACCCCATGCACCGTAGAAAACCTAATGGGAGGTCTGCACCTCTTGTTAATGCCTGGCTGGGGCTGCTGTGAGCGGGACCCATGCAAAGATCAAGGGAGACCAGTGGGAAGAGGAAGATGCCCATCGCTAAAATCGGGGTGGGGGGGGGGAACTGTCCAAATGCTCGTCAGGGACGTCCTTTCAAGTGCCTAACACTTGGACGTCCTTCACTCAAAGAAAAAAAAAAAAGGATGTCCCTGATGAGCACTTGGACCTTATTTTCCTTCAGATTTTGTCATGGGCGTCCTTCTCTTGGACGTGTTTTTCTTATGACTAAGGTGCCCGAAATGACCACCGCCGGAGAGAATTGGGGATCGGGATGTGCGAGGACATCCAAATCAAAACTATTTGGACGTCCCTTTCGATTATGCCCCTACAGGTCTCTCTCAGCCAATCACAGCACATTTAGCTGGCCCTTAGATGTTTGTCTTGGGCTGACTCATAAGGTGGACCCTAGCATCAGGTAACTATGACTCGGATTATTCCTCCCAATGTGCATCACTTTGTAATGCATTTGTCCACATTCAGGGCTCCTTTTACAAAGCGGTGGTAAGCCCAACATGGGCTTACTGCTTGCCATAAAGGAAGTACTGCCGGGCTACCACAGCAGCCTGGCGGTACTTCCCACCCCCAGCACACCATCATATCTGACGCTACAAAAATATATTTATTTATTTTTGTAGTGCCGGTGAGTAGCCAGTGGTAATCCCGGTTACCACTGAGTTAGCGCAGGAGCCCTTTCTGCCACCTCAGTGGGTGGTGGTATGGGCTACCCCCTGAAATGGCTGCACAACAAGTGCTTCACTTGCCACATGACTATTTCTTAAAAAAAAAGCAAGACCTATTTTTTACCCGCTGTGGTAAAAGGGGGCCTCAGCACTCAGGGAGGGAGATTTTCCTACAGCCAGTTACCCCGGGTAAGACACTTTTTACCTGTATAAATCAATTTGAAAATGATATTTATCCAATACACTTCTCACACCAATATCTGAACACATCTGACAGTGTGCAAATGATTTGGTGAACTTTAAACCAACCTGGGGGTGGAGGCAGGGTCAATATCCACATTTGAATACTGTGTGTGTGGGGGGCGGGGAGGGGGTGTATTAACCATTGCATTGTACAGGCTCAGGAAGTCTATTCCAGGCATAAGGTGCTGCGAGGGAAAAGGAACGAAGTCTGGAGTTAGCAGTAGAGGAGAAGGGGGACGACAAGAGAGGTTTGTCCAGTGAGCAGAGTTCACGGGGAGGAATGTAGGGAGAGATGAGTGGAGAGGTAATGGGGGGGGGGGGGGGGGCTGCAGAATGGATGCATTTAAAGGTCAGTAGGAGAAGTTTGAATTGTATGCGGAAGCGGACAGGGAGCCAGTAAAGTGACTTGAGTAGTGGGGTAGTGTGGGTATAGGACTTGAGGAGTGGTCTAGTGGTTAGGGTGGTGGACTTTGGTCCTGGGGAACTGAGTTTGATTCCCACTTCAGGCACAGGCAGCTCCTTGTGACTCTGGGCAAGTCGCTTAACCCTCCATTGCCCGTGTAAGCCGCATTGAGCCTGCCATGAGTGGGAAAGCGCAGAGTACAAATGTAACAAAAATAAATGGTAGAAGCTCTTCTCTCTAATCACTGCATTATTCAAGGAGGATTTGGTAGTCTGAAACTTAGAAGTGGGTTCTCCCCTGGACTGTGCTGGTTGGTCAAGGAATGTCTCTATATATCTTATGCGGGGGATCGCATTGTGTCTTTGATCATTTTTACCAAGAGTTTTGAGGCTGAAAGGACACTGGAGCTGGAAGGTTGCCACTTGAGTCCTTGATAACATTGTAAACATTGAAACCTGTGGTTGGCTGTTTATGAAGATTGGAAGGGGAACCTGGAGATAGCCAAGAGTATCTTTAGAGCATAGTCAAAGTGACTTTTCTGCTAACTGTGAAAAGCATGGTGATAAGAAGAGCACATCCAAGATAAGTGGTCATTTTTGATTTTCATAGACATTAATTGATATGAGAGAGAAAAGGGAACACCATTAAGTTTGATTTATACATTTTTGTTGTAAACACTTTTGTTGGTGTATTATACTGCCCGATGAAGGAGAAAATGATATATTCACTTTTAAGTGTCTTTTCATAGAAGATGCTATGGGGCCCTTTTACTAAGGCACGTAGGCAGCGATGTGTGTTCAATGCGCTAGGGGCGTAGCTATGGGGGCCACGGGGGCCTGGGCCCCCCGCAAATTTCATCTGGGCCCCTGGTTTGGCTGGTGGGGGTTCCCAACCCCTGCCAGCTGAAGCCTTCTTCAGCACCGGTCTCCGGTGCAGCCGCGTTCGCTGCCCTGCTCTTCTTTCTTCTTGCTCCTCCTGTGCACGCTGACATAGTAACATAGTAGAAGATGGCAGAAAAAGACCTGCACGGTCCATCCAGTCTGCCCAACAAGATAACTCATATTTGCTGCTTTTTGTGTATACCCTACTTTGATTTGTACCTGTCCTCTTCAGGGCATAGACCGTATAAGTCTGCCCAGCCTGATGCTCCTTTACCTGAAACTGAGAAAGAGCATCAGCGTGCACAGGAGGAGCAAGAAGAAAGAAGAGCAGGGCAGCGAATGCGGCTGCGCCGGAGATCAGTGCTGAAGAAGGCTTTGGCTGGCGGGAGCTGGGGACCCCCACCAGGAGAGGTATTTGTTTTTGTGAGGGGAAGCGGCAAGGAGGTGAGGGGAAGCAGCAAGGAGGCGAGGTGAGACGAGCGAGGTGAGGCAGTGTGGGGGGGGGGGCGAGGAGGTGAGGCGAGATGGTGGTGGGGCGGCACTCAAAATGTGCCCCCAATCTCAGGCTCTGGCCCCCTCCCACCGTGAGGTCTGGCTACGCCCCTGCAACGCGCGCCAAATTGGAACCAATGAGCGGCTACTGCATCCCAGGTGGTAATTCCATTTTCAACGCGTGTCCAAAACATGTGGTAGAAATTTTCTACCGTGTGGCACTTACCCGACGGTAATCGGCAGTGTACGCTCGCTGACAATTACCATCCAGTTAATGCATAAGACCTTACTGCTAACTGAATGGTGGTAAGGTCTCAGGCCGAAAATGGACATTCACTGGTTTTAATTTTACTACACGTCCATTCCCCCCCCCCCCAAAAGTCCTTTTTTTGCAGGCGCGCTGAAAAATGGACCTGCACATGTCCAAAACACGCGCCTACACCAGCGCAGGCCATTTTTCAGCGCACCTTAGTAAAAGGGCCCCTATGTAAGTGATTCAAGATTCTGAAGGCTTTTCATTCATAGTAACATAGTAGATGACGGCAGAAAAAGACGTGCGGTCCATCCAGTCTGCCCAACAAGATAAACTCATATGTGCTGCTTTATATGTATATCTGACCTTGATTTGTATCTGCCATTTTCAGGGCACAGACCGTAGAAGTCTGCCCAGCACTAGCCTCACCTCCTAACCATTAGCCCCGCCTCCTAACCACCGGTGCTGCCACCCAATCTCCGCTAAGCTTCTGAGGATCCATTTCTTCTGAACAGGATTCCTTTATGTTTATCCCACGCTTTTTTGAATTCTTTTTTTTTTTTTTAATAATAATTTTTATTGACAAGAGGATTGTACACCAACAATAACATCCAAAAAGGAATCATGTACCAACAGTAACACTCCATGTGAGATTTACATATACAGAGAAGTACCAAAAGCCCACAGATCCAATCCAATTCACTGGTGTGCAAGCATATCTACAACACATAGAACGTATTCTAAAATTGAACCATAACATAACGTGTGGCACTCCCTCTTGCACTTGTTTTTAGTTTTCACCCTCATTCCTCCCCCAAACTCTCCCCACCCCTTCCACCCTGCTCCCTCCCATCCCCTTCCCATTCCCCCCCCCCCCCCCCGGAGACTGTCGGGTACTATTTACCAATATAACCTCCCCCCCAATACTGGTGAATGCAGTGTTACGCGAATACATTACACACTCAGTGCAGCTTCATAAGACATTCATAGCTTCTTTTCCACATTTCATGGCCCGCAGACAAATGTTCCCTCTCATCCTCTATTTCCAATTTTCCTCCCCCCTCCCAGCCCGCCATTTGTTTCATAGCTGCATACCATTTAGCTAAAGGAGGGGGGGACTTGTCCACCCAGTGCTGTAGGATAACTTTTTTAGCTAACACCAGGGACAGGAGCACAAACCTGCAGTGCAAGACAGACATCCTCTGTTCAGCTAAATCTGAGTCCAATCCCATCAGCAAGATCCTGTAATTCCAAGTTATTGGTATTCCAACTACTTCTTCTAAATGTGCCAACACTCCTGCCCATAATGGCTGCAACACCCGGCATTCTAAAAAATGATGTACCAGCGTGCCTTTGTGGTTCACACATTTATCACATTCTTCTGAGTCCCATATTCCCATCACCTTCACTTTTTTGAATTCTGTTACCGTTTTCATCTCCACCACCTCCCGCGGGAGGGCATTCCAAGTATCCACCACTCTCTCCGTGAAAAAATACTTCCTGACATTTTTCTTGAGTCTGCCCCCCTTCAACCTCATTTCATGTCCTCTAGTTCTACCGCCTTCCCGTCTCCAGAAAAGGTTCGTTTGCGGATTAATACCTTTCGAATATTTGAACGTCTGTATCATACCACCCGTTTCTCCTTTCCTCCAGGGTATACGTGTTCAGGTCAGCAAGTCTCTCCTCGTACGTCTTGTAACGCAAATCCCATACCATTCTCGTAGCTTTTCTTTGCACTGCTTCAATTCTTTTTACATCCTTATATAGCCTCCAAAACTGAACACAATACTCCAGGTGGGGCCTCACCAACGACTTATACAGGGGCATCAACACCTCCTTTCTTCTGCTGGTCACACCTCTCTCTATACAGCCTAACAACCTTCTGGCTATGGCCACTGCCTTGTCACACTGTTTCCTGGCCTTCAGATCCTCAGATACTATCACCCCAAGATCCCTCTCCCTGTCTGTACATATCAGACTCTCACCGCCTAACACATACGTCTCCCGTGGTGGATTTCTAGTCCCTATGTGCAGCACTTTGCATTTCTTCACATTGAATTTTAATTTGCCAAACCTTAGACCATTCTTCTAGGTTCTGCAGATCCTTTTTCATGTTTTCCACTCCCTCCGGGGTGTCCACTCTGTTACAAATCTTGGTATCATCTTCAAAAATGCAAACTTTACCTTCTAACCCTTCATCCAAATACTATTTGGTTATGAATTTAGGTTTATAGCATTAGCATAGGCATTAATCTATAACATTATTAAGGGTTCTATATATCGTACTGCATGCCAGTGTGTGTGTGTCTGTGTGGTACTGTGTCTGTCTTACTACATGTATATATGTGTGTAAGTAAGTGAGGGCTTGTATGTTAAAGTATGTGAGGATCTGTGTGTCCATACGTGTGTTAGCATGTGAGTGTGTCTCAGTGACAGTGAGACTGTGAAAATAAAAGGGGAATCTCATGCTCCACTCCTAACCTAAGTTGTAAGCTCTTCTGGGAAGGGACCTTCCTTCCTGTATTAGACCTGCATGGTGCTGTGCACGCAATTAGAATATGGCACCGTTCAAAACAGATAAACAGTGCTGATAAACAGACTGTGTAAAATCAAAGAATTCACACAAAGGAAAGAGCAGGAAAAACCTTTGTATAATCTTGGAGGAAATAGGAGAAACAGCAGCAAAACGCATCATATCCTGTTGCCAGGCCAGAAACGCAGTATGACCAGCAGAAGACCCCAGCAAGTTCTTTGTCTCTGCTCTTTCTCTTCTCTGTAGTTTTATTTTACTGTCCTTAGTGTTATATAGTATCTTATATTTAAAGCTGCATTCATAGCCCACTTTTACCAGATCACTTAGGTTCAAGGCGGAATACATAAAAACAGCACCCCTCCCCCCTCCTCAGCCTCAATAATGACAACAGAATTTCTGTTTCTATTTCTCCAGTGTTACACTGCAGGCAGAGTGGTTTCTTGGGGTATTTGATATGTGGCTCCTTATTCTGTATTTGGTGAGAGTCTGTCTGTGCTCTGCCTGTGTGACTCAGGTGAGAGATGCTGCTAGCATGTGTTTTCTGTGTATTGGTGTTCTAGGACCTGTGCAATATTTTGCAGCACTGCCTTCTTGTAGGTAGGATTGTTGCTGTTTGAGCCATTAGAATTAGGATGGATCAAATGTATTTATTTATTCATTTTGCCGCACGTCTATTTTTGGAAAAAAATTTTAAAAGGCATTTTTTTACAGGTGTGCTGAAAAATGATTCTGCACGTGCCCAAAACATGCGTCTACACTACCGCAGGCCATTTTTCAGCATGCTTTTGTAAAAGGGCCCCTTAGAGATGGGAGCAACTAGTGAGGTAATTATGGGGTATGCTTATTAAGGTGCATTAGCATTTTTAACGCACCTGTAAATTTAAGGCGTGTTAAACGCTAACGTGCTTATACATTTCTATGCTACTACTAATATAAAGGTTAGAAATCTTTTCCACTAGTCACTTAATATAACAATCAACAACATATGTGACCTTTCAATTAATTAAATTGTGATTCTATTCATTATATTGTATACATAACACAATATAGACGTAATATATTTAACTCTGTTTATTTTACATCAAAAATGAGGCAGATATACACGGAGTTCATCACGAACGATTGAACTCTAATTATTAAATAATATACAGATACTTTGAAACATCAGTTATAATCCTCAATATTTCTTAATTTCTTCACTTCAGTTATACTGAAGCACCAAATCGATCTTATTATTGTCTTCCAGAAACTTTCTTTCAAATATCTAGTTGACATGATGGAAATAATCCAGCCATATTATGTGTCCCATCGACAATTCTATTGTATATCCTCTATTAAAAGTTCTGATAGTTCAATGAGGATAGTGCGACGCTCACTTTAAATCTGGCTGACAAAACCAATCTTCACTTCGCCTTTACTTGAAACGAAGCTCCATTTGAGACCTCCACGTAAATTCCACATTCATTCAACACTTCATAGATCTCAACACAGGCCATGTTTCATAGTTACTTCCTCAGGAGATCCAACCACATTAGAGCACTGGGCACACCATGGGGAATCTCAGCAGATAGCGTGATCGCATCATTACAAGCGTCGCACTATCCTCATTGAACTATCAGAACTTTTAATAGAGGATATATTTATTTATTTATTTATTGCATTTGTATCCCGCATTATCCCACCTCTTTGCAGGCTCAATGTGGCTTACAATTCATCATGGAAATTGGAAATAGAAGAGAATATACATTTGGTTTACAGAGGGTATTGGTTACATGGCGTTGAAATATATAATAGTTTTAAAGTAAAAGACATTATAAGACATTTCTGGATATATTAAAGAATATACAGTTACACGTGCTGATCTTTGTGATATATCTTGTCGAAGAGATAGGTTTTCAATAGAATTGAATACAATAGAATTGTCGACAGGACACATAATATGGCTGGATTGTTTCCATCATGTCAACTAGATACTTGAAAGAAAGTTTCTGGAAGAGAATAATAAGATCGATTCTGTGCTTCAGAAGAAATTAAGAAATATTGAGGATTATAACTGATGTTTCAAAGTATCTGTATATCTATATAATAAAACTCACCCTCAACGTTCTGAAGACACTGACGTCACTGAAGCCAAGCCACTGACGCCACTTCCTTCATGAAGGGTTCGTGGTGGTGAAGCCACCGAAATCACCAAGTCTCTGGGCCCGCCCTCTCATCAAACGTGATGACGTCGAGGGCAGAGCAATGGCGTCACACATCGAGGGCGGAGCAATGGCGTCAGTGGCTTCAGAATGAAGAAGGTGATGAAGGTGCGTTGACGAGGTGCGGAGCAATGGCGTCAGTGGCTTCACAACGACGAAGGGGTAGGGGAGGGGGTTGGGGAGGAAAACCTTGCTAGCGCCCGTTTCATTTGCTCCAGAAACGGGCCTTTTTTACTAGTTATTTAATCATTAGAGTTCAATCGTTCGTGATGAACTCTGTTTGAGACTATATCTGCCTCATTTTTTATGTAAAATAAATAGTGTTAAATATATTACGTCTATATTGTGTTATGTATACAATATAATGAATAGAGTCACAATTTAATATGTTGTTGATTGTTATGCATTTCTATGGGCGCATTGGCGTTTAATGCACGTAAACCATTTACACACGTTAAAAATGCTAACACGCCAATAGCGCCGCTTAGTAAACAAGCGTAAATTTGCTGATGACACAAAGTTATTCAAAGTTGTTAAATCACAAGAGGATTATGAAAAATTGTAAGAGGGCCTTACAAGACTAGGAGACTGGGCATCCAAATGGCAGATGACTTTCAATGTGAACAAGTGCAAAGTGATACATGTGGGAAAGAGGAACCCAAACCATAGTTAGGTGATGCAAGGTTCCACATTAGGAGTCACAGACCAGAAAAAGGATCTAGGTGTCATAGTTGATGATACATTGAAACCCTCTGCTCAATGTGCAGCAGCGGCAAAGAAAGCAAATAGAATGTTAGGAATTAGGAAAGGAATGGAAAACAAAACTGAGAATGTTATAATACCTTTGTATCGCTCCATGGTATGACTGCACCTTGAATACTGTGTTCAGTTCAGGTCACTGCATCTCAAAAAAGATATAGTGGAATTAGAAAAGGTACAGAGAAGGGCAATGAAAATGATAAAGGGGATGGGAGGATTTCCCTAAGATGAATTCCTATGAGTTTCCTCTTATTTGCTGCATGGGAATCGCGAGCGCAGCTTAGTAAAAGAAGGCCTAAAATTTTAATTGAAATGTAGCTCTAATTCTACATATTAAAAAAGATGGAAAGAAGGGCAAATGACAGCCAGCAAAATTAAAAGGTGACATGAAAGAGGCTATTAGAGCCAAAAGAACATTAAAAAAAATGGAAAAAAGAATCTGAATGAAAAAGACTGGAAGCAGCATAAGCACTTGGAAGTTAGATGTAAAGCACTGATAAAGAAGGCTAAAAGAAAATTTGAAAAGAAACTTGTCACAGAAGCAAAAACTCACAGTAATACCTTTTTCAGATATATCAGAAGCAGAGAGCTGGTGAGGCCATAATGGAGAGACTAAATTAATTCTTTGCTTTGTTTTTTATTGAAGAGGATGTAAGAGATCTACCGGTGCCAGAAATGGTTTTCACAAGTGAACACAAGGTAAAACTGAAACAAATTTTGGTAAACCTGGAAGACATACTGAGCCAAATCGACAAGTTAAAGAATGATAAATCACCTGGACCAGATGGTATATACGTCAAGATACTGAAAGAACTCAAAACATGAAATTGCTGATCTGCTGTTAGTGATCTGTGACCTGTCATTAACATTGTCTGTGCTACCTGAAGATTGGAAGGTGGCCAATGTAATGCTAATTTTTAAAAGGGTCCCAGGGGTGATCCAGGTAATTACAGACCTGTAAGCCTGATGTCTGCCCTCAGCAAAATATTAGAAACTAGTATAAAAGGCCCGTTTTGGTAGGCAATGAAACGGGCGCTAGCAAGGTAATCCCCCCCCTGCAGCGTCCTTCCTGTCTCCCCTGCCCCCCCTGCAGCCACCCATCTGGTCTCAGGATCCCCTCCCCACCAACCCTCCTCTGCCCCTGCAGCCACACATGTGCCGCGGCCCTCCTCTCTCCCCTGCTCCCCCTGCAGCCATCCATGTCCAGCGACTCTCCTCTCCCCCTGCCCCCCTGCAGCCACCCATGTCCAGCAACCCTCCTCTCCCCCTGCAGCTACCCATGTCCAGCGATCCTCCTCTCCCCTGCCCCCCTGCAGCCACCCATGTCCAATGACCCTCCTCTCCTTTCCCCTTGCCCCCCCTGTAGCCACCCATTTCCAGAGACCCACCTCTCTCCCCTGCCCCCCCTGCAGCCACCCATGTCCAGTTACCCTCCTCTCCCCCTGCCCCCCCTGCAGCGTCCCTTCTGTCTCCCCTGCCCTCCCCTGCAGCCACCCATCTGGTCTCAGGACCCCCTCCCCACCTCCCTCTTCCCTGCCCCCCTGCAGCCATCCATGTCCAGCGACCCTCCTCTCCCCCTGCAGCCACCCATGTCCAGCGACCCTCCCCTCCCCCTGCCCCCCTCCAGCCACCCATGTCCAGCGACCCTCCCCCCCTCGGCGCATCATACAAACCCCTACCCCCCCAGCGCAACACCCAAGCCCCTACCCCCCTCTCGGGCACATCAACCCCCTCACCACCCGCAGCCACCAATACTAACGCTGTCCAGCCGCTGCTGCATCTCCTGTGGAGCAGCAGCGGCCGGTACAAAAAGAAAAAAGCCAAAAAAAAGATTTTTTAACCTGAAACGCAGCTCCGTAGACAGCCATCTGGCATTGGCTGTCATCTCTGCAGCCGCTCCTCCTCTCCCCTCTGACGTCGCTGCGCTCCTCCGGGTTCTTCCTGCAGGGGCAGTGATGTGGAGAGGAGAGGAGGAGCAGCTGCAGTGACGACAGCCAATGCCAGATGGCTGTCTACCGAGCTGCGTTTCAGGTTAAAAAATCTTTTTTTTGGCTTTTTTCTTTTTGTACCGGCCGCTGCTGCTCCACAGGAGAAGCAGCAGCGTCCGGACAGCATTAGTATTGGCGGCTGCGGGTGGCGAGGGAGTTGATGTGCCCGAGAGGGGGGGTAGGGGCTTGGGTGATGTGCCGGGGGAGGGTCTTGGGTGATGCGTCGAGGGGGGGGTAGGGGCTTGGGTGCTGTGCCAGGGCGGAGGGGCTTGGGTGTTTCCCTACTCCCCCTGCCTGTCTCCCGGTTTTGCAGGGCAGGGGCTTGGGTGTTGCGCTGAGGGGGGGGCACTGACAGCTGTGTTCCCCTACTCCTCCCCTTGCTTTGGAATCAGCTGTCAGTGACATCACTGACATCAGTGCATTCTAAACTGCCTAGCAGACCACCTCCGAGGGAGCCACGGTACCAGGCACATTAGAACGTTGGAGGTGAGAATTATTATATAGGATGATTACAAAGAATAAAATTACTGAACACATAGACAAACATTGTTTAATGGAACAGAGTCAACATGGATTCAGCCAAGGAAAATCTTGCCTCATCAATTTGTTACATTTCTTTGAAGGCTTGAATAAACACGTGGATAAAGGTGAGCCAGTTGAAGCAGTGTATCTAGGTTTTCAGAAAGCTTTTGACAAAGTTCCTCATGAGAGATTCCCGAGGAAATTAAAAGCCATGGGATAGGAGGCAATGTTCTGTTGTGGACTGGGAACTGATTAAAAGATAAAAAACAGAGGGTCAGATTAAGTGTTCATTTCTCTAGTGGAGGAAGGTGAATAGTGGAGTTCCCTAGGGCTCTGTATTGGGATCAGTGCTTTTAAACATATTTATAAATGATCTGAAAATGGGAACAATGAGTGTGGTGAGCATATTTACAGATGACACAAATCTATTCAAAGTTGTTAAATCACATGCGAACTATAAGAAGTTGCAGGGTTACCTCAGGAAATTGGAAGACAGACCAGGCATCCAAATGGTACATGAAATTTAATATGGACAAGTGCAAAGTGATGCACTTTAAGAAGAATAATCCAAATCAAAATCCACATTAGGAGTCACCACCCAAGAAAAAAGATCTAGATGGCATTCTGATGTACTGTGCTGGTTTGAGCTTTGGGGCATGGGAACAAGTTCCACCCACTCTATTCCCTCCACAGATGACTACTACTACTACTACTTATAATTTCTAAAGCGCTACTAGACGTACGCAGCACTGTACACTTGAACATGATGAGACAGTCCCTGCTCGACAGAGCTTACAATCTAATTAGGACAGACAAACAGGACAAACAAGAGATAAGGGAATATTAAAGTGAGGATGATAAAATAAGGGTTCTGAACAAGTGAATAAGTGTTAGGAGTTAAAAGCAGCATCAAAAAGATGGGCTTTTAGCTTAGATTTGAAGATGGCCAGAGATGGCGCTTGACGTACCGGCTCAGGAAGTCTATTCCAGGCATATGGTGCAGCAAGATAAACGGAGTCTGGAGTTAGCAGTGGAGGAGAAGGGAGCAGATAAGAGAGATTTACCCAGTGAATGGAGTTCCTAGGGAGGAATGTAGGGAGAGATGAGAGTGGAGAGGAACTGAAGAGCTGCAGAGTGAATGCACTTATAGGTCAATAAGAGGAGTTTGAACTGTATGTGGAAACGGATAGGAAGCCAGTGAAGTGACTTGAGGAGAGGGCTAATATGAGCATAACAACCCTGGCGGAATATTAGTGGTGCAGCAGAATTTTGAACAGAGTGAAGAGGAGAGAAATGGCTAAGTGGGAGACCTGTGAGAAGCAAGTTGCAATAGTTTAAGCGAGAGGTGATAAGAGCGTGGATGAGGGTTCTGGTAGTGTGCTCAGAAAGGAAAGGGCAAATTTTGCTGATATTATAGAAAAAGAAATGACAGGTTTTAGCAGTCTGTTGAATATGTGCAGAGAAGGAGAGGGAGGAGTCGAAGATGACGCGGGCTATTTAACAACTGCCGTAGGGGCCCTTTTACTAAGACGCATAGGTGCCTACGTGTGCCCAATGCATGCCAATTCGGAACTACTGCCCGGCTACCGCGTGGCCCGGGCGGTAATTTCATTTTTTACATGCATCCACTACGCATGCCGAGAAATATATTTTATTTTCCAGTGCACAGTGCTAACTGGGCGGTAATCGGCATTGTACGCACGTTGGCGGTTACCGCCTGGTTAACGTGTGAGACCTTACCGCTAAGTGAATGGGTGGTGGTAAGGTCTGAGACCCAAAATGGATGCGCGCCAATTTTCATTTTGCCACAAGTCCATTTTCGGCCCCCCAAAAAGGTATTTTTTACAGGTATGCTGAAAAATGGATCTGTGTGTGTCAAAAACACGCGCCTACACTAGCACAGGCCATTTTTCAGCGCACCTTAGTAAAAGGACCCCTTAGACTGCTGACATCTGAAGCGCTAGCTGAGAGATTCTGTTGCTGTGCTGGTTTGAGGTGCTGGGTGTGGGAGCAAGCTCCGCCCCCACTCTATTCCCTCCACAGATGTCGCGGACCTTTGCGTGCTGCCTTGGCATGGTTTTGGAATTCTATCTGTTGAGCTGAGATCTTCATATGAACATAACTGATGCCAATCTGTGGAATTTATCCTGTCTTTAAGTTATGGACTGTGCTCTTTTGGATGGTTTTGGGATACCTTGGTTTTCAGCAGTGGCATAGCCACTGGTGGGCCTGGGTGGGTCAGGGCCCACCCACTTTGGACTCAGGACCGCCCAAATTTGTGACACTCTTGCTGTGGCTGGTGGGGATCCCCAAACCTTGCCAGCTGAAGATTTTCTCTCCTTGGGCACCAGCGCTCTTTCAAATGTCAGCCAGCGGCACTTGCCTGGAGACCGGCCCTTCTGCACATGCTCAGTTTTCGCACATGCATAAGCACTGAGCATGCACGACAAGCCGGTAGCAGCATCAGTTTGAGGCAAGTGCTGCCGGCTGCCATTTGGAAGAGTGCTGGCTGCTCGAGAAGGAGGAGGAAATCTTCAGGAAGCAGGGTTTGGGGATCCCCGCCTGCTCAAGTATTTAATATTTGGGGTCTGTGGGCAGGGAAGGGTGGAGAGAGGAGCAAACTAGAGGGGGATTGGGGGGGATGTGAATTCCATGCCCACCCAAATTTGACCATCTGGCTACACCCCTGTTTTTCAGTAATTGATTTTTTTTTAAGTTAGTCATTGTTTTGGACTGCAATGTGTAGGATATCAGTTGTTACCGGACAAGGCCGTTATGGACCACTTTTGTATAAATCATTCAACCATAGAGAGCAGTGTCGTAGGATGTTGATTGCAGTGCCCACTCAGTCCAGAGAATTGTGGGAAACACAAAATTATTAAAGGTGGGACTTACTAATTCGCGTTCGGTTAGGCATAAGACAGCTTTGATCCATGATTTGTGTGTTCAGCATGATTGTGATATATTGGGGGTGACTGAATTGTGGTTAGAACTTTCTGATGTTACTATGGCAAAAAGTTGTTGTCCTGTTGGATTTTCTTGGGAATGGGTTTATACAGATTTTAAGAGGGCAGGTTGAGTGCTTTTAATTTATAAGAATTGTTTACAGTTACATGGTGTGTATGTATGCAGATTCAGTTGGAGCAGCAAACGTGCTTATGATGGGTGCTCCTGATTTTTCTGTTTGTTTAGTCTAATGCCCACCGGCCATGTTGAAGCAGGAATCGGATTGTTCTGTGTTTCTGAATGTGTTAATCACATTACCAGTATCAACGGACAGTCTGATTATATTGGGTCGTTTTAAGTTGATGATTTGTCCTCAAGTGCCTTTTGTTCATGTTCTGCTTGGTGCATTGTGCTTGATCATGGTCACCCCTCTAAAAAGGGTTATTGTGAAGAAAAGTGGAGGTTTTTTTGCTGTGGTTCACTGTAGCACTATGTCAGGTGTGCCGTGAATTTAGGCAAACAGAGAGAGAATGGAGGCGGACAGGAGATAGTGAGGCTAAATTTAGTTACACGGTGAAGTTGAAGGAATATACTTTGTCAGTGCAACATCAAAAACAGCAGTTCTTTCAGAAGAAGATGGTGACTCTCTGACTCATCCAAGGGAGTTTTTTTTTAATTGTGTGCTCCTTGACTTATTAGAGAACCATTGTCCATTTACGTCTGATGAATTTGGAGTGTTTATTTGGGAAGACAATTTGCCAAAATAGTTGATTCTTACCCACCACTGCAGATTATTGATGTTCCTGTGAATGAGCCTACTTGCAAGTGGGACTCATTTGAGGATGTGCATGTAACTGAAATTGCCTCCCATTTAAAAGCACGTAGGCCTACGCCCTCTGGGGGAGATGTTTGTAGTCATATGTTGCTCCAGCAGATGAGGAGTTATTTTGTTTACGCTTTGGTTATAATTGTGAATTCATTTCTAAGAGAGGGTTTTCCGATGGATTTGAAAATGGCCACTGTTTGGCCAGTGATAAAGAATCTCTTCCTTGGATTTAGAGAACTTTTGTCCAATTTCATCTTTATCTGTGCTTGCAAAGATTGTACAGAAGTCTATATATGTGCAATTGAATGAATATTTGTCTCAAAATGAAATGTTGGACCCGCATCAATACTGTTTCTGCAAGGCCCATAGCATACAATTGTTGATTGAGAGCTACTGTGGATGAACTGCGTGGTGCTCTGGATAAGCAGTTGGATTCACAGGGGTCCTTTTACCAAGTTGCAGGTAAAAGGGCTCTAAGGTAGTGGCGGGGGCCATTTTTCCTGCGCACCAGGGCCCTTTTTACCGCAGCAGGTATAAAGCCCCCCCAAAAAAAATGGCCACGCAGTACGATAACTCTTACCACGTGGCTATGTGCTGGCGAGAACTTACCACCACCCATTGAAGTGGTGGTAAGGGCTCCCGCGGTAACATGGCAGTAACTAGCCAGCACTAGGCGACACCTGACTTCTGCCAGGTTAGCGACACGCTAACCGTTTCTGGGGTTTTTATTTTTTCCCTGGAAATGGCGCACGCTCGACCCGGAACTAGTCCTGGAAAAGCGTGTGGTGAGCCTGCGTTGGGCTTACTGCTGCTTCGTAAAAGGAGCCCCATTGTAATCTATCTTGACATATCTGCAGCATTTGATACTCTGGACCACCACACTTTGTTGACCCGATTAGGAGAACGTGGCCTTGCAGGATCTGTGTTGCAGTGGTTTCAAACTTTTTTGACGGATAGAGCACAACAAGTGCGCACTGGAGATGCATTGTCGAAACCTGATATGTTGAGAATTGGGGTTCCCCAGGGCTCGGGACTTTCTGCTGTATTGTTTAATTTGTATTTGAGACCTTTTTTGCATGCTGTTGAAAAATGATGGGGTGTCCTACAGAATTCATGTGGACATAGTAACATAGAGGGGCGTAATCGAACGGGGGCACCCATCTATAAGGGTGGCCATCTTTAAGGCTGGCCCCGTAAAGCAGCGTCCCCGACCATATTATCGAAACAAGATGGCTGGCCCCCAAATTTATGCACATTAGGATTTACGTGCAGAATGTTATAGAGTACGATCTGCACGTAAATCTTAATTAAAGCCAATATCAATAATTGGTTGTTAGCAGCCAATTATTGGCGCTGATTGGCATGTTAAGCAATTAAGTTGCACGAGCACATCGTCCATGCTCAGATTTGCGCGTGCAACTTTATTCTCTGTTTATAGAATCTGGAGGTGGTGCACCCTGGTCCACAAGATTATCTGTGGCGATGTCCCGAGTTATATGGCTGATCTCATAGACCTACCAACCAGAAACACAATTAGAACATCACGAACATACCTAAATCTTCACTACCCTAGCTGCAAGGGACTCAAGTACAAATCAATTTACGGATCTAGCTTCTCCTATATAAGCACCCAACTATGGAACACATTACCGAAAGCCATAAAGACAACGCAGGATCACCTCAATTTCCGGAATTCACTAAAGACTGATCTGTTCGAAAAGGCATACACTACTGATCCAACTTACAGTAAGTAACTGAACTCAGCAACACAACGAAGCCATAACCTGCAATGAACAATATATTACTCTTCTTCTCTTGATTCTCTAATGTTCTGTAACAACATCACTCTGTATTTGTTTCATCACCAGAGGTGGCTAAAACCTCACGGTACTATGTAAGCCACATTGAGCCTGCAAAGAGGTGGGAAAATGTGGGGTACAAATGCAACAAACAATAAATAAATGTAGACGTCGTGTTATAGATTTGTCCTCGCATATGAGGCTGAGAAATGCAGTGAGCTTTACTTCTTGATTATTTATGTCAAATTTTAATTTATGTTGGAGATTGTGTTTTTTCTAGAAAATCCTTCTTTTCTTTCTCTCGCTGCCTCTTTCCTCTTTTTCCTTTTCCCATGCTTCCTCCTCCCCTCTCATCCCTTCTCCTCACTGCCTTCTTCCTCTTCCCCTTTTTTCCTTACCTCCTTCTCTCCCTCCTTCCCCACCTCTTCCCTTAAGGTTCCTGACTCCTCCCTCTCACCTTGTTCCTCTTGTTAGGGGTTTCCCCTCTCTCTCTCAGGGCAGACATCCATTAGGCCCACAAAAATGTTTTAATTTTTCTTTAATCAGAAAGAATAAAAATGAAGTAGAAGTTATGTTTAAATCTTTTTTATTGAAACTTGAAACACAATATCAAAAAAACAAAACGGCAATCTCAAAAATGTGTTATAAGGTCAACCCACTGTAAACAGGTGCTTCTTATCCAGAAAACTCCCCCCCCCCCCCCCCCCACCTCCTGGACATTCCCCTTGCACCAAGGTATAACAAAGGAACAATAATATGGGTGCTTAGACTGAAAACTTCAAAGATTGAGTAAACGACTATGGGGCCCTTTCACTAAAGGCTTGCCGTGCAGCAAACCAGAACTACCGCTGGCCCAACGTGGCCCCTGGCGGTAGTTCTGCCTTGAGCGTGTGCCATTCCTGGTGCTACAGAAAATAATTCTGTAATTTCTAGTGTGGTGCTAACCTTGCGGTAACCGGTTACTGCCACATTACCGTGGGAGCCCTTATCGCCACCTCAATGGGTGGTGGTAAGTACCCCCCCTTGCATAATCTTACCGCATGGCCATGTCATTTTTAGGGGCTTTTTACCATGCTGTGGTAAAAAGGGCCCTGGCGTACAGCAAAAACCGCCCCCGCTGCTACCGCAAGGCCCTTTTTAGTGCAGCTTGGTAAAAGGACCCTTATGAGTCATAGATAGTAAAGTGTCCCAAAAAAACTCCCAAGTGGCTTCAAAAAGAAGTCCAAGCCCTTGTGACAGGTTCTATATCTTAAGTCTTTCCATGCATAAGTCTCTTAGCATCAAGATGTGCCAGTGCTAAGGTGTCGAGGCGCTAGGTAAAAGCCAGTTTTGCAGAATTGACTTGAGAGTGACTAAATCCATGACCTCTAAGGGAGTTGAAGTCTTGCCTTTTGGCCTTGAAGATATGCACAATAAACTGAATACAAACATATTCATTTTGATTTTGCTCACACCTTTTTCAGTAGTAGCTCAAGGTGAGTTACATTCAGGTACACTGGATATTTCTCTGTCCCAGGAGGGCTCACAATCTAAGTTTGTACCTGAGGCAATGGAGGGTTAAGTGACTTGCCCAAGATCACAAGAAGCAGCAGTGGGATTTGAACTGGCCACCTCTGGATTGCAAGACTGATTCTCTAACCACTAGGCCACTCCTCAAATGTAAATAAAATATACATACAATTCAAATTAAAAGCTCAGTCATGTATTAAATGCTACCGAGGGAAGGGCCTATAAAGCCAAAAGGGCCTAGGAGGGCCCACAAAAATCATAATGCAGCCCTGCTCTCCCTTGGCCATCTCTCTCCTCTTCTGCTTGCTGTCTCTCCTTCTCCCTCCCATTGTCTCCCCTTCTCCCTCTAGGATCTTTTTTTAAGCTGTCACATGGTGGCACGCTCCATCTCAGAGATATAAAAATACATTTGCTCATATGCCCAGCTGCTGTGCAGGGGAATTCTTGTATCTAATAGGCCCCAGCCAGAAATGAGAAAAATGTACCCAGATTTAGAAACCAGATCAGCTTGCAGCACCTTGATTCTCTGCCCAGCGTCCTCTTCCCAGACCATGTGAAGCTGTCCTATCCATCCATTCAAGCTAAAATCTCACCCGAGTACCACCAGGGGCAACATTCTGTTGTCCCTAATTGTCACTTCTCCCTTCACCCGTAGACACACTATGATCTAGCTGTTAATTTGGGTCTGTTGCATGAGTCCTACAAACCCTTGTAACTCTATCAAGTTTTTCACCAGTGTAAAAGTATATATAGCATCACTCTGAGGGCCCTGTTTACTAAGCCGTGCTGTAGGCACACTAGCATTTCTAGTGAACACTAAAAATTAGCATGCACATAGGTGTCTCTTAGCGTGTGCTAAAAATGATAGCGCACCTTAATAAACAGGGCCATCAGCTTGTTGTTTAATTATTCCCAGCTTCTCTGATACATGGAGAGAGATCTGGTTGAAAACAGACACCAGTTTGCAAGGCAAGGTCCTGGTCCAGGGCTGCTGAGAGACTGAGCCGGGCCCGGGGCAAGGCCGCCCCCGGGGCCACCGTCGCCCCCCCCCCAATCGCTACCACTGTTACCTCCCTCTCCTGCTCTCAGGCCGTCGACGCTGCTGTCCCCAGTCTCCACCCACTCACCCCCAACCCCGTCGACAGCTCCCCTCCATCCGCCACCGGGCCCCCTGCATTCAAATTGGCAGCGCCTCACCTCTGTGTGAAAGCGGCAGATCGCCTCCCTTTGGGCCCTCCCTCGCTGTGTCCCGCCCTCGCCGAAACAGGACGTTACATCAGATGAGGGCGGGACACAGTGAGGGAGGGCCCGAAGGGAGGTGATCTGCCGCTTTCACACGGAGGTGAGGCGCTACCAATTTGAATGCAGGGAGCCTGGTGGTGGACGGAGGGGGGCTGGTGAGACTGGGGACTGCAGCAGCAGCGGCCTGGGAGCAAGAGAAGGAGAGAGACCCCGGCGCTGGGCCCCCCTTGGAGGCCCGGGCCTGGGGAATTTTGTCCCCCTTGCCCCCCCTCTCGGCGGCCCTGTCCTTGTCCAGAATTGTAAGGTTTTTTTTTCTTGTTTGATTACTGCATTAAAGAAGATTTGGGTTCAAGAGTTCTGAGTCTTATCAGAACGATGTTCTATACTCTGGTTTAGACTACATACTAATCACCCTGGTGTGAGAGGAGAACAATTTCTAAATGTAAACTTTATTTTTCAATTTGCTTTGATAATTTTTTACTATGAAAAAATCTTGGGACCCTGTTTACTAAGGTGCGCTAGCATTCTTAGTGAGCGCTAGCCATGTAGACGCTCATAGCAATATTCCCCCAGATTCTATATACCGTGCCTAGAGAACTGCGCTGAAATCGGTGTGGATACTATAACAATGTGTGTAACTTAACAAGCAAGCTGATAACAGCACTTAGCAAGCAATAATGAACACTATTTGGCACTGATTTGAATTTATCCGCACAACTCGCTAAGCGTATTCTGTAACGAAATGCACTGAACTTCTAACATGTGCAAGCAAAAAGGGGCATGGATATGGGCAGGGAAATAGGTGTTCCGAAATTTACATGCATAGTTATGGAATATGACCCAGTCTGCATAAACCTATGTGATGGGATTTACGTCATGATTTTGTTGGTGTAAATGGATGCGTGTAGTTTTCGCACTGAAATATCAACTAAGCATATTCTATAATTGGCGTCTAAATCTAGATGTTGATTATAGAATATGCTTAGTTGGCACTGATTTCAGCACTGGTTTTTTAGGCACCATATATAGAATCTTTCCCATTATGGGCATGTACATGGTTAGCACACACTAATTTATTTATTCTTATTTATTTGTTACATTTGTACCCCACATTTTCCCACCTATTTGCAGGCTCAATGTGGCTTACATAGTACCGTAGAGGCTGTTGCCAATTCGATTAATAACAGATACAATGTGATATTGTGATCATATGAGGTAGGTTGGGTCAGGTAGCAGGGTTGAAAGAGGTGAAGATTATAAATTGTCCAGTACGATCATCGGTTATGATATGTTGCTGGGTGCTGTGAATTTTATGTTGGATTGTTGGGATATGCTTTTTTGAATAGGTGAGTCTTGAGTGATTTCCTAAAGTTGAAGTGGTCATGCATTGTTCTCACTGTAGTTGGGAGTCCGTTCCATAGTTGTGCGCTTATGTAGGAGAAGTTGGATGCGTGGGTTGTTTTGTATTTTAGTCTTTTACAGTTTGGATAATGTAGGTTTAGGTATGATCTTGATGATCTGGATCTGTTTCTGGTTGGTAGATCAATTAGGTTTATCATGTAAGCTGGTACTACGCCGTAGATGATTTTGTGTACCAAGGTGCAGATTTTGAAGATAGTCTGTTCTTTGATTAGGAGCTAATGCAGCTTTTCTCGTAAGGGTTTGGCACTTTCGAATCGTGTTTTACCATATATCAGTCTGGCTGCTGTATTTTGGGCAATCTGGAGTTTTTTTGTGAATTGTGCTTTGCAACCTGCGTAGATTCCGTTACAGTAATCTGCATGGCTTAGGACCATTGATTGTATTAGGTTCCGAAAAGTTTCCCTTGGGAAGAAAGGTTTTATTCTTTTGAGTTGCCACATTGCATGGAACATTTTCTTTGTTACAATGTTTGTTTGGCTCTCTAGTGTGAGGCTCCTATCAAGTGTGACCCCCAAATATTTTTAGACTTTCTGAGGTAGGGAGCGTGTGTCCTGGGGTAGTTATGGTAGTGGGTTTGTATTTGTTGTGTTGTGATGAGAGGATGAGGCAGTGTGTTTTTTCAGTGTTCAATTTCAGTTGGAATGAGTTTGCCCAGGAGTCCATGATGTTAAGGCCGTCATTAATTTCGTTGGTTATTTCTGTTAAGTCCTGTTTGAAGGGGATGTATATTGTGACATCATCTGCATAGATGAATGGGTTTAGACCTCGGTTGGACGAGGACTTTGCCAATGGAATCATCATCATATTTATTATTTATTTATTTATTTATCGTACATTTCTACCCCACATTTTCCCACAGGCACAATGTGGCTTACATAGGAGAATTAAAAATGACAATACAATATTGAAGAGTATTGCTTAGTAAACAGGGCCCTTGGTATTATCTGAAGCAGAATCTTGATGACAATGCAATACCCATGAACCTCTCACATTGGGCCAATTTTACGAGCAGGCTTTCTTAATTGGTTACCTGTTAGCTATGTGTTTTCTTAAATCAAAATATTTGTTTATTTTTGCATAAATGTATACATATGATTGTACATTTGTGCCTGCAATTACATATAACTGGATGTTCTAATTTCATCAATGCTTTCTTATACTATATTATAAAAATTCAATACACATTTATTGCAAGAAAAAATATTACTGAACCATAATTTATTTTGTTTATTTATTGGGATTTATTAACCACCTTTAAGAAGAGATTCACCCCAGGCAGTGCACAGCAGGTACAGTTTAACATAAAACTTACAATTTTGTTAACAGTATAACAATAGTAAAATGACTAAACACAAGCATAAATACAATCAAGGAAGTAAACTTGGAAACAGCAAATTGAAACCTAGTAACAGGACTAACATGACAGAGTACCAGAGATATACACATTTAACAGAAATATAATAAATACTGTACAATACAAATAATACCATAACAGACAGCATGGAAGAACATAGGACCTCTTTTACTAAATCACACTAGCGATTCCTAGGGCCCCTTTTACCAAGCTGCGGCAAAAGAGGGCCGGTGCTGACATCAGCGCGTGTTTTACACATGTGCCAAGGCCCCTTTTACCGCAGCGGGTAAAAAGGATGTCTCGCTTTCCTACGGGAAATGGCCGGGCGGCCATTTTGGGGGGAAGCCCTTATCGCCACCCATTGAGGTGGTGGTAAGGGCTCCCGCCAGGGGTGCCGAGAGACTGGTCCAGGCCCGGGACAGGGCCGCCCCCACCCGAGGTCGCTGGGGCCCCCCTCCACCCTCACGGAAACTGGAAGTTACATCAGACGAGGGCGGGACACAGGGAGGTAAGCCCAGAAGAGACGCGATCTGCGACTGCTGCTTTGAATGAAGGGGGCCCAGAGCCGAGGAGGCAGGCAGGTGAGACCGGGGACTGCAGCGCCGGCGGCCTGACCCCGGTGCTGGCCCCCCTTGGAGGCCCGGGGAATTTTGCTCCCCCCGCCCCCCCTGCCCCCCCCTCTCGGCGGCCCTGGAGACACCCATATATTCCTATGGGCATCTCTAGCTTAGCAAGTACTAATCATTAGCGCGTGCTAAAAATGCTAGTCTGCCTTTGTAAGCCTAATGGCTAGAGCACTGGCCTTCCAATCCAGAAATCCAGAGGTGGCTGGTTCAAATCTCACTGCTGCTCCTTGTGATCTTGGGCAAGTCACTTAACCCTCTATTGCCTCAGGCAAACTTAGATTGTGAGCCCTCCTGGGACAGAGAAATATCCAATGTACCTGAATGTAACTCACCTTGAGCTACTACTGAAAAAGGTGTGAGCAAAATCTAAATAAATACACCCAGTGCATTGGGCACATCAATTTAGAGTTACCACATGGCTTGGGCAGTAACTTTGTTTTTTACATGCATCCGCTACACGCGCCGGAAAATAATTTTTATTTTCCGGTGCGTGGCAGAAACCGGGCGGTAACCATCATTCTACGTGCGTAGACCATTACCACCCAGTTAACGCGTGAGACCTTACCGCTAAATCAATGGGTGGCGGTAAGGTCTCAGGCCCAAAATGGACGCGTGGCAATTTTAATTTTGCCGCACGTCCATTTTCGGCCAAAAAAAAAAGGCCTTTTATGCAGGTGCACTGAAAAATGTTCCTCAGCACGTCCAATACACGCGTCTACACCAGCACAGGTCGTTTTTCAGTGCACCTTAGTGAAAGGACCCCTATTGTTTCTCCAAGGCTGCAAAGGATGTCAGCAGTGATCAACTGGATTCACTATGAAATAATCTGATTGGAGTAGAGGTTCCCAAACTCAGTTCTCAAGGGCCTCAATTCAGTTGTTTTTTTCAGGATTTCCATAATAAATATGCATGGAATGTATTTTCATGTACTGCCTCCGTTAAATGGAAATAGATCTCATGCATATTCATTGTAAAAATACTGATATCTGAGTGGATTGAAGTCAAGGATCAAATTTGGACAACCCTGCCCTGGAGGAACTGTTACAGAGACAAGAAGAAAATTTCTCTTTGCAGCAGCTATAGAGCTCGGAGTTGGGAATCTGTTTAGAGATACATTGATAGAAGTGACATTAGTAGAAGAAAAAGTACTGCAAATTGATGTGTATTGAGCCATGTGGAGCTGAACAATACAAAGAGAAGCAGGCAGACTGATTGAATTCCACAGAAGACCACCGGTTAATAAGACTTGCTTAAATCAGGAATTTGGTGAATTCTGAGATATGCTGAAAATGTCTGTGAGCTAAAAGCAGGGCTTTTTTTGAGGGGGTACTGAGTACTGGCACCTTTTCCACTGTCTGCTAAAATTGACCCATGGGCCTCAAGTTTTAATGAAAGAGCTCAGACTCTACACACCAATTCTGCCTTGTTATAGATTCTGTGACTGGTTGCAGGGGGCCTGGCTATTGTGGGATGGATCCCTCAGTAATCACCTCACCCCTGAAGGGTGGCCTTAGCATTTGAGTACCAGCACCTTTTTTGCTAGTAAAAACACACTGGCTAAAAGACACAAGTGAGAGCATAGGAATGGAGTGCATTGGCTGGACAGTGTATGTTCTGAGTCAGATATTCAAAAATATAAGAGATCTATAAAGAGAAAACATGATAAAATTGGCTTTGGAAAGGCAGAGGGAGATTGCCAAACCTGGGGAAATTATGCTTAGAAAGAGAATTATGGAGAAAACAGTTTTAGAATTCTAAATGGAAGATCCTGGGAGGAGAAAATGCTTCAGAGGAATACATTTTCTGAGACAGAGCAGCCAATAGGCAGCCTGGAAGAAATGAAACTCAGGTCTAAAAATGTCCACAAGTACTGTGTGAAACATTCTCTAGAAAAACAGAAATACCATGTGCAGCTTGGGAGAAAATAAGTCCTCCGTGAATGATTCCCAAGGAAAAGTGTCATGTGCCTGTCTGACCATTTGGATAACATCTTGAAACAACCAGATTTGCTTAAAGAGACTGGAAGCTTTGTGCAACTTAGCACTGAGCATGAAATAACAAATTCTAAGGATGAAGGCACTGTGTGTGCCTTTGATACCCTGTAGAGTCATACCCCAATAAAGCTTTCAATTTATATACAGCGTCTCTGGCCTGTTTTGAGGAGCCTGACTCTATTCCCACTCCTTGTTTCTGTCCTGTGACTCTCCATGAGATATTTGTGTTCTTACCACTTCCGGTGGTTTAGTCCACAATAACAAATTCTAAGCCTGGGGAAGTGTTGTGTAAAGAGTGTATAGCATGATAGTGGAACTTGCTGAAGCAAGATATTAGCAGTAGGGATATACACATAAAATGTTATCATATTTTATTATAAAAATATTTTGCCCTGACCAGTGAGTAACCTATACATCAGACTGCGGAAGAATAACCATGAAAGGAAGAGTTTGAGGGCGATTCTACAACTGGGAGCCTTCATTTATGCACTGTGAGGATATGTGGTAGGATTCCTATTACATTACATTGGATTTCTAGACTGCCTGGCCCAATAAAATATGGAGAGAAAAAACTGTGAGAAACCTCAGGAACTACAATTATACCATCTGATTTAAAAAAGGAGAATTAACTTTAAAAAAGAACAGTCTTCAGAAGTTTCCGAAAACTATCATAACTATTCAAATCTTCCAATTTTAAAGCAAATATTAGGAGCCTGAGAAATCATCAACTACTTAAATAAGCCAAATCTTTTTATCCCCTTAGAAGGGACTGCAAAAGGGGAAGAATAATATGATCTTTTGTTTCTCCTAATATCTTTAAACTCCACTTGCTCTGTGAAGTAGCTCGGACAGTCTCCAGGTAAAATTTTAAACAAAATACATACAAATTTAAATACAATTCTAGCTTCTATAGGCAACCAGTGCAATTGTAAATAGAGCTGAGTAATATGATCATATTTTCTTGAAGAGAAAATTAATCTCACCACTGTATATTAATAGGGTCACCTGGGCACATAAGCACATAAGCACCGCCATACTGGGAAAAGACCAAGGGTCCATCAAGCCCAGCATCCTGTCTCTGACAGTGGCCAATCCAGGCTTCAAGAACCCGGCAAAACCCCCCCAAAACAAAAAAAACATTATTTTTTAATAATGTTCAATGGACTTTTCCTTCAGGAATTTGTGCAAATATCCCTTAAACTCCGTAAGGCCAGCTGCTGTCACCACATTCTCCTGCAACGAGGTCCAGAGTCTGACTACACGCTGAGTAAAGAAAAACTTTCTCCTATTTGTTTTAAATCTACCATATTCTAGCTTCATCTTGTGTCCCCTGGTTCTATTATTGTTTGAAAGTGTAAACAAACGCTTCACATCTGTCCGCTCTACTCCGCTCATTATCTTGTAGACTTCTATCATATCACCCCTCAGCCGCCTTTTCTCCAAGCTGAAGAGCCTTAACCTTCTTAGCCTTTCCTCATGGGGAAGTCGTTCCAGCCCTTTTATTATTTTCATTGCCCTTCTCCACACCTTAATTCCTTTATATCTTTCTTGAGATGCGGCGACCAGAATTGGACACACAGGTGCCATTTCAGAATACTAACATAACTGGTATTTGCATGCCTGAAATTTGTGTGCTCTCAGTTACATCAGCCATAGACCTGTCATTAGAGGAGTAGCCTAGTGGTTAGTGCAGCAGACTTTGCTTCTGGGGAACTGGGTTTGATTCCCACTATAGCTCCTTGTGACTGTGGGCAAGTCACTTAACCGGCCATTGCCCCAGGTACAAATAAGTACCCGTGTATATATATAAACCACTTTGAATGTAGCTGCAAAATACCACAGAAAGGTGGTATATCAAGTCCCATTTCCTTTTCCCTTCCCTTAATATGGCAGGGATGCACATAACCAGTAGTGTGCTGGAGCCAGCTCACGAGAGCCATTTGTTAAGTTTTTAAGAATTTTGGGATCCAGTATTAGGGCTTGGGACTACTCCTAAACTCTCTTTTACTTTGTTGGCAGGGATGCCGAGCCCTGCCAGGCAAATAAATAGACTGCTGCCGCTCCCTGCAGCTTGCCTCCGTCTCCGAGCAGCATGCCAGGACTTCTCGTGCATCCTCATGCTGTTCAGAGCCAGAAACTAGCACCAGGGAGCGGTGGAAGTCCATTTATTTGTCTGGCGGGGCTCGGCATCTCTACCAGAGAAGGCATGCCTAGCGCACCCGCATGGGGAGGATGAGAAAGAGGAATGCGTTGCCCCCCCAGACCACCCTTTGCCCCCCCCCCCCCCCCACCACAAATTGCATGACTGGCTACACCCGGAGAGAGTCCATCGTTAAAAATTTACCAGCACACCACTGTATTCTGTAAACTAGATGTGCATCTGGGAGTCCCATCCATGCTTCGCCCATGTACACGCCCCATTTCATTTACATAGTGGTCTACAGAATCATATACGGTGTAGTTTCAGGATACATGATAGACCTCATAGATCTACCAACAAGAAACAGAGTCAGTTCTGCTAGATCATACCTAAACCTACACTACCCAAATTGAAAAAGGACTTAAACACAAAACAACTTACGCATCCAGCTTCTCCTACATAAGTGCACAACTATGGAATGGCCTCCCAAAAGCTGTGAAAACAATCCATGACCACCTTAACTTCCGGAAATCACTAAAGACCATTTTATTCCAAAAGGCTTACCCCACTGACCCAACTTAAGTGCCTAAATCCAGCAACACAACAAAACCAAATCCCGTAACAAACACTATATAACTCATCTTTTCAATGACTCTCCTACTGTATCTGTAACACATGAACCTCCTTGATAATATCATCACGTTGTATATGTTTTTCATTGAAGGCAACTAACGCCTCATGGTGCTATGTAAGCCACATTGAGCCTGCAAATAGGTGAGAAAATGTGGGGTACAAATGCAATAAATAAAATAAATTAGGTGAGACATTACAGAATAGCACATAGGCACCCTGCTGGCACTTTTAAAAGTATACACCTAACCTGCAGACATGCTAGAATTCTAGACATTAATGCAGGCAAGCAGGGCCGGGGTTAGGGGGTGGCAAACAGGCAATTGCCCTGGGCCTCCATACTACAGAGGGCCCTAAGCCTTCCTCAAGCTGAAGAAGGCATAGACTGAAGGCCTGCTTTGGGTCTCCATTCCCAACGTCTAACATCAGCCCTGCAAGCAAGGGGTGCATAAATGTGGCTGCCTAGTTTATAGAGCTGCCGTTTGTCTCCTTTTTAGTTGTTTAAGCATAAGGAGTACAGCAATGTGATAAGGAGAAGCTGAGAAAGTGTGCAGCGTGGGACCAATCCACTCATCAGATCAAGGTCCTTGGCATAAAGGGAAATGGGATGATATACCACCTTTCTGAGGTTTTTGCAACTGCATTCAAAGTGGTTTACATATAGTCAGGTACTTATTTTGTACCAGTGGCAATGGAGGGTTAAGTGACTTGCCCAGAGTCACAAGGAGCTGCAGTGAGAATTGAACTCAGTTCCCCAGCATCAACGTCCACTGCACTAACCACTAGGCTACTCCTCCACTAGCAACACTCGTTGTAGAAGCCTGCCCTTGCAGATCAGCAATATGGCAGCGCAGGCTTCTGTTTCTGTGAGGACATCAGACTCACAGAAACAGAAGCCTGCGCGGCCACATTGCTGATCTGCAAGGGCAGGCTTCTACATGGAATGTTGCTAGTGGATTAGCAACATTTCATGTAGAATCTCAAATAGGGAAAGGGAAAAGGGATTTGATATACTGCCTTTCTGAGGTTTTTGCAACTACATTCAAAGCGGTTTACATATATTCAGGTACTTATTTTTGTACCTGGGGCAATGGAGGGTTAAGTGACTTGCCCAGAGTCACAAGGAGCTGCAGTGGGAAGCAAACTCAGTTCCCCAGGATCAAATTCCACTGCACTAACCACTAGGCTACTCCTCCACTAGCAACATTCTATGTAGAAGCCTGCCCTTGCAGATCAGCAATGCGGCCGCGCAGGCTTCTGCTTCTGTGAGTCTGACGTCCTGCACGTACGTGCAGGACGTCAGACTCACAGAAGCAGAAGCCTGCGCGGCCGTGTTGCTGATCTGTAAGGGCAGGCTTCTACATGGAATTGCAACATTCCATGTAGAATCTCAAATAGTAGCAACAGAATCTCAATAGTAGCAACATTCCAGAATCTCAAATAGTAGCAACAGCAACATTCCATGTAGAATCTTAAATAGGGAAAGGGAAATGGGACTTGATATACTGCCTTCATGAGGTTTTTGCAACTACATTCAAAGCGGTTTACATATATTCAGATACTTATTTTGTACCAGGGGCAATGGAGGGTTAAGTGACTTGCCCAGAGTCACAAGGAGCTGCAGTGAGAATTGAACTCAGTTCCCCAGGATCAAATTCCACTGCACTAACCACTAGGCTACTCCTCCATTAAAGAAACACACAACTGTTCTGACCAGAATATTAGCAGAAAGCAGAACTGTAAATTTTGAATTACAGGCTTCCAGGTAAATTTGGTTAACCCCCCTGGGGAAATGGAGAAGGAAGTGAGATTTGAGGGTTTCCCTCAGATTACTAAGAGTCTCAGGCGACAGATGGGAAGGAGGAGGAATAAAGATCAGTCTGCTGGGTGGTGGTGGGGGGGGGCAGACCCAGCAGATGGCAGTAAAGAAACATCTCCCGTATTGTGTGTGTGTGGGGGGGGGGGCGGTGGTTGAAGGGATAATGCAGTTGTATGAGAGTTATTGTTGTTACAAAATATGAATGACATCTGGTTATGTATGGGGGTGGGGTTTGCCTTTCCGAGACATGATCTTTCATAGCACAAACCCCTGCCAGGATCCATGAAGCTAAGGGGATGATGCCCTGTCTGGCCTAAGAAACAGGAGGTGCTATTAAAAAATGTCAATTGGGTGCTAACAACCAATTATTGAGGTTAATTGGACTTAATTGGCACTAATTTCAATTTATACACACATCTGCCTATGCGTTATTCTATAACTCTGGGTGCCCCAAGTGTCTCATGCACAACCCAAAAGGGGGCGTGACCATGGAAGGGTCATGGGTGGGTCAGGGCATTCCAAATATTTAGGTGCAATTTTGCAGAATGCCAGCTTGCATGCCAGGATTTACGCCAGGCTTCAGCTGGTTTAAGTCTTCGCACCCAAAGATGGGCATGGGAATTCACAACCTCATTTTTAGGTATAACTTGTCTGGAATGTTTTTACGTTTGGGGAGCGTGCCAGGTGCCCTTGACCTGGATTGGCCACTGTCGGTGACAGGATGCTGGGCTAGATGGACCTTTGGTCTTTCCCAGTATGGCACTACTTATGTACTTATGTAACCTGGTCTGCCCTTTCTAGAACAGCGCTTAGCATGAATTTTTCCCGCCACCTAAATTTGAGCGTCATTGATTGAATCCAGCCGTGAGTGCACTACCATAGGCTTAAATAGAGAACAGGATGCAGAATTAACTCTACCTGTGGGGACAAAAATAGAACATTAATTTGTGGAACAAGATAAAATTATACAAAAAAAAAGGAGAAAAGTGTTAGCATGTGATTCTGTACGCATGTGGAATTATGCATTACAATGTCTTCTTCTATTTTCTGAACAAATTCCACTACCCGCATTTGAATATGTTTTCACATTCAGCAGGAAAGTTAAATATAATTCTTTGTTTATTAGACAGATGCCCAGTTCCATGACGTATCCTCCAACCTAAGTGGAGCAGCATAACCTTGTTTTTATTTTGTAACATCTTGGCCTCTCTTCTCAATCTCCAGGAGCACCGTAGATATGATTACCATATGTCCCCCATTTTCGCAGACTCTCACTGATTTCAGACCCATGTTCCCAATGTCTTCCTCTCTGGCAACATTCTGTCCCTGATTCTATAATGGGGATAGAGGCGCTATATTGAAGTTCATCAAGGTCACAGTTTTTCCCCCTTCCGCCTCCCCCCACATGGTCCAGCATCTTCCTGTCTTGGTGCCACCTCCTCGGAGTCATCCTCCTCCTCTCAAACCTCCCTTCATGGCTCCTTCCTATTTGCTCTCGTGCCAACATTAAAAAGAACAATGATGTACTGTGCAGCCTTCACTCAATCACTCTAGTCTGTTAGGTCTAACCCCCATGCAACAGGAAGTGTGTGTCAGAAGGGGCAAGACCCAGAAGACACTTGCAGCATGCTTGAGTGGAGGCATGGTGCTATTCTTTTTAATGCTGACACTACAGGAAATGGGAAGGAACCACAAAGGGAGATTTGCAGGGAGATGAAAGGAGAGAGAAGATGCTGGACTGGATGGGGGAGAAGAGAGAGCTGGAGAGAAAAGATGAGATGCTGGACCAGAAGGGAAGAAGAGAAAGGAGAAAGAGGTGGAGATGCTGGACTGGAAGGGTACAGGACTTGAGAGGCAGAGATGGCTGGATTGGAACAGGGGAAGAGAGAAAGAGGTGGAGACGTTAGACCAGAATGGGAGAGGAGAGAATAGTGGAAATGCTGAACTGGAAGGGAAGAAGAGAGGGATGTGGAGATGTTAGGCCAGAAGGGGAGAGGAGAGAATAAAGGGAGGTGGGCATGCTTGACTGAAAGGGGAGAGAAGAGAGCAGAGTGAGGTGGAGAAGTTGGACTGGAAGGGGAGAGGAGAAAGAGTGGTAATGAACTGGAAGGGGGAAGGGAGAGAAGAAAGGGGTGGAAATGCTGGGCCACAGGGGAAGGAAATCAGAAGGCAAGGAGAAAGTTGCTGGATTGGAGGGAGGGAGAGGGTAACAGGGAGAGGACAGAGTGATAGTTTGTCAGGAGAGAGAAAGAGTGAACAGGAATAAGACAGTATTGATAAGAGGACTAGGGAAAATATGGAAATAAAATTATGGAGCATGCAGATGAGAAAAGGAATGGGGAGAGATGAGCAGGAAGAAGAGGAAAAGGGGAGAATATCAAGAGAAAGAGGTAGAAAGAAATATAGAGAAAGCAAAATATTCAACTATCCACTGGTGAAAGGAAATAGACAAAGAAGGAAGAGACAGAACTGAAAGTGAAAAGAAAATGGAGGAAAGCATGAAAAAGAAAAACAAAAGGAACAGATGAGACCAGACAGTGAGAAAAGAGAAAGAGATGCTGAAAACCAAGCCAAAGACACAAAGGTTGGATATTTTTATTGTCTGATAAAAAAAACTCATCCACATAAAGCCCCAGATCTTATAAAGGTTGCCAAAACTTTGGGCGCAATGCTGAGATGTGCACACAACTTTAATTGGTTAATGAGCCAATTAATGGCAAAAACTGGGTGCTAACAATCAATTATTGATGTTAATTGGCACCAGTTAGGATTTGCGTGCAGAATTGCCTATGAGCAATTCTATAAAGCATTGGGCCTAAATTTTCCCCAAAAAGGGGTGTGGTAATGGGAGGGGCATGGCTGGGTCATGGGCATTCCCAAAAGTTATGTACAGTGTTACAGAATTGGGAGGATGCTTGCCCTATTTGCACACCAGGATTTACACCTGGGTTCTTTTTCAGCAGGCGTAAATCCTGGCTCTTATGTTAGTTATGGGAATATGCTACATGCTGAGCTCCAATTTTTCCTGATGCCCATATTTGGCCGCCATGTACTGAATCTAGCCCCAAAATGCCTTGAGACCTAGTTCATAATTTCAGAACCTGAACATACATCCAACATAATGCTACACATTGAACAGTTGGATTTTGTCAGCTGATTTGACTTTTTCATTGTATAATTTTCTTGTACGTGGGTCATATCAGCAGCTTAAAACTTTGGTATCGGATCATAAATATTTTATGTTAAGACTGATGGTCCATCTAGCCCAGTATCCTGTTTCCAATCCAGGCCAACTACCTGGCAGAAACCCAAACGGTAGCAACATTCCATGTCTATCTCAATAGCAGACTATAGACTTTTCGTCCAGGAACTTGTCCAAACCTTTTTTTAAACCCCGATACAATAAGTGCTGTTACCACATCCTCCGGCAATGAGTTCCAGGGCTTAACTATTCCTTGAGTGAAAATATATTTTCTCCTATTTGATTTAAAAGTATTTCCATTACGTTCATGGAGTGTCGCCTAGTCTTTGTACTTTTTGAAAAAATAAACAATCGAGTCACGTTTCCTCATTCTACTCCACTCAAGATTTTATAGACCTTTAAAGAATTTTGTAGAATTTAAAGAAAGTACTTTAAGATATACATAAAGGAAAAAAATATTTATTTTTGGTAGATTATATATTTTATGGTGGAAAATTGCCCTGGAGAACCTTCCCCCCTCCACCTGTCCCAGGTATCCCAGATTTGCAAACCACAAAATTTGGTAACCTTAACCATAGATCGCGTGAGCTTACCTTTGCTTTAATAGACACTGTCCTCCAGAATCTGTACAGCGCCAGGTCTGCCGAGAGACTGAGCTGGGTCCGGGGCAGGGCCACCGCACCCCCCCCCCCCAGGATCATCCCCGCTGCTGCCTCCACCCCACCTCCCACCACAACTCCAAATATCTTGGCTGGCTGGGATCCTGAGGCCCCGCCAGCAGAAGTCTTCCTCCAGTGCTGTCCTTCACTTTGCCGCATTGCCTACCCTGCTCCTGCGGCTGCTTTTTCTCTTCTGCGTCGCGCATGCTTGGTTTCAAAATCAAGCACGCATGGCCTGAGGGGAAAAGTAGCAACTTGGCAGGCAATGAAGTGAAGAGTGAAGAGCAGTCTCCCAGGCAGGGCCACTGAGTGAGTCGGGCCCGGGATTGCCGTCGCTGCCCCCCCCCACCCCCGCTGCAAATCCAAATATCTTGGCTGGTGGGGATCCCCATACTCCGCCAGCAAAAGAAGTCTTCCTTCAGTGCTGTTCTTCACTCTGCCGCATTGCCTGCCAAATGGCTGCTTTTCCCCTCAGGTCACGCACGTGAAACCGAGCATGCACGACGTGAGAGAAAAAGCAGCCACAGGGGCAGGGTAGGCAATGCTGCAGAGTGAAGAGCAGTACTGGAGGAAGACTTCTTCTGCTGGCAGGATCTGGGGATCCAATGAAAGGCAAAACACACAGTGGATCCAAAAAAGTCCTCTCACAATGAGTGTCTTCCTGAACAAGGTCTTTATTGACAGTAGCAGAAATGACCCGACACGTGACGTGTTTCGGCCGTGAGGCCTGCGTCAGGGGTCTAGTATTATCTGTAGAAAAAAGTACCTTGTAGATCAGATGAAAAAAAGCACTAAAGCTGCTAACAACGATATCGTACACAAGAAAATGCTGTGCTGCTTTGTGAAACGAAATGTTTTGCCATACATTTCGTTTCACAAAGCAGCACAGCGTTTTCTTGTGTACGATATCGTTGTTAGCAGCTTTAGTGCTTTTTTTCATCTGATCTACAAGGTACTTTTTTCTACAGATAATACTAGACCCCTGACGCAGGCCTCACGGCCGAAACACGTCACGTGTCGGGTCATTTCTGCTACTGTCAATAAAGACCTTGTTCAGGAAGACACTCATTGTGAGAGGACTTTTTTGGATCCACTGTGTGTTTTGCCTTTCATTGGTTTTCCTGTGGAGAGTTCACCTTCTGTGGGTGTTTGCTTCGTAGGATCTGGGGATCCCCATCAGCCAAGGTATTTGGATTTGCAGCGGGAGGGGGAGTGACAATGGCGGCGATCCTGGGGAGGGTGGTGGCCCTGCCCCGGGCCTGGCTCAGTCTCTCGGTGGCCCTGCCTGGAAGGTGCTTACACCACACCCTAGTTCTCCTACCTTGGGGAAAGTGAGAGGCTAACTCCTTGAGGTATTATATTGCCCCCTGAAGCAGCCCTGCTGGGTGAAACACGGCCGTGTCGGGAGTCCTTTTACCCGCGCTTTTTTGTAGAAAAAAAGGTGCTGGTACTCATTATGGGCAGGGTCACTACATATGGCTCCACCCCTATGATAGCCACATCCCTTATACCAGCCATGGCACATATAAACAGACATCATTGAAAATATTATACTAGTATAGGAGAAAAAAAATAACGTGATTTTTTTTATTATAAATAATTTCTGTAAGCTGTTACAGCTCCAGTATACCCACTGCAAAATAAGAAAGCAGATGTAAATTCCCAAATTGGACATATTCCAAACACTAAAATGAAAATAAAATGAATTTTTCTACCTTTGTTGTCTGGTGACTTTGTTTTTCTATCCATATTGGTCCCAGTCTCTGATTCTGCTGCTCTCTATCTGTTCTCTTAACTCCGTTTCCAGGGCTTCTTTTCCATTTATTTCTTGACTTTCTTCCTTTCTTCTTCATTTCTTGCCCTACATCCATAGGTAAAAGCTGGGTCCTCTGCGGACCAGCACAAAAAAAGCACTGCCTTTTATTACATTTGTACCCTGTGCTTTCCACTTATGGCAGGCTCAATGTGGCTTACTGGTACACATTTGTACCTGGGGCAATGGAGGGTTAAGTGACTTGCCCAGAGTCACAAGGAGCTGCCTGTGCCTGAAGTGGGAATTGAACTCAGTTCCTCAGGACCAAAGTCCACCACCCTAACCACTAGGCCACTCCTCTTGGCAGTAAAGACTTGTAAGTTCATCTTCCACCATGTCTACTTCTTCATCTTCCAAGTTACACACATTTTTCCAGATCTTAAGCACTAACACTTAACACCAGCTCAATGGCTGACCTAAGTGCTTACACTTAAGTTGTATGCATGCATCTGACCTGTTACGCCAGTATTGTATAGAGCAGGAGTGGGCAACCTCAGTCCTCGAGAACTGCAGCCCAGTCGGGTTTTCAGGATTTCCCCAATGAATATGCATGAGATCTACTTGAATGCACTGCCTCCATTGTATACAAATATATCTCATGCATATTCATGAGGTAAATCTTGAAAACCCGACTGGGTTGTGGCCTTCGAGGTTGCCCATCGCTGACATAGAGGAAAGTAGATGCCTGCTTTCCTTTGTAGAATAGGCTCCTTCTAGGCACCCATATAATGGTATACAGTTAGAAATGTGCCTTCCACTTGTTTTGTTGGGTTGGATGTGTTGTCATTTTTAACATGTAAAGGGCCTCAGAAGCTGGACGTGGCCTGAGCCTTTCTGGGTGCACATCAGTATCCTTTGTCTTGCTTCTTTACTACTTTCCCTGCTGCTCTCTGATTTTCCAGATATTCTTTCATTTATTTTTGTTTATTTGAGCAATTGTTGGACCGCTATTCGCAAAGGACATCATGATGGCGTACAATATCCCAACTGAAAAAAAGACAGGCAAATAAGACAGCATATAAGACATACAACAGCGATAGAACAAAGAGAATCAGGTAAAGATGCCAGGTCAGGGTTCAATAGAACAATGAAATCTCTTCAAACTCAGAGAAAACAAGACGTGGAGCACAAAAGCAAGGGGGGGGGGGGGGGGAAGAACACCTCAGCCGCAGGATGACCAGCTGAACGGAAAAAATAAAGGAAAGATCATAAATCAGCTGTGCTTTCCGAGTAAATTAGGAATGAACTGAGTGTTTTGTTATGGAAAACTTCTTTCCTGTCTCAGATGCCTTATGCCTTCTGACTGCTTATTTTGGAGCCACCTCCTTCAGGAACCATACCAGCAGGGCTGGAGAACTAGGGTGGGAAGGAGAGAGGACAGAGTGCCATGGCAGGGCCCTTTGAAACAGGCTTCTATTTAGTACCTTCAGAACTTGGCATGCTAGAGAGTTGCCTTGTGTTACTTACTGTATGCCGAAATTCAGGCCTGCATATCAGTCTGTTTGCTCTCTTATATTTGACTTTCCTGACACGATGATTTGGTACCTTAATGTAGCTCTTTTTAGTTTAATCAATGGTTGTTTTCATTCATAAAGAACTTTCTACTCTGCCAACACTCAGACTACAGTACAATCTTGATTATCTGACCTTCGCTGATCCGATCATCTGGCATATCTGACCAACCCCTGGTGACATCACCGTGTTGCCATTAAGAAGCGAGTGACTTTTCTTTCTATTTTCTGGTGTAGCACATAAAGAATTTTCACACCTGAGAAAATTTAGTTTTGAAGCTGAGGCCCTACTTTTACCACAAAACAGCACCATTGTGAGCTGAGCTGGGCCACCGAGAGGGGGGGGGGATTCCCCAGGGTCCAGCATCCAAGGGGGTCCTGCCTAGCGCTAGCATTACTCTCCCTGTGCACGGCAGCGCCGCAGAGTACTTCCTTCCTGCTGTGTCCAAACAGCCTCTTTGGATGCGGCAGGAAGGAAGGACTCTGCTCTGTGGCGCTGCCACGCACAAGGACAGGAGACTGATGCTAGCACCAGGCCCTGGGGAGTTTTGCTGGGCACAGTGATAGGAGCAGGACAAGTAAGCGGGGTGGACCCGGGGGGGGGGGCCTGCCCAGAGGGGGAGTGGGCCCAGGGAGGTGTTTGCCCTGGACCTGCCTTTGTCTCTTGGCGGTCCTGGAGCTGAGCCTGTGCTTTTACTGCAAGACAGCACCATTGTGACCTGAGGTTACCATTATTTTCCATATCATCCAACTTTTCATTTATCTGACAATGGGTTGGTCCTGTTTACATTGGATAATCAAGACTTTACTGTACTAATATTAGCCTCTGGAGCATGTGTATGTGTTCCCTATAATCCCTCCTCCATACAGGGGTATATATGGCGCCTGGAAAATCCATGTGGAAATCATTCTCACCTAAGCATATTCTATAAGATTTAGGAATGGTATATAGAATACATTTAGTTGATATCCCATCGCCTACACCTACATGCATCCATTTACACCAACAATTTACATGGACTGGGCCATATTCTATAACAGCATGTGTACATTTGGATGCCAAACCAGAGGCCCTGGCCCAAGTCTTGTGTCTGCTCCTCCCCAGCCTCCAAGGGGGGGCCCGGCACCGGAGTTTTCTCTCTCCTGCTCCTGTCGGGACACGATCACCCAGGTCCTGTCAGGAGCAGGAGAAAGAGAGAATTTTGCACCCCCTGCTCCCCCCCTCTCAGCGGCCTGGCTCCCGGGTAATACAGAGCATCATACAAACTGAAAGGTTCTGCTCATTCTTTACAATAAAGATGTTTGTAAGTTCATCTTCCACAGTATCTGCTTCTTCATCTTCCATTTTACTGGGACTTCCAGACCGCTTGCCCATCTGATTTTTAGAAAATGTATGTAACTTACAGTATTTTCTAAGTTATGTGCATAACTGTACACTCCGCCTAGGCCTGCGTCCTTGTGTCTGCCCCCTGCAAACTACATAACCACACAAAGTAACCCCAAAGTAACTTTAATGTCAGGGAAAAATGCCACACACTGATACCTCTTCTCACGGACCTCAGTGGTGACTCGTTTCACCAAGTGAAGCACAGGGCTTTGACCCTTTGTGAAACGAGTCACCGCTGAGGTCCGTAAGAGATGTTTGATCCCAACATTAAAGTATAAGCAATGCTGGGGTTACTTTGCGTGGTTACGCGATACTCCCGCTATTGAAAATTGTGTGTTGGGACTGTTGAAAAGATTTACCCTACAAACTGCATGCCAGCACTTAGCTACGACAGTGGTATTTACATACCTATGTGTGCACATACATGCTAGTATGCCAAACAATTATACATGTAACAGACATGTAAATGTTAGTGCCTGCATTATAGAATTACCCCCCCCCCCCCCAAGTGTATAGATTTAAGGTCCCTTTTGAGCTTGAGGTCCAAAAATGGCCATCCAGTGCCCCCTTCCCGCCCCCAGATTGGCCCTGGCCTGGAAAGTGACTTCAGGTGCTATATTTTATGATCCAAAAGTAGCAGAACTGTGTGACAGTTCTGGCTGCTACAACCAGAGGGGTGCAGACTGCGGAAGAAGAAGCAAACCCAATACAAAGAGACTGCAAAGGTGCATGCCATAGAGGACAGATGCCCAAAGACATTTTTAAAGCTAACTCCTTTTCACCCTCCATTCTTGAGCTCCTCATTCCCTCCCCCAGGCAATCACTTTCTCACCCCCAAAACCTCATTCCCCCCTCCCTGAGCAAATCCCCTTCTCACCCCTAGGTCCTCATCCCCACCACCCACCCCAGAGCCAATACCTTTCTCATTCCCAACTAATTTCCCTCTCACTCCCCAGCCCCTTGTCAGCTCTGGGTTCCTTTTTACCTCACAAACTGATCCCCTACCCCATTCGACGACAGGGAGATAGTAGCGGTACGCTTTTGGTTTTTATTTTGCTAAAGAAACCTTTCCTGTGATTGTAAAGCACACATTGCTTTTTTTAAAAGCACACATTGCTTTAATCGTTGCAAGTCTGTTACGTACGGTGTGAATGAATCATCCATGTATAATAAAAACAAAGAAAAAATAGCCACCACTTAGCTGGAAAGAAACTGGACAGACAGTCTGGACTTACAATTTCTATAGAAGTACTGGAAAATTGAGGGAAGGGCTAGAGAAACACCTGGTATTTGGGAGCAGGGCTCATCCGACCTCAGCCCTCCCCTTCCTGCCCAGCTCTCAGGCTCAAAATAAAAGGAAGTGGAAAAGAGCTGCCATTGTGTGGGAAGAATGGAGGTGGATTGAAGGTCAGCAGATCTGGCGCTGACAACATCCTCACAAACCCTGTGCCTCCAACCCAAGACACCAAACCATCCTCCCTGAGGCAGAAATATAGGATGTTCCTGAAAAAATGGGTATCAAGACAGACAATACACAATAGATTGAGGAGCTGCACGGGTAACATGAGGAAAGAGTTATTATCTACAGAATAACATTAATCAGTATCCACAAAAAGGGAGGCTGTGCAGGTAACACAGGGAAAGGGTATTACTGAATAGAGCAGTGGTTCTCAACCAGTCTTCTGTTGTGACACTCTTGACAGGCAACATTCAAGTGTGTGACACACTGAACACTAAAATTCACAGCTAAACAAAAAAAAAAAAACCCTCCTAATTATTTTGTGAAAAATGATGCAAAGGAAATATAAAATCATCTTAAATAGAATTTACTTGGTTTTATAAACTATTGTTAAAATTAAGGGGCCCTTTTACTAAGCTGTGGTAAACACTAATACATGCTTATTGCAGGTTAAAAATCACTACTGCAAGTCGCACTGAGGGGTCCCCTCACACGCTTCCCACACGTGCATGTGTTTTTAGCGTTAGGGTGTGTTTGAAGGAGGAGAGTAGGTGTGTTCAGCGCTAATTGGTTAGCGCAGCTGTATGGCCACTCGTTAACCGATTAGCATGTGGTTAGTGCAGCAGCCCTTACCGCCTAGAAAATAGGTGTCGGTAAGGGCTCCTATGCTAATGGACACAAGCTAATTGGGAAATTAGCGCAAGGCCATTAATTGGGGAAATAGGGCATGCAGCCATTTTACAGCTCTGCTAGAAGTGGCCTCAGCACACGGGGAAACCCACACGCTAATCATAGTACAGCTTAGTAAAAGGACCCCTAAAATTGATACATTTTTCTTCAAAGAAGTTTCAATCTTCATTTACTTTATCAGTGAGAAATTTTGGACTGGCGTGTTGCATACAGTTTTTCCATATGGGATTGAATAGTAGGACAATTCACAAAAAAACTTACTGTCCACATAATAAAACTCGCATCCATTTATACTCCAATTAGAGTCTATACAACTCATCATACAAAACAAATATATTTTCAAATTCTGGTGTCTCCTTAGTAATAGCAACACAAAATCCTTCTACTGCCAGATATTGTGAAAGTAACACAAAACCCTGCAAATATGCTACTTGGAAACTCTGTAGCAAAGAGAACGGCAGCATTTCCATTTGACACTGGTTGCAGCAGTTTTTATTTTTTTATTTGTTACATTTGTACCCTGTGTTTTCCCACTCATGGCAGGCTCAATGCGGCAATGGAGGGTTAAGTGACTTGCCCAGAATCACAAGGAGCTGACTGTGCCTGAAGTGGGAATTGAACTCAGTTCCTCAGGACCAAAGTCACCACCCTAACCACTAGGCCACTCCTTCACTCAATCATTGGGGCTAGTTGAGAAGCAGAAATAGGGGCCAGTTATGGAGATCTCAAGTACCTGATTCTCTAGATCTCTGATTTTCCCAGCTTGTAGTCACAGATGATGGTTGTTAAAGAAAAGTACAGGCTTGCTATTTATTCCAAAAGGGATGGGACTTGATATACAGTCCGTTCTCACTATTTGCTGGGGTTAGTTTCCTAGAAAACCCCGTGAATACCTTAAACACGAATACAGAACCATTGATCCTATGGGAAGCTGCCAAGGAGGGGCAGGGGGGGCAAAATTCCCCAGACCCGGGCCTCCAAGGGCCTCTCTCCTTCTCCTGCTCCCAGGCTGCCGGCGCCACAGTCCCCACCTGCCTACCCTCAGCTCCATCGACAGCCCCCTTCTGTCTGCCACTGGGCCCCCTGCATTAAAAAAAAAAATCTCTAATCGGCAGCGCCAGCAAGCAGCGCCTCATGTCTGTGTGAAATCGGCAGATCACCTCGGGCCTTCCCTCACTGTGTCCCACCCTCATCTGATGTAACTTCCTATTTCTGTGAGGGGGGGGCACAGTGAGGGAAGGCCCGAGGAGAGGCGATCTGCCACTTTCACACAGACGTGAGTTGCTGCTCGCTGGTGCTGCCGATTAGAGATTTTTTTTTTTAAACAGGGGCCCCAGTGGCAGACAGAAGGGGGCTGTCGATGGAGCTGAGGGTAGGCAGGTGGCGACTGGGGACTGTGGTGGTGGCGGCCTGGGAGCAGGAGAGGGAGGTGACAGTAGTAGCTATTGGGGGGGGGGGGGTGGCGGCAGGGGCCCCAGGGAAAGTGAGGCTGTACAGGTAACACAAGAAAAGATATTACTGTATAGAGTAACATTAATTGGTTCCCAGGGAGAGGGAGGCTGCAAAGGTAACATGAGGAAAGAGCTATTAATATACAGAATAATATTAATCAGTATCCACAGAAAGGGAGGCTGTACAGGTAACACAAGGAAAGGCTATTACTGTACAGAGTAACATTAATCAGTAGGGACTGTGAGGCTACACAAGTAATACAGGGGAAGGGTATTACTGTATAGAGTAGCATTAAACCCAGGGAATGTGAGGCTGCACAAGTAATGCAGGGAAAGGGCTATTAATCTACAGCAACATTAATCGGTACCCAGGGAGAGTGAGGCTGTCAGGTAACACAAGGAAAGGGTATTACTGTACAGAGTAACATTAATCAGTAGGGACAGTGAGGCTACATAAGTAATACGGGGAAAGGGTATTACCGTATAGAGTTACATTAATTGGTACCCAGGGTGAGTGAGGCTGTACAGGTAACACAGGGAAAGGGCTGTTAATCTATAAAGTAAAAGTCAATACCCATGGAGAGGGAGGATGCACAGTTAATACACGGAAAAGGGTATTCATCAGTAGAGTAACATTACTCAGTAGCCAGGGAAAGTGAAACTTTGGAGGTAACAAAGGGAAAGAGGTATTAATCTATAGTGTAATATTAATCAGGCTGTTCAGGTATAACACAGGGAAAAGGTATTCATCTGCCCATGTCCCTATCTCCTTGCAGAAGTTCTTTGCTATTGCTAGTTCTACAAGCCTGACATGTCCCATCCAGCTGCTGTACAGTCTTTGGTTGGCAACTGCAGAGCAGGGATGGAATGACCATTTGGGCAACCAGGCAGTGACTGAGCGCCCAGTGCAGTTGGGGGGCCCAGTACATCCTCCTCAAATGTTCGCCATACCTCTCCCCTCTATCCCCCCTCTCCTCATTTACCTCAAAAGTTTGTTTCTCTGTACAAGGCCCTGCCTGTCCGCCACGGACCGGAAACTTCTCTCTGCCGTGGACCACCCCTTTCTCATGTAACTTCCTGCTTCCGCAAGGGTGGGCTGTGGCAGAGTGGTTCCGGTCAGCAGCAGGCAGACAGCCAGGACCCCTATACAGAGAGAGGGACTTTGAGGTAAACATGAGGGGAGAGATCCAGATCCAGGGACAGAGAGGAGAGAGGGGTAGATGTTGGCCTTGGGAAGGGAGAGGGATGTTGGACCTGGGGAATGGAGGGAGAAGGCAGAGATGGTGCATTGAGGGGGGAGAGAAAGAATGAGAGGAAAAGATGTTGCATCTGGGGGGAAGGGGGAAAGATGTTGGATCTGGGAAGGGGGAGAGATGTGAAAACCCAGGGGAGGAGGGGGGAGAGATATGGGACCCAGGACCCCCTTATTGCCCTGGGCCCAGATCTCTGTCAGTCTGCCCCTGCTACAGAGTTTTGGATACCAGTCATGCTCAGGGAGCAGACAGTAAAAAGTCAAGCAAAATAATACATAAACACTGGAGGTCAGCAACCTCTGCTGCCCTTGTGCCAAGAAATTGCACTGCTGTTAGTAAGCTGTTTGTACATAGGTGGTTCTAACTTGATGAAATCACACTGGGGGCAGTCTCCTTTGATATGGACTGCTGCTGAGGACAGAGAGAGCAGCCCTCTCCAATTTTGTAAGTCACGGGGACAGAGGGCTGCCATGGCTGTCCACCTCTTTAGCTGCTAATCTTGCCACATGCAGGGGCACGCTCATTACCAATGCCAGCGCCACATGTATAATCAAAGCTAGCAAGCTAACTGCTTGTCTCAGGCACCACCGGCTCAGCAGAGATAGTCTGTGAATTCTGCAGCGATTTGGGGGTTGCTGACCTCTGATCTACACCAGAACTGGGCTCTTCATCCACAGAGGGCAAGCAAGTTAACACATCAAGCCATCCAGAGTGGACGGCTACTTGGGCCAACCCACAGTACAGGTCTGCCGTACATTTCTGGTGAGACGTCATTTAGAGTATTGTGTACAATTCTGGAGACTGTCCTTTCAAAAAGATATAAAGAGGAATGCGTCTGCCTGGAGATTACTACTACGCATACTGTGTATGCTAATACTAATTGTATTGTACGTTTTGCAAATGTTTATTGTTAGCCACATTGAACCCAAACTTGTTTAGGACAATGCGGGATATAAATGTCATAAATAAATGGCCAATGAATGAGTAGCCTAGTGGTTAGCACAGTGGGCTGAGAATCGAGAAGGGTGGGGGGGTCACTGTGGCTCCTTGTGTCCTTGACAAGGTGGAAAAAAAGAGGAGATAAATCGACTAAAGACAATCCAATTGCAATAACAAGCAATCTGTAATACTGTATTCATCAACCAGAGTTCATGGCACAAATAAAAGGACTCGACACGGCCGTGTTTCGGCAAATGAAGCCTGTATCAGGAGTAACACAGTTCTAAAAAAGTGGCACCAACAGGAATTACTAATCATTTCTATAGCACTACTGGACAAATGCAGGTACTTACTCTGTCCCTAGAGGGCTCACAATCTAAGTTTTGTATCTGAGGCAATGGAGGGTTAAGTGACTTGCTCAAGATCACAAGGAGCGGCAGTGGGAATTGAACCCGGGTCACCAGGATCAAAGGCCATTGCTCTAACCATTAGGCTACTCCTCCATGCCACCAAATAAGGAGTTAATCTGGGAGCATTTACCGCCTCCTGTTTAGGACGCACTAATTACTCTCACCTTACTGCAACTAATTGGAATTGGTGAGGAACGATTTGGAACAGCCAGACTGGACTACTGCCTCTTAGGTGGCTGCTGGAAAATGCTTTTCAGTTGTGGTGGTGCTTGTCCCTGCAGGATGCTCTGGACAATGACACATGTAGCTGGTATCTCTGGTGGATGTGTCACTCGCAGATCCTACCGCTGACACCATTTGTCATGCTAAAGCTTCCAAGAATAACACTGTGCTGAGTCCGTGCTCTGCTTGGCGGGTGAAGCTTCTAGCAATAACTGAAAAAAAAAAATCAGGAGATGACACATCTCCCAGAGGTACCAGCTATATGCAAGTCACTGTCCAGAGAGCATCCTGTGACCATAGACAAGCACCACCATATGTGAAAAGCATTTTCCAGCAGCCATTTAAGTGAGCAATAGTTAGGACTGGCTGCTAAAAATCATTCATCACTAACCCCCTATCGAGTCCTTTTACTTGTGCCATGAACCCTGGCTGATGAATATAGTATTAGAGACTGCTTGTTATTTCAATTGGTCTGTCTTTAGTGGAATGATCACCTCACTTCTCCACCTTGTGGTCTACATGGGGACTCTACCCTTCTTCTACATATTTACTCATTGTAACCTTGGGCAGGTCATTTAACCCTCCGTTGCCCCAGGTACAACAACTTAGATTGTGAGCCCGCTAGGGACAAGAAAATACCTACTGTAGCTGTTGTATCACAAAGGCAGTAAATAAAAATCAAAGAGTATATGGAGACAGACTTAAAGATCTGGATATTTATTTTGGAAGAGATGAGATATGATAAACACATATAAAGACCTCTGCAGTATAAATGCACAGAACATAAGTCTTTTTCAATTAAAGGAAACTCTGGAATGAAGGAGCACAGGATGAAGGTGACAGAGAATGGATTTAGGAGTACATAATCTAAGGAAATATTTCTTTACAAAAAAGCTGGTAGATGTATGTAACAGCCTCCCAGTGGAGGTAAGGACTGTATCTGAATTCAAGAGAGCATAGGAAAAGCACAGAGAATCTTGAAGGGATAGGAAGGGACAGAGATTAGTAGCTGGTATGGATGAGTAGAATGCATAGGCCATATGGTCTTTATCTGCTTCTTAGAGGATAATGGGATTTGGGTCATCTTAATCTGTCTAAAGCATAAAGTGACAATTCCAAGGAGATTCTTCCAGCAGAAGCATCAGCTGTTGAGGGAAACCTCACAGCAGCTGCAGTCCCAGCCTCTCTCAGTAGGAGGCAATATAGCATATGTTCCAGGAAAATTGGCTATGGAGGAGATGGAGGATTATGGGGTGGGGGGGCAGTAAATATTATTTCAGCCTCTTCTTTCTCTCCTTTCCATATTTGGAGGGTATTTATTCTTGTTCCTTATTCCGTACCTATACATGATGGCACAGGGGCCTCTTTTTCTGTGTATTTGTATGACGCTACACATGTTTTACTAATATCTCCATAACTAGATAAAATGTGCCATAGTGGGTCAGCCCAAAGGCCTAGCATCCTGTCTCTGACAAGCTGGAAGTATGCACCAGGATCCAAAAGAGTAGATCCAATCCTTGGCCCTCACTCTCAGGGGTAAAAAGTGGCTTTTTTAAAGTCTCCATGGCTTATAATAGGTTATGAACTTGACCCCCAGTAACTTGTCTTAACTCCCTTTTAAACCCAGCTACACAGCTTCCGGTAACTAATTCCACAGTTTAGTTATGTGTTGACTGAAAAATACAAATTTGTTTTAAATCTGTTACCTGTTCATTTCCTGGAGTGTCTCTTAATCTAAGCACTATTTGAAAGGCGAACTAAGAATATATAAATCAGAGGGATATAAATGCTTTTTAAATAAATAAACCATTCCTTATTTATCCCTTCCACCCTGCTCATGATTTTATAAGCCTTTCTCATATCCCCTCTGTCATAGCTGCTCTTCCCTCCTACACACGTAAACATGCACAAACATGCTAACAAGTTCAGAAAACGTTTTTCAATTATAACATTCACCTACTTCCGCTCTCATTTGGTGAAGCAGGTTCATTTAATTTTCATTTTACACACTCACCCTTCACCGTGACGGAAGAAGGGGAATGAGGCCATCAGACAGTCTCAGGCAGCTTCATATCTCAAAGGAAGCAGACACTGGGACCGGATGGTTTTCCTCATGGATTTTGTGGGAGCAGCAATAACTTCAAGAGGCTGCCCCTGCTACCTGCCAGTGAAACAAAACTTGAAAGGAAATTGCTTGACCTTGGAAACTAAGGTGTCTTAAATACAGGGCACCTCCAATTAAATACATATGACACACTGTGAACATACCCACACTCTTTATATATAATGCCATTTAAATAACAGGGGAGTGGGAATCTGGAACAGAATGGGCAGGTTTACACATTTCCCCAGTCAGCATGGTCTGGACAGAAATTCCGGTCCATCATGCACTGTGGTATATTTCCAAATACAAATAGTTGTTCACCTTAAGAAATATATACTTGATTTTTTAATCACACTCCATGGGGACAGACATGTTTTTTAAAATCCTCACAGGTGAGACAACATAATGAAAGACCAGCTTGAATGTTGGGCACTGATGTTTTGTTGCCAAATGTGGCCTGCTACCCTCCAGGGTTGTGGTCCAGGTGAATTATTTTTACAGAAGACTGGGAAGTTTTTCAGCAGGACCCCATAGGCTCTTGAGAGCATGACTGATTAAGTACCATGTCCTTTTTAACATCCTGCTTACAAGTGATCAGTTCAACATCAGGATCAAGGTCCTCCCCTCTGGGGGGTGATTGAAATACACTGCTGAGCTGGGTTTAGTGCTTTAAAAAAAAAAAAAAACATTTCTTGTGAAAATAGAAGCTGCACTTCTGCTCTCTGTACCTGCTTTCTCCTCCCTCTTGGGTCATTCTTCTTGTCCTGCAATGTGCTGAACTGGCTCTGATGTTATCCCAAAGAGAAGGCACTGAGGTATGTTGGCTATCAAATATAGGGAATGGTGCAGAAGCACTGACTGCAGTCCCTGCCTCTCCCAGTGGGAGGCAGCAAAGGTAGTAATGGCTCCAGAGAACTGATCACAGAGAAGCTACCGGTTCCTGCAATCTCAGCCTCTCCCAGCAACAGGAACTAGATTTTGTAGAAGGGGAAAGATGCACAAATGCTGGGTGTTGGAGGAGAAGGGGGTGGGGGTTCACATTTAGTCCATTTAAATTATAATATGGAAAGAATCTTGCATCCACTGGTCCCGGGAGTTGCGGGGCTGTGCCAGGCTGAGCGGGTGCAGCAAGGGATCTCCCTTCCTAATGTCCGGGCTGGGCTGGTCCGTCTCCAAGTCCTCCTCCTCATCAGAGAAGCCATTCTCAGCAGCATAGGAGCCCTCGGAGTGTACAGAAGAGGACATGTCCTGGAAGAGACCCTTGTACTCCTGGATGGACTCGTAGAGAGACCAGAGCTGACAAAGGAGAGACATGTCTAGCTGCCGAAGACCCACCTGTGTGAAGGGAAGCAAGAAGAGGTCCTCATCTTCCAAAGATAAGATCTGCTCAGCATTATCAGTTAACAGTTAGGTTTTGAGCAGCTTCTAACATATCTGAAGAATGCTTATGTAGTGGTTGGTTCAATGTGTTCACACAAGAAAGCGGGAAGCGAAGAAAGGCTGGAAAAACAACGGGATCGACACTTTTCTATGTGAAGGAGATTCAGACCTATGCCGTAGCAAATGCTTCGCTCTTTGTCGAAGCACTTTCGCGCCACGTTGCAATAGCGTTTTCTATTGTGCATCGTTCATGCATGCATGGTCTCTTTAAAGACCATTGAGCGATTTTCAACTTTGCTGCATAATTCCCCCTTTTTTTTGCATGATATTACCAGACTCCTGAGGCAGGCACATCCATGCCGAAACGTAGTGCCGTGTCGAGTCTTGAGCTCTATGTATTTTTATATGCACTTTTGATATATCGCAACAATAAATTTCATTTGTTGATCCCGTTGTTTGTCCAGCCTTCCTTCGCTTCCCACTTTCTTGTGTGCTGCTATTTTCCCACGGGACTTTTGGGTTCAGTTACCTTTTGGTTCAATGTGTGCACAGGGATGAAAAGTTTTGTGAAACAGGTTTGCACAACATAAAAGTTCAAGCTTAAAATTCACTCTAGTGCAAGAGTTCTCAAACCAGTCCTTGAGACACACCCCGCCATTCAGGTTGTCAGGATATCCACAATGAATATGCATGAGAGAAATCTGCATGAAATAGCGCCAGTGCATGCAAATCCATCTCATTCATAGTCACTGTGGATATCCTGAAAACCTGACTGGCTGGGTATACTTTAAGGACTGGGTTGAGAAACACTGCCTGAAAACTTGATCAGTGAAAAGCTGAAAGGTGCAGAAAATCCACTATGTTTTAACTGTCTTTTCTTCTGAAGTTACTGCAGAATGGAATTTTTTTTTTTTTAATCCAGGGATGTGTTTGGGTTCCTGCATAGATCTCTAAGCTCCCTTTCTCCCCAAACTACCTCATTGCAGTGCAGGCTCTGGATCCTATTTTCCATTGTGCTTGGAAAATAAAGAAAATGTAAACACAGGACTGAGGATACAGATAAGAACCCTAAAGATGAACTGTCAGTTATCAGCAGAGGAACATCTTGAAGAACTCTTGCCAGAAAAAGAAACACCCCTGACTCTGAAAAAGACCTATCATGTCACTGGATGCAAAATGTATGTGTGAGGGGTGGGGAGACCTAGTGGTTAAGTGTAATGAGATGGAAAACTGGGTTCAAACCCTACTTCTCTCACTAGCACAACTTTCTTCCCACTGCTTCAGACTGTAAGCTCTACACAGAAAGAACTCATAGTACAGGGACCCTGGCTTCCAACACTCCTATTAATGACTAAATAAAAAATATATGGGCTGATATTCAAAGGTAATTATGCAAATGCTGGTGGCCAGCAAACATATAACTTCTTTATCCATACATTTTTTTAAAAAATAGGCAGATCACAGCAGGTTGTCTAAATCGCTCAAGGGCCCAATGCTATCCATATATTTGTGAGGTGGAGTGAGGGAAGTCACACTGAATATACAAACTGAGCTGAGAGTGGTGCTTAACTTAAAATTACTACACTGGCTGAAAATCCAGCCCATAACATTACTTTAGTTTATAACTACTAGGTAACTTGTGGCTCACTGGCACTGCCAGCAGAATAGATCTTCCTCTTTTTGGACCAGCTGGAAACTGCAGATGTTGCAAAGTGATATTCATAGCACTGGAAAGGGGATGTGGGGTGGAAGGGGGGGGTGGGTAGGAAGAGAGATTCTCAGCATTACTCAACAGTGACATCTAGAGGTCTGTCATAGGATCCATGTTAGCCATTTGAGGGAGCAGCTGACTACTACTACTACTACTACTACTTATTGAGATGGGGGGGGGGGGGGGGGGGGAGAGAGGTGGTTGGAGACAGAAAATAGGATGAACACCCCAGGATGATTATGAATGAAGGCTCATGGCACCATAGCCATGAATCTCTTAATAAAGGCAGTTAATAAATCCCAATAAATAAATATCCCAACACTGGCTGGCTCCAATTGACACAGAAGCCCGAAACAGCAGGAGGAAATTGGCAGGCTAAAAGACAAATACTAAATGCAATAATCTGAAGTATAAAGCAAGGATAAAAGTTTACCATTTCCTTGCGAAGGATGGCCAAGGCCGCGTCCAGGTTGATGGGCTTGCGGCGGACCAGCTTCTCCGGGGGCATCCTGGACTTGCTCAGGTCATCTTGGATGCGTGATTTCTTGCTATACACCTTCTCTATCTCCCTCCAGGACCCTCCACTGGAGTTGAGGATCCCGCTCAGCCCCTTGGGGAGTGGAGGCAGGCCCTCAATGGGGCAGATGCTGGCCTGAGGCTGCGGCAGCCCATTCATGGTGCTTCCCCCCAGCCACAGCCCCCTACAGGAAGAAATTTTTAAGAATAATAATTCTGGTGCATTGAAAAAAGTATAGCATATGGAACCTGGCAAGCTCCTGTGGAAGGGATCAGAAACTTGGCATTGCCTAGTGGGTTACAAAGGAGTCTTCTGCATTGTTGGGACCTCCTGGCACCTCTGGCAAGGACACGGGGGGGGGGGGGGATGTCTCTCAACCCTAATGGATCAGAACTGTGCTTAGCAGAGATCCCCATGCAGACACACACAGGACCTTTCTGTCAGCCCCTTACTCAGCAGCTCCCGTCCCCTTTAATAAAGAGCCCAGATCAGCCCAAGATCCCCTTCACATACAATCTTCCGGTCCCCCCTCCAGCATCCCGGTGCTGCCCATCGGTCTGGGCACCCACCCACTCTTCCCTCCCCCTCAGGCTGTTGGGTTGGGAGAAATCTCTGCAGCAGAGAGTTTATCTCACGCCTTGCTGTCTTCGGAAGACATTTAAAGCCCTCACATGGCTTTCATTTCCTGCAGGATAAGCTCTCGCTGTCTCTGGACCGGTAGCACACCCCCACGATCCAGCCGGCAGACTGTGGCAGAAGATCCCTTTGTCTGCTGCTGCCACACCTCGAAGGGACCCACCTCCCCTGCACACCCTGCGCAGTCTCAGCAGAGGGGATTTAAAGTGGCCACACCGGAGGGGCCGACTTAAAAGGGCAACAGCAACACTGCAGGGGTTTAGGGAGGGAAAACATGTGGATTTAAACAGGGACAGGGAGGGTGATGGTCTTTAGAGAGGCAAAAGGGGGGGGGGAGGAGTGGAGAGAAAGAAGATATAAACCCTGTCTCTTCCTTAAAGATCAACAAAAATAAGAATTAAAAGAGCTATGCTGAGCAGGGAGAGGGGTGAGTAACCCTCATCTCTTGATTGAACAGATGGGCCATAAATCTGATACACAGAATGTCCTCCTTGTGCTTCTCAAACACAGCAGCTCTGCAGTCAGACTGTGTCCAGCTTGGAAGGGGATTGGGGGGGGGGGGGGGGGGATAAGGGGATTTTGCTGTCTCACACTGGGAAATTGGGTTACCCACTGTTACACAGTGCGTTTTCTCTAGTGAAAAATGCCAGACCACCCTTCAGGGATGGGGTGATCACTAGAGATCCACCCCACAATAGCCAGACCCTCTGCAACCTGTCACAGAATCTATGACAAGGCAGAATTGGTGTGTAGAGCCTGAGCTCTTTCATTAAAACCTGGGGTCCATGGGTCAATTTTAGCAGACAATGGAAAAGGTGCCGGTACTCAGTACCCCCAAGTACCCCCTCAAAAAAGCCCTGGTTACACCAGAAGGGATTTTGTTCTATTTCCATAGTGGGGAATGGGTGCTGGGAGCAAGCAATGGGTCAATGAGTCATGGGTCAGATGGGTTGGGAAGGGGTGGGTCATGGGTCTGTATATTCAAAACATGACCTTGTAAAAGTAGGGTCCTACCTATAAGCTCAGTTTCAAATATTACTTCAGAGTTATCTATTAACAGTGAATGGGAATGGTGTTCCCATAGTTAGCAAGGCAGGCAGAATGCATGGGAAAGGTATTCTCCTAATTAAATAGTTACAGAAAGCGAATGCTACATACCTGTAGAAGGTATTCTCCGAGGACAGCAGGCTGATTGTTCTCACTGATGGGTGACGTCCACGGCAGCCCCTCCAATCGGAATCTTCACTAGCAAAGTCCTTTGCTAGCCCTCGCGCGCCCGCGCGCACCGCGCATGCGCGGCCGTCTTCCCGCCCGAAACCGGCTCGAGCCGGCCAGTCCAGTATGTAGCAAGACAATACTCTTAAGGGAAGACACAACTCCAAAGGGGAGGCGGGCGGGTTTGTGAGAACAATCAGCCTGCTGTCCTCGGAGAATACCTTCTACAGGTATGTAGCATTCGCTTTCTCCGAGGACAAGCAGGCTGCTTGTTCTCACTGATGGGGTATCCCTAGCCCCCAGGCTCACTCAAACAACAACCATGGTCAATTGGGCCTCGCAACGGCGAGGACATAACAGAAATTGACCTAAAAAAATTTACCAACTAACTGAGAGTGTAGCCTGGAACAGAACAAACAGGGCCCTCGGGGGGTGGAGTTGGATCCTAAAGCCCAAACAGGTTCTGAAGAACTGACTGCCCGAACCGACTGTCGCGTCGGGTATCCTGCTGCAGGCAGTAATGGGATGTGAATGTGTGGACAGAAGCCCACGTCGCAGCTTTGCAAATTTCTTCAATGGAGGCTGACTTCAAGTGGGCTACCGACGCAGCCATGGCTCTAACATTATGAGCCGTGACATGACCCTCAAGAGCCAGCCCCGCCTGGGCGTAAGTGAAGGAAATGCAATCTGCTAGCCAATTGGATATGGTGCGTTTCCCTACAGCCACTCCCCTCCTATTGGGATCAAAAGAAACAAACAATTGGGCGGACTGTCTGTGGGGCTGTGTCCGCTCCAGGTAGAAGGCCAATGCTCTCTTGCAGTCCAATGTGTGCAGCTGACGTTCAGCAGGGCAGGAATGAGGACGGGGAAAGAATGTTGGCAAGACAATAGACTGGTTCAGATGGAACTCCGACACGACCTTTGGCAAGAACTTAGGGTGAGTGCGGAGGACTACTCTGTTATGATGAAATTTAGTGTAAGGGGCCTGGGCTACCAGGGCCTGAAGCTCACTGACTCTACGAGCTGAAGTAACTGCCACCAAGAAAATGACCTTCCAGGTCAAGTACTTCAGATGGCAGGAATTCAGTGGCTCAAAAGGAGGTTTCATCAGCTGGGTGAGAACGACGTTGAGATCCCATGACACTGTAGGAGGCTTGACAGGGGGCTTTGACAAAAGCAAACCTCTCATGAAGCGAACAACTAAAGGCTGTCCTGAGATCGGCTTACCTTCCACATGGTAATGGTATGCACTGATTGCACTAAGATGAACCCTTACGGAGTTGGTCTTAAGACCAGACTCAGACAAGTGCAGAAGGTATTCAAGCAGGGTCTGTGTAGGACAAGAGCGAGGGTCTAGGGCCTTGCTGTCACACCAGACGGCAAACCTCCTCCAATGAAAGAAGTAACTTCTCTTAGTGGAGTCTTTCCTGGAAGCAAGCAAGATACGGGAGACACCCTCTGGCAGACCCAAAGAGGCAAAATCTACGCCCTCAACATCCAGGCCGTGAGAGCCAGGGACCGGAGGTTGGGATGCAGAAGAGCCCCTTCGTCCTGCGTGATGAGGGTCGGAAAACACTCCAATCTCCACGGTTCTTCGGAGGATAACTCCAGAAGAAGAGGGAACCAGATCTGACGCGGCCAAAAAGGAGCAATCAGGATCATGGTGCCTCGGTCTTGCTTGAGTTTCAACAAAGTCTTCCCCACCAGAGGAATGGGAGGATAAGCATACAGCAGACCCTCCCCCCAGTCCAGGAGGAAGGCATCCGATGCCAGTCTGCCGTGGGCCTGAAGCCTGGAACAGAACTGAGGGACTTTGTGGTTCACTCGAGATGCGAAGAGATCCACCAAGGGGGTGCCCCACGCTTGGAAGATCTGGCGCACCACTGTGGAATTGAGCGACCACTCGTGAGGTTGCATAATCCTGCTCAGTCTGTCGGCCAGACTGTTGTTTACGCCTGCCAGATATGTGGCTTGGAGCACCATGCCGTTCCGGCGAGCCCAGGTCCACATGCTGACGGCTTCCTGACACAGGGGGCGAGATCCGGTGCCCCCCTGCTTGTTTACATAATACATGGCAACCTGGTTGTCTGTCTGAATTTGGATAATTTGGTGGGACAGCCGATCTCTGAAAGCCTTCAGAGCGTTCCAGATCGCTCGTAACTCCAGAAGATTGATCTGTAGATCGCGTTCTTGGAGGGACCAGCTTCCTTGGGTGTGAAGCCCATCGACATGAGCTCCCCATCCCAGGAGAGACGCATCCGTGGTCAGCACTTTTTGTGGCTGAGGAATTTGGAAGGGACGTCCCAGAGTCAAATTGGTCCAAATCGTCCACCAATACAGGGATTCGAGAAAACTCGTGGACAGGTGGATCACGTCCTCTAGTCCCCCAGCGGCCTGATACCACTGGGAGGCTAGGGTCCATTGAGCAGATCTCATGTGAAGGCGGGCCATGGGAGTCACATGAACTGTGGAGGCCATGTGGCCCAGCAATCTCAACATCTGCCGAGCTGTGATCTGCTGGGACGCCCGCACCCGGGAGACGAGGGACAACAAGTTGTTGGCTCTCGTCTCTGGGAGATAGGCGCGAGCCGTCCGAGAATCCAGCAGGGCTCCTATGAATTCGAGGTTCTGCACTGGAAGAAGATGGGACTTTGGGTAATTTATCACAAACCCCAGTAGCTCCAGAAGGCGAATAGTCATCTGCATGGACTGCAGGGCTCCTGCCTCGGATGTGTTCTTCACCAGCCAATCGTCGAGATATGGGAACACGTGCACTCCCAGCCTGCGAAGTGCCGCTGCTACCACAGCTAGGCACTTTGTGAACACCCTGGGCGCAGAGGCGAGCCCAAAGGGTAGCACACAGTACTGGAAGTGGCGGGTGCCCAACTGAAATCGCAGATACTGTCTGTGAGCTGGCAGTATCGGGATGTGTGTATAGGCATCCTTCAAGTCCAGAGAGCATAGCCAATCGTTTTGCTGAATCATGGGGAGAAGGGTGCCCAGGGAAAGCATCCTGAACTTTTCTTTTACGAGATATTTGTTCAGGGCCCTTAGGTCTAGGATGGGACGCATCCCCCCTGTTTTCTTTTCCACAAGGAAGTACCTGGAATAGAATCCCAGCCCCTCTTGCCCGGATGGCACGGGCTCGACCGCATTGGCGCTGAGAAGGGCGGAGAGTTCCTCTGCAAGTACCCTCTTGTGCTGGAAGCTGTAAGACTGAGCTCCCGGTGGACAATTTGGAGGGTTTGATGCCAAATTGAGGGTGTATCCTTGCCGGACTATTTGCAGAACCCACTGATCGGAGGTTATGAGAGGCCACCTTTGGTGAAAAGCTTTCAACCTCCCTCCGACTGGCAGGTCGCCCGGCACGGACACTTGGATGTCGGCTATGCTCTGCTGGAGCCAGTCAAAAGCTCGCCCCTTGCTTTTGCTGGGGAGCCGCGGGGCCTTGCTGAGTCGCACGCTGCTGACGAGAGCGAGCGCGCTGGGGCTTAGCCTGGGCCGCAGGCTGTCGGGAAGGAGGATTGTACCTACGCCTGCCAGAAGAGTAGGGAACAGTCTTCCTTCCCCCGAAAAATCGTCTACCTGTAGAGGTAGAAGCTGAAGGCTGCCGGCGGGCGAATTTGTCGAATGCGGTGTCCCGCTGGTGGAGAGACTCTACCACCTGTTCGACTTTTTCGCCAAAAATGTTGTCCGCACGGCAAGGCGAGTCCGCAATCCGCTGCTGGATTCTATTCTCCAGGTCGGCGGCGCGCAGCCATGAGAGCCTGCGCATCACCACACCTTGAGCAGCGGCCCTGGACGCAACATCAAAAGTGTCATAAACTCCTCTGGCCAGGAATTTTCTGCACGCCTTCAGCTGCCTGACCACCTCCTGAAAAGGCTTGGCTTGCTCAGGGGGAAGAGCATCAACCAAGCCCGCCAACTGCCGCACATTGTTCCGCATGTGCATGCTCGTGTAGAGCTGGTAAGACTGGATCTTGGACACGAGCATAGAGGAATGGTAGGCCTTCCTCCCAAAGGAGTCTAAGGTTCTAGCGTCCTTGCCCGGGGGCGCCGAAGCATGTCCCCTAGAACACTTAGCCTTCTTTAGGGCCAAATCCACAACTCCAGAGTCGTGAGGCAACTGAGTGCGCATCAGCTCTGGGTCCCCATGGATCCGGTACTGGGACTCGATCTTCTTGGGAATGTGGGGATTACGTAATGGCTTGGTCCAGTTCGCAAGCAATGTCTTTTTCAGGACATGGTGCAAGGGAACAGTGGACGCTTCCTTAGGTGGAGAAGGATAGTCCAGGAGCTCAAACATTTCAGCCCTGGGCTCGTCCTCCACAACCACCGGGAAGGGGATGGCCGTAGACATCTCCCGGACAAAGGAAGCAAAAGACAGACTCTCGGGAGGAGAAAGCTGTCTTTCAGGAGAGGGAGTGGGATCAGAAGGAAGACCCTCAGACTCCTCGTCAGAGAAATATCGAGGATCTTCCTCTTCCTCCCACGAGGCCTCACCCTCGGTGTCAGACACAAGTTCACGAACCTGTGTCTGCAACCTCGCCCTGCTCGACTCAGTGGAGCCACGTCCACGATGGGGGCGTCGAGAGGTAGACTCCCTCGCCCGCATCGGCGAAGCTCCCTCCGCCGACGTAGTCGGGGAGCCTTCCTGGGAGGTGGCCGCGGTCGGTACCGCACGCGGTACCGACGTCGGGGACCTCAACCTGGGCGATGGGCCAGCCGGCGCCACGCTCGACGGTACCGGAGGCGCAAGCACCGCCGGTACCGGAGGAGTAGGGCGCAACAGCTCTCCCAGAATCTCTGGGAGAACGGCCCGGAGGCTCTCATTTAGAGCGGCTGTAGAGAAAGGCTGTGAGGTCGATGCAGGCGTCGACGTCAGGACCTGTTCCGGGCGTGGAGGCTGTACCGGGCTGTCCAGAGCGGAGCGCATCGACACCTCCTGAACAGAGGGTGAGCGGTCCTCTCGGTGCCGATGCCTGCTGGGTGCCGAATCCCTCGGCGACCCAGAGCTCTCGGTGCCGACATGGGGAGGAGACCGGTGTCGATGCTTCTTCGATTTCTTCCGAAGCATGTCACCGGAGCTCCCCGGCACCGACGAGGAGGACGTCGAATCCATCCGTCGCTTCCTCGGGGCCGAGACTGAAGAAGGTCGATCTCGGGGGGGCTGTACCGCAGGAGCCCTCAGGGTAGGAGGAGACCCACCCGAGAGCTCACCGCCACCAGCAGGGGAATGGACAGCCCTCACCTGCACTCCACCCGATGCACCACCGTCCGACGACATCAGCAGACGAGGTCCTGGTACCACCGACGTCGATGCAGCTATCCGATGTCTCGGCGCCGATGCAGAGGCCCGATGCCTCGATGCACTCGATGCAGGGGCGGCCGAGGAAGATGGTCTGGACGCTGACGACGTCGATGCACTCGAAGATCCCGGTGCCGATGCCGACGAAGAGCCTGAGAACAACACGTTCCACTGGGCTAGTCTCGCTACCTGAGTCCGCCTTTGAAGAAGGGAACACAGACTACAGTTCTGAGGGCGGTGCTCGGCCCCCAGACACTGAAGACACGACGAGTGTCGATCAGTGAGCGAGATAACCCGGGCGCACTGGGTGCACTTCTTGAAGCCGCTGGAAGGCTTCGATGTCATGGGCGGAAAAATCACGCCGGCGAAATCAAAAGCCGAAATGGCGAAAATTGAAGCACCAAAAATTTAGAGGGAGAAAAAATCTCGACCGAGGCCGAAAAGAGGCCTACCCCGACGACGAAAGAAAACTTACCGGGGCAAAAAGCTGGAAGTACGGGGAGGATTGACACGAAACCCGGTCGAAGGGTTTCCGGAGCACTTCCCGACTAACAAAGCTTTCCCGAAGGAAAAAAAACACGCTCAAACAGAATTTGGACGCGCGAGGTCGACTTTCCGGGGCTCGACACGGCGAAAACACGACCGTACCGAGTGCGGACAAAAGAAGACTGGCCGGCTCGAGCCGGTTTCGGGCGGGAAGACGGCCGCGCATGCGCGGTGCGCGCGGGCGCGCGAGGGCTAGCAAAGGACTTTGCTAGTGAAGATTCCGATTGGAGGGGCTGCCGTGGACGTCACCCATCAGTGAGAACAAGCAGCCTGCTTGTCCTCGGAGAATTAATGTTCATGCTTTATATTCAATATATTGTGGGTCGATCGTGGATAGTGGATCACATAATCAGGTCATGGGCAGAGGCATAACCAGCCATCTGTTTTTCTTGGGGCGAGGGTGGGGCAGTAATAGACTGGGGTAGGGGCAAATGCATCACCTCCCCCCTCATTAAAAATAATGGGGGTCAGTATTCAAAGCAATTTAACAGGCCAGAAACAGCTCCTCGTCAGTTAAATCACCTGTTCAGGGCTAACCGCTAATTTTCAGCGGCACTTAACCGGTTAGTGCTGAACTAAAAACTGGCTATTTTGGGGGGTTTCTGGGGGCACAGTTGGCACTTAACCAGCCAGGTTAACCACATAAATAGGACTGCATAATAGTCAGTTCTAACTTTATGCGATAACCCATAGCTGGTTAAATGCTGAATATTGCAGTTAACTAGTTATGTGTGCACCGGCTCGGGAAACCTGGAAATTCAATGTTGTGCCAGGCCCAATATCTTTCTGGCAGTGATGCTGAAGCCTGTCAGCCAAGGAGGTTTGTTGCCAGAGCCAGCCCGTGTTGCCACAATACAGGAGAAGTTGGTGGCATGCTTCCATCCACTGGGACTCCTCAGGTACGTTTAATTTTTTATTTTTTTAAAATTTTGCTCACACCTTTTTCAGTAGTAGCTTAAGGTGAGTTACATTCAGGTACACTGGATGTTTCTCTGTCCCAGGAGGGCTCACAATCTAAGTTTGTACCTGAGGCAATGGAGGGTTAAGTGACTTGCCCAACATCACAAGCAGCAGCAATGGGATTTGAACTGGCCACTTCTGGAGTGCAAGACCAGTGCTATAACCACTAGGCCACTCCTCCACTCCATGTGCAAGAACTGAGCATGCAGAAGGAGTCTGGGCATTGGTGGCTGGAAGCACACTGCCAACTTCCTCTGTCCTGCAGCAACACAAGGAGGGGGTGGCTCTGGCAGCAGCTCTCTATAGTTGGTGGGTCTTTGGCATCACCACCAGCCTTTGAATGGATGCTGCAAGTTTTGGAGGGGTCTGAGCCCAAAGTGGGGGGGGGGGGGGGGCGCCCAGGCCCCTGATGCTTCTCCATGGCTATGCCACTGGTCATGGGTCCTTGGTTACCATGGCTCAAGAGTCAGCTTGCATAACCCATTGCTTGCTCTGGCATTCAGTAGCACATTAGGGAAAGGGAAATGGGACTTGATATACCGCCTTTCTGAGGGTTTTGCAACTACATTCAAAGTGGTTTACATATATTCAGGTACTTATTTTGTACCAGGGGCAATGGAGGGTTAAGTGGAAGGTTTCTTCTGTCTATTTCCCATATTGGGGAGGGCATCTCTCTGTCCCAGCCTGAGTGCTCAGCTGCTGTATCTCCCACACATTCACAGTCATGGGTACCCTTTCATTTCCCTTGAGTCTTCAAATGCCCACAGCTCCTAAATGGGTACCTGAGCTTTCATGTTCTACCATGCTAAAGCTGTACCCATCTCCTCATTAAGGCCTGCTGAAACCATAGCCAAACCCCAAGATTCACTGCTGGCTTCAGATATTCTCCTGATACGGCCCATCTGTTCCCAGGAAGTCAGATCTAGTGAAGTATGCAGTGTGACAAAGCAGACTTAATATTAAAGAATTTTTTTTTCTATTTTTTTTTTTAATCAAGGGCACCTAAAATCTTATTTTCCTTTCTCTGTTTTATTTTCTTTTATTTCTATTGATAACCTTTAAAAGTGGACTAACACGGCTACCACATCTCTCTACTCAAGTCCATTCCTGAAAACTATCTCCTCCACATAAAAAAAAAAGAAGTAATGAGCTAACCAACAATTGCCAGGTTACAGTTCTCAATTATGGTGGTTAGTCAAATATTACTGAGGCACTGAACCACATGCAAATGGTGGTGGTGGAGCTGAAGCTGAACTATCAATAATTCATTCTTGCACAGAGGAGTAGGAGGATAACCCTCTCGTGATCTCAGCAGGACTGCCAACCACCACCAGATCTGTGGGGTTTTGGTGGGGAAGTTTGGGGTAGAGCATCACAATCTCAGAGGGAGAAAAAGAATGGAGAGCACTCCGAGTACCCCACACACAATCCCCATCCATTGGCACAAAGAAGCCATAAATATGTCTCAGCTTTCCTTTGATTGTCATAGAGGGGGCAGATTTCCAAACACCACTAGACACCCAGTAACGCCACATAATATAGATGACATAGATAAAAATAGAAATGACCCAGAAATGGTGACTAGGGTTGTAACCACCACTCTGTGTAGGTTATCCCCTCTTCCCCAAAACACATACACATATAAGCACCTCCTGCTGCATTCACCCATAAAATCACACGGCCCGATAATGCTCATATCCATTAGTACGAGTGACTACTGAGAAAAGAGCATTGGTTTCCTATTACCCATAACACAACTTTTAAAATCTTGGTGCTTATCCATACAGTTCACTACTGAAGTTGACCAGTTTTCTTATTTCATCTCTTGATACCCTAATTCCACCTCTCAGGCACTGCATTCTTATTTATTTTTATTACATTTGTACCCCACACTTTCCCACTCATGGCAGGCTCAATGCGGCTTACATATTATATACAGGTACTTATTTGTACCTGGGGCAATGGAGGGTTAAGTGACTTGCCCAGAGTCACAAGGAGCTGCCTGTACCTGCAGTGGGAATTGAACCCAGTTCCCCAGGACCAAACTCCACCACTCTAACCACTAGGCCACTCCTCCACTCAACAAAATCAGCTAGTCATATCCTTATTCCACCATATTTGCTTAGACACCATTCACCAGTCCATTTACAGCATAACCAGACCTACACAGTGGATTTCATCACCATCTTATTTGTGATTAGAGACTTTTCAAGCGTTTAAGGAAGGTCTCAAAACATTCCTGTTTACGGACGCACTTGAGAACTAACCAGATCTTAAAACAGAGGAAATGGTGTGGCTTATTTAGCTGGAGCAGGAAAACACAGTCTTACCCTCTCTCTTTGTTGCTGAATTTGCAAACTCCAATTTTCTTTCATTATTGTACTTGTGTTTTATTACTGTAAACCTTTATGAAAGCATGGCCATTGGCTGTATATCAAATATAATTAAATGTGATTCTACTTCCCGGTCATTTCCTAAGAAGATGGTCCCAGGGGTTAATAAACCAAGCTATGTAAACCTGGGGATCTCAAATGACTCCTTGTCACTGCTGGTGCCCCGCTGTCCACCTGGGATTCAATGCTGTAAATCTCCATACTCTGTCCTAAGCCCCCCATCTACATTATCCTCCCATGACCACTTTCCCCCTCTACAGACCCCTCACAGCCTGCCTTGCAAACCTCTAATACACAATTCTGTCTGGCAATACTGAACATGAGGGCATTGGGTACAAATGTCAGTGACCACAGAACAAAATCAGCCCCCTCCCCTTCTTGCCTAGAGGGACAGGGCCTGTGAATATGCAGCCCCAGGCTTATTTGGTCCCCATGCTCATTTCTCTATGATTACAACCTCATGTAAAATGCATTGGAGGGGAAGGGGGCCAAACATCAGAGCTCACTAGATGGAGAAAGACCTTGGAGATGAATTGGAGGAGGGAGAATCAACATCAGAGGTCTAGACTGGGGTAGGACTGGAGGTCTAATAGGCAGAGGGTGACATTGGTGGTTCACAGGGTGGCAGACGTTTGCTGCACAGGCATTATTAAATTATTCTGTAGTATCTTCACAATACCGCAATCACCAGGGAAGAGCAAAATCCTGCACAGAAGTCAGACTGGATTCCTCCCCAAGAACCAAACCACATCTTCACCTTACAGACATTAAATTACAAGCATGTACAATGTAACCTCTGGTTGCACAAGTTATTGACATTAAAAACGCTTCTGACTCTGACACTCCAGCTTCAACCTTAAATTACTGCACAATGGAATCAGGAGAAAGGCTGCAATATAATTAATTCCATATATTCAAAACACAGTGCTGATAGCTTCAGGCAAGAACAAGGAGGCAAGAATGCAGTCTCAGTCCCACACTACCCTCTTCAATATCCACCACTAGAGAAACCCTCAGCTCCAGGACTGAAAACAAATTACTCAGAGATCCAATGCCTGCTGGACACATACTATCTGGTCATGACATCCTCTATCCCAGCGTTTTTCAAACAGTGTGCTGTGTGGCACATTGGTATGCCGCAGGAGTTGGGCCAGCTTAATTTGTAAAATCCAAGGAGTAGGGTAAATTGGCTCTTCTGAAAAACCAAGGAAGACGCTCATTCAAAAGGTGACAAGCGTCTCCCTTGGTTTTTCAGAAGAGCCAATTTACCCTACTCCTTGGATTGTATCTGGCTGACACAGGTAGGGACTGAACATTCCTCAATTTCTGTGTGGCTGTCCAGCTTAATTTGTGCCAGAATGGCGTACGTTTTCTTGTTTCTAGCGGTCAGTGGCAGGGAGCAGTGATTCATACAGCCTGCTCGCACCAACCCTGGAACCTTCTCTCTGATGCTTGCTTCCCATCTATGTGGAAGCAGGAAGTTACATCAAAGAGAAGGCTCCGGCATTGGCTCGAGCAGGCTGTATGAATTGCTGCTCCCTACCACAGACCACTAGAGAAGAAAACTTTTAAAAGGTAAACCGGGGGAGGGGTGGTGTCAAGAGAGTCCGAGACAGGAGGGAGATGCTGGACGATTTTGCATGCAACTCTTGTAACTCCCCAGACCACCTGGAGATACTTCCTAAAAAGATCAATAGGTTGTTCTAATAGTAAACATTCTCAAATTTAAAGATCTTGATCAATTTTCCATTGTTTCCAGTTCCTATGAACTGCTAGCTTATCTTGAACAAGACCAGTTTATACAATAGTCATTTCCACTACCTCTTATTTGTTGTTATACAATGTATTTTATTACATGAATACCTAATCCTCTCTGTCTCCAATACCTCAACTATGTATTTCTCTTTTCCGGAAGTGGTACTTCACCATTACGGAACAATGTAAGCCACATTGAACCTGCAAATAGGTGGGGAAATGTGGGAAACAAATGCTGTACAATTTCTGTGAGGGGGGAGGGAAGGTAAAATGCTGGACTCTTTGTGAGGGGGTGTGCCTTGATAATTTTAGTGTTGTATAGGTGTGCCGTGAGGCAAAAAAGGTTGAAGATCTCTGGCCTAGTCAAAGGTGTGCAGAGACCTACTGCAAACTACAGCACTAGGTGGCCTTCTTGTGACAGGGTATCGAATAATAAATGAAACTTGAAACAAGCAGAAAAGGGTTCAAGGTGCTGCCCTCCCTCTTATTGCCTCCGTGGCTGCATGCCAGATATAGCATCCTGATAACCAAAAAGAAGTGAATTGTCTAGTTCGGTCTTTCTCAGCCTTCTTCTAGAGGCACAAACTATTCCATGGGGTTTTCAGGATTACCATAATGAATATGCATGCGACAGATGTGCCGCCAGGAGAGGGCTCAGAAGCCCGGGCTTGGGTGATGTCGGGGTTAAGATACATAGTACAATGATTCTCAAGCCAGTCAGGTTTCCAGATATCCACAATGAACTCTCATGAGCCAGATTTGCATTCAAAGGAGGCAGTGCATGCAAATTTACCTCCTGCATATTAATTATTGTGATCCTGAAAACCCAACTGGCTGGGTGTACCCCAAGGACGGGGTTGAGAATCCCTGTCACAGTAAATTCACCTGGTAATTGGCTACAAAGATACTACAGAATAAAAAGGATTACAAGTTCTATAGGCAGTAAAGAAACCCCCAGCCAGCTTTAACACTCCAGTACTATTAAATTGAGAAGGTGGCCCAGCAGAAGGACTGAGCCTTTGACCATGTGAAGGACTTGGTTCAGCTTCTGGGTCAGGTCTTTCAGTCTCTGAATCAGCTCAGGCCGAGGTGGCAGGAGGTCCCAGAGGTAGCATGTACAGTATCTGGTTTAGACTTAGGACTTGTGCTTGAATGATGAAGCAGCTCTGGTACGTGGACCCTGGCTGTGGAACATCCTGGAATGACTGGGCTAAGAGAAGTAGGAGGGAGACAGGGGAAATAGAGGAACAAATTCCCAGGAAGTTGCAAATGGAGGCTTCTGGTGCTAATTCTCTGAGTCAGTTCAAAGTGAGAGGCCCAAAAAACAAACTAAAAAAACCCAATCCAAACCCTGTCCCAAAATGGGAACTTAAGAAGAGCGACACTGTGAACAAAAACACAAATATAGCAATACTAGGTCAGACCCACGGTCCATCTAGCCCAGTATCCTGCATTCAACAGTGGCCAATCCAGGTCAGTAGAACCTGACAGAAACCCAAAGAGTCAAGAAAACAAACAGGAAGAAACCTCCACGATATGCAAACCAAAACAAACAGAAGTAGAGGATGACTAATACACAATCCAACTCGAGAGATGGTGCTGGAAATGTTTTATTGAAAGTTAAAACAAAGGACCCGACACGGTCCATGTATCGGCACGACAAAAAGTGCCTGCTTCAGGGGTCACAGGTCACATTCACTATGTTTGCAAACTAAAGATGTTGCCACTGAACAAACCATTGTGACCTCCAAGTCTTAGCTCAGAGGACAATCCAAATGCAATATACTGCCAAAAACAAGCCAGCTGAAGCAGGCTCTTGTCATGCCGAAACACGAACCGTGTCGGGTCCTCTGTTTTAATTTTCAATAAAACATTTCCAGCACCATCTCCCGAGTGGGATTGTCTATTAGTCATCCTCTACTTCTGTTTGTTTTAGAAACCCAAAGAGTAGCAATATTCCATGCTACAGAGCCCAGGAATAAGTAATGGCTTTCCCCATGTCTATCTTAATAGCAGTTTATGGACTTTTCCAAACCTTTTTTAAACCTAGCTATAACTGCTGTTACCACATCCTTCGGCAAAGAGTTCCAGAGCGTAACTATTCATTGAGTGAAAATATTTTCTCCTATTTGTTTTAAAAGTATTAACCATGTAATGGAGTGACCCCTCATATTTGTACTTTTTGAAAGAGTAAACAATCAATTTACATTTACCCCCTCTACTCCATTCAACCATATCTCCCCTCAGCCATCTCTGCGCCAAGTGGAAGAGCCCTAACCTCTTAAGCCTTTCCTCATATGAGAGCAGTTCCATCCCCTTAACCATTTTTGTCACACTTCTTTGAACCTTTTCTAATTCTATTGTATCTTGTTTGAGATACAATGACCAAAATGGTACACAATAATCAAGGCGGAGCGATACAGAGGCATTATAATATGGTCTTATTTTCTATCCTTTTCCTAATAACACCTGCATTGTTTCCTTTTTTAGCCACTGTCGCTACACACTAAGCAAAAAATTTCAACATATTGTTCACGATATCTAGATCTTTTTTTCTCAAGTGGTGACTCAACCTAGCATCAGATACCTATGATTTGGATGATTTTTTCCAAGATGCCTCACTTTGCACTTGTCCGCGTTAAATTTTATTTGATCTTTGACTGCCCAGTCTTCCAGTTTCCTCAGGTCCTCCTGCAATTTATCACAGTCTTCATGCGATTTAACAATGCTGGAATAGTTTTGTCATCTGCAAATTTGATCACCTCACTTGTTGTTGACATTTCCAGATCATTCACAAATAAGCTTTAAAAAAAAAAAAGCACTGGACACAGTACAGATCCCTGTAGTACTCCACCATTTACCTTTCTCCAATGAAAGAAATTATCATTTAACCCTACCTTCTCTTTTAACCAGTTCCTAATCAACAACAGACACTGAAGTGTATTTTCAAAGCACTTAGACTTATGAAGTTACATTTTTATTTTATTTTTGTTACATTTGTACCCCACGCTTTCCCACTCATGGCATGCTCAATGCGGCAGGCAATGGAGGGTTAAGTGACTTGCCCAGAGTCACAAGGAGCTGCCTGTGCCGGGAATTGAACTCAGTTCCTCAGGACCAAAGTCCACCACCCTAACCACTAGGCCACTCCTCCACACTGGTTACTATAGAACCTTGTAAGTCTAAGGGGGTTGTTTAAAGCTTACTACTACTTATCATTTCTAAAGCGCTACTAGACATACGAAGCGCTGTACACTTGAACATGAAGAGACAGTCCCTGCTTGACAGAGCTTACAATCTAATTAGGACGAGATAAGGGAATATTAAAGTGAGGATGATAAAATAAGGGTTCTGAACAAGTGAATAAGGGTTAGGAGTTAAAAGCAGCATCAAAAAGGTGGGCTTTTAGCTTAGATTTGAAGATGGCCAGAGATGGAGCTTGACCTACTGGCTCAGGAAGTCTATTCCAGGCATATGGTGCAGCAAGACAAAAGGAATGGAGTCTGGAGTTGGCAGTGGAGGAGAAAGGTAAAGATAAGAGAGATTTACCCAGTGAATGGAGTTCCTAGGGAGGAATGTAGGGAGAGATGAGAGTGGAGAGGTACTGAGGAGCTGCAGAGTGAATGCACTTAATAGGTTAATAAGAGGAGTTTGAACTGTATGCGGAAACGGATAGGAAGCCAGTGAAGTGACTTCAGAAGAGGGCTAATATGAGCATAACGACACTGGCGGAATATTAGTCGTGCAGCAGAATTTTGAACAGATTGAAGAGGAGAGAGATGGCTAAGTGGGAGGCCTGTGAGAAGCAAGTTGCAATAGTCTAAGCGAGAGGTGATAAGAGTGTGGGTGAGGGTTCTGGTAGTGTGCTCAGAAAGGGCGAATTTTAGCTCGAGTTATCTGCAGCAGGGCCCATAGGAATAAAATGGGCCTTACTGCAGATAACTCGAGCTAAGCTTTAGTAAACAAGGCGGTGGGTGGGGGTAAGTGTTTTGAACATGAGCACCACAGACTCCTATTCCATGGCTTTTTAATTTTCTCAGGAATCTCATGAGGGACCTTGTCAAAAGCTTCCTGAAAATCTAGAAACACTGCATCAACTGGCTCACCTTTATCCACATATTTATCACACCTTCAACAAAATATAACAAATTGGTGAGGCAAAACTTCCTTTGGCTAACTTCATGTTGACTCTGTTCCATTAAACCACATTGTGTCTATGTGTTCAGTAATTTTATTCTTTAGAATAGTTTTTTAACCTTTTGCCTGGCACTAATGTCAGGCTTATCAGGCTATAACTTCCTAGACCTCCCTAAAGCCCTTTTTATTATTTTAAACGTAACTTTTATTAGAAACAAAGCAGTATAATAAAACAATTACAACACAATGGTTTTAACAAGTCTGATATTCAACCCCCACCCCACTTCACCTCCTGGAAGGAATAAGAACCTTCAGACGTGGTGGACTCGTATCCGAGTCTGAAAGTGATCAATGAAAAGATCAGAAGCAAAACCTTCAAGTGATCGACAGTATAAGAACTGTGTGCCCTGTGAGGCAAAGCGGTCCACAACGGTTGCCATAGCTACTGAAATTTCCTCCAACAAGCAGGGTGGTTCCATCCAGCCTTGTATCATTCCCTGGCACTTTTTCTAAAATTTGGCATGATGTTGGCCACCTTCCAATCTTCAGGTACCTCAGATGAGACAGGTTACAGATCACTAATAATAGATCACCAATTTCAGTTTTGATTTTTTTTTTTTGCAGTAGCCTGGGGGTGTACACCAACCAGTCTGGGTATCCCTTTTAACGAGCTGCGGCAAAGGGGGGGGGGGCCTGTGCTGGCATCGGTGTGTGTTTTTGATGCGCACGGAGGCCCCCTTTTACCACAGCAGGTAAAAGGTAGGTCTTTCTTTTTTTCAGGAAATGGCTATGCGGCAAGTGAAGCACTTGCTGCACAGCCATTTCAGGGGGAGGGGGAGCTCTTACCGCAACCCGCTGAGGTGTAAGAGCTGCCGCACTAACCGAGCGGTAACCGTGCAGCACATGGCACTACCACCAGGTACACACTGGCACTACAAAATATTTTTGCAGCGCCAGATAAGACGTATGCTGGGAGTGGGAACTACCACTGGGCTGCTGAGGTAATGTAATAAATAGGATTTTAGAGATTGCTTTTCAACTCTATCTGCCTTGACTACCAAGTGCACTTGGGGTCTGTATTGTTGATTAGAAGTAATTCTGTTTAAAATGATTGTTTAACTTTGATTGTGTGAAAATAAGTTGGATTGCAGAAGATAAAGACACAGCTCTAATAAATTTGGTATATGAAGAGTAGGATGGTGCTTGTTTTCGAAGTTCAGACTGGCCACCGGCACTTAGAAACATGTGACCACATTCCCACAGTATGGCTTCTTTAAATATTCTCAAGCATTCTGTAATTTTCCTTGGCTCTGAAAATAAGCTTTAGCATAATAAAAAGGGGGGCTTGTTGCAGCAGAGCTTTGAGGCTCATCTGTGGGTGGACGCATCGTGCAGAAAACACTTGTTCCTGGTCATAAGGAGACTTTGGGCTTTTGCTGCAACGGGCCTCCCGGCTGATGAGATAAGGGCCTGAAATTCCTGACCTGTGATGTTGTATGTATATATCTGTCTTATAGCTTTCTTTTAGTTAGATGATTTAATCATTGTATATATGTCTTAATCATTGTAGATTTTAGCACCTCTAATAAAGGTCTCATTTACCTAATACGAATCCAAAAGAATCGACAGTAATTACTGAGTAGTCTGTGTCAGTGAAGCACGCTGTAAATCCATAGCAATACAGGTAGCCCGGCAGTACTTAATTCTTAGCAAGCAGTAAGCTCGCATTCGGTTTACCGCCATTTTGTAAAAGGGGCCCAAGGTGATTTATTCTTTTTTAATTTGTCGATTAGGCTCAGTATGTCTTCCAGGTTCACCGAGATTGTCAGTTCCTCCAAATCATCAGTCTTAAATACCATTTCTGGAGCAGGGAGAAATGCATTTTCTGCCATACTGAGCAAAATACAAAGACAGAATAGATTCACATTTCCCAGATCTGGAAAAAAAAAAAAAAGTTCCTACAAAACAAAAGGCAGAAAAACAAGTCTCTAATCCAGATGGAAGCAGAAGAACCAGCAGCTACAGCAACAAAATACACTATTATCTTGCACCAGGCTGAAAACCTTGCATGACCTGAGACAATACCAAAACCTGGAATTTTCTTTGGTATTGGAATAAACAATTGTAAGAATAAAATAAATCCTAAATTCAGTCTCACTTAAAAGATTGACACCTGGAGAGAAGAAAGAAATTGAGGCAGACACTCACAGATGGCAGAAAGGAAACCGCCAGCCAGGCTCTTCACTGTCCCTATACATCCCCCATATTCCACACTCTGCCCATCTTCATGCAGCAGTTACTGCTCTCTTCCCCCCCCCCCCCCCCAAGAGATGTCACCTCTTCAGCTTTGTACAAACTCACAACAAGACACTTGTATAAATAACCAGGTTTATGAAGTGGCTGAAAACTGTAGCAGCACTTAACCATAAAACAAAAGAAATCTATTCTGTAATGTATCTCTGGAAGGTGGGGTTGGTGGGGGGGGGGGGGGGGGGGGGGGGGGGGAGGAGGAGAGAAGAAAGTTTGTTTAATTCAAATATTTTCACATTTTAAGAGATAGGTGGGAGCTACATCAGGCACTTTTTGGAACAAGCAACCCCCCCCACTAGTTCCATCCTGTGAGGAGAGTCAATTCAACATACCCCAGTCCTTAGGAAAGAAGCTGACAAGAAGGGATATTAAGCTCTCTTCCCTCCCCCCTCCTCCACAGCAGGCAACTTGCTCCTCCCCTCACTGCAGCAGTTCCTTAATCCCCTGCAGGGAGTCTGTACAGGTGTGAATCATGGAGCAGAGCTGAACTGTCAGCTCGATGGACGTGGTCTGCTGCAGCTCTCGGGCCGCCCACTCGATCTTCTGAAGAATGGCATTTTCTGCGGCTACCAGAGCCTGCGGCATTGGCTGCCCACGCCAAACCCGCTCCACAGCGGAGACAGAAGTGCCAGGTGAGGAAGCAGCAGCAGCAGCAGCAACAGTAGCAACAGTAGCAACAGCAGCGGTGGCTCCAGTAGGGACTCCAGCGGGGGCTGGAGCAAGGGTAGGGGCAGGCCCACGGAGGCCAGCCGCAGCCCCCTCGCAGTGCTCCGGTCGGGGGGTATGCTGTTGACGGGAAGGTAAGGGAACAGGCACCACCTCAACCGAATTTGAAGCTAGCTGGCATTCACGGACCTGAGACAGGGCAGCTTGGGCATTCAGAGCTGGAAAGAGAAGGCAGGAAAGAGGAAATTTACATCACTAACCGTGCCAGATGCCACCAGCTACACAAAGGACAAAGCCCAAGCTTTAGAGGTCATATTTTCTACAGTAACTCAATGCAGAAATCCACGTGGCAATGGCTGAGTGTGCAGCTCCTAACAAAATATTTTGTGGCAATTCAGTAAGTTAATGAGATGCAAATTCAAAGCAAGCTGAACTTGCACACTATTCAAGGAAAGCCTGCTGGACCCATGCGTGCAAACGTTCTGTGGCAGGGGCGGCTTCACCGTGCATGTGTCTGAAGACAGTGGAAGTGCATCTGCACATGAACCGGAATGTTCTTCTGCACATAACTATCAGCCTTAGAAAAATTTCTTGCACATGACATTTTTGCAAGGTTGATAAACATTCTAGTTCTTGCGCAAATGTGTGTTGGTACTTTCATTTTCTTCGGACAGTGACACACAGCTGTTACCTCCCGTTCTGTTTTTTTAAAGGTACAGGTACTTGCTATAGTCAATACAAAAAAAACAAACCCCAAAAGAAACAAACAAACAAACAAAAAAAACAAAAAACAAACCCCAACCCCACTCCAAAAAAACCTCTGCCCTAGCAGTAAATCCCAAAAACTAGCAGTAAACCCTCTTGACTAAGCCTTCTATGCTGCCACAGACCTGCTCATATGAATTTTTTTTTATTCGATTTGATTCAGCTTAACTGAAATATAGGGGCCCATAGCCTCAGGCCTTTGCTAATAATATAGCAGACACAGTAACACAAACATGCAGCAGCAATTGAACATTTTAAACACTCATGAAAAGCGATGAGGCTACGCTTTATCATGGTTTCTGGCAGTGTCGACGTATCTCCAGCTATTGGTCTGCAATCTCCCGGTTTTTGCAGAGGGTTCTGGGCAAAACATTTCGGCTAACATTTGAAAGAGCGATATTCAGTACACCTGGATTGTAGAGCACGGGAACGCGAGGGGAAAAACAGTTCTTAGGGAAGGCTTGTATTGTGGGGAAAAAGTGTATCCTCCTCTGTTGGCTGCAAGAGCACCCTCCGTCCTTTTGGCACTGGAGGAATAAATTCCATTAATTAATGATCTGGGAAGCACGAGGTGCGGGCCTGTCGCCGGGAAGGCAGTGGAGGTTTTTGGCAGTATGGGAGGCGTACTTAGATGTAATCTCGCCAAGAGCACGCAGTCAAATATTGAATAAACTCCCTTGGCAGAAGTAAATGCTACTTCACTAGCACTTTGAGCGTTGCACTGGGGTAAGGGAAGTGGGGAGGAAGGGGAGGGGGGGAGAGATTGATTGGTAATATTGGATACTAAATGTGTTTGAACCAGTAAAAGCCCATAAAAAACACCAAAGAGGGGTGGGGGTAGGGGGGGGGGGGGTAAAAGGTTAAAACGTTGATGACGAACTGTAACAGTCTGTATTTCTAGAATATGTTTTCATATCCGAGTTCTGTACCCTCAGAGTGTGGCATAGGTTTATTTTGTTTGGTCATCAATAAAATATTGTTGAAACATAAACACTCATGAAAGCATTTGCAATGACAGTGTAAAGGAGAAGCAAAGGCTGGTGCACTTTAACCTATTCCACAATTATTGTTCAGTATTAAAATTAAGTTGTGCTGTGCGTACGATAAAAATCGCTCGTGGCGGGGGAATACCTAAAGACTTCATGACCATGTATTTTATTATACTGTGAGGGGCATTTTGATATGACGTCTAAGTCCAACTCTGGACATTTTGCTCAAACCGTCCAAAATTCAAGTGGGGAATATAGCCATTTTGGAAACAGAAAAATGTCTATTTATTCTTCTCAAAATAGTTATTAGCTAGATGATTCCCCCCCTACCCCCCCCCCCCCCGTTTACTAAAGCTTAGATTGAGTTATCTACAGCAGGGCCCAGATAACTCGAGCTAAGCTTTAGTAAACAACCCACTCTGTGCATTTGGTCCATTTAAAAAAAAAATGGGAAAATTAGGTTCTTACCTTGGTAATTTTCTTTCCTTTAGTCATAGCAGATGAAGCCATTACGTATGGGTTGTGTCCATCAACCAGCAGGGGGAGATAGAGAGCACTCAACTTTTCACAGTGCCTCATGGCCAGCCAGCTCCACTGCCTCTTCAGTATTTGAAGCTTCCAAAGCAGTATGGCAAACCGCAATGGGAATAACATGAACTTTCCTCACAGCGAACGATGGCCCCTTAACAAGGGCATGAACTCAAAAGGAGGGAATGAACACATCCTCCTGGAGGGAATAAACTCATCTTCCTTATTGTATAACTGGAGGGGATACATGCAACCTCCTGGAGGGAATAAACTCATCCTCCAAAACATAAACTGGAGGGAATGGACTCATCCTCCTATAAGTGAACATGAATCTTGAAGACTGTTTTCCAACTTTCTCCCAAGGAAGGAACTTCAGGAAACAAGAACAGAACCTGAAACGGATTCACAGCATACAGACAATCATACAGGGAGGGCTCATGGCTTCATATGCTATGACTAAAGGAAAGAAAATTACCAAGGTAAGAACCTAATTTTCCCTTCCTTGTCATCAAGCAGATGAAGCCATTACGTATGGGATGTAACAAAACAATCCCTATATAGGGTGGGAACAGGTCATACCACGTGCTAGCACTTGTGCTCCAAAACGCGCATCCCTCCTAGCAGCCACATCCAGTCTGTAATGTCAGGCAAAAGAGAGCTTAGAAGTCCATGTTGCTGCACTGCATATCTCTTGACGAGAGAGTGCTCCAGTTTCAGCCCAAGAGGAAGAAATTGCTCTGGTAGAATGCGCCTTAAAGGCTACAGGCGGAGACCGGCCGGCAAGCAGATAAGCTGAAAAGATAGTTTCTTTGAGCCAGCGGGCAATAGTGGCTTTAGACGTTGGAGACCCTCTGCGAGGACCTGATAGCAAAACAGATGATCATAGATCCTGAAAGAGATAGTAACTCACAGATACTGCAGCAGAGTCCTGCACACATCCAACAGGTGCACCTACCCAAAAGATTCTGGAAACTCCTCTTTATCAAAGGAGGGCAAGAAAATAGGCTGGTTTAGGTGAAACGCTGAAACCACCTTAGGCATGAAGGAAGGCACGGTCCGAACCGTGACCCCAGACTCTGAGAATTGGAGAAATGGGTCTCTACAGGACAGCGCCTGGAGCTCTGACACCCGTCTCGCCGAAGTAATGGCCACAAGAAAAACGGCCTTTAGTGTCAAATCTTTCTCCGATGCTCGCCGAAGCGGCTCAAAAGGAGAAGCCTGCAGGGCCTTCAAAACTATCCCCAGGTTCCAAGCTGGACAGGGTGCTCACACGGAAGGCAGGAGCCGAAGCACTCCACTAAGAAACCGTGCCACATCTGGATGAGCAGCTAAAGACACGCCTTCAACCTTACCACGAAGGGAGGCCAACGCTGCCACTTGCACCCGCAGGGAATTATAGACCAAGCCTATTTGTACACCATCCTGCAAAAAGTCCAGAATCGGCGAGACAGGAGCCCGCATGGGTGTGATCGCTTTTGAAGCACACCAAGACTCAAACTGGCGCCAAATCCTGGCATAAGCCACGGAAGTGGAACGCTTGCGGGCCTGCAGGAGAGTGGAAATGACTGTGTTTGAATAGCCTTTGTCCCTCAATTGCGCCCTCTCAATCGCCATGCCATAAGACCAAAGCGGCAGGCGTCCTCCATGGCTACCAGGCCCCGTGACAACAGGTTCGGTACCAGAGGTAAAGGAAGGGGAGCCTCCACTAGCATCTGTCGGAGGTCCGCATACCAAGGCCTCCTAGGCCAATCCGGGGCGATGAGGACCACTTCTCCTGGGTGCAGCCGAATCCGCAGGAGCACGCGCCCTATCAAGGGCCACGGAGGGAACATATATAGTAGGCCCGGAGGCCAGGGCTGAGTCAAGGCATCCAACCCTGCCGAGCGAGGATCTCTCCGTCTGCTGAAGAAGCACCGGACTTTGGCATTTGAACTTGTCGCCATAAGATCCATCACAGGCTTGCCCCATTTGGCACATATCTGCAGGAATACTTCATCTGCTAGTTCCCATTCTGCTGGATCGATCTGATGCCTGCTTAGATAATCGGCTTGCACATTGCTCTGACCTGCAATGTGAGCTGCCGACAGAAACTGAAGATGCAGCTCGGCCCAGTGGCGAATCTATTCGGCCTGCGCGGCCAGTGCTCTGCACTGAGTGCCGCCTTGTCGATTTATGTAGGCCACTGCTGTCGTGTTGTCCGACATCACTCTGACAGCCAATCCTTCCAGGGTCACTTGAAAGGCCAGAAGCGCCTGAAACACCGCTTTCAACTCCAGGCGGTTGATGGACCACTCCGACTCCTTGTGTGTCCATAGACCCTGGGCATGCTTCCCCTTGCAATGTGCGCCCCAGCCCTTCAGGCTGGCATCTGTCACTACTAGACACCAATCGGGGAGCGCCAGCGGCATTCCTCGCCGCAGCATGCTGTCTGAGAGCCACCACTCCATGCTGAGTCGGGCCGCAGGGAGCCAAGAAAGTCTGCATTGATAATCCTGAGAAACTGGAGACCATCTTTGAAGTTGGAAATACTGTAGAGGTCTCAGGTGCGCTCTCGCCCAGGGCACCACTTCCAATGTGGCTGTCATCGATCCCAGCAGCTGGACAATGTACCAAGCTCGCGGGCGGGGCATCCTCAGGAGCAGACGGACCTGATTCTGAAGCTTGCACCGCCTTAGCTCGGGTAGGTATACATAGCCCGAGTCTGTATCGAACCTGGCCCCCAAATATTCTAGAGATTGCGAGGGGGTCAGGTGACTTTTGGCCATATTGACGACCCAGCCTAGAGATTGAAGTACTGAGACCACTCTGGCTGCAGCTTGATAGCTCTCTGTAATAGAGAGCTCTGCTCTGATGAGCCAGTCGTATAGATACGGGTGAACCCTGATACCTTCTCGCCTGAGCAAAGCAGCTACTACCACCATTACCTTCGAAAAGGTTCGGGGAGCTGTGGCGAGGCCAAAAGGCAAGGCCCGGGCCTGGAAATGTTTTCCCAACACCGCAAACCTCAGAAACTTCTGGTGTGGGGCCCAAATTGGTATGTGCAAGTAAGCTTCTTTCAGGTCTAGAGACGTGAGAAACTCTCCTGGCTGTACCGCAGCAATGACGGAGCGCAGGGTTTCCATGTGGAAATGCCGCACTCTCAGGGACTTGTTTAATTCTTATAAGTCCAGAATAGGGCGAAAAGACCCACCTTTTCGCGGCACCACAAAGTAGATGGAGTATCGGCCGTAGCCGTGTTCGGCGGGAGGTACCGGGGACACAGCCCCTAACTGAATCAGACCTTGCAAAGTCTCCTCTACCGCCGCCCGTTTGGCGGCAGAACTGCATCGAGACTCCACAAACACGTCTCTTACTGGGGCGTTGAATTCTATTCTGTAGCCATCTCTGATCAGGTCCAGAACCCACTGATCTGAGAAAATATTGGCCCACTCCTCGACAAAGAGGGATAGACGTCCTCCGATGACTGGAAGCGAGGAGGGGGCCGGCGCACCATCATTGAGAGGGTCGCCCCTGAACTCCAGGCCTAGAGCCGGTGGCTGCGGAACGCTTGTCCGAGCGAAAGGAGTTCCTCTGCTGAAAAATGGGCACGAGAAGTGAACCCAGCAGAACGCCCCGGGCGGTACCTTCTAGCTTCACGGAAGCGAGGTCTATAAGAGGAGTGGACCGCCTGGCCCTTGGAGGAAGGCCTCGGCCTATCTTCGGGCAAGCGCTGGGGTTTAGGATCTCCCAGGCCTTTAACAATTTTTTTTCCAACTCCTCCCCAAATAGGAGAAGGCCTTGAAAGGGCAACTTCACCAACCTTTGCTTAGAGGCCATGTCCGCTGCCCAATATCGTAGCCAAATAAGACGGCTAGCCGCCACTGCTACTGCCATTTGTTTAGCTGAAGCTCTGACAATATCATAAAGGGCATCAGCCAAAAAGGACAAGGCCGACTCCAGCCGCGGAGCCACATCCGAGAAGGGCTCCGCTCCATCTCCGGGCTGTTCCACTGCCTGTTGCAACCACGCCAGGCAGGCTCTAGCAGCATAACAACTGCATGCAGACGCCCGAACAGTAAGACCTGCAATTTCAAAGGACCGTTTAAGTGCTGCTTCCAGCCTACGGTCTTGTATATCCTTCAGGGCAACTCCTCCTTCCACAGGGAGGGTAGTTCTCTTTGTCACCGCAGTGACTAGGGCATCTACTTTAGGCATTGCAAAGCGAGCCAAATGTTCCTCACGCAGAGGGTATAATTGCCCCATAGCCCTGGAAACTTTCAAAGGTCCCTCGGGGTCAGCCCACTGAGCGGAAATAAGCTCTTGGATAGAGTCATGCAAAGGAAAGGCTTGAGCAGGCTTTTTGGTACTAGCCATGCTAGGATTCACAGAGGAGGCCGTGCCACTGTCAGGCTCTTCAATAGAAAGGACCTGTAGGGCATCTGAAATAAGCGCTGGCAGCTCATCACGGTGGAAATTCCTCACCGCGGAGGGATCATCCAGATCCTGTGGTAATTCTGCACCTGACTCTGGCTCCTCAGACCACGAAGGCCTGCCAGAACTCTCCGAATCCTCACAGCCCGACCACGGGGGGGAGAAAGGAGGTGCACCACAATCTGAAGGGGAATTAGCCCTTCTACGCTTTTCTTTATGCCAATTATCAGGGAAAATAGCCTCAGCGGGCAGTCCCAGGCCAGAATCCACCGGGGGGGACAAGAGAAGGGGCCTCAGACAACCCTTGAGGGAGAGCTCTTTTCAGCATGTATGCTTTATGCAATAACAACACAAAATCAGGGGAGAAAAACTCGCCCTGGGCACCCAGATCCCGTCCAGGGCTAGCCGCTCCCTGAATAGCCTCAATTCAAGGTCCCCCCCCCCCCCCCCCCCCCCGGGCTCTCCGTCTCTACAGAGGCCGCGCCATGCGGAGAATTCAAAAGAATCATCGCTCGCCATGCTCGGGCCGGCTCTTACACCTGTACAGCACGATTTACAGAGCCCCGCTGCTGATTTGCGCTTGCCACACCGGGAACAGCGCTTTACATTCTCTGCAGCCATCGCCAACAACGGCAGGAAAATTCAAAATGGCAGTTTTGTGCCAAAAACGCCCCGATCATGGGCCCACCCCGGAGGAGTTAGAAAACACTCTTACCTCACCGGACCGAGTATCACAGCTCCGGTCCCATAGAAGAATCAAAGGAAACCTCTGTTCCATTTTTTTTTTTTTTTTAACGCTGTGAGGAAAGCAGAGGTAATAAGAACTCCGGAGGCTCAGATGAGTGGGAAAGGCAGGGAAAGGTGAACCAATGTGCCTGCATCCACTGAGTGGGAAAGGACAGGGAAAAGCAAGCTAATATGTCCACATCCACGGGGGCATGGGTAAGGCAGGGAAAGGGCTAACCTATGTGCCTTCAAAGTGAAGCTGCTATAGCCTCTAACACCCCGGCTAACAACTGGCGAGCCACCCCAGGCAGATTTTTGATGGAGCTCGAAGAAGCTGCAGCCACCCTGCTTGGGGAGATAGAGAATACTGAAGAGGCAGTGGAGTTGGCTGGCCATGAGGCACTGTGAAAAGTTGAGTGCTCTCTATCTCCCCCTGCTGGTTGATGGACACAACCCATACGTAATGGCTTCATCTGCTTGATGACAAGGAATGGGCTGATGCTCAGAACCATGCGCACCAAAGTTAAGATGTAATAGTATTTAAATGTAATCAAACAGATGTTAATGAGGTCACCTCCTATTCCCTGCCCAGTGCTCAGAGAACAGCATGCAAAACAAAGCCTCCCTTACCGCTGGAAACCTTATGCCAGAGATTTCCCATAATTTGCTCCTTAAAATCTGATTGTACTTGAAAGGGGGGGGGGGGGGGGGGGAAATGGGGGAATGGGATTTGATATACCGCCTGTCTGTGGTTTCTGCAACTACAGTCAAAACGGTTTACATAGTATATACAGGTATTTATTTGTACCTGGGGCAATGGAGGGTTAAGTGACTTGCCCAGAGTCACAAGGAGCTGCAGTGGGAATAGAACCCAGTTCCCCAGGATCAAAGTCTGCTGCACTAACCACTAGGCTACTCCTCCTGCCAAAGTGAAAAAGTGGAAGGAAGCCTGTAAGCCTCCAAGTACTGGGAGTAAGAAACATGTGTGCAAGTCTGAGCAAAGCCAAAAATGAAAGCATATGATAGCGCCTGTTTCCCGCACTTAAATATAAGCCTTTCAGTGAAAAAAAAGAAAATTTGAAAGGCTTATATTTAAAGGTACAGTGGAAGAGCGCCAACGTATGCTTCAGCTCTGGGTTTGCCTGGGCATGTGCATAAGACCCACACTTACCACAAAACTCATGTGCACATATGCCAGGCATGGTCCTCCCCCTTACTTTCTGTCTCACAGTGTGCATATTATTTGAATACAATGAGTACCAAGGAGCTATTTTTCTGTGCTGTTCCTGTGCTATTCCAGGGCGCGGTTTACTTTAGCACCAGAGATCTGAGCACGGACCCAAAACCAAAGTGAGGGGAGTAGACAGATACTGGCAATTTACTGAGGGAGGAGAGTTGCTGAGGAATTCCTTATCACACCAGTTAAAGGGCTGAGGTAGGGCAGTTTGGCTCTCACCAGGGTTGTCCTTATCAATGTCAGAGTCCAGCTCCTGGCATGCCACACAATAGTTCTTCCGCTTCTTATCCTGAAGTAAGATGGTCTGGAAAGCAGAGGAAATCTCTTTACTGACCTTAAAGTGAATTAAGGGTAGGACTAACACCAGTTCTATACCCTCAAACCCCACCCCACAAAAAAAAAAATAAAAATAAAAAACACCCACCCACACAGTTCTTCCTGATCCAACAAAGCATGGCAGCTTCAGGTCCAGTAAACATACTCCACTTCCCAGCTTAACTAGCTTTCAGACCAAGCCCACAGAGATGTGTTTGGGGGGGGGGGGGGGGGGGAGAAGGAGGAGATAAAGAAGTTATTTGCCCTGATCTCCATCCCCCCCCCCCAATCCGACAGTGCTGCCACCTACACAATCAAAAAACAAACAAACAAACAAAAAAACACCTAAAGAACTTGAAATGCGCCAAGCAATACCTGCTCTGCACACTGTAGAGATATGTGGCTAATCCCCGGCTGTGTAAGACACTAAGGGCAAATCAATTTACCTCAGTTACCTCAAATATACATTTGCAATTGGGCAGTAATACCAGTGTACACTGTGCTCTTCCCTCCCACACGCCTGGCACTATTGCTCCAGCACCTAGTACGCCTCTTCTCTCCCAACCTGGTGTAACACATCCCGCATGGCTATCGGTGCTTCCCCAGCTAAGGTTACCACGTTTGCGGAGACACACACACAAAAAATAAAAATGATTGCTACCTTTGCTAAAGAAATATTAAATCGTAGCAAATGTATAAATAGTTTTTAGTTAATGAACAAACATCAAACAGTGACTGATTTACATTACAGCAGTAGACAATCTTTTCAAGTCTGAGCCCAAGCGTACTTATCAGAAGAGCAGAAATCCCTCAACTTTGGCTGGCTTTTGAAATACGTGGTAGTCTTTGCATGTCATATGCTTAAAGTAGTGCTGCACAAACAAAATTCCTTTGACAGATCCAACCAGCAGGGGAACAGAGAGTGGATCAGCAATGCTTTTCTCTCTCTTTAGCAGCCCCATGTGTCCAGACGGACTAATAGGCCAGAGATTGCTTTTCACATTAGGTGGGTAGGTGTGTTGGTCATAGGCACATAAAAGAAAGCGGGCATTTTCCTAAGAATTAAAAAACATGGAGGACACATCTGAAGAAGTCCAAAAGGAGGACATGTCCCCTTAAAACAGGGCGTATGGTAACCCTAGCCAGAGACCCTCTTACCCTCACTGTGCGGTACAATGGCTGGGGAAACAAGAGCAAAAGACAAGGCAACTCCCACTGGGCTGGGTATTTATACCAGCACAGTTTCCCTCTCTCATATTGTCAATCACTGGCAAGAGAAACCACCTCTTTTTCCAGAAACTGTAGGAATATTCTAAAGTCAAACAGTTAAAAAACAACAAAAAACACTCTTCTGGTAGAGTCACTAGAAGTCTTCTGCAATTCCTTAAGGGAGCAGAACCTGAGGGTATCTACAATTGATAGTTTATTACAATTTGCTATACCACCATGACTAACTAGCAGTTCTCGGTGGTTTATAATAGGTCAAAACAAATTAGAAAAGGAAAGGAACTACAAAATTTGACAGGAAAGCATTTGAATCACACATACAGAGGGAAAAGACAGCTGAGGAGAGATACAATAGAGGTATATAAAATACTGAGTGGAGCGGAACGGGTAGATGTGAATCGCTTGCTTACTCTTTCCAAAAATACTAGGACCAGGGGGCAAGCAATGAAGCTACAAAGTAGTAAATTTAAAACGAATCAGAGAAAATATTTCTTATTCAACATGTAATTAAACTCTGGAATTTGTTGTCAGAGAATGTGGTAAAAGTGGTTAGCTTATCCGGGTTTAAAAAAAGGTTTGGATAGCTTCCTAAAAGAAAAGTCTCTTGGGAAAATCCACTGTTTATTTTTGAGATAAGCAGCAAAAAAATGTATTGCACTTTTATGGGATCTTGCCAGGTACTTGTGACCTGGATTAGCCACTGTTGGAAACAGGATACTGGGCTTGACGGACCTTCGGTCTGTCCCAGTATGACAACACATGTACTTATGTAAAGTGAAGAAGGGGGGGGGGGAGAGAGAAAAACAGTGTAGAGAAGGGAAAGAGACAGGGCAAGGAATAGGGTCTGAAATAAGGGGGGAGGGGATAGCAGCAGTCAATCGCAGAAATTCAATTTAAGGTAAAGGCCTTAGTAAACAACCAGGTCTTCAGGTTTGGAGTTGAAATTCTTAGATATTCATGCAGAAACTTCATTTAACAGGAGAGAATTCCAATGAAAGGGGGAGGCAAAGAAGAAAGCAGCATGACGAGTAGAATCTAAATGAGCAAGTTTAGAGCCAGTTAATACTAAGGTGAAGGAGGACTAGTGAGTACGGAATAGTGAGGGAGGAGAGGTAGTGAGGTTGACCAATCCTATGGAATTTGAATGTGAGGACCAATAATTTGAACAGAAGGTGTTGAGGAATCGGAAGCCAGTGATGTTTTTGTAGCAGTGGAGATAAGCGGTTGAAAAGATGAGTGCGACATAATAACTGGATGGCTGTACTTTGAAGGCCTGAAGGGCACAAAAGAATGGGGCTCTTTCCTGCCACAAAGAGACTGCTAGACTACCAGGGTGTATAGAAGTGAATGCAGGGAGGGCAAAAAAAAAACAAAACAGTGAATTTTCATTTGTCATTGGGTGGCTGCCTGCAGAAATTTAGAGAGAGAGAGATGGAGACAAACATTTGGGTGGGTGCACTGGATGGATGGATGAATGAATGAATGGAGGGAGGGGGGTGGAAAAAAGATTGGGAGGGGGATTAGAAAAAGGTGGATGGAGTGTAGGTGCAGGGAGGGAGGCTGGGAAAAAAAGAGTGGTAAGGAGGACGTACATGGAGAGGGGAAGGGAAAAGAAAGGGGGACATGCTGCTCATGGAGGTTTGCTTTTTTGAAAACGTGCATCTTTTAAAATTTTATATTTAGAAGAGTATGGAAGAAAATGCATTTATGTTACTTTTACCAGTATTTTCACTGCTTATAGAATCTGGATTTCTTTGGGAGGGGGGTCAAGATGACTAAGCGGCGGGGTGCGATGCAGTAAGGCAGGGCTGGGTGGGTTGGGGGTGGAGATTACTTGTGGCGGGAATGGGTTAGATTCCCGCAGGAACGGGTTACATTTATGTTCCTGAACAATTCTCTAGTTTCTTCATCAACTGTTCCTCCAGGTCGGCTGCAATTTCATAATTCTGCTACTGGCTCTTGAAACGCATAAAATTCACAGTGCAATCTCCTGTTGCACTCAGCGTTAGTGGAACTGGAATCAATGTATGACTTTCCATTGCAAATTTACTTATGGCACCAAGTAACGCACTGCAGTTCTCCCAGGAAATGGTTTCACAGAGAAGCCATGTTTCCCAGTTCCAGGCTGGATATTTTGAGACAGTCCTAGTTTTAAAATTGCATGACAAAGCAGTGTGGTATTTGCAGTCCCTGATTCTCCCCATTGACATTAGAGCTGCAATTCCCATAATGCACCAGGATGGGGGTGGTTAGAAGTCCAGGATTATCCCAAAATCTCCAGGTTAGAACTGGGTAACTTGGCAGCTCTGGTCTCAACAACTTGCTTTATTTTTCAGCACAGCACTAACAGGAAGTGGTGGCTCTGATACAACAGCTAGTGTGACCCATCATATTTCTTTTCTGTGCCATGATCCAATTCTATCCAAATAGAACCAGAAAAAGGCGGTTGTGATATAACCACAGGCAGCGAATGGTCCACTGGGGCCATAGTCCCACCAATATTTTGGCCAACACAGTGTCAGCAATTAGATTAGGGTTACCAACTTTTTGAGAGTAAAATTCAATGTCGTACTTCCTGGTTCGTCACAAGCAGAAGTGACCAACCACACGAGGTTTCTCGGCTTCAGAATGTTGGAGGTGCATTCTAATAAATAGGATTGGTCAGTCCTTGAAGCACAGCCAGAGCTCAGCGTCTTGCACAGTAACGCTCAGACACCAGAGAGAGAGAGAGGGGGCGGTATCTCTGTCACACACACACTCTCTCTCTCTCACAGTCAATGTCTTTCTCTCTCTCACTCTCACACACTGTATGTCTCACACTGTATCACATTCACTCTCTATGTGTCACACAGTCACTCACACACTCTCTTGGTCTCATACACTCAGTCTCACAGAGAGTCTGTGTCTCACACACACTCTCTCTCTCTCTCATACACACTGTATCTGTGTGAAACACACTCTCTCTCTTTCACACTGTCTCACATACGCACTTGCACACACTCTCATTCTCACACACACACTCTCTCACAGACACACTCGCAGACTCACTCCCTCTCTCTCTCTCTCTCACACACACACTCTCACATACACTCTCTCAAACATGCACGCTCCGAGGAAAACCTTGCTAGTGCCCGTTTCATTTCTGTCAGAAACGGGCCTTTTTTTTTCACTAGTAAATAAATAAAATAAAACCCGACACCTGCCCTGCTCATACCTACCCACTGCCTCAACCTATGACCCACCCCAGGTCCCTTGCCACACCTACTGTTGTACCCTTTCCCCACCCCTACAACCAACTGTCTGCATTCAGAAGAAAAAACTGCCACATGCTCTATGATTTTACATGACAGAAAGAGGCTAATGCTTTTTATGAACATGGAATTAAGATAAACCAAGCACTATATGGCAAGTATATTTTTCAAACTTTTCAGTGATTTATAAAAAACACATACCACAGAGGAAACTCACTGCTATACCTTGACAGGGGAAGTACAAGGTTAAGTGGTTTACTGGTTCTGTGAAATCACATCTTATACCAGTTAATGTAGAAGAACAGGATCCAGAGGGGACCCAGCGGAGATGGAAGATACCGAGAATGTGGAAGTTCTACATAAGTCAACATGCTCAATTTATGTTTCAACTGTTTTTTATTATGAAAGAAATCAACATATCCACATCTTATAGACATTATAGAACTAATACAAGTATTTTTTTGTTCCTCCATTATCTTGTAACAGCATAATAAAACAATAATTATCTTACACAAGGATAGTGTGTTTCTTTTTCTTTCTCTGTGTGTTTCATTAATTTGTATTATCCATGAATTCAACAGAACATTGCGTTATTGTCAACATCTAACATAACCAAATATTGTGCCACCTTCATTATCCGATATTAGTACAACAAATCCATTATTAGTTCCCACCATAGTATAATGTTGCATTCTTCCATCCTTATACCTACTATTTCCCTTTCCCCCTTCCCACCCTCCCTGCCCTCTTATTCTTCATGGTTCCCCCTGTAACCTATAAAATTCCCCATACTTTCCAGTATCGCATAAAGTCCACTCATAAGGTATTAATAATCAGACTTCGCCCTTTCTGCGTCATTTTTTCCAAGTAGCATCCCCAGATTTTAAGAAATCTCGTTTTTCTTTTATCATTTCCTTTAGCCTCTTTTGCTTCCCAAACCAACAATTGATGTACCTGATTACGCCAATGCCAGAAATTTGGCGGGTTGTGTGTAGTCCAGTGCTGCATAATACATTTCCTTGCTATCAAACATAATTTGCGCTTTAGCAATACTTTATCTGCATTTAAACTCGATTGTACCTCCTTCATATCCAATATGAGATGTAATGGATTCATATCTACTCTACTACATAACATACCTGTAAGATAGTTAGTTATTTGTCTCCAATATCGTTGTATTAATACACATTTCCACATCGCATGATAAATGGAGTTCTCGGCATTATGACATTTTACACAAAGAGCTGTTTCTATACCCCCTGCTTTATACAATTGAACCTGTGTAAAGTATGCCCTGTGTATCATTCTAAATGCACATTCCCTATAATCATTTCCCCCTATCAGGCATGGAATACTTTTGATTTGTGCCATTATATCCCAGGATTGCAAGTTCCTTCCCATATCTTTTTCCCATTTCTGTTTCAACAAAGTCATCTCCTTCGCAGGAGTTAGGCTCCATAGTCTCTGATATAATTGCGATATAGAAGGGGCATTTTCTGTAATTTCCTCAAAGAAGGTAATAATTTTATTACCTAACCTAATTATAAGTGCTTCTTTATTTAAATTTTGTATGTAATGTTTAAGCTGATAGTGCGCATAAGTATCTTGCCATCCAGGTTCCTCTTGATGAAGCAGCTGCGGCAGTGGCTTAATATCCCCATTCTCTCCTAGTACGTCTGCCAGGGTTTCCACACTTATCTTTCCCCAGTCATCAAAGATTTTGTTCTCCATTCCTGGTTGGAAGGCCGGATTCCCTCTAATACTTATTAACTCCGTTATTCTCGAGTCTCCGCCTAATAGTTTGCCTATAAATTTCCATACCTCTCTCATGGGTTTAAGTAAAATATTGTGCCTAATTCTAGGAGGAGTTTCCCCGCTCCGCAAATGCATTAGGGTAGTAAAGTGATATGGGTTAAATAATGCATCTTCCATCTCTATAGGTGTATAGTCGGAAGCATGAAATAATCTATCTCTCACCAGTCGCAATAAACATGCCATATTATAATATTTAAGATTGGGAATTCCCAAACCCCCCTGTCTCCATCCTCCCAACATGTATTTTTGTTGTATTTTAGCTTTTTTCTTAGCCCAACAGAATCTGAGCAGCATTCGGTATAAGCGCTTTATATCTTTCTGCAACAGGGCTATTGGTAAGATCTGCAACATATATAACCATCTCGGTAAGATCACCATTTTAAGAAGGTTGATCCTCCCTATGAGCGAGAGTGTTAGCGTGCCCCATGATGCCAACTGCTGTGCTGTCTGTTCCAGTAATTTTTCAACATTTAAATGATATAGCTCTTTTGGTCTGGCCGGCAACTGTATACCCAAATATACAAAAGATTTATGTGCCTGCTTCAAAGGGAAATCTCCCCCCCATAACTCGTGTATGTCCACATTAATTTGAAGCGCTTCTGACTTGTCTATATTCAGTTTGAAACCCGAATAATCTCCATATTCTCTGAAAATTTGTAAAAGATTCTCTAGAGTATCTTTTGGCTTCGTAATAATCATTAACAAGTCATCCGCAAATGCAGCTATCTTAAATTCCTGATTTTTAATATGTACCCCTGTTATCGCTGCACAATCATGTATGTCTCTAATTAATGGGTCTAATTGAAGTGCAAATAACAGAGGCGACAAAGGACAACCTTGTCTAGTTCCCCTAGTGATCTGAATTTCCCCCGATATATTTCCATTTACCAGCACTTGTGCCCTTGGGTTATGATATAGTGCTCTAATTGCCTGCACAAAGGTGCCATTAAATCCATATTTCTGTAGCACCGAGTATAGAAAGGGCCATTCCACTCTGTCGAATGCTTTTTCTGCGTCGAAGCTGATCATCACAGCTTGTTCTTTGGAGTGACCTAGTCCTTCCAATGACGCCAAAATATTCCGCAAGTTTTTTGTACTTGTTCGCCCTTAGACAAAACCCACCTGTGCTGGATGAATTAAATGAGGCAATATCCCTCCTAATCTTTTGGCCAATATTTTTGCAAATAATTTTGCCTCTTGATTAATTAGGGAAATGGGTCTATATGATGTAACCAACTGTTCATCTCGTTTTGGTTTAGGAAATACTACTATCCTAGCTAAATTCATATTATCAGACAAGGCCCCCTTCTCTATCCAGTCATTGAACATTTCAGTCAAGGTAGGGAGAATCGAGTCCCCCATCATCTTATAAAATTCTGCTTTAAAACCGTCTGGACCTGATGCCTTGCCTGATTTACTTTGTTTGATTGCCCATCCTACCTCGTCTTCACTAATCCTAGCATTTAGCCGCTTTCTGTCTCTACTTTGCAGCCTCGGAATGTGAACACCCTCTAAGTAAGACTCCCCCTGTAGCTCGTCTTGATCTGCCCTCTTATAAAGTTCTTGATAAAAATTTTGAAAAGCTTGTCGAATTTCTTTATTAGAGTGTATGAGTTTCCCATTTTTTTGTTTAATAGTTGTTATATTTCGGGAATTAACCTTAGATGCTATAAGTCGAGCTAAATATTTGCCCCCTTTATTCCCGTGCTTGTAAAGTTGAAAGCGATAGTAGGCCTGAGATTTCACTTCTCTCTCATGTAGTTTGGCATTTAAAGTTGCTTGTATGGTCAGAATCTCTTGTCTGATATCATTACTAGGGTTCATACCGTATTGGCGGTGTAATTTACCTAAAAGTTGTTCTAGTCTCATTATTTCTCTGTCTCTCATTCGTTTATAGTGCGTGACATAGCTAATTATTTCCCCCCGCAACACCGCTTTCGCTGCTTCCCAGTAAGTGCTGATCTCATCCACTGAGCCTTCATTAAAATGCTTAAATTCTGCCCATTTAGCATGTAAAAGCTCCCCAAATCTTGCATCTTTAATTAAGTATGTTGGAAACGTCCAGCTTTTTAGCAAGTCTTCATCCTCTCCTCCCTTCCATGTCATTCCGACCACTGAATGATCCGATATGACACAGGGATCTATGTGTACCTCAGTAATGTCTGTTATTATAGTTCGTGATACCAGCAAGTAATCAATTCTTGATGCTGACCCATGTGCTCTAGATTGGTGTGTGTATTCTTTCTCCATAGGATGCAAGGTGCGCCAGACATCTATTAAATCTAATATTTCACATAAATCCGGTAGACCCCTAGTATCTATTTTTCTTATCTCCTTAGGCGGATGCGATCTATCCATATTCGGGTCCCAAGTCATATTGAAATCTCCTCCCATCACTAGGGGCAAGTTTTCCAATTGAGTGATTTGGGAAAGCAATTTCTTATAGAATTTTAAATCTAACACATTAGGAGCATAGACATTTCCCAAAATTATAGTTTTTTTATTAATGGTTACTATGCTTAGCACAAATCTACCCTCTGGGTCTGAAATAGTTTTATGTATCTTGATTGCTAGCCCTTTCCGAAAAAGTATGGCTACTCCCCCTTTTCGACCCATTGCCGCAGCTGCCACACAATCTGCCACCCACCATTTGGCTAATTTGGCATGCTCCTCTGCTGACAAATGTGTTTCTTGGAGCATTGCAATATCTGCTCTTATATGTTTAAGATGGCGCAATATTTTTGATCTCTTGATGGGGGAATGTATTCCCCCCACATTCCAGGATGCTACCTTAAGTAGTTATCATTCATATAGCGATTTTCCATCATCTGATTACCTTTTACTATCAAGAGTAGCCAGCCCAGCCTCCAACCACTCCTGTTCATACCCCATGTTCTCATTTTCATATTTATTTGCGTCTGTAGGTTACATTGAGTTACTCTCTTCCCCTTCCCCCCCTTACATTGTCTTGTAGTTATCTGTTCCCTAACTTCCCCCCTCTCCCCATTCCCCCCCATTAGCCCTCTCCTTCCCGTAGGAAGCAGGTCACTTTCAACGCTCCTCCTCCCATTATTTGTATCCGTCCCTTTTCTGCTCGTTCTTCCATTAATGATACATGTATGTGTGAGTAAGTATTACCTCTTTAACATTCAGTCCCCCAACACATTTGACATTTAGATTTGCCATTCTCTACAATTATTAAGCAAAAGCAGTATTATTAGTCATAAATAATCTTATGATTATCAGATTCTTTCAAACTAAGCTTGTTATACTTTTAAATCTAATGTAACTGATTTCAGGCTCTACGACTTATATGACCTGCAGTGTCAACTTGTTATCAACAACAGTAGTATCTTAACCTTATTATACTATATCTATTATAACATATTTTTATGATTGTGTGAGTATGTATTACCTCTTTATCATTCAGTCCCCCATCTCATTTGACTTTTAAATTTGCCAGTCTCTACAATTGTTAATCAAGAGTAGTATTAGTCTTATGAGATCTTAGTGTTGTCAGATTCTTTCAAACCTAGATTGTAATACTTTCAAATCTAATTTAACTGATTTCAGGCCTTGCAGCTTACATTATCTGCAGTATCAAATATCTAACAACAAAAGTAATATCTTAATATCCTTATACTATATCTATTATAACATACTTTCCTAATATCCAAGATTCTTGGCCACTTTTCATGCTTAAATCGTCCTTTCCTGTTATCCTGTTTGTGTTTCAATTGGCCCTCTAATGGTTTCAGTGTGCATTATGTCCACCTTAAATCCAATTTGTGTCGCTGTTCAGTGTGTCCATTGATAGTCTCTTTTATGTATCATCTGCCCCAACATCCTCTGTTTATAATTCTCATTTCAATTATAGGTCTCTTCTTTATACTTTTTTCTCAAGCATTTAGCGAAGTCAGTTAGAAAATGTCTTTTTTTCAGCAGTGCAATCCTTAGCTCTCAAGTTTCCGGCCTCTCTTCCATCTGTTGCACAAATAGTTTTGCTTCTTCCATAGTGGTAAACAACTTTGTGCCCGAAGAATGAATGATTCTCAACTTTGCAGGGTATAATAGCGCAAACTTAATCTTTTTATTCACCAACGCTGAGCATATCGATGAAAACTTTTTTCTTTGCGCCGCCACCGCCGATGAATAATCTTGAAAGCAAAGAACTTTGCGGTTCCCGCTGTATAGTTCTTTGCCGTTGCGCAGGGCTTGCAGTATGGCGTTTTTGTGACTGAAATTGAGAATTTTGCAGATGACTACACGTGGTCTTCCCTCCGCCACGTTCTTCGGCCCTAGTCGATGTGCACGCTCGATTCTTAGCGGCCCCAACATCTCAGGTAACTCCAGTTCTGCTGTGAACCACGTTTCAAGAAATTTGCTGAGTTCACGATCTCCTTGCCCTTCAGTTAGTCCCACAATTCGGAGGTTGTTCCTCCTCGACCTATTTTCTAGGTCTTCGAGTTTGTCGTCGTATGAGGTAATTGTTTTCTTCAGTTGATTTATCTCTGCTTCTAGTACAGTGACTCGGTCTTCCATTTCACTGGCCCGCTGTTGATATTGCGCCATATCCGTTTGTATTTGGGCTATACTGTTATTAAGGGATTCCAACTTGTTGTCCAGGGAACTCAGTTTTTTATCTAATATTACCTCTAGCGCTTGTGTAACTTCTCCCACAATTTCCGCGGCCCAGGCGGACCCCACCTCCGACGTTCCCGGGCTCACCGGCGCCGCCATTTTGTCTCCAACTAGGCGAGTTTTTTCTTTTTCTTTTCTTGTGTTTTTTGTCGCCATTGCCGTAACCTTCTGCACTCAATCCGTTCACTGTGAGTTCGGCTATTGTTCGCTCTCAGTTAGCAGGATGTTAATCTTTGTTTGCAGCGATTTTTTGCCTAGATGTTTGAGGAGAAGGCAGGAGCGATCCAACTAGCGCCCACTCCCGCTCATAGCGTCACGTGACCTCTCCAACATGCTCAATTTAAATAGGCTGCTCAGAAGGCACTGGTGAATTTTTTTTTATTTTATTTTTGTTACATTTGTACCCCGCGCTTTCCCACTCATGGCAGGCTCAATGCGGTGGGCAATGGAGGGTTAAGTGACTTGCCCAGAGTCACAAGGAGCTGCCTGTGCCGGGAATCGAACTCAATTCCTCAGTTCCCCAGGACCAAAGTCCACCACCCTAACCACTAGGCCACTCCTCCACTCATTATTCTAATAATAGAACTAGAGGACATGAAATGAGGTTGAATAGGGGGCAGACTCAAAAAAAATGTCAGGAAGTATTTTTTCACGGAGAAAGTGGTGGATACTTGGAATGCCCTGCCATGGGAGGTGGTGGAGATGAAAACAGTAACAGAATTAAAAAATGCGTGGGATAAACATAAGGGAATCCTGTTCAGAAGGAAGGGATCCTCAGAAGCTTAGCGGAGATTGGGTGGCAGCACCGGTGGTGAGAGGCGGGGCCATTGGTTGGGACGCAGGGCTAGTGCTGGGCAGACTTCTACGGTCTGTGCCCTGAAAATGGCAGATACAAATCAAGGTCAGGTATACACATAAAGTAGCACATATGAGTTTATCTTATTGGGCAGACTGGATGGACCATACAGGTCTTTCTCCAGCCGTCATCTACTATGTTACTATGTAATAGTTTAGAAAGAATCAGACACGGCTAAAAACTGACCTGGTGGACCTTGCCCACACCAGAAGAGCACTAACTCGCAGGGCTGAACGAGCAACCACCTTATCTGTGGAAAAGCAGCACTGTAAATAGTACACCAGACCCTAAAATACCAATGCGCCACCTACTGAGAAAATAGAACAAGACTGCTACAAAATCTCCACACAAACTACTACAGAATACTGCATCTTGGTCTCATGATCTACAAAAAAAAAAAAAAAAAAAAAAAACTGTTCACTCTGCAGACTTCACTTACCTTGGAACCAAATGGTAGAACTCCTGACCACCTAAAATAAGAAATCTACAGGAATATACTAGATTCTGTAAAATCTTCAAATTGTACCTATTCAAATAAACCCTCACAATGAACAACCATATCTCAATCAACTAATTATTACCTGAATTGGTTATTACTCTATTTACCATTAACTTTGCTTCACGTACAATTTCTCATTCGTAATAGATTTTCTAAATGTTAAACTTCCATAGTTATCCCAGTACATTTATGATACTGTATTGTAAAATTGGATTCATACAACACATTTCTTTCTTATGCATTATTCTTTGTTATGTATCCCATACTGTTTATTGTAAGCCAATTGAACTCAATCTGGTTTTGGATATGTCACAAATAAATAAAATAAATAAAGATACACATAACCCTCAACGAATATCAATAACAGTGATATGAAGGCAAAAAAACTCAACCGGAAACCTCAAGAACTCAGACTCTGCATACACAGCACATAAATACTAGCGAAATAGAAACTAAAATGCAAGATTGGAGATGTGCATCTCCTAAAACTTACATTTCAAATAAAATACCTTTTTCTACTTGTTGTCTGAGCATTGTATTTTTCCCCATTCGCTTCTGGCCCAGTCTCTCTTCTGTTTTTCTCCATTTTTTTTTACTGAACTCCTTTCCAGGATCTCTGGTCCATTTGACATTTGTTCTCTCTCAATGTCCACCATCCATCTTCCCTCTGTGCTCCTATCCCCAGCATCTTCACCCGTATCCCTATCCTCCCCCTATGTTCAGCATATTTATTTGTGACATTTATATCCCACATTATCCCAAACAAGCTTAAGTTCAACATGGCTTACAATAAACAGTTAAGGATACATAACAGATTCACGCATAATAAGATAGTAATCTAGTTGTAAGAACCCAATTATATAATACAATATTATAAGCATACTGGGATATCTATGGATGTTCAACATTCAAAACCTATTATGAATAAGAAATTGTACATGAAACAATGAAAAGGCTAAATGATAAAATAAATAACCAATTCAGGGGATAATTAGTTGCTCAAGTTAGGATTGTTCTTTGTAAGGGTCTGTTTGAAGAGGAATGATTTAAGGATTTTGCAGAATTCGGTGTACCCCTGTATGCTTCTTAATTTGGGTGGTGAGTTCCACCATTTGGTTCCCAGATGTGAAGTCTGCAGAGTGAACTGTTTTGCAGATCACTTTTTTTTTTTTTTTTTATTACAATTTGGGAGCTGTAGTCCGAGATATTTAGTGTTTCTTTCAGGTAAATTTATTAATGGTAGCATATAATCTGGAGCTGTGTCATTTAAGATTTGAAAGATAAAGGCACATAGTGTGAAGGCAATTCTGGATCAGGCGACCCTCAGGGGGAGGAATGCTGGCTTCGGCCTAACCCCTGGTAAGCCTTTCCTCAGCTGAGAGGTACCCACCTCTACCACCGGCTGCCTTTCAGGTGCTGTGGAGGACTTGCAGCTCATCTGCATATCCTTACAGCCTTCTCCGGGGTGACACCCAGGTCCACCCCGATCCACTCAGGGCCTCCGCTCTAGGTGCCCAGCGCTCCCACCAGGTGCTGTGGAGGACTTGCAGCCCTTCTGCATTTCCTCATAGCTGTATCCGGGGTGACTCCAGTTCCACCCCGATCTTCCCAGGGCCTTCTCTCCAAGTGCCCAGAGTTCCCCAGGTGCTTTTTGGCTAGGATCAGGCGACCCTCAGGGGGAGGAATGCTGGCTTCGGCCTAACCCCTGGTAAGCCTTTCCTCAGCTGAGAGGTACCCACCTCTACCACCGGCTGCCTTTCAGGTGCTGTGGAGGACTTGCAGCTCATCTGCATATCCTTACAGCCTTCTCCGGGGTGACACCCAGGTCCACTCCGATCCACTCAGGGCCTCCGCTCTAGGTGCCGCGCGCCGTCATTTTTCTCTTTGTATCTAATCTTTTTCCAGTTGCTAAAGTACCTTAATCATTTATGGCCCCTATTCACATTCTCTTCCTAGCTCTGTCCCTTCCTAATCTTTTCCCTCACCCCCTACCTCTCTCCGCTACAGGAACTCACTTCCCATCCATTGACTTCATCACCTCACCTTCTCTCCTACCCTCTTCCTCCCTCTTGGCTTTTAATCTCCGTCTCTTTCTTCCCTCCATTTTGCCTTCCCCATTCCACCTAAATACCTCTCGCCTTCGACGCCTTCGTGGCCACACCTCTCCTACTCTCCTCCGCTCTCTTTTACTCCTTCTCTTACTCTCAGCTGGTGACATCAATCCCAATCCTGGTCCTCCTCACCAACTATTATCCAAACTCTACAGATCTCACCGTGACCTCTCTAACCTCATCTCTATTCCTCTACTCCCCTCCTCTTCTCTGCCCTTCTCTTGCGCCCTATGGAATGCCCGCTCTATCTGTAACAAACTCCCCTATATCCAGGACCTCTTTATCTCGCGTCACCTCCATCTGCTCGCCATAACAGAAACCTGGCTCTGCCCTGATGACTCTGCTTCAGTCGCAGCCCTGTGCCATGGCGGTTATCTATTTTCACATACTCCTCGCCCTGCTGGCCGTGGGGGCGGTGTTGGACTACTTCTCTCTCCCTCCTCCAGATTTCAACCCCTTCTTCCACCTCAATCTCACTGTTTTTCCTCCTTTGAAGTCCACTCTATCCGCCTTTTCTCTCCTCTGCCTCTTCGAATAGCGGTCATTTATCGTCCCCCTGATAAGTCCCTTTCATCCTTTCTCAGTGACTTTGATGCCTGGCTTGCCTTCTTCCATGATCCTTCCTCCCCCTCTCTCATCCTTGGTGACTTTAATATTCCTGCTAATGATCCTTCCAACTCTTATATTTCCAAGTTACTCGCTTTAACGTCGTCCTTTAATCTCCAACTATGCTCCACCTCCCCCACTCATCAAAATGGTCACTGTCTTGATCTCATCTTCTCCTCCAACTGTTCACCCTCTAGTTTCCTTGCCTCCGATCTTCCCCTCTCTGATCACCATCTTATAACTTTCACACTTAAATCTCCTCCCTCCCAGTCCCGTCCTATCCTATCTAATTTATCTAGGAATCTTCACGACATTGACCCTTCATCTCTATCCTCCCATGTTTCAAACCTCCTCTCTACTGTGGCACCATCCACGTCTGTCAACGAGGCTGTTTCTTCTTACAACAATACTCTATCCTCTGCCTTAGACACTCTTGCACCTTTGATGACCCGCCCTGTAAGGCGTACAAAACCCCAACCTTGGCTGACTTCTAATATCCGCTACCTACGTTCCTGTACCCGCTCCGCCGAACGCCTCTGGCGGAAATCTCGGGCCCTTGCTGATTTCTTACACTTTAAGTTCATGCTGACCTCCTTCCAATCTGCTCTTTTACGTGCCAAACAGGATTATTATATCCAACTGACCAACTCTCTTGGCTCTAATCCTCGACTTCTCTTCACCACATTGAACTCTCTCCTCAAGGTGCCCCCTCCCCCAACTCCCCCTTCATTATCTCCTCAGACCCTTGCTGAATTCTTTCACAACAAGGTTCAAAAGATAAACCTTGCTTTCTCTACCTCACCAGCTCTCCCTCCACTAGTCCGTTCCCCTCTCTCTCCTTCCCCTCATTCCCTTTCCTCCTTTCCTGAAGTTACTATTGAGGAAACTACACTTCTCCTTTCTTCCTCAAAATGTACCACCTGTTCCTCTGATCCCATTCCCACCCACCTTCTTAATGCCATCTCTCCTACTCTTATTCCTTTTATCTGTCACATTCTCAACCTCTCACTTTCCACTGCGACTGTCCCTGCTTCCTTTAAACATGCTGTGGTCACACCTCTCCTTAAGAAGCCTTCACTTGACCCTACTTGTCCCTCTAATTACCGACCCATCTCCCTCCTTCCTTTTCTCTCCAAATTACTTGAGCGTGCTGTTCACCGCCGCTGCCTTGATTTTCTCTCCTCACATGCTATTCTTGACCCATTACAATCTGGTTTTCGCCCTCTCCACTCAACTGAAACTGCGCTTACTAAAGTCTCCAATGACCTATTACTGGCTAAATCCAGAGGTCAATATTCCATCCTCATTCTTCTTGATCTTTCCGCTGCTTTTGACACTGTCGATCACAGCATACTTCTCGATACCCTGTCCTCACTTGGATTCCAGGGCTCTGTCCTTTCCTGGTTCTCTTCCTACCTCTCCCTCCGCACCTTTAGTGTTCACTCTGGTGGATCCTCTTCTACTTCTATCCCTCTGCCTGTCGGTGTACCTCAGGGTTCTGTTCTTGGTCCCCTCCTCTTTTCTATCTACACTTCTTCCCTTGGTTCATTAATCTCATCCCATGGCTTTTCCTACCACCTCTATGCTGATGACTCCCAAATCTACCTTTCTACCCCTGATATCACCTTGCATCCAAACCAAAGTTTCAGCGTGCTTGTCTGACATTGCTGCCTGGATGTCTCAACGCCACCTGAAATTAAATATGACCAAAACCGAGCTTCTCATTTTCCCCCCCAAACCCACCTCCCCGCTCCCCCCGTTTTCTATTTCTGTTGATGGCTCTCTCATTCTCCCTGTCTCCTCAGCTCGAAACCTTGGGGTCATCTTTGACTCTTCTCTCTCCTTCTCTGCTCATATCCAGCAGACCGCCAAGACCTGTCGTTTCTTTCTTTACAACATCCGTAAAATCCGCCCCTTTCTTTCCGAGCACTCTACCAAAACCCTCATCCACACCCTTGTCACCTCTCGTTTAGACTACTGCAATCTGCTTCTTGCTGGCCTCCCACTTAGTCACCTCTCCCCTCTCCAGTCGGTTCAAAACTCTGCTGCCCGTCTCATCTTCCGCCAGGGTCGCTTTACTCATACTACCCCTCTCCTCAAGACCCTTCACTGGCTCCCTATCCGTTTTCGCATCCTGTTCAAACTTCTTCTACTAACCTATAAATGTATTCACTCTGCTGCTCCCCAGTATCTCTCCACACTCGTCCTTCCCTACACCCCTTCCCGTGCACTCCGCTCCATGGATAAATCCTTCTTATCTGTTCCCTTCTCCACTACTGCCAACTCCAGACTTCGCGCCTTCTATCTCGCTGCACCCTACGCCTGGAATAAACTTCCTGAGCCCCTACGTCTTGCCCCATCCTTGGCCACCTTTAAATCTAGACTGAAAACCCACCTCTTTAACATTGCTTTTGACTCGTAACCACTTGTAACCACTCGCCTCCACCTACCCTCCTCTCTTCCTTCCCGTTCACATTAATTGATTTGATTTGCTTACTTTATTTATTTTTTGTCTATTAGATTGTAAGCTCTTTGAGCAGGGACTGTCTTTCTTCTATGTTTGTACAGCGCTGCGTATGCCTTGTAGCGCTATAGAAATGCTAAATAGTAGTAGTAGTAGTAATTTTGCTCAGCTTAAGGGGCAAGGTTCCACCCAGGGCAGAAGGGTATAAAAATCTGATAAGGACTGATAATACCATTACTACAGAGCCATTGTGTCTGTCACTGTCACGACTATGGCCGTGACCACCCTCATACTTACCCTGTTTCAGGGAGTCAGTGGCTGTGCTGGCTTCTGCTGGTCTCTGTGTCTGTCTCTGTCTTAGTTTCTCTCTGGCTCTGTGTGCTGATTGCCCTACTGAATCTCACCTGTGTGGGCTTTGCCTCTTCCAAGATGGCTGCCGCCTCTTCGTCTCTGCCAGTATCCAAGATGGCTCCCGCTGTTACTTTCTATGGGATGCCTGCTCTGAGTGTCAAGCCTCTGTTTGGTTGCAAGGCGATTGCTGCACCTGTGGCTCTGGTCTGGATGGGCTTTATTAGTCACCTGAAGACTACAGTCCTGGCCTTTGCATTGCCATTTCCTCTGCAGTGCCTTAGGTCCCGAGGTTAGTGTGCTGTTAGCACCGTTTGCTTTCCTTGTCTATTGTTCTGTGGGCTTCCAGCCCTTCTGTGTTATTTGCTCTGTGGGTCTCCTACCCTTCTGTGGGTTTTCAGCCCTTCTGTGTTTATCGCTTGTGGGTTTCCTGCCCTTCTGTGTTTATAGCTCTGCAGGGTTTCTGCCCTTCTGTGTTTATTGCTCTTTGGGTTTCCTACCCTTCTGTGTCTAGCTCTGCTAGTTCTCTGTGTTTGTTTCCTGTGTATGACTTGTTAGCTTGGGCACAGCTTTGTTGTTAGCTGGTGTATAGCTTTACTAAGTCTTCTGAGTTTGCTCTGTGTATGTCTCCAGTGTATGACTTGTTAGCTTGGGCACAGCTTTATTGTTAGCTGGTGTATAGCTTTACTAAGTCTTCTGAGTTTGCTCTGTGTATGTCTCCAGTGTATGACTTGTTAGCTTGGGCACAGCTTTGTTGTTAGCTGGTGTATAGCTTTACTAAGTCTCCTGAGTTTGTTCTGTGTATGTTTCCAGGGCATGACTTGTTAGCTTGGGCACAGCTTTGTTGTTAGCTGGTGTGTAGCTTTACGAAGTCTTCTGAGTTTGCTCTGTGTCTGTTTCCAGTGTTTGACTTGTTAGCTTGGGCACAGCTTTGTTGTTAGCTGGTGTGTAGCTTTACGAAGTCTTCTGAGTTTGCTCTGTGTCTGTTTCCAGTGTTTGACTTGTTAGCTTGGGCACAGCTTTGTTGTTAGCTGGTGTATAGCTTTACTAAGTCCCCTGAGTTTGTTCTGTGTATGTTTCCAGGGCATGACTTGTTAGCTTGGGCACAGCTTTGTTGTTAGCTGGTGTGTAGCTTTACGAAGTCTTCTGAGTTTGCTCTGTGTCTGTTTCCAGTGTTTGACTTGTTAGCTTGGGCACAGCTTTGTTGTTAGCTGGTGTGTAGCTTTACGAAGTCTTCTGAGTTTGCTCTGTGTCTGTTTCCAGTGTTTGACTTGTTAGCTTGGGCACAGCTTTGTTGTTAGCTGGTGTATAGCTTTACTAAGTCCCCTGAGTTTGTTCTGTGTATGTTTCCAGTGCATGACTTGTTAGCTTGGGCACAGCTTTGTTGTTAGCTGGTGTATAGCTTTACTAAGTCCCCTGAGTTTGTTCTGTGTATGTTTCCAGTGCATGACTTGTTAGCTTGGGCACAGCTTTATTGTTAGCTGGTGTATAGCTTTTCTAAGTCTCCTGAGTTTTTGCTCTGTGTATGTTCCTGTGTATGTCTGGTTGCCTGGGTATAGCTTTCCTACTAGCTTGTACAGTTGACTATGTCTTCTTGTGTTTAGCCTGCTGGGTTTCCGTGTGTGTTTCTTTTGCTTCTGGAGCTTCTGCCCTTGTTCTACCTGTTGCCAGTTCTCCTTGATACTGAGGCTCCAGCCGTAGTCTTGTTCCTTGTCCTGACCATTGCTTGGAATCTGCCGGCTGCCGGAACACGGACTTTCTCTGCCTTGCCTTCGCCTAGGTGCCAGGGGGCACCCCTGGACCTTCCTTCCTGTTGTTCCTGTAAGTCCTACCGGCTGCCAGAACCTGAGGGCTCAACCCGAGGGGGAGGCAGTCAAGTGTAGGTGAAGCCTAGGTCCAGGATGTTCCAGTTCCGTTCCAGTGTGTTCCAGTCCAGCGGGTTTCACTCCTGTATGTTCCTGTCCAGTGGGGCCACTCCAGTGTGTCCAGTCCAGCGGGCCCCACTCCAGTGCGCACCTGTCCGGTGCGTTCCAGTTCCGAGTGTTCCGGTGTAGAACTCCAGTCCGGAGTTCCGGTCCAGTTTTGTTTCCTCTCTACCTGGAGGGTGATCTTGCCTGCCACTGCCGCTCCACGGTAGTGGTCCAAGGACTCACAAACCCCGCGCTCCCGGGGAAGCAGCAGCTGAAAGAAAGCGTCTCTGGTGGCGTCTGGTCCGCCATAGCCCAGTTTCTGACATGAATCCTGCTATCTCGCTCTGGGATTACCGCCTCAGACTTCTGGAGGAGCCAGCTCTGCGGGATACTCCGGAGGCTGAGGCCGAAAGAAGACGCCGGGGAATTCCTCCGCTCAGGCCCCCTCAGCAGAGCAGCCTGCGGTACCATAGCGGGTTAGTTCCTATTCAGGATTACAGTCCACCAGCGCTGAGTCCAGTCCGAGGAGGGTTTCAAGCAGAGCCTTCGAATCCTGTTCGAGTGAAGCCGCCAGCTAAGTTTCTGAGTTCAGCCCGAGGGACGGTTCTATGCAGGTCCATGAGGTCCGGCCAAGTGAGACGGCGTACCAAGTCTCTGATTCCAGTCCAAGAAGGGCCGACACCTAGGTCCCTGAATCCAGTCCAGGGGGTGCTTCATACTGAGCCTCCGATTCCAGTTCAGGTAGCGCTCCCAGTCAAGCCTCTGAGTCCAGTCCGAGGGACGCTGCAAATTGAACCTCCGATTCCTGTTCGAGTGGCACAGCTGACCGAGCCTCCTGTCCTCCTTCAAGTGGCAAGCCCTTTGAAACCCCTGAGTCCAGTCCGAGGGATGCTTCTGACGGAGCCTCAGATTCCTATGCAAGTGGCGCTCCAGATCGAGCCTCCGATCCCTGTCCAAAGGGTGTTTTCTGCCAAGCCTCAGTTAAAGTTCCATCCCGGCCAGGAGGCAGAGGGCACCTCGAGTTCCTGTGCCAGTCAAGCTTCTGATACCAGTCCGGGTCCAGGTCCCGGTTCAGCTCCTGTCCAGAGTTCCCGCTCCAGTCAAGACTCTGATTCAAGTCCGGGTCCCAGTCCCGGTTCAGCTCCTGTTCAGTCCGAAGCAATAGCTGAGAGAAGATGTATTCAACGGCTTGGGGCCCGGAGAAACCCATTTTCTGCATTTCAGCCTGCTAGCATGCTCTGGGGATCCCAGGGCCGTCTCCTCTTGAACCCTGCTCGGCAGACGCTGCCTGAAGCTAATGTTAGAGAGACGTCCCAGTCCGGCCAGAGGGGGGCGCCCAGCCTTGCAGCTGAATCTCCTCCGAGTTCCAGTTCCAGCCAAGATGCTGCACCTGCTCCGAGTTCCAGTTCCAGCCAAGATGCTGCACCTGCTCCAAGTTCCAGTTCCAGCCAAGATGCTGAGCCTGCTCCGAGTTCCAGTTCCAGCCAAGATGCTACACCTGCTCCAAGTTCCAGTTCCAGCCAAGATGCTACACCTGCTCCAAGTTCCAGTTCCAGCCAAGATGCTGAGCCTGCTCCAAGTTCCAGTTCCAGCCAAGATGCTGAGCCTGCTCCGAGTTCCAGTTCCAGCCAAGATGCTGAGCCTGCTCCGAGTTCCAGTTCCAGCCAAGATGCTACACCTGCTCTAAGTTCCAGTTCCAGCCAAGATGCTGAGCCTGCTCCAAGTTCCAGTTCCAGCCAAGATGCTGAGCCTGCTCCGAGTTCCAGTTCCAGCCAAGATGCTACACCTGCTCCAAGTTCCAGTTCCAGCCAAGATGCTGAGCCTGCTCCAAGTTCCAGTTCCAGCCAAGATGCTGAGCCTGCTCCGAGTTCCAGTTCCAGCCAAGATGCTGAGCCTGCTCCAAGTTCCAGTTCCAGCCAAGATGCTGAGCCTGCTCCGAGTTCCAGTTCCAGCCAAGATGCTGAGCCTGCTCTGAGTTCCAGTTCCAGCCAAGATGCTGCATCTCAGACTCTAAGCCGGCATAGTGGTTGCCCAAAAAGACTTCCTGGTTTCAAGGGCCACTCCTCTTTTCAAGTTCCAGTTGTGCTTGCTACTGCCAGTCCAGTGATTCATGTTGGTGTGTTGAAGCCCATCAGGAGGTTTCACCACACTTACCCTTGGACACCTGAATCCCCTGTGGGGACCGGGAGGGGGGTCTTGAGGGGGAGGTACTGTCACGACTATGGCCGTGACCACCCTCATACTTACCCTGTTTCAGGGAGTCAGTGGCTGTGCTGGCTTCTGCTGGTCTCTGTGTCTGTCTCTGTCTTAGTTTCTCTCTGGCTCTGTGTGCTGATTGCCCTACTGAATCTCACCTGTGTGGGCTTTGCCTCTTCCAAGATGGCTGCCGCCTCTTCGTCTCTGCCAGTATCCAAGATGGCTCCCGCTGTTACTTTCTATGGGATGCCTGCTCTGAGTGTCAAGCCTCTGTTTGGTTGCAAGGCGATTGCTGCACCTGTGGCTCTGGTCTGGATGGGCTTTATTAGTCACCTGAAGACTACAGTCCTGGCCTTTGCATTGCCATTTCCTCTGCAGTACCTTAGGTCCCGAGGTTAGTGTGCTGTTAGCACCGTTTGCTTTCCTTGTCTATTGTTCTGTGGGCTTCCAGCCCTTCTGTGTTATTTGCTCTGTGGGTCTCCTACCCTTCTGTGGGTTTTCAGCCCTTCTGTGTTTATCGCTTGTGGGTTTCCTGCCCTTCTGTGTTTATAGCTCTGCAGGGTTTCTGCCCTTCTGTGTTTATTGCTCTTTGGGTTTCCTACCCTTCTGTGTCTAGCTCTGCTAGTTCTCTGTGTTTGTTTCCTGTGTATGACTTGTTAGCTTGGGCACAGCTTTGTTGTTAGCTGGTGTATAGCTTTACTAAGTCTTCTGAGTTTGCTCTGTGTATGTCTCCAGTGTATGACTTGTTAGCTTGGGCACAGCTTTATTGTTAGCTGGTGTATAGCTTTACTAAGTCTTCTGAGTTTGCTCTGTGTATGTCTCCAGTGTATGACTTGTTAGCTTGGGCACAGCTTTATTGTTAGCTGGTGTATAGCTTTACTAAGTCTTCTGAGTTTGCTCTGTGTATGTCTCCAGTGTATGACTTGTTAGCTTGGGCACAGCTTTGTTGTTAGCTGGTGTATAGCTTTACTAAGTCTTCTGAGTTTGCTCTGTGTATGTCTCCAGTGTATGACTTGTTAGCTTGGGCACAGCTTTGTTGTTAGCTGGTGTATAGCTTTACTAAGTCTCCTGAGTTTGTTCTGTGTATGTTTCCAGGGCATGACTTGTTAGCTTGGGCACAGCTTTGTTGTTAGCTGGTGTATAGCTTTACTAAGTCTCCTGAGTTTGTTCTGTGTATGTTTCCAGGGCATGACTTGTTAGCTTGGGCACAGCTTTGTTGTTAGCTGGTGTGTAGCTTTACGAAGTCTTCTGAGTTTGCTCTGTGTCTGTTTCCAGTGTTTGACTTGTTAGCTTGGGCACAGCTTTGTTGTTAGCTGGTGTGTAGCTTTACGAAGTCTTCTGAGTTTGCTCTGTGTCTGTTTCCAGTGTTTGACTTGTTAGCTTGGGCACAGCTTTGTTGTTAGCTGGTGTATAGCTTTACTAAGTCCCCTGAGTTTGTTCTGTGTATGTTTCCAGTGCATGACTTGTTAGCTTGGGCACAGCTTTGTTGTTAGCTGGTGTATAGCTTTACTAAGTCCCCTGAGTTTGTTCTGTGTATGTTTCCAGTGCATGACTTGTTAGCTTGGGCACAGCTTTGTTGTTAGCTGGTGTATAGCTTTACTAAGTCCCCTGAGTTTGTTCTGTGTATGTTTCCAGTGCATGACTTGTTAGCTTGGGCACAGCTTTGTTGTTAGCTGGTGTATAGCTTTACTAAGTCCCCTGAGTTTGTTCTGTGTATGTTTCCAGTGCATGACTTGTTAGCTTGGGCACAGCTTTATTGTTAGCTGGTGTATAGCTTTTCTAAGTCTCCTGAGTTTTTGCTCTGTGTATGTTCCTGTGTATGTCTGGTTGCCTGGGTATAGCTTTCCTACTAGCTTGTACAGTTGACTATGTCTTCTTGTGTTTAGCCTGCTGGGTTTCCGTGTGTGTTTCTTTTGCTTCTGGAGCTTCTGCCCTTGTTCTACCTGTTGCCAGTTCTCCTTGATACTGAGGCTCCAGCCGTAGTCTTGTTCCTTGTCCTGACCATTGCTTGGAATCTGCCGGCTGCCGGAACACGGACTTTCTCTGCCTTGCCTTCGCCTAGGTGCCAGGGGGCACCCCTGGACCTTCCTTCCTGTTGTTCCTGTAAGTCCTACCGGCTGCCAGAACCTGAGGGCTCAACCCGAGGGGGAGGCAGTCAAGTGTAGGTGAAGCCTAGGTCCAGGATGTTCCAGTTCCGTTCCAGTGTGTTCCAGTCCAGCGGGTTTCACTCCTGTATGTTCCTGTCCAGTGGGGCCACTCCAGTGTGTCCAGTCCAGCGGGCCCCACTCCAGTGCGCACCTGTCCGGTGCGTTCCAGTTCCGAGTGTTCCGGTGTAGAACTCCAGTCCGGAGTTCCGGTCCAGTTTTGTTTCCTCTCTACCTGGAGGGTGATCTTGCCTGCCACTGCCGCTCCACGGTAGTGGTCCAAGGACTCACAAACCCCGCGCTCCCGGGGAAGAAGCCTGAAGGTATACAAAGGACCTCGAAAGCGCGTCCCGCATGGGCGGGCACGCGACAGTCACCTAAATGCCAACAAGCCTGTAAGTGTTTATTATCTATACTTTGCACTGATAACATTTAACATCTGATTTCTGAGAACAGCACTCACCCACCGGGCGAGCTGGTTGGAACACCTAAGAGGAATGAGGACTAACAATATATATATATTTGTGCTGCTAGAGGAGATGAGATGAGACTGTATATAGTTGGCCACATGTTTTGAAAAACATCTCTCAGTTACCTTATCAAGTAAATGAACAGTAAAAGTTTGGTTCAGAAAAACAGATGTTGCGTGGTCTGGATTATTAAGTGGCGTGTGGATGTAAAGTCTGATGCCACTGATTCAGCCAACTAGGGTAAATCCTGGTCCTGGCTTTGGTCCCTCTACAAAGAAATGAGCGTGTGACCCTGTTCCCACTGTCCCGGGCTTACACTTGGCAGCCACCTAGCAGTACTACAACAAAGGAGGTTACACTGAGTCTGCCCCCCTTCAACCTCAATTCATGTCCTCTAGTTCTACCACCTTCCCGTCTCCGGAAAAGGTTCGTTTGCGGATTAATACCTTTCAAATATTTGAACGTCTATCATGTAGCATTCAAATATTTGAAAGGTATTAATCCGCAAACGAACCTTTTCCAGAGACGGGAAGGTGGTAGAACTAGAGGACATGAATCGAGGTTGAAGGGGGACAGACTCAGGAGTAATGTTAGGAAGTATTTTTTCACGGAAAGGGAGGTAGAAACGTGGAATGCCCTCCCGCAGGAGGTGGTGGAGATGAAAACGGTAATGGAATTCAAACATGCGTAGGATAAACACAAAGGAATCCTGTTTAGAAGGAATGGATCCACAGAATCTTAGCGGAGATTGGGTGGCGACGCCGGTAATTGGAGAGTAAAACCAATGCTGGGCGGACTTCTACAGCTTGCGTCCTGATCGTGGCTGAATAGATATGGATGGGCTGGAGTGTAAATTTTAAGGGTCTGCGACGTTAGCTTCAGAACTTTTAGTACAGAAACAGTGCTGGGCAGACTTTTACGGTCTGTGCCCTGAGAAAGGCAGGGACAAATCAAACTCAGGTATTTTATTTATTTATTTTTGTTACGTTTGTACCCCGCGCTTTCCCACTCATGGCAGGCTCAATGCGGCAGGCAATGGAGGGTTAAATGACTTGCCCAGAGTCACAAGGAGCTGCCTGTGCCGGGAATCGAACTCAGTTCCTCAGTTCCCCAGGACCAAAGTCCACCACCCTAACCACTAGGCCACTCCTCCACACATATAAAGTATCACATACCATGTAAAATGAATTTATCTTGTTGGGGAGACTGGATGGACCATTCATGTCTTTATCTGCCGTCATTTACTATGTTACTAATACAGACAAGTTAAAGAGAGTAAAGAAGATGAATGTAATGGGGTGTAATGGGGGTGGGGGAGTTAGAGAAGTATCTGAAGGTGAGTAGTGAGAGACCGAGAAGAACCCAAGGGTGAAAGCAGAGAACTGAAAGGAGCCTGGAAGACGACACAAAGAAAGAGACAAGCCGTGTGTGTGTTGTGTGTGTGTGTGGAGGGGGTGATGATGTTTCTGCTCTCCCTTTTTAAAATCTCAAATCAGCTCATACATGTCATGTAGGAAATTCAGACAAATTTATTTTCTCATTTATGGTCAAATTGAAAAACAAGAAACAGTGTGTCCCCTGCTCTTTCTAAAACAGCACACAAAACAAGTTCTAGGGCTGGCCTTGTCAGTAGGCACACTAGGCTTCTGCCTAGGGTGGCACAATTCTGGCGATGGCATGGGCAGGAGTGCTATGGAACAGCAGCGGCATGAATGAAGACAGCACAGTGTGGTGTTTTTGAACACATACACGTGCTCAGGCCTGCCACAATCTGTCCTCTCCAGAGCAGAAAGTTTGGATGGCCATGCAGGCCTTGAATACGTCCCATGTTGCAATGACTATATTAGTGTAGACCTGGTCTATATAGTTTGGAAAGTGGCTGTAGCAGCACTAACACCAGTGAGGAGAGGAAGGTCATGGAAAAGGAAGACATGAAGGGGGAGATGCTGGAAGGGGGAGGGGATAAGAAAAGATGCTAGATGAGAGGTGTAGGGAAAGGAAGGGAAGAGAAAGGGAAATCCTGCACATGGGGGGGGAGGGGGGAAGAGTAGGGCCTTGAGCTATCCTTGCAGGGAAAGGGTGCAATTTGAAAGTTCACCAAGGTCATCAGATACACTTAGGCTTGCATGTCAATTTCTGTAAATTAGGGACAGTTCGGTATAAAGAAGAATCCTGTTCACCCTGGTCAGCACTGACCCAGTAACTCAGTCTGATGCTAGTGGCACTTTTCCGCTGACCACTGTAACACTTATAAAGAAAGCAAATTTAATTGTAATGTAGTGCTCTTGCTCTTTCAGGAGATACAAACTGGCAAACACCCTTCCACTCAACCTGCACTGGTGTGAAACATGCTGCTCCCTAAACTATTATCGCCTTGTTGCACCCCAGACATGGCTGCTCTGGTGGCAGTGGATACGGTGTGTATGATCCACAGGGGTCTCAGAAACCCTTTGTGTGTGGAGATCTGGGGCCAATATGAGCTGTATCTTTCGAACCTGAAATATAGGAAACGCCAAAAAAGCCAACAGGATGCTAGGAATTATTAGGAAAGGGATGGTGAATAAGACAGAGAATACTATAATGCCTTTGTATCACTCCATGGTGCGTCCGCACCTTGAGTATTTCGTTCAGTTTTGTCGCTATATCTCAAAAAAAATATATAGCAGAATTAGAAAAGGCTCAAAGGAGAGCAACCAAAATGAGAAAGGGGTTGGAGCTCCTCTCGTATGAGGAAAGGCTAAAGAGGTTAGGGCTCTTCAGCTTGGAAAAGAGACGGATGAGGGGAGATATGATCGAGGTCTACAAAATCCTGAGTGGTGTAGAACGAGTAGAAGTAAATCGATTTTTTACTCATTACAAAATTACAGAGACTAGGGGACACTCAAGGAAGTTACATGGAAATACTTTCAAAACAAATAGGAGGAAATATTTTTTCACTCAATGAATAGTTAAGCTCTGGAACTCTTTGTCGGAGGATGTGGTAACAGTGCTTAGCATATCTGGATTTAAAAAAAAGGTTTGGACAGATTTCTGGAGGAAAAGTCCATAGTCTGCTATTGAGACAGACGTGGAAAGCAACTGCTTGCCCTGGGATTTGTAGTATGAAGTGTTGCCACGATGTGGGTTTCTGCCAGGTTCTTGTGACCTGGGTTGGCCACTGTTTGGAAAACAGGATACTGGGCTAGATAGACCATTGGTCTGACCCAGTATGGCTACTCTTATGGTCAAACTGCAGAGAAAAAAATGTCAGTAGCAAAACAACTGAGGTCAAGGCTATGTGTAGGGTGAGAGAACAAGACACCCACTTGTTTTGAATACAGCTGATAGAAACTACAAGCGAATCCTCAGGTACGGGACAGTTCTTCTTTGACTGTGTGGCCTTCAGCAGATACACAGCTTTATGAGAGTAATCGAGAAACAATTTGCTGAACAGTATTTCAATGTATCTTCCTCTTAGTATTTTTTCACTGTATTTTCTGTTAGAAAATGAGTCTCTTTTAAAGCCCAACACTGTATTTAATAAAAGACGTCTTTACTGCAATATTTAAAAAAAAAATGTTAATGCATCCATTTTCTATTTTAGTTTTTGACACCCAAAATTCAGTCAGAAGAGAAGCAGAGATTCAAGAGCTCAGAACTCTCTCTACCCACTGACTGTGTAACCTCGGGGCAAGCCACTCTCTTTTCTGGTGCCTCAATTCTAATCCCCAATTCTCTCTCTGACTTTGTGACCTTGGGGTAAGCCTTAGTATTTCCTGTTTCTCAGTGTTAATCCCCAGCTCTGCCAATGGTTTACAGTATGTGACCTTGAGACACAGGACAAGAAACAGACTTGCCCCATTTTTTTTTGTTACATTTGTACCCCGCGCTTTCCCACTCATGGCAGGCTCAATGCGGCTTACATATACAGGTACTTATTTGTACCTGGGGCAATGGAGGGTTAAGTGACTTGCCCAGAGTCACAAGGAGCTGCCCGTGCCTGAAGTGGGAATCGAACTCAGTTCCCCAGGACCAGAGTCCACCACCCTAACCACTAGGCCACTCCTCCACTAATCCTAGGCTCTCTGTGTATAACCTTGAGTTACATCACTATCTCCCTGTGCTTCAATTCTATTCCTCAGTTCCTTCACTAGAGCAACATGTTCCTAAATGCAGAGGGTAAAACCAGAACTGGTCCAGCTCCACCCTCCAATATTCAGGTACTACGGACGAACCTGTCATTAAAATTGTCTATAGTACCCGAAGACTGCAGGGTGGCCAATGTGACGCTGATTTTTTAAAAGGGTTCTAGGGGTGATCTGGGAAACTACTGACCGGTAAGCACAACGTTGGTGCCGGGCAAAATAGTGGAAACTATTATAAAGAATAAAATTACAAAACACAAAGATAAACATAGTTTAATGAGACAGAGTCAGCATGGGTTCAGCCAAGGGAAGTCTTGCCTCACCAATTTGCTTCATTCCTTTGAAGGCGTGAATAAACCTGTCGACAAAGGTGAACCGGTTGATGTAGTGTATCTAGATTTTTAGAAAGCTTTTGATAAAAGTTCCTCATGAGAGACTCCTGAGAAAATTAAAGAGTCATGGGATAGGAGGCAAGGTTCTGATGTGGCTTAGGAATTGGTTATTGGACAGAAAACAGAGGATAGGGTTAAATGGTCATTTCTCTCAATGGAGGAGGGTGAACAGTGGAGTGCCGCAGGAATCTGTATTGGGACCGGTGCTATTTAACATATTTATAAATGATATGGAAATCGGAACGACGAGTGAGGTGATTAAATTTGCAGATGATACAAAACTATTCAAGGTTGTTAAAACACGTGTGGACTGTGAAATATTGCAGGAAGACCTTAGGAAATTGGAAGACTGGGCATCCAAACGGTAGATAAAATTTAATGTGGACAAATGCAAGGTGATGCACATTGGAAAGAATAATCTGAATCATAGTTACCTGATGCCTAGGGTCCACCCTCAAGAAAATAAATCTAGGTGTCGTTGTACATAATACACTGAAATCTTCTGATAAGTGTATGGTGGCGGCGGCCAAAAAAGCAAACAGGATGCTAGGAATTATTAGGAAAGGGATGGTGAATAAGATCGAAAATAGTATAATGCATTTGTATTGCTCCATGGTGTAACTGCACCTTAAGTACTGCGTTCAATTCTGGTCGCCGTATCTCAAAAAAGATATAGAGGAATTAAAAAAAGGTTCAAAGAAGAGCAACCAAAATGATAAAGGGGATAGAACGCCTCTTGTATAAGGAAAGGCTAAGGCTTTTCAGCTTGGAAAACAGACGAATGAAGGGAGATATGATTGATGTCTACAAAATCCTGAGTGGTGTAGAAACGAGTAGAAGTAAATCAATTTTTCACTTGTTCCAAAAGTACAAAGGCTAGGGGACAATCGAGGAAATTACATGGAAATACTTTTAAAACAAACAGGAGGACATATTTTTTCACTCAACGAATATTTAGGCTCTGGAACTCTTTGCCAGAGGATGTGGTAACAGAGGTTTGAGTATATGGGTTTAAAAAAAGGTTTGGACAAATTCGTGGAGGAAAAGTCAATAGTCTGCTATTGAGACAGACACGGGGAAGCAACTGCTTGCCCCAGGATTGGTAGCATAGAATGCTGCTGCTAATTGGGTTTCTGCCAGGTACTCATGACCTGGCTTGGCCACAGTTTGGAAAACAGGATACTGGGCTAGATGGACCATTGGTCTGACCCAGTATGGCTACACATGTTCTTATGATCCTGATGTTCTGGAATTGCTGGTCACTTTTCTTCACAAGCAGGTGCAGAGAGGATCATGAAATACTTTTAGGAGAGCTGTTAATACTGTGTATTTCACCCACTCTACCTCCCCTCCCCCCAGAAAAAAAAAACAACACAACACAAATAGTGTCAAAGACTACAGAGACTTGGTAATTCAAAGCCAGAACATCTTTGCAAAACTGAATTCCAAGACTGTTTGGGGGTGGGGGGAGCGAAGGTGAGTGCATAGAAAACTGAAGATAGTGGGAAAAGATAGATAATCTGTTATCTTGCTGTGACAAAATAAAATCTGGATCAGTTATGGAACTGGCAAATGATAAACATACAAAAAAAAACCCAAAATATGTTTAAGGAAATCGCTTTTAGAAGAGCTGGCAAAGAGATTTCTAAGGACTGCATGCTTTTAAATTATACTGATAGTGACGCTTGTGCTGTGTGCCCACGAGAATCTGGAAGACAAGACTATAAATTCTCTATTTTCTGTCCTTGATTTAGTGAGGCTTTATGAATTCCTTGTTATGCTAGCATCTTATTTCAGAGTTCAAAGCTTGCTATTCAGATGCGGTATGACCCCCAACAACCCAGTATGACTCCTCCCTCTACCTAGCAGTACTCACCCCACAGATCTGGCAGCACTCCCCCAGCATGCGGTACCCCTTCAGTAGGTAGTCTCCCATCAGCTTGCTGATCTTATCCTGGCGCTCCCGCCTTGCCTGGATCACTTTCATCTCTGCCTCTGAGGGTGGCTCCCATTCACAGTCCTCCATCCTTAAGGAAGAATGGGGGGGGAGAAAAGTACTTAGAACCACTGGAAAAACAGGTGGACATTAAGCTTCATGTGTAACATCATGTGTGTTTGAGCAGTGTATGGCTGTGCTCTCCACTGTGCTGGGGGGGGGGGGGGGGGGCACAGTTCCCAAGGCCTGGGATCGTACATCTATCTATCTACTTCATACATTCGTCCTCCCCCTTAGATCTGGAATACGTGAAACTTGCGCTCTCTCCTCACTGTGATCCCAGAACCAGAGAGGAAGAGTTTCACTGTGGCATCCGGAACCCTGTCCCAAAGATACCAAGTCCCACGCATTCGGCTGCCCTCACACTCTCACATGCCAAGCACCCCCCCACCTCACGTGCATTAGGTGATCGGAGAACCCCTCTCCCCATGATCTGCCACATTTCCCTTTATCTTCCACTCCCCTCCTTGTCCGCGATCCGGCACCTCTCCCTCAAACATGCCCCCCGGTCAAACTCATACCTGAGGTCCTCCACCAACAATCCTACAGTTTTCCTTCTCCGGTGGCCCGGGCCGTCCCCCTATGACGCAATTTCTCTCTCTCAAGGAGGTTCGATTGAGCATCCCGCCTTGCCGGAAACAGGATGTTGCGTCAGAGGAGAGCGCAACGCTCGCTTCAATAAGATTTATGACCAATCATCCTATCTAGTCCATTATATGACCTGAACTGAATGAAGCCTGTAGGCGGAGCTGGTTGCTGTTTTAACACACTCAGTAGTAAACACTATTGAAAAGAATAGGCAAAAGGTTATTAGAAATAACGGACTGCCAATGTGTGGTCCATCTGTAAACGTTTGTTTTTTTTTAAAGCTGTTCCACTTGGATAGGCAGTGCCTTAAAAGGTGGACGACAAAAGATTTTTTTTTTACTTGACAGCTTTTTAATTTACTTTGAAAGCTTCCTCGATGTATATATAAATATCATTAAATAAAAATTGAATATCACTAAAACAGCTTTAAAAATTGTTGTAGCTGGTAGAACCAGCACTTCTAAACTCAGGAGGTACTCTGGCTGAGTACTTTCATGAGAATGTTCGCAAGATTAACCTTGAATTCTCAACCAAGTCACCTCCGCCTCTCCTTTCCTCAGTCCATTCTCTCCACCCTGCTTGTGCCTCTTTTGCCATTTGCTTATTTCCGATCTGAGGAAGATGGGCAACCTTCGAAAGCTAATCAAGAAATGTATTAAGTTATGTCCAATAAAAAAGGTATCATCTTATTTTCTTTTCCATGTTTTATTTTGTTTGATTTCTATTGATAACCTTAAGAGTGGACTAACACGGCTACCACACTCCTCTTTCTTTTCTGAAATCACCTAAGAGCAAACTGCACATTTTCTTTCCTCCTCCAAAGTGACTATCTGTTCCTCTGATCCTATTCCCACCCAAAGCACTCTCTTTCCTACTATCATCATACCCGGCCTCAATCATTCACATTCCTGATGCCTTCAAACATGCCATAGTTACACCACTTCTCAAAAAACCTTCATTGGACCCAACCTGTCCTTCCAACTATCACCCCTCCTCCCTTTCCTATCCAAGATACTGGAATGTGATGTTCACCACCATTGTCTTGACTTTCCTTTCATCTCAAGCTATTCTCCATCCACTCAGTGGTATATCAAGGGCAGGGCGATGGGGGTGGTCCAACCCGGGTGCACGCTACAAGGAGGTGCAGGGAGCAGCTGCGTGGCTTTTAGCTGCGCTGGTTCCCTCCTCCCTCTGACATTATTTCCTGTTCTGGGGCAGGGAACTGGCAGAGTCAACAGCTGCACAACTGCTCCCTGCATCCCCAGGAGGTGATGCACTGGGGGGGGGGGGGGGTGATGTGCTCGGAGGGGGTGCGCAGCAGCAATCCACCCCAGGTGGCAGCCGAGATAGGAACGCAACTGGATCCACTTCAATCTTTTTTCCGCCCTCTTCATTGAAGTGAAACAGCCCTTGCTAAAGTCTCCAATGACCCATTCCTGGCCAGATCCAAGGTCTCCATTCTATCCTCATCCTTCTCAATCTATCTGCTGCTTTTGACACTGTTGATCACCACCTACTCCTTGATATACTGTCCTCACTTGGATTTCATGGCCCTTCCTGGTTTTCTTACCTCTCCCATCGCACTTTTAGTGTATACTCTGGTGGATCTTCCTCCACTTCTATCCCACTATCAGTTTGTATACCTCAGGGCTCTGTCTTGGGACCTCTTCTTTTCTCCATCTATACTTCTTCCCTTGGTGCTCTGATCTCATCCCATGGTTTTCAGCATCACCTTTATGCTGATGACTCCTAGATCTACCTCTCCACACAAGAAATTTCAGCAGGAATCCAGGCCAAATTATCATATAGATATGGGCCCCAATATTCAGACTGCGGAAGATAGCCGGGCTGTCTCCCGCGGTCTGCATTAAACCTGGATATTCAATGCCGGTCCATTTCCGGTGACCGGCATTGAATATTCGGTTTAACTTTGGCCAGTCCGATTTTAAAGTGAGGCCAGACAAAGTTATTCCACCTATTGTGGTGGCCAAATATGGCCGCTCCCACTTTAAAGATAGCCGGTTATATCATCCAATATAACTGGCTATCTTTAAGCTGCTAAGCGGCAATATTCAGTGACAGGCACTGAATATCACTGGATAGCCGCTTAAGTGCCGTTTTAGTGGTCTTTTTGTTTTAAATATCGGGCGGATGGTGTTCATGCTGTTTTTACAGTACAATGAAGCATCCTAATAGGTAGCCAAAGAGGCAAGTACAGTTGAGATATTTAGATGGGACAAGATGGGTAGTACAAAGTCTCTGGGATAAATGGATGGGTAGCAAAACTGAAGCCAAATAATGTGTACTTGAATAAGATATGAGGAATGGGTCTACGTTACAGGGTGTACAGCAAGCTAGTCCAAGTGCAGCGTGGAAAGATAGTCAGTCGCCACATGCTTCCTGAAGTAGAGATAGTCTTGAGTTAGATGTAGCCCTTCTTTGAGTAAGTTTCAGAGTGTGTGGGCTACTCCTGAGAAGGCTCACTGCCAGATATCAATTTCTTTGATGAGGGTTCAGATAGTGATGTTCCTTGAGAGGACCTTATGAGGTATGTAAGGGGCTATTTTATTCTTTAACTACTCTGGCCCAGTTTGAAAATCAGAGTTTTAAATGTAGCCCTATAAGGTACTGGTTTCCAGTATAGTTTTGCAGTAAGGGTATAATGTGGTCATGCTGCTTGCAGCCTTCTGAATTAGTTAGAGATGATACAAAACTCTGTTTGGTTTGACCAATATACAAGGCATTACAGTAGTCCAGTCATGATGTTATCAAAGCATGAACCATTGTGATGAAACTCATCTTTTCAATGTGGAGAGAAATGTCATAGTTGCTGCAGCTGATAGAAGCAGTTTTAAAAGGTTATTTAAATCAGCAGGATCAAAAGCACATTTATCCAAAGCTGTGGGCAGATCCTATGGTCGATTTGGTCTTTATCTGCCCTCTTGTACTGCATTACTATCAGAAGGAAGAGGGCTGTTGATGAAACTTGGAGGGAAGAGGGAAGCGGGAGTCTAGTTGTCACCTCTGGCAAAGACAGTTTAGCTGCTGGAGAATCTTTAGTTACAACAAAATGAGTTCATCAGCTTTAATAGATCCCTCAACAGTATATGTGGCAAGATGCAGCGGCCAAGTTTCCTGCCCCTCCGCTTTCATGTTTTCCTCGATCGCCTTATCCGTAATCTCTGCGTGCTTTTCATGGTATTCCTCATTCTGCTCACAGATTAGGGGGTTAATTTTTGGCTAATTATCTACGGAGCACTAGAGTAGAAATAGCCAAGCAGCTGCTGGCATAGATGTGTTCTGATTGCCTCTGAAATTGTTTTTTTTTAAACATATCTTCAGGAGGTATTGCTCTCTTAATAATCACTCACATTTCAAGAAAACTGCATTTAACATATGAATGTCTTCTCTCTTTTTCCAGAGTCTGTTCTGGCTTTTCTCATCCTTGTGATCTCTGCCTGGAGTGACCAAAAGGGACCGAAGTAAGCGGGATGGTCGAATAAGGAATGGTGAGTGAAGGTAAGTAATCTGGAAGGCCAAATCGGACAGCCTTGAAAGCAAATAGTGTCTTTTAAATAAGTCATTGCTCAACTGGGAGCCAGTGATGTTCACGACTCATTTGGGTAAGGCAGTGCAGGCTGAACAGAAGGGCTGAAAATGGGACCACATGCATAAAACACAGTTGCTCAATTGTAAGGCTGTCCCTGATGGCAGAGCTGAAGGAAAGAGAGAGCAGGAGAAGGGGGTGGGAGGATAGAGGGGACAGAAGGGTGAGCATTTCTCTAGCATATTTTTTTTTTATCTTGCTGACTATTTAGAAAACAGCTTGAAAATAACTCATTTTCACAAAAAAGGAGAAGTGACATATGTTTAAAGAAACACAAACCTTTCTGATCCTTCCTTCCTTCCTCGTTTTAGTGGTTCCATCAGCCTTTTTCTTTCCGCTGGTTTTCCTGACTCCTGCCCTGCTCTGATGCAGAACCAGTGCCTGTCTCTGCCATTTCTTCAGCTCATATAAGGGGGAGTAGAAAGGGGGATTAATAAGCCTACAGAGGGTGTAATTTATCCTACATGCATTTCTGTACTCCTGGAGGGATTCTATACAAGTGAGCAACACACAACAATCATGCAGAATTCTACATTTGCCATGTAGAATTTGGTGCAGGATACAGAGAAAATCCACCTGGGTGGAGGAACGCTGAGACCCCACGAGAGACACCAAGAAAACAGGAACAGTGGGGAAAAGACCAGGCACTCCGAGGACAAATCAAGCAGACTTCAAATTCTTAAGGAAGCAATATTTATTGATAAAAGACTTGATACAGCATGTGTTTTGGCCAAAGGCCTGCCTCAGAAGTCTAAATAAATGTAAACAATGTAAAAGTAGTATACAGTAGTACCTCGGTTTTTGTTGACGTCGGTTTCGGATTTCATTGATTTTTCCGATTGTTTTTGGACGGATTATCAACGAAAACCGAGGTTTCACTGTACTATGCCATACTTTGTATTGTTATTTGAATATTTTTAATGCTGTAATTGTGTATTGCTCATGTTTGATTTATTCTTACTGTACACCACCTTGAGTGAATTCCTTCAAAGAGGCAGTAAATAAATCCTAATAAATAAATAAAATGTGCATTATGAAAATAAAATATAATTTAGAATACCAAAACCATACATACAGTATGACATATACCAATGCTTCATTAAGGGGCCCTTTTACAAAGACGCAGTAGGCTCTATGTGTAAGCAGCGCATGGCAAAATAAGACTACCACCAGGCTAGCGCAACCTCCTGGCAGTAATTTTAGATTTGGCACGTACCCATAATGTCAGGACAATTTTTTTTTCCAACTGTGCGGCGTTTCAAGAGTTAATCAGCAGTTGGCGCGCCGACTGGTCACCGCACATGAAGTGCATGAGTCCTTACTGCTAGATCAATAGGTGGAGTTAAGGGCATAAATAGGCATGCGCTGGTTTCAATTTTACCACAGGCCCTTTTCCCAGCACATTGAAAAAAAGCCCTTTTCCCCTGTGGTAGTGTGGGCGAGTGTTCAAAAATACTATGGACATCCTGTGATTTGGACATCTTTGTTCTTTGATCGTTTTCGAAAAAAAGAAAAAAAAAGTCCAAGTGTAAAACATCCAAAATCAAGCCATTGGGATGTAGGAGGAGCCAGCATTTTTAGTAGACTGATCCCCCTGACACCCCAGCACAGCAATAGGGCACCCTAGGGGGCACTGCAGTGGACTTCATAAAATGCTCCCAGGTACACATCTCACCATTGCTCCCTTACTTTGTCTGCTGAGCCCCCCAAAACCCACTACCCCCAACTGTACACCACTACCATAGCTCTTATGGATGAAGGGGGCTCCTAGATGTGGGTACAGTGGGTTTCTGGTGAGTTTTGGAGGGCTCGCAGTTTCCTCCACAATTGTAACAGGTAGGGGGCTGGTTCCACCTGTCTGCAGTGCACTGCACCCACTACTAGACTACTCCAGGGACCTGCATGCTATTCTGATGGACCTGGGTATAACATCTGAGGGTGGCACAGAGGCTGGCAAGTAATGTTCTTAATCACAATTTTTTGGGGTGGGAGGGGGTTAGTGACCACTGGGGGAGTCAGGGGAGGTCATCCCCAATTCCTTCCAGTGGTCATTTGGGGCACCTTTTTGTGCCTTATTCGTAATAAAAACAGATCTAGCTTAAAACGTCAAAGTTTTAGTCCTGGACGTTTTTGCTTTGTTCCATTATGGCTGAAAGACGTCCAAGTCTTAGGAACGTCCAAGTCCCACCTTGAACACACCCCTGATACACCCCCTTGAGATTTGGACGTCCTTCTGACGGACTTCGGGGAAAGATGTCCAAAATGAGGTTTCGATTATACCGATTTGGATCTGTGAGATGGACGTCCAAATGCTGACATGCCACTTTTTGGACGAAATGAGCCTGAAAGCCAATATGGATTTAGTCAAGGGAAATCTTGCCTCACCAATCTACTATATTTCTTTGAAGGGGTGAATAAACATTTATTTATGTATTTATTTTGTCATTTATACCCCACATTATACCATAGTCAATTGTTTCAAAGTGGCTTACAATAGAGGTGTAAGGAGACAAGCAAAGAACTGACAGTTTGTGACTAACAGTGTATGGATTACAGAGTGATTCTATCTATATATGAATTTCATATTGATAACATTTAATGTCGGAAGATGGAACGGGTTTGATGATCGATAGACTGTTTCCCATTGGGAACTTTTACTAGCAGCAGTCATTATAGTGTTTGAGTTTAGTTTTAGTGGTAGATGATTTCCCGTTTGGGCATAGCACCATGGTTGTTTGGTTCGTCGGTTCGTTTATGTGGTTTCTTTGTGGAAGTGTTTTTTGAAGAAGAAGGCTTTTAGATGTTTCTGGAATTTTACCTAGTTAGTCATGCATCTTATATCTTTTGGTAATGAGTTCCAGATTTGTGTGTCTAAATAGGTAAAGCTTGCTGAACGCATAGTTTTGTATTTGATACCCTGACACTGTGGGAAGTGAAGAGTGTCTTGTATTGAGCTTCATGTTGGGAGGTCAGTTACTACTACTGCTATTAAACATTTCTATAGCGCTACTAGACTTACGCAGCGCTGTACAAATTAACATGAAAAGACAGTCCCTGCTCAACAGAGCTTACAATCTAAATTGGACAGACGAACAGACAGCTAGGGGTGGGGAAATTGTAGTGGTAGGGGTGATAAGTGAGGGTGTTGAGTAAGAGAGTCATGGTTAGGAGTCGAAAGCAGTAGCAAAGAGGTGGGCTTTAAGCCTAGACTTGAAGACAGCCAGAGACTGAGCCTGACGTACTGGCTCAGGGAGTCTATTCCAGGCATAGGGAGCAGCGAGATAGAAGGAACGGAGTCGGGAGTTAGCAGTGGGGGAGAAGGGGGATGACAGGAGACATTTACCCAGCGAACGGAGTTCACGGGGAGGAGTGTAGGGAGAGATGAGAGCGGAAAGGTACTGAGGAGCTGCGGAGTGGATGCACTTGTAGGTCAAAAGGAGAAGTTTGAACAGTATGTGGAAGCGGATAAGGAGCCAGTGAAGCGACTTGAGGAGAGGGCTAACGTGAGTATAGCGACTCTGGCGGAATATAAGACGCACAGCAGAGTTTTGGACAGATTGAAGAGGAGATAGATGGCTGAGCGGGAGACCAGCGAGAAGCAAATTGCAGTAGTCTAGGCGAGGGGTGATAAGGGTTTTGGTAGCGTCCTCGGAGAGGAAAGGGCGAATTTTGTTAATATTATAGAGAAAGAAATGACAGGTTTTGGCAATCTGCTGAATATGAGCAGAGAAGGAGAGAGCGGAGTCAAAGATGACTCCAAGGTTGCGCGCAGACGGGACAGGGAGGATGAGAGTGTTATCTACCGAAATTGAGAACGGGGGGAGAGGAGAGGCAGTTAAGGTTATAATGTAATCTGGTGCTAATCTATAGATTATTCTATAAACTAGGATGCATAGTTTAAAGAATATCCATGCTTTGATCGAGAGCCAGTGGAGATCTTTCAGTAGTGGGATGCCCTGTCAAATTTGGATTTGCCCATATATGAGTCTCACGATGGTGTTCTGAGCTGTTTGTAGTTTTTTGAGGGTTGAGTCTTTACAACCTGTGTATACTCCATTGCAGTAATCCATGTGTGTCAGCAGCATGGTCTGAACTAACTTAACATATGGAAGATGGTTGTGGGGAAGCAATTTCTTATTTGTTTTCGTGACTTCTGCAGCCTGTTTCTCAAGACTCAATTCGTTGTCTAAGATGAGTCCTAGAATTTTCAAGTGATCTATTATCTGTAGCCTTGTTGCGTCTAGGTCTACAGATGATATGGTGTCTCTGCAGTGATGTGATGTTAGTACTAGGCATTGGGTTTTGCCTTTGTTGAGTTTGAGCTTGAAGGCTGTTGCCCATGATTCCATGATGTTCATTCCTGATTGGATTTTGTACTTAATTTCTGACAGATCCTTTTCGAATGGGATGTAGATTGCAACATCGTCTGCATAGATAAATGGGTTGTATCCATTTTTTGCCAGTGTGTTAGTTAGGGGTGTCATTTGTTATGTTGAATAGTAGCGGGGATAGTGGTGAGCCTTGAAGGACACCGCATTCTGCTTTCCAGGGAGGGAATGTTGTGGTTCCTATTTTTACTTGGTAAGATCAAGATGTCAGGAAGCTTTTTAACCAGTTTAGCACGGCACCTCTGAAGCCAATTTTGCCCAGTAGTCAGAGTAGTATTTAAAATATTTTGTGCAACATATTTAAAATGTTTGCAAAGAATTTAGATTTCTTTTTGTTTGGTGCAGAATTCCCCTAGGGGTAAGACAGTACACTGCACTATTTCTACACTGCATCATTTCCCTATAACAATGAGGTGCAGAGCACCCTGTTAAAAGTATCCATGTACTTTGAACCTATCTGTGCAGGTGACCAAGTAGGGTTACTTTTGAAAATCTGATGTATGTGCCAGGCCCACAGGGACACCCCTTTTACTACAGCTAAAAGTAGATGCATGCTATAGAACCTGTACCTACTTTCAGCCACATATAAGAAGGGCAATTTTCATTCAGACCATTGTTACCCAGGTAAGCATTTTTGGAAACTGCCATTCTCAAGTGGATGCTGAAATTTGCCCTTCCCCTGTCACTGTTTCCACTTTGGAAAGAAGATGATGCATTTGATCTTGAAAAACTTCAGAGGAAAGTTGAAGAGCCTTTGAAATCGGTGGTCTCTTTCCGTGCTTTAAGACATCACCAGTGGAGTCAGGCAGGTAGACAAAACAGGTGAGAGAGGACTGTGATGTCACAGATGCTGGATTATGACATCACTACCGGAACTAAATCCACAATAAAAAGTGTGTCTGCATTGTCTCTGGCTCTCTTGATAGAATCTTGTTGGTTACAGTACAGTGAGCCTGGGATAGGCTGGCCCAGCTTTGTCCTGGTGTCCCTCCCCAGTGATGACATCACCACCTCAGCTGAATCACCCACAGTTTATATGCTGGTTTGACTCTGAAGCAGAAGTAATTCTTCCCAACACAACTGTTCTCTGTAAGGCAGACTGGAGCAGCAGCAGGTATGCACTCACACACATACACACACACACATAGAAGCAGACACACTGATATAGATACACACAGATAGCTCATATAGACACAGAGATATGTAGATACACACATAGCCACACATGCTCACAAACACAGAAATATATAGAAAAAGAGACACAATCACCGAGGAAAACAGATACACACTCTGGTACTAATACTCTCAAATCCACCCATTCAGACATTGATAAACACCCTAAAACCTATCCCATACTGCCACACATTTCACACATACTGTGATGCAGACACCTGTATCTGTTTACACATCCACACACATCTTAAAATCATACATGAACATACAGAAGTTACACACACACTCACTGCGGCTGGATCATTTCTCCTGAAATGCTGGGAGCCCCTGCAGCCCTCGTTTTCCTCCTCAGCAATCTCGGGATAGTCTGCAGTCGGCTTTTCTCGACCTTCACTGTACTAGAGGGTGAGTAGCGCCAGCCCCCAGCCTCACAAGCATTGTATAGGACTGACAGTAAGAAGGATGCGGGCTTAGCTGACTTTTCTGTTTAGTAAAAAGGTCATGGGATAAAGAAGACAATGTGCTATTGTGGGTTGGTAAAAAATAGGAAAGTGAAAGCTGAACTTAATCATGGAGAGGGATGAATAGTGGAGTGCCTAATGGGGATCTGTACTGGGACTTGGGTTATTTAACTTTTTCACTAATGATCTGAAAAGACAGAGGACACAAAATTTGTCAAAGATTAAACCTAAGTTCCTGATTATATGTTGAGTTTGGTTAGTATTTTAGCAAAACATTATGATACTTCTAAACATTACTTAATGCTGCAGTACCCTAGTAGCACAAAGATCAGGTACAAGAGGCTATTTACCACATCATTTTTATTCTTGGCATTGAGGACTTGGGACGAACTGCCTATGATGAATTACAAACCATTCCGAAAATCTCTGAGAGCTTTTATATTTCGTAAATTTGTATTAACTAAGTAAGAATTTGTTTTGGAGTCTTGTAACTAATTGATATATCAATTCCTGAGAATGCTTTGTTGTTTCTTATCGTGATCCACCATGAACTTTGAGGTTCTGGCAGTTGATAAATGCGATTTGTAATGTAATGCAATGCGGCTGCAGGAGGATCTGATAAGACTAGAGTACTGGGTGTCTAAAGGGCAGATGAAATGTAATATGGAAAAGTGCAAAGTGATGCATGTGGGGGAAAATAACCCCCAACCACAGGTACAACATGCAGGGCTCTGAGTTAGATGTGATCACCAAGAAAAAGATAAGTACATAAGTAATGCCACACTGGGAAAAGACCAAGGGTCCATCGAGCCCAGCATCCTGTCCATGACAGCGGCCAATCCAGGCCAAGGGCACCTGGCAAGCTTCCCAAACGTACAAACATTCTATACATGTTATTCCTGGAATTGTGGATTTTTACCAAGTCCATTTAGTAGGGCTTATGGACTTGTCCTTTAGGAAACCGTCTAACCCCTTTTTAAACTCTGCTAAGCTAACCACCTTCGTTCTCCGGCAACGAATTCCAGCGTTTAATTATGCATTGGGTGAAGAAAAAATTTCTTCGATTTGTTTTAAATTTACTACACTGTAGTTTCATCGCATGCCCCCTAGTCCTAGTATTTTTGGAAAGCGTGAACAGACGCTTCACATCCACCTGTTCCACTCCACTCAATATTTTATATACCTCTATCGTGTCTCCCCTCAGCCGTCTGTCTCTTCTCCAAGCTGAAAAGCCCTAGCCTCCTTAGTCTTTCTTCATAGGGAAGTCGTCCCATCCCCGCTATCATTTTAGTCGCCCTTCGCTGCACCTTTTCCAATTCTACTATATCTTTCTTGAGATGCAGCGACCAGAATTGAACACAGTAATCAAGGTGCGGTCGCACCATGGAGCAATACAACGGCATTATAACATCCTCACACCTGTTTTCCATACCTTTCCTAATAATACCCAACATTCTATGTGCTTTCCTAGCCGCAGCAGCACACTGAGCAGAAGATATTATCGACGACGACACCCAGATCCCTTTCTTGGTCCGTAACTCCTAATGTGGAACCTTGCATGACGTAGCTATAATTCGGTTTCTTTTTTCCCACATGCATCACCTTGCACTTGCTCACATTAAACGTCATCTGCCATTTAGCCGCCCAGTCTCCCAGTCTTGTAAGGTCCTTCTGTAATTTTTCAAAATCCTGTCGCGAGTTAACGACTTTGAATAACTTTGTGTCATCAGCAGATGTAATTACCTCGCTAGTTACTCCCATCTCTAAATAATTTATAAATATGTTAAAAAGCAGCGGTCCTAGCACAGACCCCTGAGGAACCCCACTAACTACCCTTCTCCATTGTGAATACTGCCCATTTAACCCCACTCTCTGTTTCCTATCCTTCAACCAGTTTTTAATCCACAATAGGACATTTCCTCCTATCCCATGACCCTCCAATTTCCTCTGTAGCCTTTCATGAGGTACTTTGTCAAACGCCTTTTGAAAATCCAGATACACAATATCAACCGGTTCCCCTTTGTCCACATGTTTGTTTACTCCTTCAAAGAATTGAAGTAAATTGGTTAGGCAAGATTTCCCCACACAAAAACCGTGCTGACTTGGTCTCAGTAATCCATGTCCTCGGATGTGCTCTGTAATTTTGTTTTTGATAATAGTCTCTACCATTTTCCCCGGCACCGACATCAGACTCACCAGTCTATAATTTCCCGGATCTCCCCTGGAACCTATTTTAAAAATCAGCGTTACATTGGCCACCCTCCAATCTTCTGGTACCACGCTCGATTTTAAGGATAAATTACATATCACTAACAGTAGCTCCGCAAGCTCATTTTTCAGTTCTATCATACTCTAGGATGAATACCATCCGGTCCAGGAGATTTGCTACTCTTCAGTTTGCCGAACTACCCCATTACGTCCTCCAGGTTTACCGTGAAGTCAGTAAGTTTCTTCGACTCGTCCGCTTGAAATACCATTTCCGACACCGGTATCCCACCCAAATCTTAAGACCGAAGCAAAGATTTGGGTGGGATACCGGTGTCGGAAATGGTATTTCAAGTGGACAAGTCGGAGAAACTTACTGACATATGAGTTTATCTTGTTGGGCAGACTGGATGGACCGTGCAGGTCTTTTTCTGCCGTCATCTACTATGTTACTATGTTACTTCATGGTAAACCAGGAGGACGTAATGGGGCGGTTCAGCAAACTGAAGAGTAAGATCTTGAGTTATTGTGAGCAATACATTGGAATCTGTGGTGGTGGTCAAAAAGCAAATACAATGCTAGATGTTACTTGGAAAGAAATGGAGTATAACAAAGAGTATATCTTATTGCCAATCTACTGTACCTGAATTTAACTTGCCTTGAACTGCAACTGAAAAAAATGTGAGCCAAATCCAAAATCTCTAGTATCAGTCCATCTTGAGACCTGACTGCGGTTCTGGTTGTCCCATTACAAAATACAGCAGAACTTGAAAAAAGTACAGAGAAGGGCAAGGCTGCTGTAAGGGTGTAGTAGACAAACCTTCAGCCTTGTGTCCTCTTCCATATCATTAACTTTTAGGCCTCCCCCTTTCAAGAATCATGATTACTCTGATACCACCCCACCCACAGGTAAAAGTGCTTCTTCTTATTCCTCTGAGTTTGTGTGGCTTTCTGGATCTGTTGTTTTGCTTTGCGGGTGCTCATTGGCGCCACCCTGAACCTGCTGTCTTAAGCGACTGCCTAATGGTTGGACTAGCCCTAGAGAAGGATGGGCAAAATGTAAAAGGTGTGTGTGTGGGGGGGGGGGGGGGGGGGGGGTTGGCTTATGGCACCTTTATGAGGAAAGAGTAAGGAATATCGTGTCTCCAGCCTTAAACAGGGCCCTAAATGTAGAGAAAAAGATAATTGAGCAGGGATATAATACAGGTCTATAAAATCACAAAGGGTGAACAACAGTTAAAACGGGAAAGGTTATTTACTCTTTTATATTTCTACGTTTTTATTGAAAACAGTATGCAAAGTTACAAACGACATATGTTTGAACAGTTACATCGCATAAAATGATACCAACATATTCCACACAAAGCAGTCCGAACTTACTGCCTTCAACTTATTTCTTATTCCCTTACCCACCCCCTCCCCTTTTAGCCCTATCTTCTCCTCCCTTCCCGCCCCCCCCCCCCAATGCACCCCTAAATCCTCCCCCCCGAGCCTTCGGTTATTTACTCTTTTAAATAATACTAACTTTAAAACAAATTAGAGATTTTTTCACTCACCGCACAAATAAGATACAGAAATTGTTGTCAAAGGATGTGGATAAGGCAGTTAACCATAGCTGGGTTTAAAAGGGAGTTGGACAAGCTCCTGGAGGAAAAATTCCTACAAGCAAAAGAGAGTAGAGGTTTGCCAGAGGACGATCCAACACAGGAAATGGTGCTTAAAACTGCTTATTTGCTGCTTGAAAGGGAGGACTCAACACGGTCCGGGTTTCAGCAGTACAATCCGCCTGCTTCAGGGGTCACAATGACATTCTTGTAACAAAACAATGTGTTGAAGCACCGAGGCAGCACTCAGGACAGCACTGTAGAATGGATGTTTTTGAGCTGCTTCGTCCGATCAGTATACAGACATAGGGGCTCATTTTCAAAGCGCTTAGCCTTCCAAAGTTAGTAACATAGTAGATGACGGCAGAAAACGACCTGCACGGTCCATCCAGTCTGCCCAACAAGATAAACCTTACCTTGATTTGTATCTGCCATTTTCAGGGCACGGACCGTAGAAGTCTGCCCAGCATTAGCCCCGCCTCCCCCACCGGCTCTGCCACCCAATCTCCACTAAGTTTCTGAGGACCTTCTGTTTTTCCTGTGCTTCGTGTGAGAGTGCTACCTCAGTGCTTCAACGCATTGTTTTGTTACAAGAATGTTATGGTGACCCCTGAAGCAGGTGGTTTGTACTGTCGAAACACGGACCGTGTCGGGTCCTTCCTTTCAGCGAATAAAGCAGTTTTAAGCACCATTTCCTGTGTTGGATCGTCCTTTGGCCAGCCTCTACTCTCTTTTGCTTGTGCTATTTCATTGCAGAGGTTCTTCTTGTTTGCTGTGCCTGGAAACATTCCTACATCATTATTAACCAGGTAGACTTTGGGAAAGCCACTTTTTATCCGTGGGTGTGAACAATGAGGAATGGATTTATTCCTTGGGATCTGCCAGGTATAGTGATCTGTACTGGCCACTTCTGAGACATAATGCCCAGCCTGATGAACCACTAGGCTTACCCACATTTTATATTCTTTCATTCTCCCCAATTCCCTCATGAGAAATTCTGAGTTAATGGAATTGTAAGGGAATCTATGTGTGTATGGCTAATCCTTGACCCCCTTAGATTATTTCTGCTCAGTGAAATAGTTAAATATCAAATCTGTTACAATTACTGCAGAGCGGCACAAAAATGTAAAGCTGAGCTGCTCAGGATGTTTTCTATGAACAACTGAACATGAAAAATGTGAAGATCAGGGATTAGAGAGGTGAAACAGTGGACAAACACTTAACTGGAATCTTCTGGTTAACACCATAGAACAAAAATGCAAATCTACCTCAGTTCATTCCATAGCTGACAAATGCCTCACCATCCAGATTGGAGAAGTTTGACCATCTGCTTGGAGGGGAGTTGCAACATCTTGAGACATCCTGCTCTCACACAGACTTCCTTAACACTATGTGCTTTGAGTGAATTTAAGAAAAGCTGGATATCAGCTGAAATGAACTATATATTACTGCAATGTGTCAATGTCTGACTGGGCTCTGTACCCTCCCTCCACCCACGAATGACACCACAAGGGAGAACTCGAACTTTTCTCTATATACGTTTAGAAGAAAGAGAGAGGCAGCTGGAGGGCCCAACAGAATTTTAAAAAAAAGTAATTCTTATTGGCTTAGTTAGATAAAATGTTAATGTTCCCTTTGCCTTACAAGTTCACAGCTTTAAAAAACATTCATAATCTAGCCTTTAATTTACTTGTATGGTCTGCAGTGGTGTAGCTAGGATTAAATAGGATCTGGGCAGAAAAATTAAGATGGAAGAGAGATGGTTTTATAGGGCTGTAAGGTAGCGGATATGGGGGGGGGGGGTGGGGGGAACCCTTCAGAATTCCAGTAGCCAAACCCCTCAAAACATCTATTCTAGACCTCTATAGAAAACCTGTCATAATAAAGCAGCACTAATGTCCTCGACTCAAACAGCAAAAACCCTATCTCTAGAATACCAATATACCTCCTTATGGAAAAACAAAACACGCCAGATGGCTACAGATCCCTACACACAGAGCTTTTTTTGAGGGGGTACTTGGGGGATACTGAGTACCGGCACCTTTTCCTTTGTCTGCTAAAATTGACCCATGGTACCCAAGTTTTAATGAAAGAGCTCAGGCTCTACATACCAATTCTGCCTTGTCATAGATTCTGTGTGGTTGCAGGGGGCCTGGCTATTGTGGGGTGGGTCCCTCTTTGATTACCGTACCCCAGAAGGGTAGCCTGGCATTTGAGTAACGGCACCTTTTTTGCTAGAACAAATGCACAAAGCAACTTCACTGCTACCACTCCTGAAGAAAAACAGATATGCCAAGTCACATGCATTTGGCATGTGACATGCACTCAGGCCCCTCCTCCAATTCACATGCCTATGTGCCATGATCTCACGCATTGGCTCCTGCTCCTGCCAGCGATCTTGCCTCTTTAGTTTCCCCCTTCTACTACATTTGTGGCCCGGCATCTTACTTTCTTCTCTCCCCCCCCCCCCCCCGCGCTGCCTCACCCCATGGTTCTCCAAACTTGTTTGTGCCAGTAGCACTGCAGAGATGCAGCTTCCAGCTAGCGCAGGGCCTTTTCTGGGGGTGGTGCAAGGCAGAGGGAAGATGCTGGGCCAACAGGAAGCAGAGTCGCTTTAGCATTACTGGCAGAAGCAAGTTTTCGAGGACCGTTGGAGGGGGGGGGGGGGCAGAGAAAGTAAGAGAGATGCTGGGCCGCAGGAGTAGGGGAAGGAAAAGGAGATGGGGGATGGATGAGAAGAAGCAATGCTGAGATAGTGGGAGGGGGAAGGAGGACAGAAATAGATTCCAGGACAGTGGGGGGTGGGGGAGGAGAGGAGAAAGATGGTGTTATGGGGGAGGGAGAAGAGATGCCAGGACCTGTGGGGAAAGAAGGAAGAGGGAGAGGTGCTGGACTGCCAAGGGGGAGACAGAAGAAATAGGAACACTTGTTGGACTGGGTCAGGAGGTAGGGAAGAGAGAGGGAGTATTGCTGGCCTGAGGGGAGGGGACAGGAGACGGTAGAGAAAGAGCATGTGAGGGAAGGGAGAGGATAGGGACACAAGAGTTATGTTGGACAGGAGAAGAATAAGGTCAGAGAAGGGAGATGCTGAATATGGTGGGAGGCTAGGTGCAGGGATACAGAGACGATGCTGGGCAGGGCAGGTAGGTTAGGTGCAGGGATACAGAGGCGATGGGCAGGGCAGGTAGGGATGCAGAGAAAAAAAAGATGGTCCACATGCAGAGAGAAGAAATGCCAAATGGACAAGGAGACCCTGGCAAAACAGTTAAGAAAAGAAAAGCAGAAACCAGAGATTGGACCCAAACAATAAAAGTGAGTTGTTCTTTGCATCCCGCATAGAGTCCATTGCTGTAGTCTGCATGGCTTAGTACCATTGATTGTATCAACTGTGAAATGTTTCCCTGGGGAAGTATGGTTTCACGCGTTTGAGTTTCCACATTGAGTGGAACATTTTCTTACTTGGGGAGGACATGGGGCAAAGGAGAATCGCTGGGCATGGATGGGTGGGGAGGGCAGGGGAGAGAGGAGAGTTGCTGGACATGGATGGATGGGTGGGGAGGGCAGGAGAAATGCTGGACATGGATGGAGGTGATGGAAGACAGGAAGGAGATGCACATGGATGGAGGGGAGAGGAGAAATTCTGGATAAGGATGGAGGAGAGGGAAGAGTTGAAATGCTGGAAATGGATGGAGGGGAGGGAAGAGAGGTCATGAGATAAACATGGATGGAGGGGAGGAGAGAGAGGAGAAATGCTGGACATGGATGGAGGAGAGGGAAGAGAGAGGAAGGAGATGCATACTGACGGAGATGAGGGAAAGAGAAAAGAGGAGAAAAACTGCACATGGCTGGAGAAAATAGGCAAAAGCTGGATCCACTCTATACCTCCTCCAGTCAAGTCCGCGGAGGACCCAGCTTTTACATATGGATGTAGGGCAAGAAATGAAGAAGAAAAGAGGAAAGCAAAGAAATAAATGGAAAGGAAGCCCTGGAAGTGGAGTTAAGGGAGCATATAGAGAGCAGCAGAATTAGAGACTGGGACCAACATGATCAGAAAAACAAAGTCACAAGACAACAAAGGTAGAAAAAATCATTTTATTTTCATTTTAGTGCTTGGAATATGTCCAATTTGAGAATTTACATTTGTTGTCTTATTTTGCAATGTATAGCAATTGTTCTGTTTTTCTGGTATTGTGCTGCATGCAGAATCTGTATGCTAATTTGGTTTGTGTCATTTTGGGTATACTGGAGCTGTAACAGCTTACAGAAATTATTTATAATAAAAAAAAAAGTTATTTTTCTTCCCCTGTACTGGTGTAATATTTTCAATGATTACTGTTTATATGTGCCATGGCTGGTAAATGGATGCTTGTTAAATGTGCCAACATTGTCCAGTTCAGCACACTATTAGCAGCCAAGTTCATACAAAGTTAATTATGTTCAGTGGAAAATAAATCTGTTGGCTCAGGCTGCTTGCTACCAAGTATTACATATTAAGGGGATTCATTTTATATTTCAATAATTTTTTATTGATGATCAACAAAATACAGAAATTAAACAGTTCTATTTAGAATCAGCATATAACACCAACCTGTCAAACTTCACAGAATGCTTCTTTTGCATTGTCATCATGAATTTATATTTCCTCCCTCCTATTCCCTTATCTTATGGTTCAATCTACTTATTAAACCTCCGTTTAGGCTATAATTCTTATATATCGCATAAAATCCACTGACACTGCAGTTCCCACATAGAACACAATAGAAGAACAGGTATGTAACTATGTTCTGCAACACCGACTGCAAAATAGCCCTCTTTAAAAGCCTTCCTTTGCTCCACCCTCCCCCTCCCAGTTATCCCCTTTATTAAATTGTACAACAAATCTATACCAACACAACAACTGACTACTAGCTCCCTCTCTCTGAGCTTCCCAGGCTACTCCCTAGCCTGATAATATACTATTAAGCAAAAGGAGCTTACATTGCGGTTGCTTGAAATAAGATTCAGGCAAGGCCCCCCTGAAACATTCCTCCCTAGTTACCAACACAGCGGTGCACCTTGGCTCTGATGGCCCACCACCATGACTATGGATCCAATGGAACCTTACGCTACTACCACCCTCCTCTGCCTATTTACCTATGGGTCCCCTTTCACAATAAGGAACCATCTAGCTTGCAAGAAGAAATTATGAGAGAGAAAAAATAAATAAATAAATAAATTATAATAATAATAAATAAAATGTTTCAGAGCCTATTTAATATTAAACTCCGTGCCCTGGGTGACAGCGACTGTATGTATGGTTCTCAAATATCCAGAAATGCCTTTCGTCTCTTGGGGAAGGATCCCACCCCCCTACGCTCCAAAGGGGATTCATTTTAATTCGTTTATCTAGTCCTTACGTGCACATGGCTTTACTTTTTAAACACAAAGGTTTCCTAGTATAGCATTTTTCATGTTTGAATTAGTTTTTGTATACAGGTTTTGCTTGATTTGTCTTTATTTGAAATAAAAGAAAATGTTTAAAACATATCTTGTCAACAAGGGGCGGGGCTGGATGGGGGTAGGGCTGGGTGGGGGCGGGGCTGGGGGGACTGGGGGGCCCCAGCGAACTGGTCTGCACAGGGCCCCGCAGTTGCTAAGACTGGCCCTGAGAATATGTCAATTTTTGGTATGAACATCTGCCAGAACTGGTTTTAGACGTGGCTGGAGTCCACAAGAAAAACCTCCAGCATTTACCTCACACGGTAAAAAGCGTGCAGGCTCAGCACTTACTTCAGTTTTCCCTTCTCTGTCTCTCAGCTCTGGTCCCGCCCTTGCAGAAACAGGAAATGAGGGTGGGACCAGAGCTGAGAGACAGAGAAGGGAAAACTGAAGTAAGTGCCGATCTTGCACGCTTTTTACCGCTGCTGCCGGCTGCCGTAACCCCGACGAGGTAAGTCAGGATGACTTTTAAAATTCGGAGGGCCTGGAACTGGAATGGAGGGAGGGAGGGACGACGACCATAGAACTCGGAGGGAGGGAAGACGACCCTGGAATTGGGAGGGAGGGGGGACCCTGGAACTGGGAGGGAGGAAGGAAGGACCCTGGGACTGGGAGGGAGGGGGGACCCTGGAACTGGGAGGGAGGGAGAGAGGGGAGACCCTGGAACTGGGAGGGAGGGGGGACCCTGGAATTGGGTGGGAGGGGGGACGCTGGAGCTTCCCTTAAAAACATTAATGGCAGAAGGTGACTACCTTGCTAGCGCCCATTTCATTTCAATGAGAAACTGGCTTTTTTTACTAGTACATATATATATATATATATAGCATAAAAATGATTGCAGCTGGTAGAAACAATTAAAAGTGGCATTAAAAGTGAGCCAATGAAGAAGTATGTGCTTGATCCATTGCCATAAAAACATTGTTGGCAATGAGCACAGCTGAGGTCACTACGAAGTAGATAAAACACTCTTGTAATAAGTGAAGATATTATAGTGTTTTAAGTTTTGAGTCTGGGAACCGAGTGTGGTATAGAGGGAAATTGTAGAGGTTCCAGAAAAAATATATTGAGAAGAAGCCATTGAGATTGGTATCTAAGATTCTGGGGACATTAGTTCAAGCTTCATCTGAAAATGAACCTGTTCCAGCTGCTGAAAACTATCAAATGCCTTCCCAAGACCCTCAACCTGATTAAGCTTTTCTATGACAATATAAAAGGTACCATCCACTACAAAGGTTAAACTTACAAGGCCTTGCCTCTACCTATTTGGAATATATATATATATATATATATATATATATATATATATATATATATATATATATATATTTTTTTTTTTTTTTTGCATGCCTTTGGGTCAGCAATTTACAAAATATCTACACGCAAGATCTGATAGGAAACTGTTCAGCCTGTCTTGATACTAAGATGTGTGATGTTGTTATGAAAGAGCTGCTATTTACCAATGCTTTGTGTTATTTCCTGGAATTTTTTGTTTTCTTCAAGTTTTTAAAAGCTTTTTTAGTGTGCATTCTTCTGAGAGATCACATGGAGGGGCATAATCGAACGAAAACGTCTATCTCCATGGGCGTTTATCTCCGAGAACGGGTCCGTGAAGGGGCGGACCGAACCGTATTTTGGGAAAAAATAGACGTCCATGTTTTATTCGACAATTTGTGAGCTGGGCGTTTTTGGTTTTCAGCGATAATGGACAATGAAAGCGCCCAGCTTAAAAACGAATAAATCCAAGGCATTTGTTCGTGGGAGGGGCCAGGAGTCGTAGTGCACTGGTCCCCCTCACATGCCAGGACACCAACCAGGCACCCTAGGGGGCACTTTTACAAAAACAAAAAAAATGGTAAAAGAGCTCCCAGGTGCTTAGCACCCTTCCCTTGTGTGTTGAGCCCCCCAAATCCCCCTCAAAACTCACTGCCCACAAGTCTACACCATTACTATAGCCCTAAGGGGTGAAGGGGGGCACCTACATGTGGGTACGGTGGGTTTGGGGGGCGGTGTGGAGGGCTCCCATTTACCAGCACAAGTGTAACAGGTGGGGGGGGGGATGGGCCTGGGTCTACCTGCCTGACGTCCACTGCACCCCCTAATAACTGCTCCAGTGACCTGCATACTGCTGCCAGGGAGGTGGGTATGACATTTGAGGGTGAACATAAAAAGTTGTGAAACGGCATATTTTTGTGGTGGGAGGGGGTTTGTGACCACTGGGGGAGTCAGGGGAGGTCATCCCCGACTCCCTCCAGTGGTCATCTGGTCATTTAGGGCACTTTTTGGGGCCTTATTCGTGGAAAAACAGGGTCCAGGAAAAGTGCCCTAAATTCTCGCTAAAAACGCATATTTTTTTTCCATTATCGGCGAAAGGCGCCTATCTCTGATCGGCCAATAACCACGCCCCAGTTCCGCCTTCACCATGCCTTCGACACGCCCCCATCAACTTTGTCCGCATCCGCGACGGAGTGCAGTTGAAAACGTCCAAATTCGGCTTTCGATTATACCGCTTTATTCGTTTTTGTGAGATAAACGTCTATCTCCCGATTTAGGTCGGAACTTGGGCGTTTTTCTCGTTCGATTATAAGCAGGATAGTATTTGGAAAGAATGTGCACTATTTGTGGAATATGCACTATTGGGAAAGGATATGCACTATTTGCAGAATAAGCACTATTAGGAAAGAATCCAGCTTATTTTCAAAAGAGAAAGACGCCCATATTTCAACCCAAATCGGGAGATGGGCGTCCGTTTCCCGTGGGCGCCCAAATCAGTATAATCGAAACCCGATTTTTGGCATCCTCAACTGCAGTCCGTCACGGAGATGAACAAAGATCACTGGGGCGTGTCGGAGGCATGGCGAAGGCGGGACTGGGGCATGGTTATTGGCTGAGGAGAGATGGGCGTCTTTAGCTGATAATCGAAACAAGAAGGGTGTTTTTAACGAGAATTTGGTCCGCTTTATTTGGACCCTTTTTTTTCAGGTCCAAGTCCCAAAAAGTGCCCCAACTGACCAGATGACCACCAGAGGGAATCGGGGATCACCTCCCCTGACTCCCCCAGTGGTCACTAACCCCCTCCCACCAACAAAAACCCACTTTACAAACTTTTTTTCCCAGCCTGTATGCCAGCCTCAAATGCCTTACCCACATCCATGACAGCAGAATGTATTCTATCCTCTGACAGCCTTTCCCTGGTTCTGATGCAGGTCTCAGGTGAGTGTGACACCTTTTCTGTTAAGGGCACTGCAGAGTCACATCAGCAATGCATTGTGGTGGGTGTAGGGTATTGGGCTCCGTGATTCCACTAGCTTGTGTTAAATGCTCACAGTGTTGGTAGTTGGTGGGCTCTACTCCCATGGTGCTTTTCCCTCTGCTTACTGGGTCAGAGTGTGCCCTGTTTTGTTTCCGGTAGTCCATGAGGTAGTGGCCATTTGTGTAAGACACTTTTAGATCCCTTTCACCTGTTAGCCACGTTACAGCACTTAGTTCTTACCTTGAATGTTGCTGAAAGAGGGCATTGTACACCATTCTGCCAGCTCAGACCTACTGCTAATCTCAATACCAGCGAGACTCGTTGCCAGTGGGGCACAACCTCTAATCTGCAGTTAACTGTGAGTAAAGGTGCTTATTCAAATAAAGGATGTTTTCAGCGAGATTAGTCTTCAGGTGTCAACTGCTGTGCCAAGGTTATACAGCAGCAACAAGTCCTGTCCCTGGAGCACTTTTAGTGGGTACTGCAGTGCACTTCAGGCAGGCAGACCCAGGCCCATCCCCCCCCCCACCCATAACACTTGTGGTGTGGTGGTAAATGGGAGGCCTCTAAAACCCACTGTACCCACATGTAGTTGTCCCCTTCACCCCTAAGAGCTATGGTAGTGTTGTACATTTGTCCCTCCCATGACCAAATGGCTTGGATTGGGACATTTCTGAGCTGGGCGTTTTTAGTTTCCATTATCGCAAAAAAAAAAAAAAAAAAAACGCCCATCTCAAAAGGGACCAAATCCATGGCATTTGGTCCGTCCAAACCGTATTTTCGAAACGAAAGATGGACGCCCATCTTTTTCAATAATATGTTCTGTCCCACCTATTCACATACCCGTTTTCGGACATAGATGCCCATGGAGATGGGCGTTCTCGTTCGATTATGCTCCTCCACGTGTACTATTTGTGGAATGTGCACTATTAGGAAAGAATGTGCACTATTGGCAGAACGTGCACTATTGGGATAAATGTGCACTATTGAGAAAATATGTGCACTATTTGCAGAATGTGCACTAGTGAGAAAGAATATGCACTATTTGCAGAATGCACACTATTGAGAAAGAATGTGCACTATTTATGGAATGTGCACTATTAGCAAAATGTGCACTATTTACTACGCAGTAAAAAACTCAAAATTTATGGGGTAGATATTCAGCCAGTGGCACTCAGTGTTTTGCTAACCACTGCTGGTGTTATACCCAGAAAATTCAATGCCAGGCCATGTCCAGGTTCCAGCACTGAATTCCCAGATACACCATAGCAGGTTAAGTACAATATTCATCACTTAACCGGATATTCGGCATCACATAAAGAGAGAACTTCTAAATAGTCTTATGTGGTGACCTTGGCTGGTTAAGAGCTGAATATCAGCACTTAACTGGCCATGTGATGACTCTGCCCCCAGAATGCTCTCAAAATGGCCATTTTTGATTTGGGCACTAACCAGTTATTTTCATCAGCACTAGCCAGTTAAGTGCTGGTTAGCCCTGAAGAAGCAATTTAACCAGCCAGGAGCTGTTTCTGGCCAGTTAAATCGCTTTGAATATCAACCCCTATGCTTTTTCCTGTCGATTTGGGCAAAATCTGACATGAAACAACATGGAAAATATCCTTGACCACATCCTCTGGTGGGAACAAAGTGGCCGAAAATCTGCGGTGCTTCAGCCAGGAGAACCACCCAGCAGATCACAACAACGAACAAGGTAGAAGAGAAGCTCAATTACATCTAAAAGGACATTCTGGAGAGCCCTCCTACCTTGCCATATTGCTCCATATTGCCCCTCCAGAGCACTTTGATCTTCAAATCAAAATAGACTCAATACTCCTTCCCTTAGAGAGATAATGCTGGATACCACACGTATTGTGATATTCTCAGTACAAGGTCCTACACTTTGGAATATGCTAATAAGTACATAAGTATTGCCATACTGGGACAGACCAAAGGTCCATCAAGCCCAGCATCCTGTTTCCAACAGTGGCCAATCCAGGTCACAAATACCTGGCAAGATCCCCAAAAATTACAAAACATTTTATGCTGCTTATCCCAGAAATAAGCAGTGGATTTTCCCCATGTCCATTTTAATAATGGTCTATGGGCTTTTTCTTTAGGAAGCCGGCCAAACCTTTTTTTAAACCCTGCTAAGCTAACCACCTTTACCACATTCCCTACACATCTTAGACTACAGACATCCCTCCCAAAGTACAAAGCTGATCTCAAAACATATTTGTTTTACCTGCCCCCTTTTTTAGCCCAACTGGATGTGAGACTCAATGCATGACAGTATACTCCAATTGTGCCTCCCTCCCCATTACTGTCCTATCTTTATTGTAGTTTTGCCCCAGTTCCCTCACTGTCTTTCTCCCCTTTCTTTTAGACTGTAATCGCCCAGACATCTTTTTGATGGGTGGGATAGAAAATTCTGTAATAAACTTGAGTAGAGAGGTGTGGTAGCCGTGTTAGTCCACTTTTAAAGGTAATCAATAGAAATAAAACAAAATAAAACATGGAAAAGAAAATAAGATAATACCTTTTTTATTGGACATAACTTAATACATTTCTTGATTAGCTTTCGAAGGTTGCCCTTCTTCGTCAGATCGGAAATAAGCAAATGTTGGTAGATGACAGTATATATGAGTGAAACATCAAAGCATTTCAGTGACAGTCTAACAGGACGGGGGTGGATAGGTGAGAGTCAGGGAGACAGGAAGGTGACAGAGCAATACAAAGTAATTAATAATACAAGTAATAAACTTGGAAACACTGTACCCGTGGCCAGGCCACGGTTTGCTTGGATCAGGCAGCAGCAGGGGCATGAACTGTTAACCAGAAATAGAAATGGATATGAGCTCACCAAAAATATTTAAACACATTATCTGGAGGCAGACTCAGCTTTTCCAAAGAAATTTCAAACAAGTGCACATCCCAAGTGCCTTGTGAATCACTTTGTTCAAGCATGTCAGCACTTCAGGCTCACCATTAGTCTAAGGAAGATGAATACCGGTAGGACAAGACAATGCTAATCCCACCTCTATCAGCTCCACCCTGGAGGTCATCCATAAATTCACATACTTGGGAGCCACCATCACAGACAACTTTCATTTAATCTGGGGTTTTATCTGAAAATTGGAATGGCTGTCAGCGCTCTGTCCAGGCTTACGGTGGAAAAATGACAATTATACTGAACACATCAAAATCAGCATCTATGAAGCCTGCATTGTCAGTATTCTCCTTTCCAGCAGTAACATGTAGACACTGTCCCTGGATTTTATATAAGGCGTGGTGAGTAGCATGCGTTAAATTGGGCGCACGCCCAATTTATGCACGCATCTTATTAACTGATTAATGAGCCAGTGATAATTGGCCAATAACAACCAATTATCATCACTAATTAGCTCCCTTTTCCTCATCGTATAATCCAGTGGTTCCTAAACCTGGTCCTGGAGGCACCCCAGCCAGTCAGGTTTTCAGTATATCCGCAATGAATATTCATGAGATAGATTAGCATACAGTGGAGGCAGTGCATGCAAATCTCTCATGAATATTCATTGTGGGTATCCTGAAAATCTGACTGGCTGGGGTGCCTCCAGGACCAAGTTTGAGAACCACTTAATCTTTAAGCTTCTTCTTTTGGTTTTTAAGGTTCATTATTCAGGTGAGCCTCTTTATCTCTCTTATTTATTGATACCCTAATCTACGTCACAAACTTTACGCTCATCATTTCAAAACAGATTAGTGATACCGTCGTTTCGAGAAATTGTCCATATGCACACCAGGGAGAAGATTTTCTCAGTTCAGGCTCCAGAACATTGGAATAAATTACCACAATCACTTCGCTTTCAGATGACCTTACAAATGTTCAAATCAGAACTTAAAACTTTCTTATTTCTTAGGTTTTGATATGTCTACATCCTCTGTGCGCAGCAGGTGGGCCTATTTGACAAGATTCCTTCCCTTTTACCCTTTTTTTCTTTCCTATCTTGCAATATAGTTCTACCCTCCTTTCCTTAATTATGCTTTCTTATTTACCCTTCCCCACCCCCTGTATTTTAGACTGAAAGCCGCTCAGACGTCTTTAGTCGCCTATGAGTCACTGCATAAAGATAGCACTGACATTTATGAGGTCTTATTTATGGGGTGATCTTGGCCAGTTGAGTGCTGAATATCGGCACTTAACCAGCCAAGTGCTGACTCCGCCCTCAGAATGCCCCCAAAATAGCTGGTTTTGCATTAAGTGCTAACCAGCCATTTTCAAAGGCATGAACCGGTTAAGTGTTGCAGAAAATGGCAGGTTAGCCTTGAACAGGCGATTTAACTGGCTAGGAGCTGTTTCTGGTTCAATTGCATTGAATTTTGACCCCAGTGTTTCTGCATGTTTGTATTTTAAACTGTACTTTTAGCTCTTCTCAGTTATAATTCCTCTGTAATATTGTCTATTTGAGCTCTTGCCCCGAAATTCGATAAATGGCAATTAAAACTATGTGCACAAATTTGGGTACGTGCCCAATTTAACTGAATAATGAGCCAATTAGAGCTGATAATTGGATGTTAATAATCAATTATTGGCACTAATTGGCATTAATTGAAATTTACGTGTGCAATTTTAGTTGTGGGATTTGTGTGTAAATTTTATGCACTGCTCCAAATGGAGGGCACGGCCATGAGAGAGTCATGCGTGCATCAGGGCATTCCTACAATTTATGCACACTGCTATAGAATAAAGGGTATCCGCACCTAATTTAGACATAAGAATTTACACCAGGGTTTAACTGGTGTAAATCCTCAACTCTAAGTTTGGGCGTCAAGCGTGTTCTATAAACAGTGCCTAACTTTCAGTGCCTTTTATAGAATAGCACTTAGCGTGGGGATTTTTGACGCTATTTATAGAATTTGGTGCCTAGATATCTGTCCTATTGTGTGATTGCTTTTAGCATTTACTCGTTCTGATGTCTTTACGAAAGACAGTCTATCAAAAAATTAAAGTAGCAAAAAAAAACCAGCACAAAGGGCTCTCAAGAGTGGAAAAAACAAATGTGCTTTATCTAAAGTCCCGACACGGGCCGTGTTTCAGCGTCACCGTGTCTGCGTCAGGGCTCAATCTCAAAACAGCTCATAAAAAAAACATTGGACCTTAAAAGTCGCTCCAGCCAAACAACCCAAAATCATCAAATGTGGAAGACTGTCAGGCTTATTTTCGAAAGAGAAGGACGTCCATCTTTCGACACAAATCGCAAGATGGGCGTCCTTCTTACAGGGTCGCCCAAATCGGCATAATCAAAAGCCGATTTTGGGCGTCCTCAACTGCTTTCCATCATGGGGATGACCAAAGTTCACGGGGGCGTGTCGGAGGCGTAGCGAAGGCGGGACTGGGGTGTGCCTAACACATGGGCGTCCTCGACCGATAATAGACAAAAGAACGGCGTCCCTGACGAACACTTGGACAACTTTACTTAGTCCTTTTTTTCTTACGACCAAGCCTCAAATATGTGCCCTAAATGACCAGATGACCACCGGAGGGAATCGGGGATCACCTCCCCTTACTCCCCCAATGGTCACTAACCCCTCCCACCCTCAAAAAAATTTTAAAAAAAATATTTTTCCAGCCTCTATGCCAGCCGCAAATATCATACCCAGCTCCATGACAGCAGTTTTAGTGGGTGCAGTGCACTTTAGGCAGGCGGACCCAGGCCCATCCCCCCCCCACCTGTTGCACTTGTAGTGGTAAATGTAAACCCACCACAAACCCACTGTACCCACATGTAGGTGCCCCCCTTCACCCATAAAGGCTGTGGTAGTGGTGTACAGTTGTGGGGAGTGGGGTTTGGGGGGGTTGGGGGGGGCTCAGCACACAAAGTAAGGGCGCTATGCACCTGGGAGCAATTTCTGAAGTCCACTGCAGTGCCCCCTAGGGTGCCCGGTTGGTGTCTTGGCATGTGAGGGGGACCAGTGCACTACAAATGCTGGCTCCTCCCACGGCCAAAGGGCTTGGATTTGGTCGTTTCTGAGATGGGCGTCCTTGGTTTCCATTATCAACAAAAATTGGGGACGACCATCTCTAAGGTCGACCTAAATTTAGAGATTTGGGCAACCCTGACTGTATTATTGAAACGAAAGATGGCCGCTCATCTTGTTTCGATAATATGGGTTTCCCTGCCCTTTCACCAGGACGTCCTACGAGGATGTCCTCAGGAAAACTTGGGCGCCCCTTTCGATTATGCCCCTCCACGTCACACTTGAACCAAAAAGAGATGATTTGGGATAGTTTGCCTGGAGCGGCTTTTAAGTTTCAATGTTTTTTATGTGCTGTTTTGAGATTGACCCCTGATGCAGGTGCAGTGATGCAAAAACACAGCCCGTGTCAGATCTTTGAATAAAGCACATTTGTTTGTTCTGCTCTTGAGAGTCCATCGTGCTGGTTTTTTCTTTTTTTTTTACTGCTTTGTGCTGTGCAATTTGACACCATTGTACACTACAAAAGATTAAAGTAAATATAAGTACATAATTATTGCCATACTGGGACAGACCAAAGGTCCATCAAACCCAGCATCCTGTTTCCAACAATGGCCAATCCATATCACAAGTACCTGGCAAGATCCCAAAACAGTACAATACGTTTTATGCTGCTTATTCTAGAAATAAGCAGTGGATTTTCCCCAAATCCATTTTAAATGGACTTTTCCTTTAGGAAGCCATCCAAACCTTTTTTAAACCCTGCTAAGCTAACTGCTTTTACTATATTCTCTGGCAATGAATTCCAGAGTTTAATTACACATTGAGTGAAGAAATATTTTCTCCAATTCATTTTAAATTTACGACTTTGTAGCTTCATTGCATGCACCCTAGTCCTAGTATTTTTGGAAAGTGTAAACAAGCGATTCATGTCTACCCATTCCACATAGGTGCCTGCGTACCTTTTTAATAAAGTAGGTGCTTTTTAAAATAATTCTTTTTAAGCACTGTCTTATGAAATGACTGCTGCATGTTTCAAAGATTCACAATAGAGGTGGAGAATGTTAGGGGGGGGGGCTGATGTTACTGATAGATTCCCATCTGCAGCTGTGCTTTTTGCACATCTAAAGAGCATTAGGATTCTTCTAATTCAACTCTTTGTTTTCCTTCCTGTCTCCTCATTCACTACAACATCTCTCCATTTCTTTCAGAGGATCTGGTGAACACCAGGGTGGAGGACCTGACACTAGAGTGGTTCCCCAATACAGCAGTAAGTGGCTTTAAAATGCACATACACCAACCCTTCACCATGACATGGCATTTCATAGGATGAGCAGACGTGCTGAGGCCACACTGTGAGGGTTTGTGTCAGCAGTGGGATTGCAGGGGTCATAGCTCTGTGTTCTGAGCACAAGGGTACATATAGGAGTTGTTGGTTGCAGTATGATTTTATCCTGGGTCTGCAAGTGGCACAGCTCTGTGTTTGCAGAGCTAGGCTCCACTTCAGTTGCTATTCAGAACCAAAATCTGCTGTAGCTTTTCCATCTCCCTTGAATCAAACACTGATATCCATAATTCTTTCTCCAGTGGTATAACATTAACATGGCCCTGGAATCAGCTACCAACCACCGTGTGCACCATACATGCAGTAAACAAAAACAGCACAACGTGACCTGGTTATGGACGCAGCCCATCCCTGGAAAAGAGGCACGAAGGGTTTTTCTGGATATCACCTTTGCGCAGGAGGAACAGCAAAGTGCCGAGACCTACCCAGATACAAAGTTCAATGTCTACCTGCTGGAGACCCACCCCAGGCTGTCTATTAGAAGAAAGCTGGTCTCCAAACTGGGGCTGGCTGTGCCTCCTGGAAAGCACTTCCCCCCCGAGTACCTCTTCCCCGAAGTTAAACTCACCAAGATCCGTGAGCAGCTGAACTCTGTGACTCAAATGAACTTAGGTACCATTCCGGGGTCCCCTTTCTATCTGTTGATTGAGTATCTGGGGCCCTGTTTGTTCTTGGGTTCCTTCCGAATCTACTTCCGCAAATGCCCAGCTGGGGTGGCAGGTCTGGCAAGGTACCCAACCATGGCAGGAGGTTCTGGAGTGGTGAATGGAAGCTGTGTGGAGAATGCCAAGACGAAGGATCAACTGAAGCAAGTGTGCAATGAGGATGGAACCTGGGGACCACTCAGTGGGCAATGCATCTGTGACATGGGCTTTGAAAACACAGAAACCAAGTGTGAAGGTAATTAATTAGTGTGGAGGGTGTTCACCCAGCTGTTGAAGTTTTAGAAGTAGCCTACTGGTTAGTGCAGCAGACTTTGATCCTGGGTTCGATTCCCACTGCAGCTCCTTGTGACTCTGGGCAAGCCACCTAACCCTCCATTGCCCCAGGTACAAAATAGTACCTGTATATAGTATGTAAACTGCTTTGATTGTAACCACAGAAAGGCGGTATATCAAATCCCATTCCCCTTCTTCCAGCAGGAGGCGCAGTAGGAAATAGCAGAGAGAGCTTACAATCCCAGTGTCACTCAGTAGGAGGCATTCTAGAGAATGATGCAGGGATGCTGGCTATGGGGCAGTCCCAGTCTCTCCCACCAAGAGGCAGTGTGAATATATTGTAAACTAGCAGAAATGGCCTGTCGAAAATCATGAACTAACATGAGGTCCCTACCTGTAGGTGAAGGCCCCATCCCACCTCTTCTGCTGCTGTTTTCTTTTGGGCTGAAAGGGCCTTGGTGACCTGCCAGCCTCCCCCACTGCCACATTAATCTCCCTTGCTGGATACACATAATACTATGCAGTTTGTGCATGCACAGTTTGTAGAAAGGAGTAACTAGGAGCTAACACTCAAATATCAATGCTCACAAACTGCTTTGTGTATATACAGGGCTTTTTTTGAGGGGGTACTTGGGGGTACTGAGTACCGGCACCTTTTCCATTGTCTGCTAAAATTGACCCATGCTTCCCAAGTTTTAATGAAAGAGCTCAGGCTCTACATACCAATTCTGCCTTGTCATAGATTCTGTGACAGGTTGCAGGGGGCCTGGCTATTGTGGGGTGGATCTCTCAGTGATCACCCCATCCCTGAAGGGTGGCCTGGCATTTGAGTACCAGCACCTTTTTGCTAGAGAAAACGCACTGTGTATATATCTATATCTATATCTATATATATAGATATAGATATATATATATATATATGTAGGGCTTGCTATTCAGTGCGAGTTGACTGACCTGGAATGGCTGCTGACCGGTTAACTCATGTCTCGGCAGATAACCGGTCATTTTCAGTGGCATTCAATTGGTTATCGCTGCTGAAAATACCTGGTTAGTGCCAAAAATAAAGCCGGCGATGCTGGGGGCGTTCCGGGGGGGTGGAACCATTTAAGTTCCGATATTCAGAACTTAACCAGCAAGGCTTAGTGGCCAAATAAGGCCACATAAAAAAACAGGCCTATCTTTGCCTGCTAAGCCATGGTCGGTTAAGTCTGAATACCGACTTAACCGGTCATGCACTAGCCAGTGTTGAAAAACCCGGATATTCAATGCCGGTCGCCGGAAATGGCTCAGCATTGAATATCAGGGTTGAGCTGCTCGCAGCCAGCTGAATATCAGAGGAATAGATGTTAAAGGAGTTTGGTAAACTTGTTATGAATAATTAAGTAGCATGTCCCTCTTTTCTGTTAAATTCAGCCTGCAAGATTGGATTCTTCAAACCTCTCCTGGAAAATGCAGCCTGTCGTAAGTGCGCCCCCTTCAGTCACAGCAAAGTCGAGGGATCTGCGCTCTGTCAGTGCCTGGACAGTTATTACCGAAAAGAGTCAGACCCCTGGGAACTGGGCTGTACTCGTGAGTGCCTTTCTTCCTTTTCTATATGTTAACCCTTAGTGCTGTAAACAATTAATACCCGATTTGACTATGAGTAATTAAATGCTGAAAAACATTTCTCAACAAGATAAATCCCTGGTGACACTGCCTCACTATAGTATGGTAAAAGATGAGCATCACCACCACAATACCGTAATACAATGTGCCAAATCCAGCGCACCACCACAAGGAAACTGCAGTATTCCAAGCCAAAGGTTTACCACAGAAATACTGCATTATGTTATGTCAAATCTAGAATGTTACCACAGGAATACCACACCATATCCAGAGCATTACCACAGGAACATTGCATTATATTGTGCCAAATCTAGAATGTTTATTTTATTTAATTATTTGTTACATTTATACCCCACATTTTCCCACCTCTTTGTAGGTTCAATGTGGCTTACATAATGCCGGAGAGCAGTTGCAGACTCCGGTGTAGATAAATACAAGGTGAAGCTATGATAGGGTAAGGTTCATGTGGTAGGACCACATAGAGGAATCGTTTGACGGGAGAGTTCGGTGATGGCCATTACGAACTTTTGCGTTGTTGTGTCGCAGAGATCAGGCATTTACATTGGATCTGTAGGGTATGCCTTTTTAAACAGGTGGGTCTTGAGTGTCTTTCTGAAGTGTAGATGGTCGTATATGGTTTTCAAATCTTTTGGTAGTGCATTCCATCCATAATTGTGTGCTGATGTAGGAAAAACTGGATGCGTAAGTTGATTTGTATTTGAGTCCTTTTGCAGCTTGGGTAGTGTAGATTTAGGTACATTCATGTTGATATGGATGAGTTTCTGGCTGGTAGGTCGATTAGGTCTGTCATGTAATCTGGTGCTTCACCGTATATGATTTTATGAACCATAGTACAGATTTTGAAGGCAATGCGTTCTTTGATTGGGAGCCAATGTAGTTTTTCGCGAAGGGGTTTTGCGCTTTCAAATCATGTTTTTCCGAAGATGAGTCTTGCAGCCATGTTTTGTGTGATCTGAAGTATTCTTTAGGATTTGTTCTTTGCATCCTGCTTAGATTCCATTGCAGTAGTCAGCATGGCTCAGTACCATAAGAATACCACACCAGAGCATTACCACAGGAGTACTGCATTATACTGTGCCAAATCTAGAATGTTACACAATAGCATGCCATATCCAGAGCATTACCACAGGAATATTGTATTATATTGTGCTAAATCTAGAATGTTATCATAGGAATACTACAAGATAGCGTGCCATATTGACCATTACCAAGGAGTATGAATTACATTGTGCCAAATCTAGGTTGTCGCCACAGAAATAACATACCATAGCATATCATAGCCAGAGCTTTACCAGAGGAATACTACAGCGCTTCAGGCCAAATCCAGAATGTTACTACAGGAATACCACACCATGGTATGTCATATGCAGAGCATTACTACAGGAATACTGCATTGTATCGTGCTTGCCAGCCTTTAGTTCATGGCTCTCTAAGACGGGTGCTTTTATGTGGCGTGGATGCAATAGACATGATGGAAGGGGTGGGAGTTGATTCAGCAAATGGGGAACATAGTGGGACTGTTGATAGCCTGAAGACTGGTCACTTTCTGAAAGTTGTTGCCATTGTGCTTGATAGTCTGGTCAAAGAAAGAACACAGTAAGCATTTTGCAGCTTCAATCTGGGTCTAAAAGATTTTTTTGAGCTCCCTTGTTCTTTTGGCTAAAACGTAGAATTCTTTTCCTAGAGCTTTGAGACCCCGAGAGACCGTGAGACATATTTTCAAAGCACTTAGACTTACAAAGTTACATAGAGGGGCATTTTCGATATGACTTCTAAGTCCAATTTTGGAAGTTTTGCACAAAAACCCACTACCCCTACTGTTCACCACTACAATAGCCCTTATGGGTGAAGGAGGCACCTATGTGTGGGTACAGTAGGGGTCACAGTTTCCACCACAAGTGTAACAGGTAGAGAGAGAGAGGGACCTGAGTCCCCCACTCCACAGTGCATTGCACCAACCACTATACTACTCCAGGGACTTGCATTCTGCTCTAATAGTCCTGATTTTAACATTTGAGGCTGTCATAGAGGCTGGTAAATCATATTTTTATTCACATTTTGGGGGGATGGGAGGGGGGGGGGTCAGTGACCAGTGGGAGGGTTGTTGAGGGGTCATTCCTGATTCCCTCCAGTGGTCATCTGGTCATTTAGGGCACCTTTTTGTGCCTTGTTTGTTATAAAAACAGGTCTAGCTCAAAAGTCTTAGTTTTAGTCCTGGACAGTTTTGTTTTGTTCCATTATGACTTAAAAACATCCAAGTCTTAGGAATGCCCAAATCTTGCCCTTACCATGCCCCGACACCCCCCCCCCCCCCCTTGAGATTTGGATGCACTGCAGAAGGACAGCATAGAAAAATGTCTGAAAAATAGGTTTCAAAAATACTGATTTGGAAGTTTTTGTGAGAAGAATGTTCAAATGCTGCTTTATGCCACTTTTTAGATGTTTTTCTCTTTCGAAAATGAGCCCCATAGTAGCCTATGGAACTTTGTAAGTCTAAGTGCTTTGAAAATACGACTCTGTGTCATTCAGCTACTGCTGGCCTAGTGTTACTTTGCTATCCTTAGTGGCCGAGTAGCCTAATGGTTAGTGCAGTGCCCTGAGAACCAGGGAAACTGGGCTCAATTCCCACTGCAGCTTCTGGTGACTCTGGGCAAGTCACTTAACGCTCCATTATACCAGGCACAAAATAAGTAGCAGTAAACTGCTTTGACTGTGATCACAGAAAGGCAGTATATCAAATCCTTTCCCCTTTCCTACATTATTGTCCCAAGATTCGCTCTTCTGGTCCACGCACATCAGCCCCTCACCCCTTATTGTGTAAGGTGCTTTGGATTTCTGTATTTAAGATGCCTCATTTTGCATTTCCTCTTGCTTGACTATAGTAACCCTTTATAAAGTTGAATGTTACTGCAATGGTTGTATTTATCATCTCTAACTCTAAACTACTGCATGCCACAACAGGGCATCACCAAAGGAATGCCAGGCTATACTGTCCTATCAAACATGATTAAATTAGATGAAGGCTAGGGGAAAGTGGGCCCCCTACTGCCTGCAGGCCCTTGACAAGCACTGCTTTAGAGTGTGGTTTGTGACTCTTTTTATATCTTTACTTTCTTTTTCAGGGCCACCATCTGCTCCTGAGAATGCCACGCTTCTTTTGAATGGCTCGCAGGCCACATTGATGTGGGATCCACCCACTGATTGGGGCCACCGGCACGATGGGAACTACTGGATCAGTTGCTCCAGTAATCCGCAGGGAAATTCCACCGTTTTGTTCCCTTGCCAACACCTCATCTACACTCCCGGGCAGAGCGGGCTGCTACAAAATTGGGTATACGTGGGGCCGCTTAGTCCATGTGTGGAATACCATTTCCAGATTGAGGCAGTGAATGGCATGTCAGAGAAAGGAAAGGGGGCATTCACTACGGTGACGGTTCAGCTCAGGGAGAACAGTACGTAATTTACCCTTTGTAATAGAAGTGAATTTTAAAAATTGTTTTTCAACTCTGCCTTGACTGACAAGTGCACTCGGGGTCTGTAAATTATTATGTTTGTGTGAAATGTAGAAGAAGATAAGACACAGCTCTAATTACTTTGGTAGGTGAAGGGAGAGGTGGAGCTTGTTTCGAGTTCAGACTGGCCACCTGGACTGAGAAACATGTGACCACATTCCCACAGTATGGCTTGTTTACCAAAACAGAGAAATTCTCAAGCATTCTGTAATTTTGCTTAGCTCTGAACATGAGATCTAAGCCTAATAAAAAAGGGGGGCCTCTTACAGTGAAGCTGGAAGCTCATCTATGGGTAGACGCATCTCATGGAACCAGACTCCTGGTCATGAGACTCTGGGTTCGCTAAAAAAGGGGCTTCTCTCAGCTGATGTAAAAAGCCTGGATGATGATGTAAGAACCAGTGATGGATGTATGTATAATGATTGTTTATTGCTTCTTTTCCTGGTCTAGAAACTCCTAGCATTGCTTAGATGTAGGGACCAGTGATGTAATGATTGTTTATAGGTATTGCTTCTTTTCAGTTATATAGCTTAATCATTGTGTGTGTGTGTGTGTGTGTGTGTGTGTGTGTGTGTGTGTGTGTGTATATATAAATATATATATATATGATTGTGTATCTTAGATCTTAGAACCTCTAATAAAAGTCTAATTTACTTAATACGAATCCAAAAGAATCCACAGTAATTACTGGGTAGTCTGTGTCAGTGAGACAGGCTGTAAAACCAGGTCAGAACACCCTTCCAGTTGCCACTTGCAGACATCAGCTGTACAACTACACCACTCTTCTTTTAATCTTCCTATTCTTCCTCTGTGCAGGTTGTACAACTACAGAGTACATGATAGGACAACGTAGCTCGCATCCTGCAGGTCGTCAGCAACTAACAGCGCTTATCAGCTCCATAATCTGTGGCAGCCTACTTCTGGTCCTCATCGTTGCAGGGGTTATTGTCTGGCACAGAAAGCAGGCCAAACTGTGCAATTCTGAGCTGGGAGTCCCACCGATGCTTTCATCTACTGTGACTTATCGTCGCCGGGAGGAGGATATGACACGTGAGCAGGGGGCCCTGGGGCACAGGATAGCTCATGTTTCCAGAATATCACTTGGTCTGCTTCTTGGTTCTGTTGTATCTGCTTTGGGTTGTATTCCATGGTCTCTTTTCTCTTTTGCTCAATATGTTATTTTTTTTTACTAAGTTCACACCGATTTTAAAAGCCATCCTCTGAGTTCATCCATAAGTCATCTGTGCTGTACTGATGTGCCTCTGTGGGGCAATGATGAAGATCCAATCTTAACCTGTCTGTGCTGAATTCATGTTTTGTGTGTATCAATGTGACTACTGTATAGTCCTTCAATGAAGATCTGCTCTTCAGCTCTCCATGCTGTATTCATGCTTTACATGTGTCTGTGTAACTTTTTCTTGAAGCTCTGATGACAATCCACTCCCCAGCTGTCTGTGCTGTGTTCTTTCTTTACATGCATCAGTGTGACTTTTGCATGGAGGTCCAATAATTTAAGGTCACGGAGGGGGGAGTGTTGCCATTCCAAGGGGTGGTGGGAGGGTGGATCGGAACAGGGGGCAGCCAGAGTCAATACCCAGAATGTAACTCGGCACTGGATGATAATCAGATGGTGCCCAGTTGCCTTTACCCCCCTCCCCCCTTTTACAAAGCCACGCTAGCGGCTGCCGGTGCAGTAATGCCAACAAAGCCCATTCAAAGTGGGCTTTGCTGCTTGGCTTTGTAGAAAAAGGGGTGGGGATTTATGCAGTTGTTCAGCTAATTAGCAGATTGAAAATCTGTGCTAACTAGATAGCTTTCCACACTGCCCTGTCTCCGCCCTAACTCCGCCTCTTTACTACCCACAAAGTAGATGGTTCCGGCATGGGCAGTCAGAGGGGATATTCAGTGGTACTAGAGCTGCCAAGGGGGTCAGTCTTCCGAGCGGGAGATTTAGGGCCTGCCCACTGCTCCGCCCAACCCGCTCATAGCTTCGCCCCTGCACACCGTGATTTGCAGCCAGGAGCACAATGAGGTTTAATTGGAGCACCAGAAGTAGCCTCCCTTTCCAGCAACAGCAGGAGATGCCTTCAGAAAACATCTCCTGCTGCCACAAGACCAGCGGCAGCAGGAGATATGTTCAATGAAGACATTTCCTGCTGTCACTGGAAATGGAGGCTATTCAGCGGGCGATCCCGGCAGGAGTTCAGGAGATGACTTGCAAAAGTGGGAGTTTCCCACTAAAAGCGGGAGACTTGGCAGGTGGTACTGTCCGGTTAAGTGCCACTGAATATCCCCGGTTAGCCCTGGAGAGGTGATTTAAGAAGCCAGAAGCCTCTCCCAGTTGCTTAAATCACTTTGAATATCAACCTCTGAAATTTAATCTTAATAAATTTAGGCCTGCCATAGTAAATTTTCAAAGAGGCTAATTTAGGACCATAACTCTCAAAATTAGGAGCATACATTCTTTGACTATCGAGCCCTAGGTGGCTACAGTTCTGCCAGTTAGATTTAATCCTAATATCAGGCTAGACTGTGCAATCTTGTCCACTCAGCAGCCTTCTGTCCCCTACATAAATACTAATGGAATTAAATAAAATTTTAAGTGACCCTATTATGTATCACTTGAGCTGGCTGCCTATTTTTATTTCAGCGGGGATTGGGGATATTGGGGTGCTTCCACTTCCCTCCCTCCCTCCCCTCTTTATGCCATTTTAACATCCGCTTTGTTCCCCTCCCCCCCCCTGCCTAGTTTGGGGCCTGCCAATCCAAAAGGATCTGAAGGAGAAACTGAAGGATGTTATGGTGGAGAGAACAAAGTTGATCCTGGGGTGTCAGCTGGGCTCAGGTCAGTGCCAGGGACTATTTGGATTTCATCTTTGGATGTATTACTCACCTTTTTCAAATCCAGATCCAGGCAAGTTATGTTCAAATATGCAACTTCTTTCCTTGTCTAGATGGACTTCCAATCTGGGTTGTGTCTGGGGTGGGGGTGGCTTGCCTGAGATTGCTGGAGGGGGGGGGGGGTGTTGGTGGTGGGGGAGGGGAATTTGAACCCAGACTTCCCTTATTTGTAATCTGCTTCTCTAATCACTAAACTACTCCTCCCTTCTATGTCACTGGCGATTGGAGGACACCCCTCTCTTTGCTTTAGCCTCCCGCCAATATCCACAGTATCCTACATCCAAGCATAGAGACATTAAATGGGGCAGCAGGGGCGAAGTAGCTTAGTGGTTATAGCATTGGGCTAAGAACCAGCAGAGCCCAGTTCAAATCCTGCTCCTTGTGATGATGAGCAGGTTACTTAACCCCCCACTGCGTCAGATACACAACAAGATTGTAAGCCCTCTAGAGACAAGGAAATACCTGAATGTAACTCACTTTATATATATATATATATATATATAAAGTGAGTTACATTCAGGTATTTCCTTGTCTCTAGAGGGCTTATATATATAAAGTGAGTTACATTCAGGTATTACAATCAGGCTTACAATCTTGTTGTGTATCTGACAATATTTATATTGCTCACACCTTTTTCAGTAGTAGCTCAAGGTGAGTTACATTCAGGTACACTGGATATTTCTGTGTCCCAGGAGGGCTCACAATCTAAGTTTGTACCTGAGGCAAACTCTTGAGCTACCAGTGGGAAAAGTATGAGCAAATAAATGATTCAGCATGCCACAGTTTCTGGTCTCTGTCTGGAAAGGAAGCATGGGTGGTGTATACTGTGCTCACAGCAACCCTGACTCTGAGACTTTTGTAGGTCCTGACTGAGTCATTTACAGGATCATTTTAAATACCATATCCACAAATAAAGCCATGATTTGTACGTAGGAATGGCTTGTTATAAAACTCTGGACCTTATGAGGTAATTTTATTTTATTTTTTGTTTCATTTGTACCCCGCGCTTTCCCACTTATGGCAGGCTCAATGCGGCTTACATATACAGGTATTTATTTGTACCTGGGGCAATGGAGGGTTAAGTGACTTGCCCAGAGTCACAAGGAGCTACCTGTGCTTACTTAACCACTATTTGATAGACACATAAATGTATATATTGCGGGGGGGGGGGGGGGGGGGGGGGGGAGGCTGTAATTGCCAAATCCTACTTGTTTTCATTTGCCAACTACAGGAAACCATACAGAAAATCTTGTTGATACTTCCTCTGTTGTCAACGACTGCCCATCCCTAGCTGTCTCTGTGCCTGTGATGAGAAGGGAGGGCAGTTTGAAAAGGACATTACATCTTTTACCCACATAGGACCGGATTCTATATAGTGTGCCTAGAGGTCCGCATGGAAATTGAAGCATATTCTATAACTATGCGTGTGACTTTATTGGCATAACAAAACAAATCAGCGTATGTAACAGCACTTAACAAAATGCTATGGTTTACAACGTGATAAAATAGAATGCCCATTTGATCTCTTGTGTCTTTAGAAAATACTAGCGTAAGCAGAAGAAATCGCGAGCTGGTGTAAATGGTCACGCCTAGATTATTTCAGCATGTGAATAAGTTAGTGAGCTTTATAATTTATGTGCATACTTGCAAACTCCATCCACAATCTGCCCAGACTCTGCCTCTGTATGTGCCTACTGGCAAAGTATGCAGCATTAGGTCACAGTGCACCCTTTTATGCCGGTCAGACTTGTATAACAAACCATTTACACACATATGTGGCCATATTCACACAAAAATGACTTTATAATATTATCCCCTTTGTGAGTAAAAGATGTAATGCCCTTTTGAAACTGCTCTCCTCTCTCATCACAGGCACAGAGACAGCTAGGGATGGGCAGTCATTGACAACAGAGGAAGTATCAACATTTCCTCTATGACTTCCTGTCATTAGCAAATGAAAACAAGTAGGATTTTGCAATTACAGCCCCCCTGCGGTCCAAGTGCCCCCCTGCAGCTGATTCTGACCCCTCCTTCTCGTGGGACCCTCTACTCTCCACAGGTTCCCCAGGTTTACTTCAAACCTTGGTGGTCCAGTAGGGGATTGTTGGGGCAGGAGCAATGCCCATTTGCTCCTGCCTGTGGCCATTCAATATGGTGGCCAAGACCTTTCATCCTAGTCTTGCGTATCACCATATTGCCTGCAGCTGCAGCCATAGGCAGGAGCGAGTGGGCATTGCTTCTGCCCAAATGATTCCCCACTGGACCACCAGTAGGCCTTAGGGTGAGAGAGCCTTTGAAGAGTGGGTGTAGGATTGGAAGGGACAGCTGCAGAGAGGAAGGCTAGAAAGGGGGGGGGGGGGGGGCAATGGGCCACGGGAAAGGGGCCAGAACATTTATGTTTTGTGTTGTCTACTGTAATGACACAAAATCACAAATCACAAAAGAAACAACACTAAACAAAAAATGTTCTGTCTGCTCATCCCTACAGAGAGCTAATGCCAACACACCCACCCCCAACCCCACACCCTCCCCCTACCTCCACCCTCACACACACACATATACACAGAGGGGCTGTCAAGTTGTCCAGTCCAGGAGGGAGACTTTTTGATCTGTCCTGGTTTTGTATTTACATTTCATAACAGTGTGGGATTTATAGTCCTTGATTCTAGATCCTATAATGCATCAGACTGTCAGGACTGGCTTAAAATCTCTCGCCTGGATAGGATATAGGTAATTTGACAGCTCTGCTACACATACAAACATGCAGTCACACACAGACACATACATTCAGTCACCCATACACAAACAAAAGAAACATATAAACAGATGAACACACGCACAAAACAGATGCACAGAGAACAAGTTGGAAATAATTCCACGAGGCATATTTTACCCATGGCAAGCGCAGAATTCCCATGGATGGAGTTGAAATGAGATTTGGGCTTATGCTATGTTTATCTTTTGGGATTTTAAAAAATACACGTGTGTGCACAAAGTTTCTTGAAAACCTTGTACCTAGTAAATAGCAGGTGTAAATGTGTGCAGAAGATTTTGGTGGGATTATCTTCAAAGGAAAAGTACTAGTGTAACTAATGAGCATATCTGATACATATTTAAAAAAAAAAAAAGCTACCCTCCAAATATCCTCTGGGGCGACTTCCCTATGAGGAAAAGCTAGGGCTCTTCAGCTTGGAGAAAAGATGGCTAAGGGGAGATGTGATAGAGGTTTATAAAATAATGAGCGGAGTGGAACGGGTAGATGTGAAGTGTCAGTTTACTCTTTCCAAAAAATACTAGGACTAGGGGGCATGCAATGAAGCTACAAAGTAGTAAATTTAAAACGAATCGGAGAAAATGTTTCTTCTCTCAACATATAATTAAATTCTGGAATTCATTGCCAGAGAATGTGGTAAAGGTGGTTAGCTTAGTGAGGTTTAAAAAAGGTTTGGACGACTTCCTTAAGGAAAAGTCCATAGACCATTATTAAAATGGACTTGGGGAAAATCCACTGCTTATTTCTGGGATAAGCAGCATAAAATGTTTTGTACTTTTTTGGGATCTTGCCAGCTATTTGTGACCTGGATTGGCCACTATTGGAAACAAGATACTGGCCTTGATGGATCTTTGGTCTGTCCCGGTATGGCAATACTTATGTACTTATGAGTCATCTTTCTCCTTGAACCCACCCATGCTTAACCCTCCCGATATACATCCTGCTGAACTACTGGCGGAAATTTCTGCCATCATAACCTCAGCCAGAAACCAACACACAGACAGATCCACAAACAACGATACAAACACATACACTCATGCCTCTAGGCCCACTCACAACTCCATGAGTACACATAGAACACCCACACAAGCAGAACCACCAGGACAGATACACAAATCTGCAGTATACATCACACAGGTACACGCATATGATCCAATATTTCATCCTGCATTTATTCCCTTATCCCCACAGGTGAGTTTGGGTCTGTGTATCTGGGAATCCTGCAACGGATGAACGGCCCAAACATGCAGGTGGCAGTGAAGACAATGAAAGGTGAGTGCGCACTGGATGATGGCCTTGTGCCTACCAGTATGGAATAAGAAGGACTGAGTGGGATAGAAAACCTCTGGCAAAGAATTCTCATCATATTTTCTTTAGTGCAGAATTGGATAAGGAGATTTATTACCAGAGGTATGAAGTTGTGTCAGTTGTCTCTTCCCTTTGTTTTAAATGGCAAAAAAATAGCATTTCATCAGCTTCCTTATTGCACTGTTCCCTATAAGCTGAGTGGGAGTTCTCCGCCTACAATCCTGCCAGTGGGGGGTGCTATTTCGCTATCACATTTTCAATAGTGAGGGACAGGCAAGATTTGCTGCACTCCAGTGAACCCACCTGTCCCTAGTAATTGAAAATGTTCGTAATGAAACAGCACCCCCCACTGGCAGGATTGTAGGTGGAGGACTCCCGCTCAGCTTAGAGGGAACAGTGCTTATGAGTCTCTGAGGATATAGTTAAGACATCTAATATAGCTGGATTTAAAAGGGGTTTGGGGAGGATCATGTGATGCCGAGCTAAGGAGCAGACATCCAGTTGAATAGCTCCGCTCCCCTAGGGCTAATATTTGCCCTTTTTAGCAGTCACATTTATGCCCAGTGGGGTGCAGAGCTTTAGGAACAAATTGGGAGTTGCTTACCATCTGATTTATTTGTCCTCCAGCAGCGATGGCATCCTGGGTCCTTGTCTGGCTTCACCAATACAATAATCTGCGCGGTGTTAAGTGAAGCAGGGAGAGACATATGTTCAACCATATCATTAAAATAGGACAGTAAAGGAGGGGCAATATGATCATGTAGAATCTTGTAAAACTCTGCCCAAAACCCATCCGGGCCAAGAGCTTTATTAAGGGCACTGTCTCGAAGAGCCACAGCTAGTTCTCCATTAGAGATGGGGGCATTCAGAGATGCACTCTGTTGGGGAGAAAAATGGGGCAAATCAAGTTGACCTAGATACAGAAAGCCATCCAAAGTATCCTTGTCTGGTGGAATAAAAGGAGCGAAAAACATTAGTAATAGCTAAGTCTGAAGAAACATGCCAGGTACTTCCTAGTGACTAGGACTGTCCACTGTCAGAGAGGCAATATAGTGGCATATCTCACAGTCCTTCTTAATCGATACATGAGAGCCCCATATCACCCTCACCATATACTATAATTACGTGCGTAACTAAACCATATCCCCGATCCGCCTCAAAACGCCCATGACCCTCCCATTTCCGCACTCCCTTTTTCGGGCCATATGTAAATTTTAGGCTCAGATCTTGCACCTAAATTTACGTACATAAGTCCCAATTAAATCTAATTAATGCCAATAATTGCTTTTTAGAGAGCCAATTATAAACACTAAACGATTCGTTATTCTATTAAATTGCGTGCACAGATCGGGCGCAATTTTTATCAACTTTTATAGAATCAGGGGGGATTATGCTTGTTTTTTTATATTGTTAACTGCATAGCTGCCGTGTTTGGCCCCCGCGTATATATTAAATGTGTGAAAATAAATAAACTCTAGTTATCAATGATGTTGGTGCCATCCCTGCTGTGTTGTTAGGTGCACACCTGTCTCACTGGGTGAGGCGGCAAAATGAAGGGCGTGCTGGGTCTTTGCCACATAACAGTTCTTGCCTCATTGTGACTCTCTGTGCATTTTGGGTTTCGCCATAGTGGGAGTTTATACCTCGTCAGAGATGACATTATTCCTACATGAGGCGGCGCTGATGAGGGACTTCAGTCACCCAAATGTCCTCCAGCTGCTGGGTAAGTTCATGGTCACTGTCATCCTGTGGGTATGACAGGAGGGAAGAGATGGAGATAGGAGAGAAAGACAGAAGAGGTGCGGGAGAGAGGAGAAAGGGGTAGACCTGAGCAAGCAGAGATGAAGCCTTCTGATCTTTCTGCAGCTGTAGTTCTTACCTCTCACCACTAGAGCTCATTTTCTTTATGCAATTATTTCCTTTGATTTATGTCAATCCATTTAAATAGCTAAGAACCATTACATGAACATAAACCATACAATATAATTTACCAGGAACATTTAGCCTTTTAATAGCTGTCTACTTTTCCGAAGAAGGGACTTTCCTCTAATGACACTGTACACATTAATTGATTTGATTTGCTTACTTTATTTTTGTCTATTAGATTGTAAGCTCTTTGAGCAGGGACTGTCTTTCTTCTATGTTTGTGCAGCGCTGCGTACGCCTTGTAGCGCTATAAAAATGCTAAATAGTAGTAGTAGTAGTAGTAGTAGACATTCAAGTTGAAAACCTTGCTGTGGTTTTCAAAGGAGCAAGGCTTTCCTGTACTTCCTGGCATTTCTTATTCCATAAGTCAGCTTGCTGGACACAATCCCTCAAAGACAGTTTGCCAAGTATAAGGTCCAAAAGACTCATCACATCCTGTGATTGGATTTTAGAAGTCTCAATTGTGAGTGACTATGAATTTGGGTAGAGGGCTCAAAATCAAAGAACGTAAGGAAAAACAAATAAATAGAATGTGATTGGTCCAGAAAATAGAATGATGTCCACAATCCCCAACCATCAAAGCCAAAGATATGGGATAAAAAAATCAAGTCTGGGGCATGATCCTGACTGTGTGTGGCAGTTGGTATCCTGTGCATCACCTTCTTCCACCTCTACCCAGTGTCTGAGAGTCAAACTCAAATGTTTAAGTCACTAAATACCAAGAGGTCCATATAATTAACACGGGCCTCTGCAATTAAGTCTACAACTTTAGAAAGGGTGAAAGGTGAACAGTTAGGAGCTCTAAAAGTTACCAGGATCCCTAAAGACCTTATAACTGCAGATTTAGTCAAAAGATGCTCACATCTTGGAACTGACAGCGTTTCCTTTAGTTCAAATTGCCAAGTCTAAAATAAATTCCTCCCCCCCCCCCCCATTTACCCTGCCTGCATGCTTGGATACAGTAAAAAAATCATATGGGTACACCCAGCTCCAATACCCGTATCCTCAGAACTCACTCTTGTTTCAGTGAAGTAACACAATAATATAGAAAGAGACAGCAGATAACGACCAGCATGGTCTATCTAGTCTGCCCCGCAAAGTTGTTAGAGAGTCATACATGCTGCTCTGTGCAAAACATGTAGGTTACCTCCTCTGTGCCTTTGTTTAGGATTGGACAGGTACCTGCCACTCTGTGCAGGTTCCACCCCCTTTGTTGTTTGTTTTGCTTTGATCATATCCTCTGGCTAGATAGGGATTGTGAATGGAGAGATTCATTAAATAACTGAAAGGAGGTTTGTTCAGGCCTGAATGTTTCAGAGACATCACCATGTCTCAACACTCGGCAAAAGATGGCAGCTCCAGCACCTGCAGCAGAGAAGCTTCTAGAATACTTGGGCCTGAAACTATATCCATCTAGACAGGAATCCAGCTGTACCCCTACCCTGCCCCCTACATGCTCTCAGTAGAGACACTAGTACTGACTTGGTACACGAGTGAGGCAAAATGTAGAAAATATATTTAACAAGCTGCCCTTTGTGATTTCTCCTCAGGGATCTCCTTTGACCATGTAGGTGGAGAGACCGCCCCTGTTCCAATGGTCATCTTGCCCTTCATGAAACATGGGGACCTGCGCTCCTTCCTGCTGGCCACACGACACCGCAACATCCCTGTGGTAAGGTTGCAATGATAGACAGTGGGAAGTAGACCATGAACCCAAGAGTCAAGGACAGGACTGTAATGTCAAGCTTCTTTACACAATTTTATTGGTTCTTCCACTTTTGTGGATTTTTTCATGTAAAGTTGCAAAAGGCCACATCCCGCTTCCGCCTACAACCCAAGAGGCCTCCACCTACCCTTTCCCTCTCTTCCACTCTCCCTCTCTAGGGCTTGTGCTGCTTGTTTCAGACCTTGCTGTCTGTTCAGCCTCTAGAGTTCTTTACTCTTTCTGTTTTGTCTGCAGCATGTTCCCATGCAGACCCAGCTGCAGTTCATGGTCGATATTGCTGCTGGCATGGACTACCTGGCTAGGAAGGGCTTCCTGCACCGGGACCTGGCTGCCCGGAATTGCATGTGAGTGCTATTATGGAGCTAGTATCAACAAAGCAAAGCAAAGCAGAAAATATAAGTATTTCATTTACATAGTAAATATATGTGCATGGAGTTTTTGTGTCTGTTTGTGTGTGTGTCTATGTGTGTGCATGTGTGTTATGTTATATCACATATATAGACCACCTTCCTTGAAACAGTTTATCCCAAAGTGGTTTATAACAAGAAAAAATAATACATTTAATAGCAAATACATCATAATAAAACCATGTACATCAATAAAATACAATCGTGCATTAATTTTCTAGGGGCATAACTCAACCTCCCCCCCCCCCCCCCCCCCCCCCCCCCCATCTTACAAAGGCAGGGCAGAGCTACCACTTTAAATACTCACAAACTCATCTAACATCCTTAAATAAATATAAGAAGACCCTGGACCCTCCGTTGTTCCCAAAAGGTAAACCCCTTTGGGAAGCCCCTTTGGGAGTGACATGTTTCAATGGCAGCCCTGACTCCGTGTCAGTGATATCAGTGGAAAGATGCAGAGTGATATTTAATGGCGGCAGCTCAGCATCCAGAGTGTCAGCACCAGGCATGCCACAGGGCAGAGAAGGCTCAGCAGGCAGAGATCCATTCCAGTTCATCCCATCTGACTTCTTCACCACCTGTATGTATGCATCTATGTAATGTATATAGAACAGCATGGCCAGGTACATCTGTCCATGCACATATGTGGGGCAGATACGTGTGCCCTGGTATAACATACCTGCACTGTTGCCCTTCTGTCTCTCTCTCCTGTCATCTCCATCCCAGGCTGCAGGACAATCTGAAGGTGTGCGTGGCAGACTTTGGCCTCTCCAAGAAAATGTACAGCAGTGATTACTACCGGCAGGCAGTGACTGCACGCATGCCCGTGAAGTGGATGGCTATCGAGAGCATTGCTGAGTCCATCTACTCCAGCAAAACTGATGTGGTATGCAGCCTGATCTCGTTCTCCCATTGTCCCAAAGCCAGTGCCCTATGAGAGAAGGCATGTGCACGAATAACAGCAAATGTCCTGTGGACAGCATGTCTTTATCACAATGAGGGGGGGCGGGGGAATCTCCACTAATTAAAATTGCTAGGGGTGGGACTGGCCCAGGAAGTCAGAGGTAGTGCGCATGTGCAGGACCAGAGTTTGATTCCCAAGCCAGGCTGACATGCTGCAAAAAGTAGTGTAGCCAGGAATTTTCAACAGGGGATGCATCTGTATTTTCCTCCCTTCTCCCTCCTGACTAGGGTTACCATACGTCCGGATTTACCTGGACATGTCCTCTTTTTGAGGACATGTCCATGCGTCCAGACGGGTTTTGCCAGTCCGCCCGTTTGTCTGGATTCAACGGGCGGGCAGCGGGCCTATCCTAGCCTCCCCTCCCCTTACTTACTATCTACTGCCCTGGTGGTCGAGTGACCTCTTTGGGGCAGGAAAGAGCCCCCTCTTTCCTGCCCGGAGCGCTGCCTTGCCCTGCATTCTGTTGCTGTGACAGTCTCGGGATTCAAAATGGCCACCGAGAGTTGAAGCGGCCTCGCGAGACTTCAACTCTCGGCGGCCATTTTGAATCCTGAGACTGTCACAGCAACCGGATGCAGGGCAAGGACAGAGCTCCGGGCAGGAAAGAGGGGGCTTTTTCCTGCCCCGAAGAGGTCACTAGACCACCAGGGCAGTAGATAGTAAGTAAGGAGAGAGGAGGTGACCCGGGAGAGAGGAGGTGACGGGGGGCAGGGGAGGGGAATATGTGACCCGGGGAAGGGGAATATGTGACAGGGGGCGGGGTGTGGGCGGGGCAGGGCATGTGTCCTCTTTTTCAGAGGACAAAATATAGTAACCCTACTCCCGCCACATCTCTCCCTTTCCTTCTTAGCCCAGCCTCGCAAAGATCTGGCAGTTCCCTCCCTCTCCCTATTCCTTCCCCCATCAAACTTTAAAATCACTTCCAGTCTTCACTCAGGCAGTCCAGTGCCAGCAGCACTCATTGGCTGCCTGCGGCCTGCACCAGGATTTTCTCTCTGAACTGTTCTGCCCTTCAGAAAACAAGAAGTTGTGGGATGGTTCAGAGAGAAAGCCCCGTGCAGGCCACAGGCAGCCTATGTACCGCTGCTGCTGGTGCTGCACCAGGGCAAAGACTGGAAGTGAATTTAAGGCATGAGGAGAGCAGGAGAGGGAAGAAATTGCAGATCTTTGCAAGGTTGGACCGAGAAGGGAAGAGAGAGATGGATATGCCACTGGCCACAGAAGCAGTGCAAGGGGTGGGGGAGAGAGTGGAATTCTTTGTCTTTACTCAACAATGACATCTATTGGGCAGATGAGGGATCCATGTTAAATGACTCCCAAAGGGAGCAATGGTTTGTGGCTCCTAATGATGGCCGCCACTGTGACTGGGAGAAGGTTATATAATAGGGGAAATGGAGGTGCATGACACTGTTGCCCAATAAAAGCCAATTCCAAACAAGCTGAAAAGTCCAAAGAAGCAGGAGAAAAAAAATTCATAATAGAGGAGCTTCCAGTTGTGAGATCTGCCATGCCGATCGTGTTTACTGGTTACAGCTACATTGGTATACAATGAGCTTTAAAAATAGGTCACAGTTACAAGTTCAGCCCAAGCACAATATCTCTAGTGTGAGTCTATTTGCTCTGGGAGGGGTTTACAGTATTTGATAGGATGCTGTGCTCTAATACATAACTTCTGATCTCTTCCATAACAGTGGTCGTTTGGGGTCACAATGTGGGAGATTGTGTCTCAGGGGAAGACCCCCTACCCTGGTATCCAGAACCATGAGGTTTATGACTTCCTGCAAGATGGGCACCGGTTGAAGAAGCTCCCTGACTGTCCTGACATGCTGTGAGTGTCCCTTGCTCCCTCACACAATCAGTGATGGCTTTAGGATTTTGCTACCCCTAGACAGGACTGTTACCCCTATACCAACCTGGGGGAAGAAGAGGGGAGGCCACCACATTTCCCTTTTGACTCAGTCTATGAGCATGCAAGCCATAACTGGGGGCACTGTTTTGTCCAACAACTGCTCTGTCCCTAGGCATTGCCAGTGCCATTGTTCCCCCACTTTCCTTGTGGAAGTAGCAGGCCGGGGTGGAGTCTATGGTAGCTCTCGATGGCATAGTCTGCAAAGTTACAGAGTAGGCGGACAGTCTAACACTGCCAAGAAATTCCTGCCAGTGCTGTGTGGATCACAACTGTTGTGAAACACTGCTTCCCTCAGTGGGATACATAACTGTACTAGCTGATGGAGCCAGATATTAGGAACACCCTAAAAATTCAGGAACCCTGAACTTTGCTTCCCTCAGAATTATGTTTTTCACAAACAGATCTAGTGGTCCTACGGGGAAATGCATGCCAGCATATAGACCCTCATTTCTACTTCAGCCCCTTCTCTCAGCATCTGTTCCATTTCCAGGTATAATGTGATGTACAGTTGCTGGCTGGAGACACCCAATCACCGCCCATCCTTCTCTGAGCTCCATCGAATCCTAATGGATCTCTACTCCTGGTTGGCTCCGAGTACCGAAGAGGTAGAGAAGAACTGGTACATGAATTCTGGCCTGTTGCAGGAAACACAGGAGACTCCTGCTGCCCCTATCCAGCAAGAAATAGTGGAGGAGGAGGTAGACGGACAGGCAGGGAACCCTTATCACATGCGGTCCCAGACCCCCTCAGGTACCGCCAACATGAAACTCTCTGCTGAAGTGTGACCAAAGGAGAGCCAAAGTTAAGCTAATAAGTGTGTGTGTGTGTGTGGGGGGGGGGGGCGGGTACTGGTTGCCTTCTGTATCAGGGAAGTACTCAGACCTATGGACTCCTCTACTGCCTCAGTAGAAGAACCACTCTGCAGCCCTCCTGTCCTTTGACACAGCTGCAATTCCATGCTTCGGCCACTAGATGGGGATGATCATCCTGTGTAATGTAGCCCAGTTCCCCCCCCCCCCGAGTTCTCTAATGCCAAATATAGTCTGGATATTGGGAGATAATGTTTTTCATTTTTACCTCTTTGTGTTGTTTGTAATTCACTAATCCTAGCTCAAAGCTTGTTGCTAAAAATCTACAGAATTTTTAAAGAAACCAGACTTGAATTTCTGCAACTTGTAGGCATGGGGCATGTGTAGATCATTGCAGCAGCCATGCAGGATGACCTATCAAAGCAGCTGTAAATCATGTCTTCACAGATGAGTGCAAAGATGACTCTGAAAAGCCCTTAATAAATTCATCATGTAACAAAGCTAGGGGATATCACTGTTCCATTTTTACCCCCCTCCCCCCCCCCCCCCCCAAAAAAAGTGAAATACAGTTTTCTAATTTTCACACTAGGTGGCAGGAGAGAAATGACATTGCCTTCCATCCGCGGGAAAGTGGAAAGGTTGGGATGGCTGGTACACATTATTGGGTTGCCTCCTCTCTATAACACCTGGGATTCTTTTAGGATGGGAGCGGAAAATGTATTTCCAGGTTCAAAGGAATGAGGAGCAAGCTGTCTCAGGAGAGCAGAGAGAGGTGAAGCTCACAATGGTTTAATGATCTTTGCAGGCTGTGTGGCAAAATCAATTAGGGTTGGCTTCCTGTTAGTGACAAAGGAAGAGTGTGGCCCTTGACAAAAGAGATTAGAAGAAGCAAGAAGGAGATAGGAGAGTAATGAAAGCTGATATATTTAGGCAGCATTTTCAAAGGACTTCTTCATGCCCAGCTGTGCCAGTGCACCTGCCTTGTAGCACCCAGAGCTTTGCTATTACAGTACCAAGACCTGTACCCAGATCTACCAATGCACCTCAATCCTGCCTTGCAGCACCCTCCATCCCACCCCCCACACTGCTGTTTCAGTAATGAAATCAGCAAACAGCTCTGCCAATGCACCTCAATCCTGCCCTGCAGCACCCTCCATCCCACCTCCACACTGATGTTCCAGTACTGAAACCAGCAGATGGAGGGCCAAGGTCTTCAGGGTTTCCCTTGCTTTTCCTCTCGGGTGGTGATTAATTCTGGTTTCACCCGGCTTCCGGTTCTGCTCATGGACAGCAGGGCAGCTTCAGCGTGGAGCTCTCTCTTTTCTACCCAGATTATCGTCATAGCAAATCGCCTTGTCATCCCAGTTGATGTTCTTTTTCAATATTATTTTTTATAATGAATTCTACAAAAGCTTAAAATCAATTTAATTTGGCCGCCACAAATCCAACTTACTTTCTCCTGACAAACCTGCTGAATCTAGAACTTCCAGGAACACTGAGACATGGTCATATCTGAACTTAAATCTATTAAAGACATTATTTACTCACATATTGTCACGTTCTAAACCCGGTAGCAGAAGCAATTCCCATATGCACCCGCCTCTTCCCTTTACTGCAGCTGCCTGAGCCTCTGACAAAACAGGAAGTTACATCAAAGAAGCGGCCACAATAAAGAGAAGAGGCGGGTGCATGCGGCAGGGCAACATATGGGAATTGCTGCCGCTGCCGGGTTTGGAACGTGACAAAACAGGTAAACACCACGAACGGGGCTAAAGAGTGGAGAGATGCTGCCCCTGAAAAGTGCCACCTGAGGCCCACGCCTTGGGTGGCCTAATGGTTGGGCCACCCCTGATACCAGACGTAGCAAAAACCACCACTATAAAAAGGAAAGCATTTTTAATTCTCAGACAAGATTTGGGAGCCCGTTTCGGATTAGTGTACCCTACAAGAATGAACATTACTTATGATAACTATATCACCACTTATAAAGAGCCTGAAGTTCTATGTGAATGGATCGTTCAAATGAAAGTGCAAAACCCCTACGAGAAAAACTACACTGGCTCCCACTCAAAGAACGCAGCACGTTTAAACTCTGTACTTTAGTCCATAAAATCATCCATGGTGACGCCCCAGCCTACATGTCAGACCTAATAGAACTTCCACCCAGGAACACAAAAAAATCTTCTCGCACTTTCTTCAACCTTCATCCACCAAATTGCAAAGGCCTGAAATACAAATTAATGCATGCATCTACCTTTTCCTATATGAGCACGCAGCTCTGGAACGCGTTGCCACGCAACTTGAGAACTGTCTATGAACTGACAAATTTCCGCAAACTATTGAAAACCTATCTGTTCGACAAGATATACAACAAAGATCAACACATGTAACTGTATAATCTTTGACTTATCCAGAAATGTTTTATACTATCTTTTGCTTTAATACTATCATTTAACCCAAAACTCTGTTAATAATAAATGTATGTTCCCTTCTATTTCCCATATCCACGATGAATTGTAAGCCACATTGAGCCCGCAAAAAAGTTGGGATAATGTGGGATACAAATGCAATAAATAAATAAATAAAATGAGATCATATTGATAATATGGCTACATGTTTTCCCAATAATGGGATCTCCTTTCTCACCTTTAATATATGAATGAGTTTTGAACTTGTTATCACGGTGCCTTAACTCTGAAGTTCTTGATAACTATATAATATTTAATTTAACTACATATATTATTTGTTATTTTGTGAATATGATACCTTTCTATATCATTATATTATCTTACCTACAATATGAGATATGTTTTTGATTTAAATACTATCTAATTGCTCCAAATCACAAAGGTTTTAATGAGTCTTTGAACTAATGTAATATCTTTTAATTATATGTAGCCTCATAAGCCCAGGGTACCTTTTTTCATATTAGGACACCACTGACTGACATTCATCATCGGCTACCACCACCTACCCAACACCGCAGAGAAAAACTCTCCTATCTATTTCTAATCATGAGAGAAAAGTCTGCAATGTTCAGGCTCATGGAAAAGAACCAAATTTGTAAGTTCACAGTTCAAATGCTCATCAAATCCTCAATCTGACCTATGAAACTCTACAATAGGTCTAAAAAAGAAGAAAAAATGTAATTCAACATCAAATCATTGCAAAAAATACAAAAACGTCAGCCAGGTTGAACAGTTCTATACGTGCACTTAGCTTTGCCATTTCCAAAAGCTCAGTCGCTACTTGTATTCTCTTTAAATCCATCCATGGCTGTAACTATTGATATCCACGTTTTTACTCCCAATCTTTCTTATTTCTCGACAGAATTAGGACTCCCACTGTTTCGCTCACTTCATCAGGAGAAAAAATATTAAAGCACAATACATTTCTCTTCTTATATGTTTTTGATTGCATTTATGCTCTTCCAAAATGTATGCAGATTTTATGCTTTGCCTTTATAAGTATGACTTCTTCTTTCTCTTTTGCCTATATCTGGGTTGACAGGTGCATCTTTTTCATATAGAGACTGACAGCCATTTAAGTTTCCAAATGCTTGAAATGGCTACTGGAATGTCACTGGTTCTTAATTTTAATTATGTTTATAGTTCTGATGATGGGAATGCTGATTTGGTCAATTTTTATTTGATTCTATTGACATGTCATGCATCTCCAATACTAAACTGTGGTATTTACGCTTTGTTTTGATATGATTTGATATCATCCTTTTGCAATCATCCAATTAAACGCCAGAAAAACATTAATCATACTCAAAAATGCAATCTTGACATATTACTACTGCAAGAGATTCACTTATCGGATTCTGATTGTATGAGGTTTAACCCTCCACGGATTGGTCACTCAATTTATTTACCCCTTTCATTCTAAAAAAAGAGTAGCTATTTTATTCAAAAAGAATCTTCCAATTCATATTCTCCAACAATCTTTTGATCTTAATGGTCGATGGGCAATTACGATGCTACAGTCTGGTCCTATAAAATTTTCTCTCATAAATGTTTATGCCCCAATATTGATAGACCTGACTTCATATATCAAATCAGAGAGGTTTTGTTAGAATATAGTACTGTATCAATCTTGTTGGTTGGAGATTTTAATGTTACTTTGGATAACATCCTGGATCGTCAGTCCAACTGCAAAAGACAAACCAAAATGGGAAAGGAACTTCTTGTAACCATCCAAGCATTAGATCTTGTAGTTATATGGTGCCTTCAATACCCTGATGGTAGCGAATAATCATTTTATTCTGCTCCACATCATTCATACTGGAGAATAGACTTTTTTCTTCTCTCTAAATCCTCAATAACTCAAACCATTAACACAAAAATTGATCCAATTTTAATTACCGATCATGCAATGATCCATCTCATGTTGCAGCGTGACTACAGTAAACCAGAGCACATATGGAGATTTAATAATATATTGCTTGAGGATTCAGATTTCATCCAAAAAAAGATAATTTTATAAGAATTTCTACACATGGCACAACAATATAAATCCTCTATCACCTACCACCTAGGAAGCCTTCAAAGCTTGACATAGAGATGAAATACCAAGCTTCACTGCCTGGAAGGAAAAAAACAGGAATCTATGCAACTTCTTCAACTAGAAAATAAAATTAAAAGAACTGGAAGAACTTCATATTAATACTAAACACCACGATATACTTATGCCTCTGATTCAACTTAAATATGAATACAATAAATTATGTAGCTATCAAGCTAATCACAATCTGGCTGTACATAAAACTGGTCACTATACTTCAGCTAAAAAAGCTGGTAGATTATTTGCCAGATATATTGCTATAAGACAACAAAGACATCATATATCAACTATACATTTAGATAATGATCATATAGCTACCAAGGATAAAGATATTTATAGGGCTTTTGTCACCTATTATCAACATTTATTCAGCACTTCTTGTGCAAATCGTACAGATGCTATGAATAGCTTCATAAAAAGCCTGCCTCATACAGTCTTTTCCCATGTACAAAAGGATTCCCTTGGTGCACCAATTAAAGTTGAAGAAATAACCTTGGCCATTAAATCTCTGGTTAGTAACAAGGCACCCTTACCAGATGGGTACACGGCTGAATTTTATACCATATCTTCCACGGCAATCTATCTCCCATTTTGTGCTCTTTATATCCCACATTCACAAGGTTGATTTGCTGAAGTACAAGTTGTTATTACCCAAACCAGGACTTGACATCACCAAAGTTCAAAATTTTCATCCCATATCTCTACTGTAAAATTATGGCTAAAGTTTTAGCTACAAGACTAGAGTCTATACTTGGTTCTCTAATTCATACTAATCAAGTTGGATTCAATTCTGGAAGATTAATTGGAGTCAATGCTAGAACATATCATGACCTACTGATTTTTACAAACACCAAAATCTCATCTTCTGCCATGGCTCTCTCTTTGGATGCAGAAAAAGCCTTCAACATATGGCCATATTTATTTAAAATTCTTGAATGGTTTGGATGTTATTATGTTAAATGGGTGCAAGTATTGTTTACCAAACTATGTTCCAGAATTCAGATAAATGGTGATCTTTCTGATAATGTTAACCTAGCTAGGGGTACCAGACAGGGATACCCACTATCCTCTCTCTTACTCAATTTAGCTTTAGAAACCCTATTGATTGCCATTAGAAATAACATTAATATATCTGGAGGTGTATTTTCAAAGCACTTACACCTATGTTTACTAAATGGCGCTATGGGCACGTTAGCGTTTTTGACACGCATAAATGGTTTACTTGCATTAAACGCTAATGCGCCCATAGAAATGTATACGCGTGTTAACGTTTAACGCCTGATTGCTGTCCTGGCATGTCAGGGGGACCAGTCTAGTAAAAATGCTGGCTACTCCCACATCCCAATGGCTTGCCCTTGGACGTTTTAGACTTGGATGTCTTTTTTTTTTTTTAAATGGCCAAAAATCAAAGACATCCAAATCGCAAAACATCCATGGTATTTTCAAACACAAAAGATGGATGTCCATCTTTTTCAAAAATGACCTCCTTCCCGCTTTGGAATTTGGACGTCTTTATAAAACATCCAAATTCTGACTTAGACGTTTCTTTTGAAAATGTCCCTCAATGTAATCTCTTACAAACTTGGAGATCTACTAGTTCATTTGGCTTACTCCATCTCCTTTCCACACTACTGTATTATCTCCTTAAGAGGTGTAACCTTGGATGATACTAAGGTTGCAAAGCCTGACTTCAAATTTCTTTTTGGGTGTCCTGAGCCCAAGGTATGTGTATGGGGGGGGGCACATTTTGCCCCGCCTTCCTGTTGCTCTCCACTCCCCGCCACAACCCCACAGATCTGGGCTGGCAAGGATCTCCAAGCCCTGCCAGCAGAAGTCTTCCTACATGCCCTGCTTCCCCAGGGCAGGTAGCGCTGGAAGAAAGCTTCTGCTGGGACTTGGGGACCCCCCCACCTGCCAAACTAGCAGACCTTGGGGGGTCTGAGTCCAATTTGGGGGCTATGCTATTTCACATTGAGATCTTTAAGTCTGTCCCCATATGCTTTATGATGAAGACTATTGACCATTGTAATAGCCACCCTCTGGACTGACTCCAACCTTTTCTTTTTGATATACAAAATATTCTAAACTAGCTTTCACCAAAGCCTTATACAGGGCCAGCGTCACCTCCTTTTTCTTACTGGGCATTGTGATCCCCCAGGAAATTTGCTGAAGGGCCTCTTATAGTTCCTGTCCAGCATCACAAGATCTCAGCCAGGGCTCACTAGCACTTTGCTTCTGAAAAAGGCTCAAAGACAAGTCCTCTATGGCTGCCTGTAATCCTAGTCTCAATGTTGGGGGCTCCTCTTTCACTCAGGGTGACTGTTCCTTATTTATCATCCCTTCTTAGAATCTTTCTTGGATCTATCCTCAGGTAACAGATCACCTTTCTGGTACACCTGATGTGCCACTTGACACCTTCCTTGGGAACAGAACCCTGGTTTCTCAGCTTTCACAAATATGCAGATTGGTGGATCTTCAGGGAAGGGCAGGTCCTATACCATGAGCACCCCCTAGCTGTCCCTTCAGGTCATTACATGGACATACCCCTTTTAGCTCCCTCTAGGAACCAGATCAGGGCATTTTCAAGACTTTTCCCTGGGACAGTACCCTCTGGAGGCCTCCTTAGGCTAGGGCAGTCCTGAGTTTATCACCCAAGCATCCTTCTAGCATTCACCATCGCCTTTTCTACTTGCTTGGCCACCTTAAGATCATCAGACCCAAGTCCTGCTCCTCTTTTGTGCACAAAAGTTCTTCATCTACTAAACTGTAACGTTCCCTTGGGTGTTTGCATCCTAAATACATAACCCTACATTTTTTAGCATTAAATCTTAGCTGCCAAATTCCAGATCGCTCTTCAAGCTTCACTAGGTCCTTCCTCATGTTATCCACACTGTGAGGGGAGGAGTGGCCTAGTGGTTAGGGTGGTGGACTTTGGTCCTGGGGAACTGAGTTCAATTCCCAGCACAGGCAGCTCCTTGTGACTCTGGGCAAGTCACTTAACCCTCCATTGCCTGCCATGAGTAGGAAAGCACAGGGTACAAATGTAACAAAAACAAAAAAAATAACCTATTGCAGATTTTGGTATCATTCGCAAAGAGGTAAACCTTACCAGGCAGCCCCTCAGCAGGATTGCTTCCAAAAATGTTTAAAAAAAACTGGCCCAAGACCCGAACCTTGCAGCACACCACTGGAAACATCCTTTTCCTCAGAGTGAGCTCTATTTATCACTATCCTCTGACGCCTTCCACCAAACCAATTCCTAATCAAGTTAGTCACTTTATGGCCCATATCAAGGGCACTCAGTTTATTTATTAGCCATTTATGAGGAACAGTGTCAAAGGCTTTGCTCACATCTAGCGCTCTCCCTCAATCCAACTCTGGTCACCCAAAGAAATTAACCAGTTTTGTCTGACAAGACCTGCCTCTGGTGAAACCATGATGACTCGGGTCTAGTAATCCATTGGATTCTTTATTATATAACTCTTCACACCCACTGACTGAAGACCAGGTGGAAGCCATGAGTCTTTCAGAGTATCTACCACCTTTGCACAGCAGGTTTGATAGCTCAAGCTCTTTCAGACTGACTGGGGACTGTCTGTGGACAGCAAGCCTCAGGTCTTGCCACAGATTTTACACTAAATTCAGGTCACTTGCTGCTGAGCCATTCCATTGTTGATAATGCTTTGTGCTTAGCTCATCGTCCTGCTGAAAGGTGAATCTTCTCCTAGACCCAGGTCTTAGGCAGACTGGAACAGGTTCTACTCCAGGTCTGCCTGAACTTTGCACCACCCATCCTTCCCTTGCTCTTCACAAATCATCCTATCCCTGGTCCTGCAACACATCCCCACAACATAATGACGCCCCACCAAGCTCCACTGTAGGGGTGAGGTAATGTGATGTGCTGTGTTGATTTTACACTGAGCGCTGAGACAAAAAGCTCTACTTTCATTTCATCAAACTACAAAATCCTCCTCGCACATGCATGCAGTGTCCCCAAAGGCTTTCTTGCCAAATGCCATGTGGCATATCATCTAGCTTTTCTGCAGCAGTGCCTTCCTGCTTGCCCCCCCCCCCCCCCCACACACACACACCTGGGCCATGTTTGTGGAATAATCTTGAAACTGTTGACCTCCCACATCAGCCAGACACCTCTGATCCTATCTATAGTAATCTTAGGCCTCATAGTGATCTTCTTCAGCAGTTTTCTTAACCAACAGGGAGGGTTGTGGAGTCAGTACACCAAACCTTTGACTCCAACTCCTCTATTTTTCTACTGTCCGACTCTAACTCCTACTATATATAGTAAATCTAAGATAAATTTGATTAATTTCAGAAACATAGGATATTTCTATACATACAAAATTAGGACTGATAAAACTACAAATATATTTTGTGGTCTAACAAAGAATCTTGAAACAAAACAATACTGGCAGTTTTTATTGTGAAGTTGGAGTCAATACATTTTTACTCACTCCAATTCTACAGCCCTGCCTCCAGCTACTGATTTTAGAGAGATGAGCAAACCAAAGCCATGTCTTGATGGGCCCAATCTGCTTCCACTTTGCAATGATGGACCAGACAGTGTCACCCAACAGATATTTATAAGCATCACCTCTTCAAGCAAAGCTTCACTGGCTCCCCATCAAAGAAAGAATACATTTTAAGATCAACACAATGACCCACAAGATCATCCACGGCGAATCCCCTGGCTACATGAATGAATTGATCGACCTCCCTGCTAGAAACAGATCTATTTCTTCACGAACTTATCTTAACCTACACCTTCCCAATTGTAGAGGAATTAAATACAAGACCTACTACGCATCCAGTTTCTCCTTATTGGGCAGCCAGCTTTGGAACGCTATACCCAGACCAATCTGATTAATAAACGACTTCTTGCCCTTTAGAAAAATGCTGAAAGCTCATCTCTTTTAGCAAGCCTACCCAAATGCCCCAACCTAATCTCGCCAACTTCCACCCCCAATTCTGTTCTGACTTAAATACCAACCTCCCATCCTTCTCTTTCCATCTCTCCTTAATTTTATCCCTCCTTGCCCTTTCTCCCAAATTACACTATCCTATCCTGTCTACCCTCTTTTATCCTAGTCATATATTATCTAGCTCGACTTATCATACACTACTAAGCCCAACTTTACATTGTTTTACTACTGTTTTATTAAAATTCTATTAACTTTGTATTTCAAATTACTATGTAAGCCGCATTGAGCCTGCATTGTGTGGGAAAGTGCGGGGTACAAATGTAATAATAATAATAATATAACCTATTGGGCTGAGTGCACCAAGGCAGATCACAAAATATAAATAAACCAAATGAAATGAGAAAAATTACAAAATGCCATAAATGAAAAGAGAAGAGAAATTGAAATAGAAGAAAGCAGAGGGGCAAAGTCAGGATCTGTTCCTGGCCAGATCGAAAGGTCTCTATTCTATCCTCATCCTTCTCGATCTATCTGCTGCTTTTGACACTGTTGATCACAGCCTACTCCTTGATACGCTGTCCTCACTTGGATTTCAGGGCTCTGTTCTTTCCTGGTTTTCTTATCTCTCCCAGCGTACTTTTAGTGTATACTCTAGTGCAGTGATGGGCAACCTTTTGAGCTTGGTGTGTCAAAATTCGCCAAAAAACCGAGCATAACTCGGGTGGTGTGTCACTTCGAGAAAAAAAACCATAATTTCGCGATATTTATAGTTTAAATAACAAAAATGTATAATTGTAATATAAAACTGTATTTAATAAACCAAAAACTAATTATTTAACTTACCTACTTAGTGACTTCTTTGTTCATCTGTCAGTCGGTTCTTTTGTTGGTCTTGATATTATTTAACTTGTGTGGGGTGCCATGAACTAAGATAAGTGAGGGGGAGGGGGAATTCTTTAACTAATCTGCCTATTAGTGACTTTTTTGTTGCTGAATTTCATTGGCTAAATCTTCAATTGAAGGTTGGTATTTTGTACACTTCAAGCCCAAGCAAGCGCTACTAACTTCATCTGTCAATCTGTTTCTTTTGTTGGTTTTGATATTATTTAACGCTGAGAATAAGGTTTCACAAAAGTACGTAGAGGGAAAAATTGTGAGTAAAGCCATTGCTATATTTTTCAGGGTGCTAAAAGTGTCTGGTAATCGGATCCAGGCACTCCAAATTTCCTGGTAACTCAGATATTCTCTTAATAATTGCATCTTTATTCTGCATATCGTGAAATAGAACTGGTGCACATCTTAGGAGAGTTTCTTTAATAAATTCTCCCTCACTGAGTGCTTTTCCATGCTGAGCTATGGAGTGAGCAATGCTCAAACTTGCAGATGTTAAATTTGTAGAACCTTTTACAAATTTAAGGATGGACTTAGATTGGCTCTTATAAAAGTGTAGCTGCCTGGAAATGTATTCCTTCCGTTCATCCTCACTTTTTTTCAAGAGCTGGGAATGATTAGTTTCAAAATGTCTATTTATATTCCACGTTCTGCTTACAACCGTTTCAGTACATAGAACGCAAAATGATTTGCCATTTTTTTCTATAATGCCATACATCTCGGTCCATGTCTCTTGAAAGGGTCGGCTACTGCTACTACCACTTCCTTTACTTAACCTTGGTTTTTTATTTTTTGAGTTCTCCATCAGGGGGGCAGAGACAGAAGATAGAATTATAGATAGCCTGTTAGCCCTGCAGGGTTAACTAGCCTAACTGACCACCTTATGTAAATTAAGATGGCTGCCGCTATTTCTAATGGCGGGAAACGGCACCCATAGCACATGCCCTCGCCTCTCCCAGCCTCCCCCTCACCTATCTCAGTAATGGTGGTCAATTACAAATCCACGACACCCCAGAACAGTAGATTGGATGATGGTTGCTGGTAATGGTGATCACAGGGCCCTCAGAGATGCGTCCCCCACGGCATTCCGCTGCTCTCTGCTCCGCCGGCCGGAAGTGAGGAGCCGGGGCAGAGGGAGCAGCAGGGAGGGAGCCAATAGGAGCGCACACGGCACACCCCCAGCGGGTAAACATGCACCGGGTGATTTCGCCGGGGGGGGGGGGGGTCGCGCTGCACCGGGGGGGAGGGGGGGCGCATCGGCGATCCGCCCCGGGTGTCAGCAAGGAACTCCGCTGCTTCTCTGTATGCGGCCACATGCGGCCGCGTGTCACTGAAAATGGCTACGCGTGTCAGTACTGACACGCGTGTCATAGGTTCGCCATCAGGGCTCTAGTGGATCCTCTTCTACTTCTATCCCACTGTCAGTTGGTGTACCTCAGGGATCTGTCCTGGGACCTCTTCTTTTCTCCATCTATACTTCTTCCCTTGGTACTCTGATCTCATCCCATGGTTTTCAGTATCATCTTTACGCTGATGACTCCCAGATCTACCTCTTCACACCAGAAATCTCAGCCGAAATCCAGGCCAAAGTATCAGCCTGCCTGTCTGACATTGCTGCCTGGATGTCTCAGCCCCATCTGAAACTAAACATGACCAAGACTGAGCTTCTGATCTTTCCCCCTAAACCAACCTCTCCTCCTCCCCCATTCTCTATTTCTATGGATAACACTCCCATCCTTCCTGTCTCATCAGCTCATAACCTTGGGGTCATCTTCGACTCCTCCCTCTCCTTCTCTGCACATACTCAACAGACTGCTAAAACCTGTCGTTTCTCTCTCTATAATATCAGCAAAATTTGTCCTTTCCTTTCCAAGCACACTACCAGAACCCTCATCCACACTCTTATCACCTCTCGCTTAGATTATTGCAACTTGCTTCTCACAGGTCTCCCACTTAGCCATCTCTCTCCTCTTCAATCTGTTCAAAATTCTGCTGCACGACTAATATTCTGCCAGTGTCGTTATGCTCATATTAGCCCTCTCCTCAAGTCACTTCACTGGCTTCCTAACCGTTTCCGCATACAGTTCAAACTCCTCTTATTGACCTATAAGTGCATTCACTCTGCAGCTCCTCATACCTCGCCACTCTCATCTCTCCCTACATTCCTCCCCGGGAACTCTGTCCACTGGGTAAATCTCTCTTATCTGCACCCTTCTCCTCCACTGCTAACTCCAGACTCCGTTCCTTTTATCTAGCTGCACCATATGCCTGGAATAGACTTCCTGAGCCGGTCCATCAAGCTCCATTTCTGGCCGTCTTCAAATCTAAGCTAAAAGCCCACCTTTTTGATGCTGCTTTTAACTCCTACCTCTTGTTCACTTGTTCAGAACCCTTATTTTATCATCCTGACTTTAATATTCCCTTATCTCTTGTTTGTCTGTCCTAATTAGATTGTAAGCTCTGTCTCTTCATGTTCAAGTGTACAGCGTTGCGTACGTCTAGTAGCACTATAGAAATGATAAGTAGTAGTAGTAGTACTCCCACAGCACCAGGAACCAAGCCAAAGAAAAGTACAAACAGCTAGGTCTTAACTGCTTTGTAAATTTAAGAAAGGACTTCTCAAATGGATAAAAGTGAGTTCTGAAGAGCAGGACTGAGGCAGTCATGAAAAATGGTCAAGAGGAGGAGCAAGGGAAGGGGATGAGAAAGAAGGGAGGCCTGAGATAAACAAAGTGAATGTATCAGCAGCAGGTAGGCAAGACAGGGAGGGATATAAATAGAGAGCATGGTGGACTAGTGCAAGGAACTTGAATTTAAGTCAAGCAACAGGAAGATAATGGTGGAAGATAAGGAAATTCTCTGTCCTCAATCTGACCCTTTGAATAAAGTTGCTCAAGCATTTCTGACAGATCAGTGTTCAGCATGTTTAGACCTTTACTTCAAATTTACTCCATACAACAGAAACAACATGAGTCTTTATGCGTAAGTATGTGCGTCAGCTATGACTGGACACAGGTGGACTCTAACTTATTACAGGCCTTGTTAAGGCTATTTTTGGAACACAAGCTAAGCTGGGTTTGCCACGACACAGGGTGTGAAGACTTATGCAGTTAGGCTTTATGTTTTATTAGCGAACGACTAGCAGATACCTGCAAAACATTTGTTATGGCATCATCATTCATCCCACCTCCCAGGTACTATTCCTCTCCACCCCCCCCCCCTCCCCGACATTCTCTTTCCCATTCTAACAAACAGAAAATTGCCATTTTATGTATTCTCACATTTTGAGGCATCTGCTTGACTAAATGCTCTAGGTGACTTTCAAATCAAAATGACCAAGAAAACAAAATGCTAATCACAAAAAAAATAAATAAATCTGGCAAGCATAAAAAAAACAAGGAGTTCATATTTAAAGCTAGTTACCTAGGTAGTGTGTACTTTCCACACAAATACACATAAATTATGGAATTTTATCATCTATGTGCATAAGTATGGACTCCACCCAAACTCTCACAGTGAACGTGTGCCATGAAATATATGCATATACTTTCATACTAATCATTATTTTATAGATCATTTATGTACGTTAAATGGCCACTCCACTCCCCCCCCCCCCCCCCCCACACACACACAAACATGCCCAGCACAAGAGTCAGTAGTAGAAATGTGCCTCATATTTAAATGCTGCAGAAATAACCCGACACACAATGTAGATTCTGAGAGCTTTATTACTTGGGAAGAAATGTATTTCTCTTCCTCTGCCATCTTTGGTCACATCTCCAGTATCTCATCAGCCAAGGAACCGGCCATTGCCTTTTCCAGCCATATGTGTCTGTACCAAGACATGGCCAACTCAGTTCATTGTCCGAAAGTTATTTTCCCGCTCTTCCACAACCAAACAATTCAAGCACATCATGTGAGTGAAAAATTTAAGTCCATGACACCAGCGAAGCATTCTTCAAAAAAACAAACCAAAAGTTATATATATATATAAAATAAAACCATAACAGAGAACTCCCCTCCCAACCAAAGATGAAGGGTAGGCTCAGCCCCTGCGTAGTCTCTGCTCTGTGTAGGCTACCCCTGTGGCATCTCCCACTGTAGCTAGTGCTGGATGCAGCATCTAGGTTGAACACCTTGAAAGCGCAGCTCTCTCTCTCTCTCTTTCACTGCTCGCAAAGTCCCCCACCTCCCAGTGCACATCAAACAAGGTGAAATGTCAGCCAGTAGATGATGAGAGGCTGGAAAGCAGCGGTAGCCAGTGTGACATACATGCGCATACGATTGCGGGCGCTGTGGGTGACCATGTCATCCGAGCCGAGGGTGGATAGGATCTTCATCCGCAAGGAGCGCACCTAGAGTAGTGAGAGAGAGCAGGCTGGTAACTCTCAAAAATATTTTTATAGCAGATATATGCACACAACAGCCAGACTGCACAGAAGCTGGCACTTACTATAAAGTACATGAGAGCACACGAGGTCCACGCCAGAGTCACGTAATATCCATCACTACCAAACAGGAGGCCACTAAGGACAGTCAGGATCATCCTAGGGAAGAAACCCAGCTGTGACCTCTTTAAACATGGCAGTGCGTCTCCAGACATAGATGTCCTCCCAAGACGTCCAGTCCCGGCCCTGACCTCTCATTGACTGCTACTCACCCCACATACTTATAGCCACTGTAAGCAAGCAAGTCAAAAGTGCTCAGGTCACTCTGTACTGTCACCAGATACAGCGTCAAAAGCAGGGCCAAGACTTCAATGATCACCCAGACCAAAGCTGTGCTGGCACAGAGACCCAGCACCTCTGGGGAGAACCTGCAGAGAGGGGGGCAAGAATGAGAATCTTATCACCATGCGCCCATCAATTACAGCGAAAACAGACAATTGCACTGCGCATGTACAGGGCCAGGCCGACTGGGCCCTCTTAGTCTCGGTCCTGCATGCCGTTCCAGAAAAGCCAAAATATTACATTTTATGTATTCCCACATCTATGAGGTGCCTGGCCAAGTAAATGCGCCAGGTGACTTTCAAATTAAAATGGCCAACAATTAAAAAAAATAAAAAGCCTCACAAAAAAAAAAAAAAATCAGAAATATACAGGAAAGCAAAATGCTAATCACAACAGAAAAATAAAAACTAGCAAACAGAAAAATAAAAGCAATCATCAAAAAACTAAGGGTTCAACATTTAACATTAGTTATCCAGGTAGCAGAACCTGCTACCGAGTTAATTAGCTTTCACCGGGCCCCGGCAGCTATTTTCAGCTGCAAAATGCCACCAAATATCATGTCTGACCAGCTCAGCACTAGCCGGGTAGTGCCTGGACAGAGCAAAGGCAAGACTGGAAGTTACATTAGAACATAAGAATAGCCATACTGGTTCAGACCAATGGTCCACCTAGCCCAGTATCCTGCTTCCAAAAGTGGCCAGTCCAGGTCAGAAATACCTAGCAGAAACCCAAATACTAGCAACATCCAAGTGCTGCTGATATTCAGCGCCGAGAACTATCTGGGCAACCTAGGTCAGAGTGAACGGTTGTCCTAACTTGTCTGGAAAGCTATCCAAGTATCGGCGCTGAATATCACCGGTACCTGGATATTCAGTGTCAGTATCCGGCCTGGCGCTGAATATCCAGGTGTAGAAAAACCTGTGGTGGCCAGTGTATCCCCTAACAATATATAAAAAAAAGTTCAAACCCCATAAAACCTATTTAGAATCATAAAATAACAGAGAATGTAAAAAGGGACAGTTCTGTTTAATTTTAACAGCACAAGTTATCCTAAAATAAAAACCGGAAGTGAACCAGCAAAAGCCTCCCTAAAAAGGCACATCTTACAGGCTTTTCTGAACAGGCGGTCTGTATAGAGCCTAACCTCCTTAAGCAGAACCCAGGAGAAAGCCCTCTTCTAAACCCTGACCCACAGAAGGCAATGTTATAAGGGGGTGTGTACTTTAAGCTGTAATGTAAGGGCCCACTTTGGCAGCATCTTAGTCATTTATATGCAGATGACGCCACCTATGCGTGGGAATGATTTCTTATAGAATGATGACCGGCGCAAAAGTGCATACTTTAAAATAATGGTGAGTACATTGCTGGTGGATGTGCACATTGGAGGAATCTGGGTTGAATATGCAAGATTATAAAACACTAATTTATACACATACTTGACAAATATTGCTGCAGACATTTACACCAGCTCTAGGGCTTGACATAAGTACCATAAGAGGTGCTTTAACTAGGCACCTCCATAACATTACCTCCCTATGCTTTGAACTTAGCTCAGGCTTTTTCAGCAGTACTTCAGGGCTTACAAGATAAGTTTGTACCTCAGGCAATGGAGGGTTAAGGGACTTGCCCAAGACTACAAGGAGCGGGCGGTGGGATTTGAACCCTGGCTTCCTGGTTCTCAGCCGGCTGCTCTAACCATTAGGCTACTCCTCCACTCAAGGAATCTGCCTTGGGAAGAATGTAGAGATCATTCAGGCATATATAAAGTTGACAGGTCCTTCAGATACAGAGGATTGTCCTGGGATAAAAATTTAAACTTTACCCTGGAAGGGTCTGAGAGACAATGTAAAGAATCCTGGGCCATCCTAATGTGACCCAAAGGTTTAAGGCCCAAAACAAAGTGAGCAGCTGAGCCGAGTAAAGTATGAACTATGACTTAAATCTGACTGACCTTTTCTGTATGCCCAGGGCCATCCCAGCCAGCAGTATGTAAGTGATAAACGCCATAGCTGAAAGCAAAAAAAGTCAATCCATCATTACCAATGACAGGAAAAACACTATATATGGCATTCAAAATTGTCCGTGCAAATTTGTGTGCACAATTTAATTGACAAACAAGCCAATTAGCATTGATAATTGGATGCTAATTGGCATTAAAATTTGTGCGCACATCTTTAGGCACCGGGATCCAAAATGGGGGCACAGCCGTGGGAAGGGCATGGGCAAATTAGAAGTGTTCCTGGAATTTGCTCATGGTTTTACTGAATAAGGGAGAATCGCGTCTAATTTAGGCATGAGAATTTACAGGGCGCTAATTGGCATTAATTAAAATTTGTGCGCACAACTTTAGGCATCAGGATCCAAAAAGGGGGCACAGCCACGGGAAGGGCATGGGCGAATTAGAGGTGTTCCTGGAATTTGCTCATGGTTTTAATGAATAAGGGAGAACCGCGTCTAATTTAGGCGTGAGAATTTGCCCCTCGAGCATGGATCCTGGTGCCAAATGATATTCTATAAACTGCACCTGACTGAGCGCTGTTTATAGAATGGCAGTAAGTGCTAATTGGCATCGGCGCCCAAATTTGGGAATCATTTATAGAACTGAGTCCTATATGATGGGTGCAGGCGGTGAACAGCACTGACAGGACACATTAGATATATACATTCTCTCAGACACAGTGGGACTGATGTTCAGCTCAGCAGTCCCTGCTTATAGATAATGTGGAAAATTATCCAGTTACCCTCAGATAAATATTCAGCTGTCTCATGTGGTCTTATATTTAGCTTTACAGCAGTCTTACTTAGCCACTTCAACTTCATTGACTAGCGCTGAACCATTTTAAACGGAAATGGAAATGGGACTTGATATACCGCCTTTCTGAGGTTTTTCCATACCCTGGCACACTCTTGCCCCTCCCAGACTTAAGCAGTTCACTCTTAAGAAGCAATTGCTGGCCAGCATAGGACTTTTTAAAAAGAAAACAGCTATATGGTTAAATTCCACCATTAGCTGCACAACTCCTGAATAGTGATCCTGCTTCCCGCACATAGCCAGTGAGAAGGATGAAGTGTTATCAGGCCCTGCCACCTTCCTCTGCTTATAATTCTATCCTGGGGACATTTCTCTCCTACAAGGGACACACTACATCAGTATCCCACATGGCAAAACCTTCACTCAGCTCTGGACAGGTCTCTACCTTCCCTTCCCCTGCCTCCAGGCTCTCCAAGCAGCTCTTGGACCATACTCACTGGGGATGTATAGGTCTGGGGCGTTGATGTCATAGCGTGGGGTGAGCGGAACATCCCGGCTGTAGCGCACTTCCCAATTCTAAAGAGGCGGGAGACAAGAAACATCAGCTGAGCACTTGGTTGGGGTGGGGGGGTCTCATTTCATGAATCACGAGAGGGGATTAGAGCCTGTAAGTCACTTTGTCTGAATATCCATTTCATTCCCTGCCTCTTTACTTTGTAAGTATTAAAGCACAGTGAAAATTCAAAAGGAGCTACCTTCCCCATTGCTGCGCCCTAGGATTTCAGAAATTGTTTCAGTGCTGTGGGACTCTTTATACACCATGGTTGCAAGAGTCAGGTTTGGCTTCCTCCTTCTACCAGGAGCTGCAGTCCCATCCCTGGCTAGCTAAAGGAGCAGAAACCAAAACCAGAGCTGTCAATGAAGTCAGGTCTCTTAACTTCCATAGTCCTCCAGCCCCAAAGAGCAAGAACACAAGCTGTGAATAGAACCCATGCCTAACTTCTGCAGTGCTCCCAGGCCTAAAATAGCAGGAGCCTGAGATAAGGGTGGGCCTAACTACTGGCTTTTAAAGCAGGCCTAAAGTTTCAGGGTCCATGAGCTAAGTCCTCCCCAGTACTACAACCTTGCTGTCACTAAGCTGAACCTACCCCAGTATTACAGCCTCATCCTCAAAAACAGCACAGTGCTTTAATCTGCCTCTTCATATCTTTGCCTTGTTCTGTTCCTCAATGCAAAAGCTGCCTGGTACTGACCAGTCTCCTCACCTGATGCATGTACGGGAACATGAGAAGTGCCAGTTTCTTCATCACGTATGTCGTGTCCACAGTGAAGAAGTACTTCAGTTTGTTGATTGATACAAATCGATTTATCTGTTCCAATGGGAGACAAAAAGCATAAAAGTCATAAAAGCACCCCCTACAAATGGAATTTGTTTTTATTCTGTACCACCTGACTACGTTCAAGACAGGATCGGTGACCGTCGGTCTTGCTCGCAGTGCTTGGTGACAGCAATGACCGGGCACCACCTCACCTCCTTGTTCACAATGTCTTTTCCCTGGGTGGCAATAGAAGAGCCGTAGGCCATAGCCACGTTGGTCATGGGGTCACTGAAGATGGTATTCACGTGGAAACCCATGTCGATACCCTGACTGGAGTAACCCCCAGGCTGAGGTGGGGCACTGGCGCTGGTATCATCAAACAGCTGATTGGGGTCCCCAAAGTGCTGGCCAGCACCCCGCAACCTGTGTTTGGAGCCTGTGGAGCAGGGTTAGTAAAGAGTATAACAAATGTCCTGAGACGTCAGTCATCATATGCCTTCACTGGTATATTCCCATGGTCTCACACTCTTCCATCATACACCCCTCACCACTCCATCACATACTCCCTAATACTGACCCCCCTCCCCTACACACACTTTTTCCATTTAAAATCTCCTACATCATATAGCCCCACCCCTCCCCCATGTCCCATCACTCCCCTTGCTCCTTCTTCTCCACATCACATAGTCCCTTCACTTCTTTCCCTGTCACTTCACACCCCCCATCATACCCTCCCCACCACACATTCTTCATGCTCTTCCCCTTATTATAATCTTCTTTTCCCCTCCACTGTCCTCATTTCCCTATCACATGCTCTCCCCGTCCTCACCTTGCCCGCCGTGGCCCTGTTGGTGGTATGCCCCAGCCCCCGCCGCAGCCGCCATACTGTCCCGTACTGTGAGACGGATGTGTAAGAGTTGCACTCTGTATGTGATCCAACTCGACACTGAAACAACGCTCCGCCCCAGATCGCCCCTTTCACAGCCATTGGCTATCTACAGACAAAACCCTCTGCTCCCGTAGGACGGGACCGGACGGAGGCGGGCGCCATAGCCTGGAGTGGCATCCACCTATCCAATGAAGAGTTAAAAAGGGCGGGAAATAAACGAGAGCATGCGGAGTGAGCAGCAGCGACTGCCACGGAAGCAATAGGCTGGGCCAAGCAGATTTAATGTTGGGAATTGTGGGCGGAGCTAGGAGGCAGGGGCGGAGCAGTATTACAGCAGTAATGTAAAGCAGTTCGGCGGACGGAGCTAAACAGAAAGTGGGCTCCTTGATTTTGTTCCACTTCCTTGGTTGAGTTGCAGGGGCCATATTACCAGTAAACAGGATTGGACATTGAGTGGTGCTATAAAGTCAGTGGGCGGGGCTACTGAAGCACAAGCCTCTGGACAAACTGGTGCTTGGAAGACTTTTGGTGTAACTCCTGCTGACTGTTCAGCTTTTTTTTCCTTGCTTACTTCTGCATATAGTCGCAGCTGTCCTCTCTTCGTTCTGCAACTTCACTCTAGTTTAGTCTTGAAGATAGATAGGTGTCAGTTCTGTGGGCAGGGGGTCCTGTGCAGACTAGTGCAGTTAAGTGGGGCCTCGCCAACCCCGCCAGTAAAAATTGACACATCTATGTACATTTGATGATTCTTTCACAAACCCTGTCGTCTGATGTTAGGACAAACTAAAAGTAAATTAAAGTTTTGAAGTCACCTTAGTAAGGCCAACACACAATCCCTCCACTGCAAAACACTAAGCACAAACTCGTGCAGAGACAGAAGAACTTTACTGTATCATAACCGCACTTAACTCCCAGGATGTAAAGAGAGACAACGTTAGCGTTGAAAAGGCAGCACTAAAAATATTTCACAATACCCTAACTAAACTCCCAATGCACTATCTAGTGAGGAAAAAAAAGAACAAACTGGACTGCTGCAGATCTCTGCACAAAAACTACATGCTAGCCTAGCAGAATAACACACCTTGCTCACACATGTGAAACACAGATAGTCTTATCAACAAATATGAAAAAAAGTATCACAGACCAGTAATAGAGATACGATATAAAGGCGAAATTCTGAACTGGAAAACAAGGAGTCAGACTCTGCATATACAGCAATATTAGAGAAACAGAAATGGAAATACAAAATATCAGAGATGCATATTTTCCAAAGTTTGGCATGTTCCAACTGATAAATTCAAAAATAAATAACTTTTTCTACCTTTGTAGTCTGAGCATATTATTTTTACATTTGATTTGGTCCCTGTCTCTTCTGCTTTTCCTGGATCTCCTATCCGTTTCACATTTCTTCTCTCTCCATGTTTGCCATCCATATTCTCTGCATCCCATCTGTCCTGTTCAGCATCTCTCATCTGTGTTCCTGTTCAGCATCTGCCTAGTCTCTTCCACTCTCCGTGTATCTGTCTTCTCCTTTTTTTTTTTTTTCTAAGGTGGCTTTTCAATTTTTTTCTCGACTTCTTCCTTTTCTTCTCTACATCTGTCTGGCTGCCACTGATCTTTCATTTTATGTTTTTTTCCTCACTTTTCTCTCACCCGTATCTATGTACTGGCTTCTACCATCTCCCTCTCATTCCATTTCCAGCACTCCCATTACCCCCCTGTCTCTTCCTCATCCAGTCTCCTAAACCCCTCCCCCATCTTTCACCCACTTCTTTTGTCCCCCATTCCCATTCTCTGTACTCACCCTCTTAGCCCTCATCTACCCTCCACTGCATCTCATCACCATAGGCGTAGTTTGACTGTTTCATTTGGGGGGGGGCAAAGAATGGGCGGAGCATATTAGCATATCATTTGCATATATAAATATGCAAATGAATATGCTAATATGGAGGAAGGAAATGAAATTTACAGGCAAAATATCACAGATGCACATTTCAAAAAGCTGACACATTTCAATTAATAAATTATGAATAAAATACTTTTATTTACCTTTGTTGTCTGATCATTTAGTTTTTCTATTCGCTTTGAACTCAGTGTCTTCTGTTTTATGCAGTGTCTTCTTTCCAGTAGGCTTCCCTCTGCTCCCCACCCTCCCAGTCCCATCCATCTCTTGCTCCTTCCCTCTGCTCCCCAACCCTCCCAGTTCCATCCATCTTCTGTTCCTTCCCTCTGCTCACCATCCCTCCGTCCCATCCATCTTCTGCTCCTTCCCTCTGCTGTGCCTGACCTCTCCCAATCCCATCCATCTCCTGGTCCATCCCTCTGCTCCCCACCCCTCGCAGTCCCATCCATCTCTTGCTCCTTCCCTCTGCTTCCCACCCCTCCCAGTCCCATTCATCTCCTGCTCCTTCCCTCTGCTTCCCACCCCACCCAGTCCCATCCATCTCCTGCTCCTTCCCTCTGCTTCCCACCCCTCCCAGTCCCATCCATCTCTTACTCCTACCCTCTGCTTCCCACCCCTCCCAGTCCCATTCATTTCCTGCTCCTTCCCTCTGCTTCCCACCCCTCCCAGTCCCATCCATCTTTTGCTCCTTCCCTCTGCTTCCCACCCCTCCCAGTCCCATTCATCTCCTGCTCCTTCCCTCTGCTTCCCACCCCTCCCAGTCCCATTCATCTCCTGCTCCTTCCCTCTGCTTCCCACCCCACCCAGTCCCATCCATCTCCTGCTCCTTCCCTCTGCTTCCCACCCCACCCAGTCCCATCCATCTCCTGCTCCTTCCCTCTGCTTCCCACCCCTCCCAGTCCCATTCATCTCCTGCTCCTTCCCTCTGCTCCCCACCCCTCCCAGTCCCATTCATCTCCTGCTCCTTCCCACCCCTCCCAGTCCCATCCATCTCCTGCTCCTTCCCTCTGCTTCCCACCCCTCCCAGTCCCATTCATTTCTTGCTCCTTCCCTCTGCTTCCCACCCCTCCCAGTCCCATCCATCTCTTGCTCCTTCCCTCTGCTTCCCACCCCTCCCAGTCCCATTCATCTCCTGCTCCTTCCCTCTGCTTCCCACCCCTCCCAGTCCCATCCATCTCTTGCTCCTACCCTCTGCTTCCCACCCCTCCCAGTCCCATTCATTTCCTGCTCCTTCCCTCTGCTTCCCACCCCTCCCAGTCCCATCCATCTTTTGCTCCTTCCCTCTGCTTCCCACCCCTCCCAGTCCCATTCATCTCCTGCTCCTTCCCTCTGCTTCCCACCCCTCCCAGTCCCATCCCTCCCAGTCCCATCCATCTCTTGCTCCTTCCCTCTGCTTCCCACCCCTCCCAGTCCCATTCATCTCCTGCTCCTTCCCTCTGCTCCCCACCCCTCCCAGTCCCATCCATCTTCCCTCTGCTCCCCCCCCCCCCCCGAGGTCCAAGATGGTGACTCCGTTTACCCCCTCGCTTCCTCCCTCCCTCCCTCCGGTGCAGGCAACAGTCTTCAGCTTTTCCAGCGTTCCTGGCAGCGGTAGCGATGTACACGCTGCCTTCGGTCTGCCCCGGAAGCCTTCTCTTCAAGTTCCTGTTCCCACCTATGCGGGAACAGGAACTTGAAGAGAAGGCTTCGGGGCAGAGCCAAAGGCAGCGTGTACAACGCTACCACTGCCAGGAACGCTGGAAGACTGCTGCCTGCGCCGGAGGGAGGGAGGAAGAGAGAGGGGTAGACGGACACACTCCTCTCCGTCCGCTTGGCTTCCCTGCCCTCTCTGTCTGCGTCCCGCCCGAAAGGAAATGACGTCAGAGGAAGGCGGGACGCAGATAGGGCAGGGAAGCCAAGCGGACCGAGAGGAGCGCGTGCCTGCATGTGTTTTTTTTTTTTTTAAACTAATGGCGCGGCAGCGCCTCGCGTCGTTTGGGGGGGCATTGCCCCCCCTCGCCCCCCCCCAGTCTACGCCTATGCTCATCACCCTATCAGTCCCAGCTCCACCCCTGTCTCTTCTTCCTTCCCTCCAAGGCCATTCTTCTGTCTGTTACTCTACACCCAATAGCCTCTCTTTCACCATCTTTTTAACTCCATTTCCACTCTCACTCAACCCCTTCAGAGACCTATCCCCTTCCTCCCATACCCCAGTACCCCCCATCCCTTTTCAATGCCTCTGATCCTCTCTGCAGTCTTCCAGGTCATTCACGTTATGTTTCAACCTTTCCCTGCATCATCCCCTTTTCTTGCCTCATATCCCTCATTTCACACCTCACTCATTCTCCCAGCCCATCAATATACCCCCTCCATATCTAAAACTGCCAAGTATTCACTATCCCCTCAAATTCTCACTCCATCTCCCCTATCCATAATTTCCTGTCCTGTTCCTCTTCCTCTCCCCTCCACCCACATTGCGGAGTTCCTCAAGGATCCCCCCTCTCACCAACCATCTTCAACTTAATGATGATACCTCTAGCCAAACTCTTAGCCGATCAAAACCTTAACCCTTACATATATGCAGACGATGTCACGATCTACATCCCATTCAAACACAATCTAAACGAAATCACCAATGAGATCAACCAAAGCTTCAGAACCTTGCATAGCTGGGCAGATTCATTCCAGCTAAAACTCAACGCAGAAAAAACTCAATGCCTAGTACTCACCTCTCAATACAACACAAACAATTACTCCACTATAATCACACCATACTGCACCCTTCCTATTTCAGAAAACCTGAAGATTCTTGGAGTTACCATCGACCGAAACCTCACTCTCGATACCCACGTGAAGAACACGACAAAAAAGATGTTCCACTCGATGTGGAAACTCAAAAGAGTTAAGCCTTTCTTCCCGAGAAACATTTTCCGCACCTTGGTACAATTTATAGTAATTAGTCACCTGGATTACTGTAACACTCTGTACGCTGGCTGCAAAGAACAGACTATCAAGAAACTCCAAACAGCCCAAAATACCGCAGCCAGACTCATATTTGGAAAGACCAAATACGAAAGCATGAAACCCTTAAGAGAGAAACATCACTGGCTTCCATTCAAGGAACGAATCGAATTCAAGATCTGCACGATCATACACAAGATCATTCATGCAGATGCCCCACTGTACATGTTTAACCTTGTGGACCTACCGCCCAGAAATGCCAAGAGATCAGCCCGCAAATTCCTCAATCTGAACTTCCCCAGCTGTAAAGGACTTAAATATAAGCAGGCATACGCCACTACCTTCTCCTACAGAAGTACACAGATATGGAATGGGTTACCCCCAGCCCTAAAAACTATGGACAATCTAAGCAACTTTCGCAAATCTCTGAAAACACATCTCTTCAATAGAGCCTACAAAAAGAACCCTTAAAGACACAAAACACAAGGATTCCATCTTCTCTAATTCCGCATCTATCCTCTGTTTACTTTTGATTGTTTCCAATATCCTGTCATGACTTTGTCATTACAACACTCTGTAAGCCACATTGAGCCTGCAAATAGGTGGGAAAATGTGGGGTACAAATGCAATAAATAATAATAATAATAATAATCCCAATCCTCTTCTGCTCTGTCCCCTTCCCCTCTCCCCATACCCCTTAATCCCATCTATCTCCTCCTACCTGCTCCCCATACCCCTTAATCCCATCCATTTCCTGCTTCATCCCTCACTCCTCCTAGCCCCATCTTCTACTCTGTTCCCCTCCCCCAACACCATCCATCTCCTGCTTCTTCCCCCTCCCCCCCAATGGTTTAGCATTTCTCTCCTTCCCTTCAATCCCCCCAGTCGGGCATCAATCTTCTTCCCTTCTTTTCTCCCCTCCCTCTCTCCCCATGGTCTGGCATCTCTCTCATTCCCTTCCCCTCCCCCTCACCTTCCCTTCACCCCTTTCTGTAGTCTGGCATTTATCTCCTTCCCTTCTATCCACCTCACTCCCCAGTCTGGCATCAATGCCCTTCCATTCCCCTCCCCAGTCTGGCATCAATGTCCTTGCATCTATCCCCTTCCCTTCCTTTCCCCTGCCCTACCCCACCCCACCCTACCCCATATTTTGGCATCAGTGCCCTTCCCTTACCTTTCCCTCCTTCCCCAGTCTGGCATCTCTCTGATTCCATCCTCCCCTCCCCCATGGTCTGTCATCCCTTCCCCTCCCCCTCGTAGTCTGCCATCTCTGTCCTTCCCTCCCTCCCACTCCTGGCGATTTGGTGGTTCTCTCTCCCCCTCCCCCCAATGAGCAAGTGCAGCGTTCCTTGCTTCTGCCACCCTTCTCCCTGCAGGATTTCATACTATTTTCCCACATCCTGCATTGCTGCCCTCATTTAATCTTCCATGCTGCTGCCCGACGGCAGCATCAGTGAAGTAAGCAGACTGTCTTTGGCGGCCCCAGAAGCTGCGGGACAGGAAGTTGTAGCAGAGAGAAAGCTTCTGGGTCCACTGAAGGCAGTCTGCTTACTTCAAAGGCATGCTGAAAAATGGCTTACGGTACTGTAGGCGCAGGTTTTGAGCACGCTGATCTATTTTTCAGCACGCCTATAAAAAATGCCTTTTTTAAATTTTTTGCCAAAAATGGACGTGCGGCAAAATGAAAATTGCTTCGCATCCATTTTGGGTCTGAGACCTTACCACCAGCCATTGACCTAGCAGTAAACACTCACACAGTAACCAGGCGGTAATGACCTATGTGCGTCAAATGCCACTTGGCGCGCGTATCGGACACACGCCAAAAATGAAATTACCGCAAGAGCTAGGCAGTAGTTGGGCAGTAACTCCATTTTGGCATGTGTTGGGTGTGCATAGACGCATATGCAGCTTAGTAAAAGTGCCCCATAGATTTGTAGAAACACCAATGACTCTCCCATTTCATACCTATGGCCATGCCCCTTTTCATTCTGCGTCCTAGAGTTTACACACAGAACTTTACAGAATAAGCTTAGGAAGTTCAGCGTGTAAATTCTAATTAATGCCAATTAGTGCCAATAATTGCTTGTGAAGTGGCAATCGGCACTGATTGGCTTGTTAAAATAATTAAGTTCCACATGCAAATCAGAATATGATCTGACATAACTCCGGTCATACTATATAGAATCCAGGGGTTTATGTGCAAGAAATGTTTGTGAGACTGATATTTATCCAAAGAATAACATACCAGACTTGCCAAGTCTCCTGCATTCAGTGGGAGACTCCCACTTGGCATGTCATGTCCCGCACTCCCGCCAAAGACAGGGAATCGTTTTTTTCTTGCACTGCCACCACCGCTGCTGCTTCTCCGAATGAGCAGCAGCGGCGGCAAAACAACAAAAAAAAAGCGAGAGCAACTGCAGCATCCTTCAGGCATGTGCTATTAGTTCTGCTGGTCCTCTGCCTCCGGAACTGGAAGTTGACATCAGTGGGGGCAGGTGACCAGCAAAGCTGACAGCGCATGCCTGAAGGCTGGCTCTGCACTTGCTTTCTTTTTTTTTTGTCACTGCCACTGCCAAGGAGCTTGGGTGAAAGGAGACGGGATGAAGCAAAAAGTTGAAGCCAATACATTAATTTCTGTTTCCCCTTCCCACTCAAAACAAAGCAAGCAAACCTATGAACTGCCGCATCCACATTGTCATTCTTTATTCTTGGTAGCATTTTTAAAAATTTTAAAATTTAATCTCACATATTTTCAAACATACTGGTTTGTTCAGCATACAGATGTACAAAGAGGAAGTATAACAATGGAATAACTTTATATAGGTAGAGTAGTAATTTGTTATAAATCGTAATCAGTGTGTCATGGTTATAGGGACACCCTAGCACTGTTATACTTGTGCAGCGATTCTTTTTTCAAGGTACAGGGCCTCTAAAACAGACATCATGTTATGAGAATCAGGTGCTCAACATTCAGAGTTTCTATCTAGTTATTTATTTATGTCATTCAAGGGCGTAGCTACGTGGGGCCACGGGGGCATGGGCCCCCATAGATTTGGCCCAGACCCCCACTCCCGACGTCAACCCTCCCTTGTCGCCGTTGGGTACAACGTGCAGGACATCAGATTCACAGAAACAGAAGCCTTGCTTTTAGATTAGCAACGCAGCCAAGCCGGAGAAGAGGACTTCGGCTGGCGGGGGTTGGGGACCCCCGCCAGCAAAGGTACCCGACGGCGATGGCGGGTTGACGGCGGTGGGAAGGGGATTCGAAAGGGTTGATGCCGGGGGGGGGGGTCAAAGGTGGTGGTGGCAGCGGTGGCAGGGGAGGTCAAAAATGGCAGGGGGGATTGGCGGTGCTGGGGGGGGGGGGGTAGGTAAAATGTGCCTCCTCACCTCAGGCTCTGGACCCCCCTCCTGCCAAAGTCTGGCTATGCCCCATTTGTCATTTAAATTCAATATTAAACATGAATTAGGTTGAAACCTGGGAGCACTTAAAATCTTTTTTTCCTATGCCTACATCAAAAGAAAGATGGCGTGAGGTAGAGTGGGCAGAGCCAAGGCAGAGTAGACAGGGCTGGGGTGAGTACTAAAATCTCCCTCTCAAAAATTGGGACCCACCCCTTGGCAGCTCTGACTTACCAGCACAGACATGTGCTGACACTTTAGTTTTACTCAGACACCCACACAATACTAGCTACCCTCAGTGCAGAAGCTTGTGTACATGTGTCTGGTAGGCTTATCCTGATTAGGGCACAAGTTCTGCACCCTTCAAGTTCGCATTTGATTAGCTTACTGCATCGGTGGCAAAATGTTCTTGTTATGTTCGTGTTAGAAATCGTGCACTCAGCCATAGGCACACAGCTCTAATGTGCAGCTCTTGCATCAGTCCTACTCCTTCTCTGTATCACTTTGGCAACAAATAATACACAACTTGTCCAGCCAATAAAGTTTGCTGAATCTGAAGTTGATATTTTGGTTTTATGCTGCCACCCTGTGGTCCTCTTGTTAAATTGTATTTGGAGTCTCACTCTATGTGAGCAGAGGACACAGTTTTTAAAAGCTTTGCATTAATTGGGCATTCCTTGGAAATGAGAGGGCAGAATTCTATTAGTGACCCTCTCATTTTCCTGGTTCAAACTCAGGACGTAACTTGCTCTGATTGGGTTTCCCTAGGATCAGGAAGCAGTGCATTATGGGAGGTTTGTGAACCAGCAGTATGATATTATCATTTCTCCAAAGACAAGCAGGCTAATATTCTCACATATGGGTGACGTCACATCGGCCCGGAGGACTTTCTAGCAAAGTCCACATCAAAATTAAAAAAATGTCCCCCGTCGCGCGGGCGGATGCAGTGCGCATGTGCGTGTCCGTTTTCCCGCCCTCCGCGAGGGCACATTCCTCAGTTTTTTCTTCTCCGCATCTGAGGTGACACGGAGTTCGACGTTCGTCTTCGTGTTGCTGTGCCCGGAGGTGAAGAAATCAAGAAAAAAAGTATCCTTATTAGTGTTTATTAGTGTTTTTTCGTTTATTAAGTTTCCTTTCTTTTAGCCTGCGATTTTATTTAAATCGCTCGTTCGGGTTATTTTTGTTTTTTCCCTTTTTTATTGTGTCCCTTTTTTTCAACGACACAATCGCGTCTTTTGATTTGGCAGGGACAATTTTTCCCGAGATGTCATCGAAGACGCCCAGCGGCTTCAAGCCTTGTGCCCGCTGTCATCGGGCCATCTCCGGCACTGACACACACTCGTGGTGTATTCAGTGCCTTGGGCCGGACCACCGCTCGGAGGGCTGCAAACTGTGTCTCGCCATGAAAAAGCGGACACTGCTCTCCCGAGATGCCCAAAGGGAGAAGAGTTTTGGGCCCGATGCTTCGGCGCCGTCGATGTCGGCGCCGTCTAAGTCGGCGCCGTCAATCGGCGCCACTGAAGTCGGTGCCGTCGAGGACGATGTCTTCGAAGCCGGTGTCGTCGAGGTCGACGTCGAAGGAAGCGTCGGCACCGGGAGACCGGGGACAGGCTGCCATTCGACCGATGCACGCTGGGAGCAGCGATGCATCGAGTGGGTCTCCACCCATCTCGGCGCCTCCTGCTTTGCAGACCCCCCGGGACCGTCCTGCATCGGACCCGGCCCCGAAGAGACGTGTGGATTCCACGTCCTCTTCTCCGGTGCCGAGGAGTCTCGACGACGGGCGTCGGGCGAAGGCCAAGAGGCATCGTTGTCGGTCTCCTTCGCGTCACGGCACCGGGAGCTCCGGGTCATCGATACATTCGATACCCGAGAAGCGTCGGTGCCGAGAGGACCGCTCCCCCTCTATTACTGAGGTTCCGACGCGTGGGGTCACTGGCAGCCGAGTCCCCACTCCCCAGCCTCAGCAGACTTTGCCTCCAATGCCTCAACCGACCCCTCAGCATCTTCCGGCAGCAGCTCTTGATGAGCGTATGCAGGCCATGTTTCCATTTTTTATGGACATGATGCAGCAGTGGCAATCGGCATCGAGGTTGTCGGTGCCGACAGCGTCGGCGGTGCCGGTGTCGATGATTTCAGAGGCACCGGTGCCGACGGCGTCGGAGGTATCGACATTGCCGGTGCCGGATGTTTATGCATCAGGCCTTCAGCCTGTGGTGAGGTCTGTTTCACCGGTGCCGCCTCCGGCGCCGGTGTCTTTGACTTCCCGTGTTGGCTCTCCCGAGACATCGGGGCAGGAAGCTTCTCCGGAGTCTCAGGGACCGTCAACTTCTCGGCATCGTCATAGAGGCCGTCAAGCCTCTTCGTCGAGACGGGCTCAGATCCGGGCGGCTCTGTCTGAGCTTTTAGCCCCATCTGACAATACCTCATCAGAGGATGATGATGGAGTGCATGGGGAGTTCTCTGGCGAGGACTCTCAAGGCATTCCATCTGACTCCACTCCCTCGCCACAAAGACAGCTGTCTCCTCCCGAGAGCTTGTCTTTCTCATCTTTTGTTCGGGAGATGTCTGAGGCCATCCCCTTCCCCGTGGAAATTGTGGATGAACCCAGAGCTAAAATGCTTGAGGTTCTGGACTATCCATCTCCACCTTCATCTTCTGCCACAGTTCCTTTTCATGAGACTCTCAAGGAACTTATGCTAAGGAACTGGGAGAAGCCTTTTTCTTGCCAACCGTCCCCAAAAAAGTAGAGTCCCAATACCGAATCCACGGGGAACCCAGTCTCATGCGGGCTCAATTGTCTCATGATTCAGCGGTGGTGGATTCCGCTCTCAGAAGAGCCAAGAGTTCCAGGAGCTTCTCCTCGGCACCCCCGGGGCGGGAGTATGGAACTTTGGACTCTTTTGGGAGGAAGGCGTTTCAGGCTGGTCTGCTCGCTGCCAAGATCCAGTCGTACCAACTCTACACGAGTATTAATTTGCGGAACTCTGTGAGGCAACTTGAGAGTTTGGTAGATACACTCCCAGAGGAGAAAGCCGAACCCTTTCGTCAAGTGATCAGGCAGCAGAAGGCGTGTCGCAAGTTCCTGTCCAGGGGCGTTTTTGACACTTGCGATGTGGTATCTCGCTTCTCCGCTCAAGGTATAGTGATGCGCAGGCTCTCATGGCTGCGTGCCTCTAACCTGGAGGAACGTACTCAGCGGAAGATAGCAGATATCCCATGCCGGGGGGATCACCTTTTCGGAGAGAAGGTAGAAGAGATGATTGATCATCTCTACCAGCGTGACAATGCTATGGATTCTCTCTTCCGCCGGGCGCCTTCTGCAACCACTTCCACTTCTAGGAAGTTTTTTAAGGGAAGAAGAGGTGCTCCTTTCGTTTCTAGGAACCGCAAGTACACTTCTTATTCCCGTCAGCCGGTTCAGGCTCGACCCCAGCCCGCTCGCTCTCGTCAGCAGTGGACACCGAAGCAGGCCCCTGCAGCTCCCCAGCAAAAACCAGGGACGGGTTTTTGACTGGCTCCAGCAGAGCATAGCCGGAATCAAAGTACCTGTGCCGAACGATCTGCCAGTCGGAGGGAGGTTAAAATTTTTTCACCAAAGGTGGCCTCTCTTAACCTCCGATCGGTGGGTTCTCCAAATAGTTCGGTCCGGGTACGCTCTCAATTTGATTTCCAAACCTCCAAATTGCCCACCAGGAGCTCAGTCTTTCAGCTCCTACCACAAGCAGGTACTTGCAGAGGAACTCTCCGCCCTTCTCAGCGTCAATGCGGTCGAGCCCGTTCCACCAGGGCAAGAAGGGCTGGGATTCTATTCCAGGTACTTCCTTATGGAAAAGAAAACAGGGGGGATGCGTCCCATCCTAGACCTAAGGGCCCTGAACAAATTCCTGGTCCGAGAAAAGTTCAGGATGCTTTCCCTGGGCACCCTTCTTCCCATGATTCAGGAAAACGATTGGCTATGCTCTCTGGACTTGAAGGACGCTTACACTCACATATCGATACTTCCAACTCACAGGAAGTATCTTCGATTTCGGCTGGGATCACAGCACTTTCAGTACTGTGTTTTGCCTTTTGGCTTGGCGTCTGCACCCAGGGTATTTACAAAGTGCCTGGCAGTTGTGGCAGCGTCGCTACGCAGACTGGGAGTGCATGTGTTCCCTTATCTGGACGATTGGCTGGTGAAGAACACCTCCCCGCAAGAAACTTTGCAGTCCACGCGGATGACTATTCAGGTGCTAGAGATGCTGGGGTTTGTCATCAATTATCCCAAGTCCCATCTCGTCCCAGCTCAGAAATTGGAATTCATAGGAGCTCTGTTGTGCACAAAGACAGCTTGTGCTTATCTCCCAGGACCCAAAGCGGACAGACTTCTGTCTCTGATTTCCAAAGTGCAAGCATCTCAGCAGATCACAGCTCGGCAGATGTTGAGATTGCTTGGCCACATGGCCTCCACAGTTCATGTGACACCCATGGCACGTTTACACATGAGATCTGCTCAATGGACCCTAGCTTCTCAGTGGTTTCAAGCCACGGGGAATCTAGAGGATGTTATCCGGCTGTCCATCAATTTTCGCAACCCCCTCAATTGGTGGACCATTCGATCCAATCTGGTCTTGGGACGCCCATTCCAAATTCCTCAGCCTCAAAAAGTGCTGACGACGGATGCATCCCTCCTCGGGTGGGGAGCGCATGTAGATGGGCTTCACACTCAAGGAGCTTGGTCTCTTCAGGAGAGGCATCTCCAGATCAATCTCCTGGAATTGCGAGCGATCTGGAACGCCCTGAAGGCCTTCAGAGATCGGCTAGCCAACAAAATTGTTCTCATTCAGACAGACAATCAGGTGGCAATGTATTACACCAACAAGCAAGGGGGTACCGGATCTCGTCCTCTGTGTCAGGAGGCCGTGCAGATGTGGCTATGGGCCTGTCAAAACGGAATGTTTCTCCAAGCCACTTATCTAGCCGGTGTGAACAACAGTCTGGCCGACAGGCTGAGCAGAGTTATGCAGCCTCACGAGTGGTCCTTGAACATGACTATTGCCAAAAAGATCTTTCGAGTTTGGGGCACTCCATCGATAGATCTTTTTGCTTCCCAGGACACTCACAAGGTTCCTCAATTCTGTTCCAGACTTCAGGCCCACGGCAGACTAGCGTCGGATGCCTTCCTCCTTTTTTGGGGGACAGGACTCCTTTATGCGTATCCTCCCATCCCTTTAGTGGGGAAGACTCTCCTGAAACTCAAGCAAGACCAGGGAACCATGATTCTCATAGCGCCTTTTTGGCCCCGTCAGATATGGTTTCCCCTTCTTCTGGAACTTTCTTCAGAAGAGCCATGGAGATTGGACTGCTTTCCGACCCTCATTACTCAGAACGAGGGGGCGCTTCTGCATCCCAACCTCCGGTCTCTAGCTCTCACGGCCTGGATGTTGCGAGCGTAGAGGTTGCCTCTTTTGGTCTCTCTGAGGGTGTCTCCAGAGTCCTGTTTGCTTCCAGAAAAGATTCCACACATAAGTGTTACTCTTTTAAATGGAGGAGGTTTGCCGTCTGGTGTGACAGCAACGGTCTAGATCCTTTCTCTTGTCCTGCACAGACCTTGCTTGAGTATCTTCTACATTTATCCGAGTCTGGTCTTAAGACCAACTCGGTCAAGGTACGTCTTAGTGCAATCAGTGCTTATCATTCACATGTAGATGGTTTGCCTATCTCTGGACAGCCTTTAGTCATGCGTTTCATGAGAGGTTTGTTTTTGTCAAAGCCCCCCGTCAAACCCCCTCTAGTGCCATGGGATCTCAATGTCGTTCTCACCCAGCTGATGACAACTCCTTTCGAGCCACTGGATTCCTGTCATCTGAAGTACTTGACCTTGAAGGTCATTTTCTTGGTGGCTGTTACTTCAGCTTGTAGGGTCAGTGAGCTTCAAGCCCTGGTAGTTCATGCACCTTTCCTTGTCTTTCATCATGACAGAGTAGTTCTCCGCACGCACCCAAAGTTTTTACCGAAGGTGGTGTCGGAGTTCCATCTGAACCAGTCAATTGTCTTGCCAACATTTTTTCCCCTTCCTCACTTGAGCCCGGGCGAAAGCAAGTTGCACACTTTGGACTGTAAAAGAGCACTGGCCTGTTACGTGGAGCGGACACGCCCCTTCAGACAGTCCGCCCATCTGTTTATTTCTTTTAATCCCAATAAGAGGGGAGTTGCTGTCGGAAAACACACCATCTCTAATTGGCTAGCAGATTGCATTTCCTTCTCTTACGCCCAAGCTGGGCTGACTTTGGATGGCCATGTCACGGCTCATAATGTTAGAGCCATGGCGGCGTCACTGGCTCATCTAAAGTCAGCCACCATAGAAGAGATTTGCAAGGCTGCGACGTGGTCTTCAATCCACACATTCACATCACATTACTGCCTTCAGCAGCATAGCCGACGCGACAGTCGTTTTGGGCAGTCGGTGCTGCAGAGTCTGTTTGGGGTTTAGAATCCAACTCCACCCCCCTAGGCCCATTTTTATTCTGTTCCAGGCTGCACTCTCAGTTAGTTGTGTTTGGTTTCAGGTCAATTTTGTTTTTGTCCTCGCCGCTGCGGGACCCAATTGACCATTCTTTGTTATGTTGAGTGAGCCTGGGGGCTAGGGATACCCATATGTGAGAATATTAGCCTGCTTGTCTTTGGAGAAAGAGTAGTTACTTACCTGTAACAGGTGTTCTCCGAAGACAGCAGGCAATATATTCTCACAACCCTCCCACCTCCCCTTTGGAGTTGTATTCCTCTAATTCTTGAAAATTAACTGAGGAATGTGCCCTCGCGGCGGGCGGGAAAACGGACGTGCCCATGCGCACTGCATCCGCCCGCGCGACGGGGGACATTTTTTGATTTTGATGTGGACTTTGCTAGAAAGTCCTCCTGGCCGACGTGACGTCACCCATATGTGAGAATATATTGCCTGCTGTCTTCGGAGAACACCTGTTACAGGTAAGTAACTACTCTTTCTAGTTTATTTTGACAAGAAAGTAGAGGCTGGCCAAAGAATGATCCAACAGAGAAAATGGTGCTTAAATATACTTTATTTGCAGCATAAGTAGAAGATAGTAACATAGTAAATGACGGCAGATAAAGATCTGTATGGTCCATCCAATCTGCCCAATAAGATAAATTTACTTGGTATGTGATACTTTTTTTTTTTTTATATATATATTTATTCGTTTTCACTTTTAACAAGAATTCACTTGTTTGAAATACAGCCATAGTAAATTACTTAATAATTAATAATTCTTCATATCAACAAATCATAAGACAAATAATAAGATACATTCCATTTCTTAACAACACATTCTTTGTGCTTCCTTAGACCTCATTTACAATCATGGGGCGATCAGAGTTAGGGAAGTTCCTCTATACAATAAACAAAGAAATTAGGTGGCATAAATTCTCCCTTATTTAATTATTTCAATTGCTTAGCATCCAGGAATGATTTTAGACTGTCTGGTGAATAAAAGGTGTATTTGACCTGACCCAACCTAACCAAACATTTACACGGATAGGCGAGGAAGAACATCCCGCCTATCTCCAGAGTTCTTGCTTTCAATGCTAAAAAAGCTTTCCTTCCCTGTTGGGTAGATTTTATAACGTCAGGGAAGATTTGTACTTTAATTCCAGCAAAACAAGTTTGTAAATTTTTGAAATAAAGTCTCATGATATTGTTCAAGTCCTGTTCAAAAATGAAGGAAACTATCAAAGTTGACCTCTCTGTATTTTCATCCACTGAACTCTCTAATATTGCTGAAATGTTCTCTAAGTCTAAGTTTGGTTGTAGTCCATCTTGTCTTTTCCCTTTCTCTCCCTTGGGGTTTGGAATATAATAAATCTTGTTAACTGGCGGCATTGCTTCCTGGGGAATTTTTAAGACTTCATTTAAATATCTTTTAAACAAATCATGAGGATTAATCCCAGAGAGTTTGGGGAAATTTAGTAATCGTAAGTTTAATCTTCTATTAACATTCTCAATTTGCTCCAATTTTCTTCGTATTTCTATATTATCTTTGACCACACCTACTTTATTTTAGAAATCTATTACCTTTTCAGCAATGTCCGTTTTGAGCTGGTCAACTTTTAAATTCAATTCTTGGAATTTTTTTTCAAAAGTACTCACTTCTCCTGAAGTTCGTTGTAATGTAAAGTTCATTTTATTCAAAACAGTCCATATCATTGCCAGATTTACCTCCTTCGATGGCCCTGTTGTTTTCCCTTCTGTTCTCGGCGTCTGTTCCAGCGTTTCCCGCCCCTCAATAACAGTTTCACCCGCAACACTTCCGGTAGGGCGTCCCTGTTCCTCGGGCTCCGCTGTAGATGCCGGGCATGGAGGCTTCACAATTGCTGGAGGTGACAGAGATATTTCTTCTCCTAGCAGTGTCTCCGCTTCCCCAGAAGGCACCGCTATAGGATCCGTATCTCCTACTATATGGGAGACTGGTAGAAAGTAGCGTTCGAGCGCCGTCTGAGGCTTCGAGGGAGACGAGGTAGGTGGGGGAACTAACCGCGTCGCCCCTTTTCTTTTGGTGTGAGGCATTCTGTTATAAAAATAATATTTTCCCGGTCGGGGCCAGAACTGCTACTTCATGCGTCCTGTTACGCCGCCATCTTAGATCGCCTCTCTATATGTGATACTTTATATGTATACCTGAGTTTGATTTGTCCTTGCCTTTCTCAGGGCACAGACCCAGCACTGTTCTTGTATTAAGTTCTGAAGCTAACGTCGAAGCCCCTTAAAATTTACACTCCATCCCATCCCTATCTATTCAGTCACAATGAGGGCATAGACCGTTTGCCCAGATCCCATTTTGTTTCCCAATTACCAGCGTCGCCACCCAATGTCCGCTAAGATTCCATGGAATCATTCCTTCTAAACAGGATTCCTTTGTGTTTATCCCAAGCATGTTTGAATTCCATTATCGTTTTCATCTCCACCACCTCCCGCGGGAGGCCATTCCACATATCCACCACCCTCTCCGTGAAAAATTACTTCCTGACATTAGTCCTGTGTCTGCCCCCCTTCAACTTCAATTCATGTCCTCTAGTTCTACCGCCTTCCTGTCTCCGAAAAAGGTTCATTTGTGGATTAATACCTTTCAAATATTTGAACGTCTGTATCATGTCACCCCTGCTTCTCCTTTCCTCTAAGGTATACATGTTCAGGTCAGCAAGTCTCTCCTCGTACGGTTTGCAACGCAAATCCCATACCATTTTCGTAGTTTTTCTTTGCACCGCTTCCAGTCTTTTTACATCTTTAGCCTCCAAAACTGAACACAATACTCCAAGTAGGGCCTCACCAACGACTTGTAGAGGGGCATCAACATCTCCTTTCTTCTGCTGGTTACGTCCCTCTCTACGCAGCCTAGCATCCTTCTGGCCACGGCCGTCACCTTGTTGCATTGTTTCTTCACCTTTAGATCCTCAGACACCAACACCACAAGGTCTCTCTCCTGAGTCCAACTTACTAATCTCTCCCCTCCTATTTGATATCTCTCTTTCGGGTTTCTGTACCCCAAGTGCATCACTCTACACTTCTTCGCATTAAATTTTAACTATACACTAAATTTCTGGAAGAAGTTTAAATAACTACCTGAGTCTAACTTATATTCAGAACTATACTCAGGTCTTACCCAATTCACAATCAATTCCAATTAATCACAAACTAACCTCCCACAGAGATACTATTAATGTGTTCAGTCCATACCCATTGCAACCATTATATCCCCAAGGGAATATGTGGCAGTGTCACAGATGGAACCATCCTAGCACATTAAATGTTTCGCCTCTTTAAGTAATATATGTACATACAACAAAGCAAAACTTGGCTGCTCCAATAATAAATGCTAGTTAATTTTGTCCCCAAGCTCTGAGTACATGTATGCATGCAAAAATTCTATATATACACATTTGTAACAGTATTTTAAATATTCGATATTCATAACACTTTGCCTGCTAGATTACTCAAAGACAAGGAGATGCACCTAAACATAAAGAGATCTGCAGAACCATGCACTAGAATCACTAAACAGCAAAGATAACTGCCCCAACCTAATATGTAGTTTCCTGTATGTGATGTCTCAACTATGCATATAACAGTGATATACAATAATATGCACAATATACATAGAATAGTTAAGAAACTGCATAAAGATTTTACTTCCCTTGAGAATGAATTGTGCTCGTGTTCAACCTTCACATACTCTCCTTTCACCCGAATCCATTCTCACAAATTCAAAGCTTTATTTCCCTTTGACTCTGGCCGAGTTTTACATCGCATCATCAGAAAGGGAATCTGCAACCAACATAAAAGTTACCAACATATCTAGCACACAAGCAGGAACATACGCATCTAACCGCGAGCTCCTAAATAACCTTAAAAAGTTAAACCATACTTACTAAACAAATTGAAAGTACAATTGCCGCCACAAACCCCGAGTGGGTCCGAACCAGATCTCCGCCTACCATCAGCGTGGAGCAAGTGACATCACTAGCTCTGCGCACTCTTAAATAGTCATCCAAACTCCGCCCCTCATACACTTATTGGATACAAGCCAAATACTCACACACACAACCAAGCCAAACCACGCTAGACTCCCCGAGCCTATATTCCCAACCCCCTTAGCTTGTCTACTCACAGACATTCCTTTTTTCAGACATTTCAGCTCCTTGCATGCTTACAACCACTCAACCTCCCTATTCAGCCCATGAGGTTGCACCATGCCCCAGGTAAAAATAAAACATTCCTTTTGTATAAGTACATCACTCAGTGAACCCCCTCTCATCAATGTAATCTGTAGGAGGACTGTATCGCACATCTGTGATATCATGACGACACTCCTGCCAGAGTGCTGACAACGGTGCCTCCGCCTTGCAGGTTCAAATATTACTAATGTGTTCACCCATACAAGTCTTTATCTTACGAGTAGGGTGTCCTATATAAAACATGTTACAGGGACACCAAATACAGTAGATCACACCCTTAGAGTCACAGTTGGTCCTATTGTGCATAAGGAACAAATGATTACTGTGCGGAAGCTGAATCTTATTCCCCTCAGACACATATTGGCAGTACGTACACCCTCCACATTTATAGTGCCATGGATAAATTTTAACTGCCAGACCCTTGCCCATTCTTCTAAGGTTCGGAGATCCCTTCTCATTGTTTCTACCCCCTCCAGGGTATCCACTCTATTGGCTATTTTTGTGTCATCCGCAAAAAGGCAAACCTTTCCTTCCAGCCCTTCAGCAATATCTCCCACAAATATATTAAACAGAATAGGCCCCAGCACCGACCCCTGAGGAACTCCACTGCTCACCTTCCTTTCCTCCGAGCGGATTCCATTTACCACCACCCTCTGCCACCTGTCGGTCAACCAGTTTCTTATCCAGTTCTCCACTTTGGGTTCTAAGTTCAACCCTTTCAGCTTATTCTCAAGTCTTCTGTGGGGGACCGTATCAAAGGCTTTGCTGAAGTCCAAGTAGATTACATCTAGCGCACGTCCCTTATCCAGTTCTTTGGTCACCCAGTCAAAAAAATAAGATTAGTTTGGCAGGATTTTCCTTTGGTAAAGCCATGTTGCCTCGGGTCCTGTAACTCATTGGCTTCTAGAAAGTTAACTATCCTTTCTTTCAGCAGCGACTCCATTATTTTTCCTACCACCGACGTGAGACTTACCGGTCTGTAGTTTCCCACTTCTTCCCTGTCTCCACTTTTGTGAAGAGGGACCATCCGCTCGTCTCCAATTCAACGGAACCTTTCCCGTCTCTAAAGATCTATTAAATAAATCTTTAAGAGGTTCCACCAGGACCTCCCTGAGCTCCCTCAGTATCCTGGGATGTATCCCATCCAGCCCCACATGGTCCGTGTTTTGGCGGCACAACCCGCTTGCCTTAGTGGTCACAGTCAAACTCTCTTTAGGCAAGAAAGGTATGTAAAATGCTGGTACACCAAACTCTTGTAAAGCACAGGAAAACATTTTATTAAGTGACTGCCTTTGGGTTACTTTGTTTGACCAGCTCAACTTGTTTTCCTGTGCTTTACAAGAGTTTGATCATGTCACTCCACTCCTGAAAGATACACACTGGCTACTAGTTACACACAGGATCACTTACAAAATTCTTCTGCTGGTCTTTAAAATTAAATATTCAGGTGCTCCTTCCTGGCATGGTTTCTGACTTCATATATTCCCCAACATGTCTGTTCGTCCCAGCAATGCCTGTTGGTTGTACCTTCTTTCCGACACTGCACACAATTCCATCTTTTCAGTTGTGGGCCCCACCCTTTAGAATGCTCTAACCCTCTACCTCAGATCACAGATCTCTTTGACTAAGTTTAAAACAGACTTCAAAACATTCCTTTTTGAGGATGCCTTTTTAACATGTTAGGACTGTCTTGGGACAGGACCTGCTGCTCAGTACAGACTTCCCTACCCTTCCCTCTCTCTATTACCTGCTAGTGCCCCTCTTTCTATCGAACGTTGGAGCTCTATTTCCCCCTCCCACACTTCTCCCGTTTTCATGTTTTTTTCTTCTATCTTTTCTTTATTTTTAGTATTGTAAGATGCATTGATATATTCTTATGATGTGCGGGATAGCAGATGTTTAAGAAGCATTAATGAGTACCTAATGTTCAGGAATCTCTTCAAGAAATTCTACGGCTAATTAATCATGATACAAATGTTGAACACTGTTTGTAATGTAGAGATAATCGCAAAACAATGTAACATTTTCTAATTGATAATTGTAAGCCACATTGAACCGAAACTTGTTTTTAGATAACTTGGGATACAAGAACAAATGAATGAATAAACAAATCTGAAACCTGACATAAGAAAATGTGGGAGGGAGGTTGTGGAAGCCAAATTTAGGCTCTTAGGTATAAAGCTCAAATCCAGAACCTCCAGGGCAGTATTTTCAGATGTGCTCCCCATTCCATGCGCAGGACCCAAGAGGTGGGCAGAGGAACTCTGGAGTCTCAATGCATGGATGAGGAGATGGTCCAAGGAGCAGGGTTTTAGATTTGGTAGGAACTGGTCAACTTTCTGGGGAAGGGGAAGTTTATTCCGGAAAGATGGGCTCCACCTTAACCAGAGTGGAACCAGGTTGTTGACATCAACATTTTAAAGGAAATAGAGCAACCTTTAAACCAGAAATTGGGGGGGGGGGGGAATGCCGACAATCGCTCAAAAATACATGGCTCGGAGCAAGGTATCTTTAAGAGATATCACCAAAACAGGGAAGATGAGGCATCCCAAAAGCGAGGTTGCAATAGAGACCATAGTAGACTCGGTATCAAACATATAAATGGCAAATGACCGACTCACTTGCAAATGCGCAGTAGAGACTTCCCTCTCTGTCCTGCCCTCGCGTCAAGATGTGATGACGTCAGAGGGCGGAACAGAGAGGGAAACGGAGTCGGACGCTGCCACTGGAGCTGGATCCTGGAGCCTGGAAACAAACATCGTGTGCACCAACCTCAACCCTCCCCTCCATCCCCGCCGCCGCTCCCGCCCCCCTCCGTATTGGGCCCCCTGCACTGACCTGACAGCGCCTCTCACCTCCGTGTGGCGAAGAGGGTAGCTGGAAATCTTGCCCGTTTTAACGGGCTTAACGGCTAGTCTTTAAATAAAGAGCAGACAGATTTTCAAGATTGTAAATTATCATTGTCAACTGCTGAGCAAGTTGTAAATAGGAACAACAAACATTGTTTGAAATGTCTATATGCAAATGACAGAAGCCTAAGAAATAAGATGGGAGAGTTAGAATATATTGCACTAAATAAAAAAGATAGATATACTAGGCATCTCTGAGAATTGGTGGAAGGTAGATAACCAATGAGACACTGTCATACCAGGTTACAAATTATATCATAGTGATAGGGTGAACTGAATTGTTGGAGGGGTAACATTAAGGAGGGCCTTGAAATCAAATAGACTAAAAATTCTGCATGACACAAAACACATCTTGGAATCCCTATGGATAGAAATTCCATATGTAAAGGGGAAAAGGATAGTGATAGGAGTGTACAACCATCCACCTGGCCAGATGAACAGATAGAGGCAGAAATGTTATCAGAAATTAGTGAGACTGTGAGTGTGATTGGCGCTTAGTACAGAATGTCACAGACATAGGCATTAGGCAGTTTGTAGCAAGGAGGTTAGATAACAGTTGATGGGATGATGTAAAAAAGCTGAAGCCAATTAGGTTAATCTCAATTTCCTCTTCTCTGTACAGCCATCATCCCCATTCACCCAAAACAAAGCAACAAAGTATGAGCTGCTCTATCCACATTGTTCTTTATTGTTGTTAGCATTTTTATTTGATCTCACTTATATTTTTAAACATGCCAACTTGTGCAGCATACAGACATACACAGAGGAAGTATTGATTTAATTGGTTAGAGTAGTAATTAGTTCTAAATTTTAAATCATTGTGTCATTTGGAGGGGCTGGTTATAGGGACTCCCTGTATTCGTGCAGAGATGTTTTCACCTAGTAAAGGGACACCAAAACAGACATCATGTTATGAGAATCAGGTGCTTAACAATCAGGCTTACTATTTATAAGTACAATTTTAAAAAAACACATTAATTAGGTTGAAACCCGGGAGCATTTAACATCTTTTTTCCTGTGCCTACATCAAAAGAAAAAGATGGCAAAATGGGAACTTACTGCTTTTGTTTTGTGGATTGCAGTGGTATATTATACAAATGCACTTGCCTTTATCATTACTACTATTTCACAGAGAGGTATTGAATAATGAGGGAAGGGTTTCCTTCATGCAGAGGTTCTGTCCAACATCAGTCTAAATGTGCCAACATTGTCCAGTTCAGCACACTATTAGCTGCCAACTTCATACAAAGTTAATTATGTTCAATGTAAAATAAATCTGTTGGCTCAGGCTGCTTGCTATGTGAATATTCCATCACTGTTTCATTATTGCTACCAAGTATTACATATTAAGGGCATTTGCTTTAAACTTTGTTTTTATTATTTTATCCAGTTTTCATTTGCTTTTTAAACCCAAAGGTGAATCCTAAGGGTGGTTGAACAATTAGGTATAAACTGTGTTGTTTCTGAGTATACTTGTTTTGGACTTCTTTGAGTCCTGCTGATCTGTTCATCTGCTGTCTAGAATTTTGGAAGATGGAAATGAAAAATAAAAATTACGTTTTGGATGTACTCTGTAGAAGTTGTTGTTTACTTTTGCAATGTGTGTATGAATGCCTGTTCTGGTTTATGCATGTGATAATATTTGAATAACTGTCCATACTTATGGCTATGATTTCTGAACATGCGGCATCATTAAAGGACAGACTTTTACATACTCAGTTGGGTATATATGCTAATCTCAATTTTGTTAAATGTTTCAGACATATCCATCTATTTGCTCCCATGTTATAATTGAATTCTATTATTCTGCTTCACTGTATTTCAAATGTAAGCCACATTGAATCTGATTTTGCTTGGGATAATGTGTGATATAAAAGTAAAAAAAAAAAGCCTTTATCCTCCACCTTTTAAGACACAGGCTAATCAACTGGATGGTGATGGCACAAGTTTCGTCCAGTGAATACTAACTCAAAATAACATGTTCCTTAGTTGGCCTCTAGTATTACCATATTGAAAATGTGACCGTACTATGCCTCTGTGATTATGTTCCACTAATGAGTTAAACTATTAACTGGCTTTCTTGAAAGGATTATATAACCTTTGGATGCATGACTAGGAACAAAAACATATACTTGTTCATTCAGTATCACAATTCCTCATGTACAGCTATAAAACAACCTTTTAGGGTAGATACTGTTCACAATGAACTCTTTTTATTATCGATCAGATAGAGATAAGAGTTTTCAGTTTTGACACAGTATAAGTCATCACATGAACAAAATATAAGAAAACCATTGGACTGTATTAGGGGCTTATAGCCCATTTACCCCCCCCCCCCCCCATCTACTAAGCTGTGAGGCAATGCCGACATAGCCCATTCTCGTAAGGTCCTCTTGTAATTTTTCACAATCCTCTTGCAATTTAACAACTTTGAATTACTTTCAGGCTTATTTTCGAAAGAGAAGGGCACCCGTCTTGCGACACAAATCGCAAGATGGACGTCCTTCTCACAGGGTCACCCAAATCGACATAATCGAAAGCCGATTATGGGCGTCCTGAACTGCTTTCTGTCGCGGGGACGACCAAAGTTCGCAGGGGCGTGTTGGAGGCGGGACTGGGGCACGCCTAACACTTGGGCGTCTTCGACCGATAATGGAAAAAAGAAAGGCGTCCCTGACGAACACTTGGACGACTTTACCTGGTCCTTTTTTTCTTACGACCAAGCCACAAAAATGTGCCCAAAATAACCAGATGACCACCAGAGGGAATCGGGAATGACCTCCCCTTACTCCTCAAGTGGTCACTAATCCCCTCCCACCCTCAAAAAAAATTTTAAAAAATATTTTTCCAGCCTCTATGCCAGCCTCAAATATCATACCCAGCTCTATGACAGCAGTATGCAGGTCCCTGGAGCAGTTTTAGTGGGTGCAGTGCACTTCAGGCAGGCGGACCCAGGCCCATCCCCCCCTACCTGTTACACTTGTGGTGGTAAATGTGAGCCCTTCAAAACCCACCAGAAGCCCACTATACCCACATGTAGGTGCCCCCCTTCACCCAGAAGGGCTATGGTAGTGATGTACAGTTGTGGGAAGTGGGTTTTTGGGGGCTCGGCACACAAGGTAAGGGAGCTATGCACCTGGGAACAATTTATGAAGTCCACTGCAGTGTCCCCTAGGGTGCCCGGTTGGTGTCTTAGCATGTCATGAGGACCAGTGCATTACGAATGCTGGCTCCTCCCACGACCAAAGGGCTTGGATTTGGTCGTTTCTGAGATGGGGGTCCTCGGTTTCCCTTATCGCCGAAAATTGGGGACGACCATCTCTAAGGTCGACCTAAATTTCGCGATTTGGGCGTCCTGATCATATTATCGAAACAAAAGATGGACGCCCATCTTGTTTTGATAATATGGGTTTCCCCGTCCCTTCGCTGGGATGTCCTGTGAGGACGTCCTCAGGAAAACTTGGGCGCCCCTTTTGATTATGCCCCTCCACGTGTCATCAGCAAATTTAATTACCTCACTAGTTACTCCCATCTCTAGATCATTTATAAATATGTTAAAAAGCAGCGGTCCCAGCACAGACCCCTGGGAAACCCCAATATCTACCCTTCTCCATTGAGAATACTGACCATTTAACCCTACTCTCTGTTTTCTATCTTTTAACCAGAACACTACCTCCTATCCCGCGACTCTCCAATTTCCTCTGGAGTCTTTCATGAGGTACTTTGTCAAATGCCTTTTGAGAATCCAGATACACAATATTGACCAGCTCACCTTTATCCACATGTTTGTTTACCCCTTCAAAGAAATGTAGTAGATTGGTGAGGCAAGATTTCCCTTCACTAAATCCATGTTGGTTTTGTCTCATTAATCCATGCTTTCGAATATGCTCTGTAATTTTTGTTCTTTATAATAATCTCTACCATTTTACCTGGCACCGATGTCAGGCTCACCAGTCTATAATTTCCCGGATCTCCTCTGGAACCTTTTTAAAAAATTGACGTTACATTGGCCACCCTCCAATCTTTCGGTACCATGCTTGATTTTAAAGATAAACTATATATTACTAAAAATAGTTCGTTAAGTTCATTTTTCAATTCTATCAGTACTCTGGGAAGAATACAATCTGGTCCAGGCAATATTCTATTCTTCAATTTGTCAAATTGTGTCATTACATCCTCCAGGTTTATTGAGATTTCATTCAGTTTCTCTTACTCGTCAGCTTTGAATACCATTTCTGGCACCGGTATCTCTCCCAAATCTTCATTGGTGAAGACTGAAGCAAAGATTTCATTTAATCTCTCCGCTATGGTTTTGACTTCCCTGAGTACCCCTTTTACCACTTGGTCATCTAGCGTTCCAACCGATTCTTTTGCCGGCTTCTTGCTTTTAATATGCCTAAAAAAAAAATTTAGTATGTGTTTTTGCCTCCAACGCAATCTTTTTTTTTCAAAGTCCCTCTTTGCCTTCCTTATCAGCACTTTGCATTTGACTTGCCATTCCTTATGCTGTTTCTCCACTATGGCCTTGCCTTCCCTGAGTGCCCCTTTTGCTCCTTCACAATCTTACAGTCCCACGAATTCCCTCACAATCCCATCACAAGCTTTCTGCTTCTGATGTACCTGAAAAAGTTGCTACTGTGAGTTTTAGCCTGTGTGGCAAGTTTCTTTTCATATTCTCTTTTAACCTTCTTTATTAATGCTTTGCATCGGATTTGCCAGTGCTTATGTTGCTTCTCATTTTCTTCATTTTGGGTCCTTTTTCCATTCTTTGAAGGACAATCTTTTGACTGTACATCACCTTTTAATCATGCTGGCTGTCGTTTTCTCTTCTTTCCACCTTTGCAAATATGTGGAATGCATCTGGTCTGGGCTTCCAAGATGGTATTTTTGAATAATGTCCAAAGGGTGTGGGAAAGGAAGTAGGTCCTGCTGGGGAAAAAATATGGAGAGGTATTTTGGGACACACAACAGAGAGAAGTACTCTCCACAAAGGATAATGGTGGGGAGAAAAAGGTGGAGATGACCAAATGGCTGAAGCAAACAGGGTAACCCAGTGCAGTTCCTGTTTCTTTTTTATTCTTCTCTTTTCTGTCTGTTTCTCTGCCTTCTCCACTCTCTCCTGTCTTAGGCCCCTGTTTACTAAGGTGCGGTAGTGTTTTTAGTGCACACTAAAATTAGCGCGCACTAAACGTTAGAGTCACCCATATGTTCCTATGGGCAACTTAGCATTTAGCAAATGCTAATCATTAGTGCCTGCTAAAAACACTGCCCTTAGCACGGCTTACTAAACAGGGCCCTTAGTTTGTAATTTATCTACTTTTATTTAATACTATGTAAACCGCTCTCAGGCCCCGATGCTCAAAACTTCGGTACTGTATGGAACAGTGCCAGAGTTTACCGCTACAACAGCACCCAATGAGAAAAAGCAAGAAAGCGCACATGCACAAAGGTACTAAAGAAATGCAGACATTTATTAGAAGCTTAAATATACATCACCAAACTCATTAGCATCATCTCAGTGCCTCTACAGCTGAGAAAGCCCTTCTTCAGCTATGCCTGTGAGAAGTTTGGAATACCTGCATCACACTCATCAGTGGAGGACTCCAGCTGGGTAGGGGTCGTTCCCTAACTTTTATAGTCCATAACAAACGAGTGGCTTTATAGTCAGCTGACCTTGACTCATCTTCCCTCCTGTTTGTTTTCTGTTGCACATACAATCTAAAAATTATTTTCACCACGAGTCCAGCTAAGCAAGTAGCACATCCTCTTTTGTACAAACTGCTTTGCAGGCTGCTCAAGCTTGCACCATACATCATGCATGAGAGACCAGCTTAACTGCAGACTCTACACCCTTTTTTTTTACTATGTTTAGGTTGCAACAAATGATACTGGTTCTTAATGGTGATCTCGTTGAGACCCCAGTAGTCAATACAGGGTTGCACAGAGCCGTCCTCTTTAGTTTGTTTTGGTTAGCCTCCATCTTTCAGCTTTTTCATCAACTGCTTAGCTTCTCTTTTAAAGTACAAATTCTTCTATAATGCAAGAACTGTGTGAATGGCAAACTTTCCTTAAATGATCTTGCATGATACTATTAAAATGTAACATAGTATTTCTATCAGTTGGTTTGAAGTATATTGTTGTTTTAAAATATTCATTAGTTTGCTCTGTTAGTACATCCAAGAAATTAATAGTTTATTGATAGTATTCCATAGCAAAGTTGATGTTAACATCTCTCAAATTCAACCAACTAAAAAATTATTGTAATTGACTCTCATCACCTCTCCATGAAGACAATGTTGTCTATATAACGCCTACTTAATCTAACAAACAAAAAGCAATTATTGTTCACAATGTAAACTCCCAAAGACACCTCAACAAGTGATCCAAAAAGAATGTTATTAATTCTAAATGGAGGAAAAGACCTCAGAAGTCACAAAGATTTCACTTTGACTCTGTCTATGACAGCTGTCGGCAGAAAACTTTTAGTGACATTTATAATCATTGGTCAAAAAAACCTCCGTTTGTTTTTTATTTATTTTGATATGGTTTGCCTCCAATAATATATTAATATTTTTCCAAATTATTCAGTCTCTATTTAATTAGTGGAATCACCACTTTTTTTCTTATATCTTCACATTCGAATAACCACAGATGTGAACTCAAGCATAGCTTGTCTATGATCCCAACAGGCACCCGTTTCGTTTCACTGTCGCTTCTTCTGAGGATCTATGTAGAGAGTCAGTTGCAATGCCCACATAGCAGCTTAACTCCATTGTTGCAAAGTCAATGGAAGAGCTACTTTTGCTCCATCAGTGGCTTGTCTTTACATGCTATATTTTGAAAGAAGGTGGTTAATGTCTCACCAGTGGAGTGGTTTCATTTATAAATGGTGGCGTCCATTGCCGCTCCATCTCCAATTATCTCCACTCTACCAGCCCCGTCTTGACAGCTAGGGCCTTGGCACAGGCATGGGCCTCCATGCCCATTCCCTGGGTCTTGCAACTCACCATGAATCAATTTTGACCCTTGCTTATTGTTATGGCTCATCCCCCATAAGCCACAATCCCTGTAGCTCGGGCGTCTGCCTGCTGTGACAGCCATAGCAAACACCCACACTGTATTATGCCCAGCTGATAAGGGAAACCAGACTAAGGACAGACAGTACCAAGGGCAGGTGGGTGGAAAAGCCGCCTCCAAGGAGCAGGGAAAAAGCTCTGATCCTCGGAGGGGCTACCTTAAATACTCTGCTGAGAGGGGGCAGGGGGGTAAAATTCCCCAGGTCCAGGCCTCCAAGGCAGTAGCGTTCCTAGGGGCGCTGACACCCGGGGCGGATCGCCGATGCGCCCGGCCCCCCCGGGTGCAGCGCCCCCCCGTGTAACGTGACCCCCCACCCTGGCGAAAGAACCCCTCCCCCCCGGGTGCACGCCGCTGGGGGGGTGCCGCGCGCCAGTCAATGTCGTTTGTTTCCATGCTCCCTCTGCCCCGGAACAGGTTACTTCCTGTTCTGGGGCAGAGGGAGCATGGAAACGAACGACGGACCGGCGCATGGCACCCCCCCCAGCGGCGTGCACCCGGGGCGGACTGCCCCCACTGCCCCCCCTTGGTACGCCACTGCTCCAAGGGGGGCCCGGCGCCAGGGTCTCTCTCTCCTGCTCCTGACGGGACCTGGGAGATTGTGTCCCGACAGGAGCAGGAGAGAGAAAACTCCAGCACTGGGCCCCCCTTGGAGGCTGGGGAGGACCTGGAGGAACAGACACAGCAGGCTGCTCTTCTTCACAGTCTGCATTGCCTTCCCCTGCGGCTGCTTTTCCCCTCAGGCCGCGTATGTGCAACCTGAGAGAAAAAGCAGTTGCAGGGGAAGGCCACGCAGCAGAAGGAAGAAGAGCAGCACTGGAGAACTCTTCTGCTGGTGAGGCCTTGGGATCCCCGCCAGCCAAGGTATCCAGGGCGGGCGGCAGCAGCGATTGGGAAGTGGGAGCGGTGGATCTTGGGGGGGGGGTGCGGTGGCGGAGACGATCCTGGGGGGGAGGCCATTTTTTATTATTATTATTTATTTATTCATTTACATATATCATTAAACAAGAATGATTACTTGTCAAGAAATAACTATGCTGTACATTCTCAAACAAGAAAAATAAATTATTTTAACACAAATACATACAGCAAGTTAATTAAAGTCCACATTGCGGAGATTCAAAATTTACGATAGGAAAGTAAAGGAAACATTAATTTAAGGAAAATCACACTAGATCGGTTACTCATTAAAGATACCCTTTTTTCCTTTAAACCTAGAACTATGATCTAATTACTCCCCTGTCCTTTTGCAGCCAGGAAAGATGATAGCTGAGAAGGGTCATAGAATACATACTTATTAGACTCATACTTTATTAGGCATTTGCAGGGATACTTTAAAAAGAACGTTGCCCCTATCTGAAGTACAGCAGGTCTCATAAGTAAAAATCTCTGACGGCGTTTTTGAGTTTCCTTAGTAACATCCGGGAAGAGTTGGACCTTCAAACCAAGAAAGCTTTTATCTTTATTTTGAAAGAAAAGCCTCATCAGCCAGTTTTTATCCGGTGATAAGGCTACAGTGGCAATTAGAGTAGAGGCAATTACTAATTCAGTATCTGAGGATTCTAAAATCCTCGAGATATCTAGGACATTTGTCTGAGATACTTGGTTTTTTTTGGGGTAAATAATATATTTGTGTAAATGGAGGAACCATTTCTTCAGAAACACCTAGTATCTCTATAATATACTTCCTAAGCATTTCTCTTGGTAAAACCCCAATTCATTTAGGAAAATTCAAAAAAGCGGATATTATTATTTCTAGTTACATTCTCCAGAAATTCAGTTCGTCTCCTTAAAGTAACCAAATCTTTTATCATAGTCTCTTGATGTAACTGTACAGTTTTCAAATCTTTCTCCATTTCTCCTTTTCAAGTCAGGTTTTTGGCCTTGTCGCCTATAATCATTCTGAACTGATTGTGTATTATTGTTTGAGACTTTGAGGATGATTGCTATCTTGATAGATTGGATCTTTTCTATCATTTTAAAGGAGCTTCTTTACAACTCTGGTTTTATCCTGTACACTGCTTTGACCTGTTCCACAGATAATGCAGTATAGCCAGTTTTCATAAACTGTAAATTGTAATAAGCCTGGAAAGAGGGAGATGCTGTGGAGGAGGAGGGAAGACCTTGAACTGCCAGCTGTCCTGGGGGGGGGGGGGGGGGGGGAGCAGGTGTGTGATGGAGTGTGTTGCTTACTTTTGGAGTGGCGGCAGGAGATTGGCTGCAAGGGTGTATATTATTTAGGAGGCTGGTATCGGTGTCGGTGTGTGAGGGAGCAGGCAGCAGCAGGCTGGGTGTGTGATGATGGTGTGTGCGCGCAGGAGAGGGAGGGGTGAGGGTATCCTGGACGCGCAGAGGGAGCTCTAGCCGATGGCTAGCGCAGGAAGAGCAGCCGGGCTGAGCGCTAGCAGAGAAGCCATTCGAATGCATAGGAAGCGTGGGGGGCGATCCCTGGTGTAAGGGGGCAGAAATCGGGGGGGGGGGGGTGAACCCTAGTTCACTGGGGCCGAGGTGGATATTGGAGGGGGGGGGGGGCGATCGGTGGTTCACAGGGGATCGGGGCAGATATAGAGGAGCCATCCCTGGTTCACTGGGGGCCGGGACAGAAATAGGTGGGAGGGGATCCGAGTAGGAATCGGGGGCGTTGCTCCGTTTCCTAGCTCCGTTGTTCAGATCGCCGGCGATGGGGCTCCACCTGGGGCCGGGGCGGGGGGCAGAGGGCAGTGCATCCCATGCTGGAAGGTGAGAGGAAGGCTGGGCTCTGCCTCCTGCCCGCGCCCTCCTAAGATGCCCGGACTCCTGCACGGCCTCAGCCGCCCTCCTCCTTCTCACCGGCGGCTCTACCTGGAAGGCTCCGAAGAATCATGCTTGGCTTAATCGGCAATGGCGAGACACCTACTTTGAACCAAGACGGCAGGGAGGAGGTAGGCATCCATCCAGCCCTCCCTTTCTCTGTTTTGATTCCCTGATGCCTTTCACAATGGGTAGGGGGTGGGGAGTTTGGGTTTCACTGGCTATGTCTGATGCCACCTTTGTGCCCTGGAGAGATCCAGCCCTTTCCTTCGTCGCCCAACAAGAAATGCAAGGCGGAGAGGGAGATTCTTCAGCCGGGGGTGAAAGAGAGTGGTTGGGAATGACAGAGAAATATAATGACGCTCCAAATAATGGCAGGGAACAGAAAGAGGTGGGAAGTAACAGAGGAGGTGGGATGGAAAAGGGATGAAGGAGAGAATGGCGTGTAGGAATTGCCAGTAACCTGAAATTCACCCCCCCCCCCCTTCTATGATACACCCTAGGAGATGTATTTCCCCAGCAGGATCGGTCCTGTAGATTTCTACCTGCTAGCTTCCTATGCACAACCGTGTGCTTCCTGGTGCCATGGAAGGACAAGGCACCGTACATCCTCTGCAATGCAGCACAAGTCAGCATGTTCACTGGTCCAAGGCTAGGGCTCAGCAGAAAACCAGACATGCAAGGAACATGGGAGGGCAGGATAAAAAAGAGGGGAAATGCAGTGTATCCTAAAAGAGAAGGTAACAGGGAAGGAGGGCTGGTGGAAATGTTTGTTTTCCCTTGCTTCTCTTGGTCCCAGGGTCTGCCGGGACTTCTTTGCAGAGATCTTCAGCACCTCTGCCCCCCCTTCCCCTTAGCTCTCTTGGGGTCTTTACCCTGGATCCCTTTCTCAGTGCTTTTGAGGTCTGAAAATACTTTTGTCACTGGGAGTTTTGGTGGACACCAGGAACAGATGCCCAGCAGAGATTATAGGAACCAGACCAGTGCCAGGATTCAAGCATGGGACAGTGACACAGAGAGCTTAGCGACAGAAGCAAAACACTGATCACAACAAAATGGGAAACTATGAATGGGTGGACTGAATGAGCCACCAGCACCTTCTGTTTCTAAAGGAGAAAGGCAAAGCCTCCCCCTTGATTAAAACACAAATCTTTATGAAATACATGCCTTGAAGTAAGACATCAGGCGTTTCCCCTTTCCTGCCCCACTTGCAAAATCTGGAACCTATTAAGTGGACAGAACCTTGCATCTGTCCAGGGCACCACCTTAGGGCCCACTCCCTGGAGTGGACAAGCAAACAAACATAACCTTAGCAGATGTGGCATTGGTAGGAAGCTGGAAAACTGCTCATATACTGAGTTGGGGGCATCCTGTAGGGAGGGGCTTCTTAAGGGTCCCTACCATGGACAGTGTGTCAAAGGAAGAAACAGAGACAAAATTCAGTACAGGTGGACTGAATAACGAGATACAGCATCTCACAAGCAAGCCACTGGGGTGTTAGGCTCCTAATAATTTGTCCTTTATCCCTACACATTTAAGGGGACGAACATGCCAGTCACGTTAATTTGCTCCCAAGGAAATTGAACCCCATTATATGGGACAAACTGAGGTCTCCTTAGCATGCCTCTAGTGATCTGAAGCCACATCCAATTTATGCTTTCCATGTGTGGAGGGTCTGAGGAGGACCATGGAGGAGTTCAGCCCCAGGCTATCATATTTCTTTGGGGGAAAATAGAGGCACCCCAGTGGTGTAGACAGCACTGTGATTTTAGCAGGGCCCAAGGTTAGCATGGGCAGGCAATAAGCATACACTGCAATGCCCCTCTTCCCCACCAGTCTCTCCCTGTCTTCTCTTATCCCTCTCCATAACAGTTTTTCTCTCTCTCTCTTTCGTTTCCTCATCCTGTGCCCAGCAGTTTCTTCTGTTGCCCCTCTTTTTCACCAGTCTCTCTCAGTCCCCTAACCCATCCTCTGCAGTCTCTCCCAATGCCTCTCTTCTTTACCACTCTCTGTCCCCAGCAGCTCTTCTTTAGTTTCCCTATTCTGTCCTTTCCTCAACAATCTTTACTTTTCAATGGCCCTCTTTCCAAACGTTTTTGTCCTTTTCTCCCCATCCTGTTCCTCAGTAGTCTCTCTCAAAACTATTGCCTTCCCCTTCAGTCACTTTTAGTAAGAAAGAGGCTAAGCCAGCTGCCTCTTCCACTCTTTGGCCCAAGGGGCAACCTACAGCACTGTCACACTTTCTTTTTGGCCTGTACAGTACAAACACTGCGACTGCCTTTTCACCCTCAGCCCATGTAGTGTGGCCACTGACTGCTTCTTCCCTTTAGGCATCAGACCACATGACCCTGATCCCTGAGCCACCTCACCCCTGTGACACCTGTAGACATGGCTGCTGACCCCACCTCTTCCAACCTTCAGGGCCACAGTGCTCTTCCCATTGCCTCACAGGATTCCCTAATTAGGTGATCCAAAGAGGCTGTACTGGGGTTTATAATCAAAGCTATAGCTCTGAACACCCACTGTAACTTAGAGGCTTCCTGAAGGTGCAAGGTGTTTCTAGAACCTGCTTTCTTTTGTTAGGCCCTTCCCCATAATTAGCTCATTTGTTGGTTCTAAGTCTAGTTTTCAGTAATAGCCACCAGGACATCCTCTTTCACCTGTTTTCGCCGTTACAAAATTGTGTTTAGAAATCTAGGGGAAAATAAAAATTTGAGCAAAAATGGGATATTCATGAGGTGTATTTGCAGACAAATAGTCTCTCTGAGGGCCTCCCAAAACTGTCCTGGGGACTCCAGAGTCAGTTAGGTTTTCAGGATCCCCACAATGAATGTGCTTGAGATAAATTTGCATAAGATAGGTCACCATTGCTTGCAGATTTACCTCATGCATATTCATTGTGAATATCCTGAAAACCTGACTGACCCTAATGGCTATAGGGTCAACTGAAACAAAAAAAAAAAAAGCAGAAGAAACCTCTTTGCAAAACTAACCAAGGAGAAACAACAGAACAAAAAAGGGGGTACAACCAGAGGTACCAACCAAGGGATATTTATTATATTTATTAATAATCACATGAAAACTATATAGTGTATATATGTATATATTAAGTCTATAAAAATGTCAGTCTTGATATTACATTTTTATAGACTTTATAGATCTTTATGGGCTATATGTTTTTCATGTGATTATTAATAAATATCCCTTGGTTGGTACCTCTGGTCGTTCTCCCTTTTAGGTCTGTAGTTTCCCCTTTGTAGGGTCAATTGAACAGTTTTAGGAACTGTCACTTTAAGATAACCCTGCAAGATTGGAGCTCAGAATCTTTTTAGTCCAGGGCTTCCCAAACCTGTCCTAGAGACTCCACAGTTAATCAGATTTTCAGGATCTCCTCAATGTATATGCATGAGATAAATCCGCATGCATCTGAGACCTAGATAAAAGCAAAACATGTGAGTGAGAACAATGCAAACCTTTTTGGCCTGGTGGTCTCCTAGAACAGGAATTAAAAGCTTAGTTTCACCAGGAATAGATGTTTGCCTAATTGGATTAGTTTTTCCTCTGCTTAAGAATTCACAGGGGCTCCATTTTGAAAAAAGCTGTCTTAAAACCAGGGGTTATTTCAACTTAGACATTGCTGAACGACATTTTTAATCTGGGTGTCCAGATGTGGAGGGATTCATCCCAGTCAGGCTTCCCATCTCACAGTTAGGTAGAGTTTGAAATGTCCAATACCAATGGAAAGATTTGATATAACCCCACAGCAAGGTGGCTACAGAACCTCAAACAAAGCCACTGGCTGGTGTGGGAAAGGAGAAGGCAGCAGCCAGCCTTCAGTCCCTCTCCTCACATTGACAGCTGGTCTTGCAGCCTGATAAATCTCTCCTGTGAGAACTGGTGCATGGCTAACAGTTAAATAATTATGGTTAGGAGAGCGTCTTAGTCAGCTTGGAAAGGGACCGCAGGTCTCCCTGGATAGCATCTATGTGTATATGAGGGTAGGAGGGGGTTTAAGTCATGAGAGAGGTGATAACCCCTATAAAATAGCCATGCCCCCAAATTTAGCAACCTGTAGGCACTGCTCAGCAATTTAAGAGACATTTAAAAGAAGCTGCACTACCTTGGCTCTTCCAAATACTCTCTTGGTCTTCAGGTGTCATGTGTCTTCCTTCTGTTGCACTAGTATGTTATTTTAATTCTGTCACTGCCTCACCACTGAACTCACTTCTGTGTGGGGTGCAATGCCTTTTACTGAATTAAGGGAATTTTCCATAAATGACTGTGTACCATTCTTGGGTTTCCTTAAACTAAGTGAGTAATCGGACATAACCCAAGGTAGGGGCATGGGTCTTCTGTCTCCCATTACCAAGGGCAGTTCCCTTATGGAAACAAGCAGCCAACCTCTTCCCCACATCATCTGCCACTTTCATAACGAAACATTTCTTTCACTAATAACCACTGAAAGTCAGAAAAGCACTAGGTTAGTAATGGAGCAAGAGGAACAGCATCCAGGGACTGGGAGCCAAGTATAGAATTATCCATTCTTAGTGTAGCCATTTTCCCAACCAACCCTGCTCACTCTGTTCTCCAATAGAAGGCTGGGCTGTCGCCCAACCAGAAGCCTTGCTGCTAGGCCCAAGAAGCCCTTCTCCATTTCAAAGCTGAAATATTTCTTTTAATTGCACAGACTTATGCATTAACTGATAATGGATGCAGCTAGGAAGCTAAGTGATCTCAGCTGCATTTCCAGAAAAAAGACACAACCCTCCCCCCCCCCCCCCCCCTTCAAACAACAAAAGCACAGCGAACCTTTTAAATGTAGTCAGTAGGTAATTAGCACAGAAAGGCAAGTGGAAGGTCAGAAGGCAGTAATCACAGAATTGTCATTTTTAATGGGTTCTTAAGTTAGTCACCTTAATTAGCTGGTATTGGGGGTGGTGGGAAGAGGTGTCACTAGCTTGCGGCCTTCTTATCCAGGGTCTCTCATTCCTTACCATTTGCTGCCTAATGGTTAGGAGAGACATTTTAATATATATTCTGAGGAAAAGGGGAGGTTTTGAAGGCAGCAACTAATGGATAACTCAGCCTGAAAAACAAGTCAGAGGAACATACCCTAAGGGCTTTCAGTCTGAACTCAAAACCTTCAGATCCACTCTCCAGATAGGCATTTACATCAAAGGCCCTGTCCTTTAACTCTCAATGAGGCCCTGCTCCATCTATCAAGAATGCACTCAAAGGGTCTGCTCAGTCACCCCTAGCCCCTGTCTCTCGGGTGTCCATTCAAAAGGCCCCCACCCCTTAACATAACTTGCCTTTAGTTACTACTGAAAAAGGCTTGAGCAAAATCCAAACCCTGTCATCTCTCATGTGTGCTCACAGCCCCCCTTCCTCTATGAGGTTCACTATGCCCCATTTACAATGAGGGGCTACCTGCAGCAGTGGCAGCTTGCCCAGCGAAAAGGTTGCTCCTGGGAAAATCCATACATCATAAAACACTGTTTGTTTGTTTCTTTATTTTGCCTTTGTCAGGGCACAAAGAGATAGACCCACACACACAGAATCACATCCCTCCAGTAGGAGAGGGTTTGGGGCGGGGGGAGGGGGGGTGCCAGGCCAGGGTGACCTCCCTCCCTTGCTGTCTGCTGTCTGTTCTGTACAGGGAGGCTGCATATGGGGCTGATCTTTCTCTTATTAGGTATTGATCGCTTGCCTTTTTTTCTTGTTTACTTATAAGTGCATTATCTGTTCTTTCGATTTGAGCAGCAGAGGCCTCTAAAGCAATCCCTGAGCAGCTCCCTCTGCCGAGAGTCCCACTGGAAATGCCTGGTGCTCAGCTTACTCATGTATGGCTGCTTCGGTGTTGTGGGCTGGTGCCGCCTGGCCAAGGTGACACGATTGGCCTTCGATGGGACCTACCGGGGTGAGTCCACCATCTACCATGACAGCCCCTGCTCCAGTGGCTACATCTACATCCCGCTGGCCTTCCTTGGCATGCTGTATGTGGTATACCTGGTCGAGTGCTGGCACTGCTTCACCAGGAACGAGATGCGGCACAGGATGGACATTGGCAGTGTCTATGAGAAGATCCAGAGGATGCAGCGTGCCACCCCCTGCATCTGGTGGAAGGCCATCAGCTACCACTACATTCGGAGGACCCGGCAGGTAACCCGGTACCGCAACGGGGATGCCTACACCACCACCCAGGTCTACCACGAGAGGGTCAACACACATGTGGCTGAGTCTGAGTTTGACTACTCACGGCATGGTGTGAAGGATGTCTCCAAGGAACTGCTGGGCCTATTGGATTATCCCGTCACCAAGCTCCGCTTCACCAAATGCTTTAGCTTCTCTAGCTCGGATGCAGAGAGCTCTTACCTGACCCAGCGGGCCAGGTTCTTCAGTGAGAATGAAGGGCTGGATGATTACATGGAGGCCCGGGAGGGCATGCACTTAAAAAATGTGGACTTCAGGGAGCACATGGTGGCTTTTCCGGACCCAGGCCGCCCTCCCTGGTATACTCGTCGATGCGTCTTTTGGGTGGCTTCCTTGTTCATGCTATCCTGGCCCTTGAGGGTCTTGACGGAGTACCGGACCGCCAATGTACACTACCATGTGGAAAAACTGTTCGGGATGGACGATGGCACTATGACCCCAGAGGAGGCAGCTTGTTGCAGGAGAATCTCCAGGGTGAACACCATTGACATGACGGAGCTGGAGTGGCACATCAGGTCCAACCAGCAAATAGTGCCCAGCTACTCTGAGGCAATCCTGATGGAGTCCACGGTGGCCAACAGCAGCTATACCACCTATGTGCAGAACTGCCAGCGCTGCCGCCGAACTGTGAGCAGTAACTCCCTGCCATCCCAGCGCATCACCCGCCTGCCGCACACCCGCCTACCCTTCAGCAGGAGTCGCTTCTCCCTGGGGGGGCGTCTGCAGACGGCACGGGGAGCTGGCGGTGGGTGCATGCTGCGGAGTTTCAGTGGGCATGTGGGTGACCGCTCTGAGACTCAGCCCCTGGAGAACCCGCCGTGCTATCGTGAAGCCCTCTGCTTCCCTGTGCTCATTGTACATGGAGACGAACGCTGCCACGGGGATGGGGTGGGGCTTGCACAGAACAGTGCTCCACTCTGATTCCTACCCATGGTCTTCCCCAGCCCTTGAAAAGAGGGAGCATTTCATGTCACCTTGCACAAGACCTGCAAGACAAAAAAAAACAAAACAAAAAAAAATTCACCTATCTTGAGAACTGTACCCAGACACTTGCAAAGCTCTGATGAGGGCAGAAGACCCAGCTATTATGAGAATAAACACCAATGGGACCTTTAAGCACTAGAATGCCTACGTGAAAATTGACTCTGTAGGCATGAAACCAAGTGGTCAGCTGTGTCTGCTGGACATTTCACTGCCATAGTAGTAGGAAGGGGGGCTACCCCCAACCTAATTTTTCAGCATTTGGCATCTACAGCTATCCCTCAGTTACTGGCTGTAATGGGAAAAACTTCCCTTCCATCCAGGGCTGGTAATTACCTGGAGCTTGGAAAGATAGGCATTAGAACTCATAACAGCCTAATGGAGGGCATAGTTGGTCCTGGAGGAATGTAGAGGAGATTTACAGGATGATAGGATGAGTTCCGTCTGTTCAAACAAAACAAAATTACCATGTTTTGCCTTGGGATTGTGTTTTACAACAGGGGATAAATTTAGTTTAAAAAAATTACACTCCCTCCTGACTAGGTGTTCCTGAATTTTGAAATGTTAATGAGACACCAGCCGTCTGCCTCTTTACTAGGGTTTCCGACTAGCTCCAGATTCTCCTGACAGCCTAATCTAAGCCTGGATTTACCCCCACTGCATGCAGACACTTGTAGTCCTGCTTTTCTTCTCCGACATGATAAGGAAATGAGAACTACAATTCCATGCATGCAATGGGGGTCGACCCTGACCTGAATTAACCTTATTGAGGGCTATACCAAAGGCTGTGTGAGCGCTGCAGCTGCACAGGGCACAGTTGTGGAGGGATGAAAATTTCAATGCCCTCATTATGGCACATATACGGTGCGTTGCTTATATACTTCTGCTGGCATACCCTTGCTCTTCCTCCCAGGTCCAGCCCACTGGGCTTCCTCTCATTGGTGTGCCACTGCTACTACTGCTTATTGCTTCTGGTGCTCAGAGAAAAGGGGAGGAGCCAGCCAGGACTGCACCACCTCCCTGATTGGCTCCCAGCTTTGTGATATACAACTAGCTGTGCCATATACAGTAGTTGCTTGTGTTCATTGGAAGGCTGGAAGCCAGTGAGGGAGGGCAGTAAGTTCCTGGCTTGCTCCTTCCCCTTTCTTTGAATGTCAGTGAGCAACAGCTGCTTGAAAGCCTGAGTCTACTCTAATCCATGAAGACTTGTACACTGCACTAATCCCAGCAAAAATGTTCAAAGTGGTTCACTTCTTAAGAGAATTACACAAAAAAATGAGGAATTGCATCAAAAATCAGCAGAAAAGAAAGCATAAAAATCCTAAAATGTATCAAACAAAAAAGTTTTCACCTTCCTTATCAATTGCATATACTTTACTTCTAATTGAATATATGAAGGAAGTTTATTCCAGATACCAACAGCCTGGAAAGAGAACATAGCTTCAAATTGGTGTTTCAAACGTACATCATTAAATGCTGGAAATTTCAATAAAAGGGTATCTCGTACCTGAAAAGAAGTATAAAATGAGCATGAAAAGAATTGAATGAGCGATTCCAAAGTACTATCATACAATACATGAAAAATCATGCAAACAACTTTAAAAACAAGCAAACATCACTGGAGAAGTTGGAGTGGGACAGTTCTTCCTTACTTCTAATACAAAAACTTCAGTCTATGTATATAAAATGATTCTAACCAAGGGTACCGGGAACTGAGAGTTTGAAATGGAGGAGGGAATCATGGGAGACGAGTTGCACAGGGTGAAATTCTAGCTTGGTTCAGTGCTGGCCTTGTCAGGCAAATCTGAAGCTGGTTGGCAGCCCTATTTTCTATGTCTCTGTTATTAACAATAATTCCTTCTCATTAATTATTTAAATACATTTTCTGTGATGCCCTTCCAAAGTGTTGAATTCATTTACAGTTTATCATATATAATCTATGGCTGTGTGTACTGTTGCTGCCCAGGGCCACTTCCCTCTCTGAGCAGCTAATCTAGGGCTTTCTGACAAGCACAATCATGGAGGCCGCAGCCACCTCTAAAGTGCATCAGGTGGAAGCAGTTACCTGGGCACCAACAGATCGAGGCGAGGGTGGAGGTAATGATGAACCTCCTCTACCCTTCCAAAAGATTCTAGGGCTTGGCAAGCAGTAAGGCTGCCAGCGGGCTCCATTGTTTACCACAATAAACTAGTCCAATCCTGGTCTCCACACCCCCACCCTTCATGGCTTGCTGGGATTTGTAACTGTGGTCCCTCTAAGAAAAACAAGGGACAAAGTCCCAGCACATAATTGAGAGAGAGGGGAATGGAGCTAAAGCAAGACTAGATCATAGAAAATGGAGCCAGTTGGTAGTCCAGTTATGGCCCGAAAAAGAAGAAATTGGAAGGAAGGAGATATTAGCAGGGGGCTAGTGAAAATATACCTACAGTATTCTGATTAACTTCCTACCTTAATGCATTACTGTATCTGCACAACCACTTTGGCTGAGAAGGCCAGGGTTTGTTTGTAACACTATCCCCTCCCCCACCAAACTGAAATCTGGGGAGGGGGGCAGTCCTGATGTTGTTAAGCTTAATGGAAGCTATAAGCCCCAGCTGTGACAGCCTCACCCACTCCTCCATCCATGCTGCATCCCCCACCCCTATTCACCCAGCAATGAGTCGCTGGCTTTTTACATTTTGGAAATAAAAAGTAATCATGTGTATCCAAATGGAGTCCTGTGTTGTCCTGATCTTGGCTTTTTGTTTAAAAACAAACAAATAAAAAAAAGATATAGAAGGCATGTGCAGAGAAGAAGCCCAGTTTGCCCATTTATATCTTCCTACTGAATCCAGACAGAGATACCAAGTTATCAGTTCCAGGCTGCAAATCTAGTGGCAATCCTGGATTTCTAACTACCCCATCCTAGTGCATTATGGGACTTGCCTCACTGATTTCAATAGGCAGGATCAGGCACTACAAATCCCACACTGCTTTGGGATGGAAGTTCAAAACCAGGGCTGGCCAAAATGTCTCCAGCCTTGAACTGGGTGATTTGGCATCTCTGCCCAGAGCCTCCAAGTTACCCAGTCCTAGGAGGGAGGATTTAGGCCAGTCCTGGATTCCAAGCAACCCCCCCCCCCCCCCCCCCCCATTCTGGTGCATTTCAATGGGTAGAAATCCCACACTGCTTTGGGATGTAAGTTGAAAACCAGGACTGGCCGAAAAGCCTTCCTCCTGGAACTGGGTAACTTGGCAGTTCCAGTGTGGTAAATTTAAAACGAATCTGAGAAAATTTTTCTTCACCCAACGTGTAATTAGACTCTGGAATTCGTTGCCGGAGAACATGGTACGGGCGGTTAGCTTGACGGAGTTTTAAAAGGGGTTAGATAGATTCCTAAAGGACAAGTCCATAGACCGCTATTAAATGGACTTGGAAAAATTCCGCATTTTTAGGTATAACTTGTCTGGAATGTTTTTACGTTTGGGGAGCGTGCCAGGTGCCCTTGACCTGGATTGGCCACTGTCGGTGACAGGATGCTGGGCTAGATGGACCTTTGGTCTTTCCCAGTATGGCACTACTTATGTACTTATGTACTTATGATATGCTATCTTCTTTCTGTAAATACAGTCAAAGCAGTTTACATATACATACTCCATTTTTTTTTTTTTTTTTTGCAGGTACTTTTCGCTGCATATGTCTAGTAGCGCTATAGAAATGATAAGTAGTAGTAGTACTTTTCTGTCCCTAATGGGCTCACAATCTAAGGTTATTTGTCCCTATGGAACAATGGTCTATTGATCCCCACTGCCTGTCTCTGACAGTGGGCAGTCTGGTCAATTGGAAGATCCTGAAGATCTATTCTCTGTTTTTTCTTAAAAAAAAAAAAAGTGGTGATGCTCTCCCACCCCTCACCCCCCCCCCCCCTGCTAAGCTAATAAGTATTGAAGTTAGGACGTGTCCTTCAGTAACTTGTCCAAACCTTTGAAAAAGCCAGTTGTGTGTGTATTAACTACTGTATATCCTCAAAGATGCCAAGATACACTGTTCCAGGAGGGAGAATTTTTAGCTGGTCCTGGTTTTGAACTTACATCCCAATGCTGTGTGGATTTGTAGTACCCGATCCTGCCCATTGAAATCAACGCTGCAAGCACCATAATGCACCAGAAACCTCTAGCCTGGAGCTGAGTAACCTAGCATCTCTGAATCCTCTGGCAATTAACGCTGCCGTTTAATTGATAATGGACTGAAAAAAATCCAGGCCAGTGTTTAAAATGATATAACCGGGCCAGACAGTGCTGCTGAAAATCTGGTGAGACCACTGCAGTACTATGGGGTTAGTGCCAGGGTGGTCCAGGATTTATCCAGTTAGTGATGATTTTCAGCTGCTAACAAGGTACAATTCCAGTAAAATTACGATGGTGAAAAGGCAGTCCTAACTTTATCTAGTTAGTTATCTGGGCACCAGTTTAAATATCGGCTGGCACCCAGATAGCTGCCAGCAGCCAGTCAAGACCCGGATATTCAGTTTCAGGGTCTGTATTAGGCCTAGCATTTAAAATCGAGGTCATATTCTGCCCATGATTAGCTCTACTGTGGGCTGAGTATTAGCCCTATATTTACTAACCCCCTGTTTACTAAATCGTGCTAGCAGCTGCCACAAGGCATAGCCAACACAGCCCATTCAAAGTGATTGGGCTGTGTCGGCATTAGCGCACAGCAGCCACTAGTGAAACTTAGTAAAATTTCTTTATTTCTTTACATCTGCTACCTGTTAGTTTCAAGGACATAATAGTGTTTGACAGGATAATAACCATTGCACCTTACTCAGTTTTATAAACTTCTATAATATTCCCTCTCAGTCATTTTTTCTTTAAGCCAAGGTGAAATTAGGCCTTACCTGCTAATTTTCTTTCCTCTAGACCAGTGATGGCGAACCTATGGCACGCGTGCCAGAGAGGGCATGCGCGCCTTCGCCTCAGCCAGTTCCAGCCCCCCTCCGAATAAAAGTCATACCTGCTCGGGGTTAAGGTGGCAACAGCAGTGAAAAGCGCTGGCTTGGCGTACCTTCAGCCCTCCCTTCTGTCTCTCAAGCTCTGGTCCCGCCCTCATTTCCTGTTTCCGCAAGGGCGGGACCAGAGCTTGAGAGACAGAAGGGAAGGCTGAAAGTGCGCCGAGCCAGCACGCTTTTCACTGCCGACGCCGCCTTAACCCCAACCAGGTATGACTTTTAAATTTCGGAGGGGGGCCCTGGTGATGGGAGGGAGGGCGGCCGGCCGGCCTGTCTGCCTGCCTGCCTAGTGCTCAGAGGGCCTGCGGCCTGCCTGGTGCTCGGAGGGCCTGCCCGGTGCTGGGAGGAAGGGAGGGATGCATGCCTAGTGCTGGGAGGGAGGGCGGGCAGGAGGGCAGCAGCCCCAACGAGAAAAACCTAACGGGAGGTGCAGACCTCCTGTTAGGTTTTCCACGGTGACTTCCTCGGAAAACGGTAGTGCATCGCATCGGATTAGTATTTTAATACTAATTTGCTCATTTGCATACCATTTTCATTGTCTGCTACTATGACAGGAAAATGCCCTTTTGTGCATGTCCCCGGTTTACTACTTGCATTCTAAACTGACTAGAACCAGTTTAAAACCCACGTTGCTGTTATTCAGGTTAAATTGCCCTGTTGGCACTTTGCGATAAATAATTAGATTTTGGGTTGCTGTTTGGGCACTCGGTCTCTGAAAGGTTCGCCATCACTGCTCTAGACCCTCCAGACCGGTCAAGACGCTTGGGTTATGCACGCCTACCAGCAGAGGGAGAGTGAGAACACTAACTTTGAACTCTGTACATATAACCTGTGCCAGTATACGCCTAGCAAAGCAGAGAAAACTCAACACACAATTAGAAACTAAAAATAAACCCCTGTACCTGGAATCCCAAGGAAACTGAAGTGTGCTTAAGCAGACTGAACGCAAACAGCGCCCCTTAGTGCACCAGTCTAGAGTCAAGGAAACATCCCCGACATTGACCAAAAATGAAAGAAACATACTATGAAACAGCCATAGCAGAATACAGGCTCAAAAAAGATATCTGACAAATACGGGCAGGCTCTTGACCGGTCTGGAGGGTCTAGAGGAAAGAAAATTAGCAGGTAAGGCCTAATTTCACCTTCCTCAGCAACCCTCCAGACCGGTCAAGACGCTTGGGCAGTACCAAAGCAGTATAAGATTAAGGGCGGGACCTCCGAAACCCAGAGGTCAACACAGCAGCTCCAAAACCGGCATCCTCCTTTGCCTGGACGTCAATTCTATAATGCTGCACAAAGGAATGCATAGAAGACCAAGCCGCTGCCTTACAAATGTCCATAGATCGCTACTAAATGGACTTGGGAAAAATCCACAATTTCGGGAATAACTTGTATAAAATATTTGTACGTTTGGGTAGCTTGCCAGGTGCCCTTGACCTGGATTGGCCGCTGTCGGGGACAGGATGCTGGGCTCGATGGACCTTTGGTCTTTTCCCAGTATGGCATTACTTATGTACTAATGTCTTATGGAGGAATAAAACTACTCTCTGCCCAGGAAGCAGCTACCCCCCTGGGTAGAATGCGCCTTAAGCACCGATGGCACCGCATGCCTCTTCAACAAATAGGCAGAACCAATAGCCTCCTTTAACCACCGAGCAAGAATTGCCTTGGAGGCTTCCTCACCTTTCTTAGGACCTCCAAACAAAACAAACAACCTATCTGAGGCCTGAAAATCCTGAGTCCTGCGCAAGTAAGAACGCAAAATGCGCCTAACATCCAACTTGGCCAAGCGACGTTGAGAATGATCACCTGATCGATCACCCAACACTGGCAATGAAATCACCTGATTCACATGAAATGTGAACACCTTTGGCAAGAAGGAAGGCACCGTCTGCAATGTAACTTTCTCCTTAGAGAATGACAAGAAAGGCTCCCTACAAGACAAAGCCTGAAGCTCCGAAATTCTGCGCGCTGAAGAAATGGCTACCAAGAAACTGCCTTCAGAGTATGATCTTTACAGGTGCTGGAATCCGAAGGCTCAAACGGAGGACCTACCAGTGCCTCTAAAACTAGGTTCAAATCCCACGGAAGAACCACCGGACGATGCGGCGAAGACCGACTAATGAAGAGACTACTCTCTGGGATCTAACGTGCCTGCTCAGAAAGTCTGCACTCACGTTGTCTACACCTGCCACGTGCACTGCCGAGAGATCCTGAACATGCACTTCCAGCTCAGTAACTGTGCCACCTCTACGGCCAGCGCTCGGCTCCTTGTTCTCCCTTGCTGATTTACATAAGCGACGGCTGTGGCATCAGAAAGAATCCTGACTGCCCTGCCTTCAAGAAGGAACTGAAAGGACTGAAGAGCCAACCGAATTGCTCGCATCTCCAGCCGGTTGATGGACCAGCGAGCTTCCTCCAATGACCCTGGGCCACCTGCCCCAGGCAATGACCTCTCCAGCCCCTCAGACTCACATCCGTGGTGAGAACTACGCAGTCCAGAGAGTCCAACAGCATGCCCTTCACTAGATTTGGAGTGTGAAGCCAACAGCACAGGCTGCGGCGAGGGGCCTCCAACAAAAGAAGCTTCTCCTCCAACTGCTGGATCTGAGGAGACCATTGATCCAACAGAGCCCCCTACAACTGACACATATGGGCCCTGGCCCAAGGGACCATCTCTATCGCTGCCGCCATCAGAACCTGAAGGTAAGAACGGGCTGAGTGAGCCCTCTGTGCACAGAGCTGCCGAATCTGACACTGCAACTTGGAAATTCGAGTGGACGTCAGAAACACCCAACCTTTCTCCATGTTGAAATGCACCCCCAGGTACTCCAGGGACTGAGAAGGTACTAGCTGACTCTTGGCCAGATTCACCACCCAGCCCAGTGACTGTAAAAAGGATACCATCCGTGCGGTCGCCTCCTCGCTTTCCGAACTCAATTTGGCTCGAATCAACCAATCGTCGAGGTAAGGATGAACCAAAATATCTTGCTTCCGCAGAGCTGCTGCCACAACCACCATGACCTTGGAAAATGTGCTTGGAGCTGTCGCAAGACCGAAGGGAAGCGCACAAAACTGGAAATGCTTCCCTAATACCTCAAAGCAAAGAAAATGATGCACCGCCTGGATGGGAATGTGCAAGTAAGCCTCTGTCAGGTCTAACGAAGTGAGAAGCTCTCCTTTCTGAACCGCCACAATAACCGAGCGTAAAGATTCCATCCGAAAAGAGGGGACCTTCAAAACTCCATTGACTCTTGAGGTCTAAAATTAGACGAAAGGAACCCTCGTTCTTGGGCACCACGAAATAAATTGAGCAGCAACCCGTTCCCCTTTCCCTTGGAGGAATGGGAACCACTTCTCCTAGGTCGATCAGACGCAACAGAGTATCTCGCAGTACTCTCGCCTTGCGCCGAGAGTGACAAGGAGACACTAGAAAGAAATCTGAAAGAGGACCATCGAACTCTAGCACGTAGCCGTCGCATACTACCTCCATCACGCACTGGTCTGAAGTAACCTGGACCCACCTCTGGTAAAACAAGCTTAACCGGGCGCCGACGCGCACCAGAGGCTGGGCCCCTGCACCATCATTGGGAAGCACGGACCGTACCGGAAGCTCCAGAGGAGGAATCCCGGCCCCCACAGCGCCCACCCCGAAAGGGCTGGGTCCTCTGGAAAAAGTGACCCCTGTGCGCTCCACTAGACCTACCCGGCCTATACCGCCTTGCTTCCCGAAATCGTCCACGCACTGATGCCACCCTGGAACCTGACTTAGGATGAAGCTCCGGAAGCTGCAGGACCTTAGCATCACCAAGTCCCCGCACCAACTTATCTAACTCCTCCCCAAAAAGCATAGAGCCTTTAAATGGGAGCGAACAAAGCTTTGACTTAGAAGCCACATCAGCAACCCACCCCCGCAACCATAGGGTTCGACGGGCTGCAACTACTAGGGTCATGTTCTTTGCAAACGCCCGTAACAAATCGTATAGCACATCCGCCAAAAAAGATGACCCCATCTCCAACTTAGCCAACTCCTGAACCCAGTATGCCCTATCAGACTCCGGGCCATCCAGAAGCCTCTCAGCCTAGCGGAAACATGCGCGAGCTACCAGACCTCCACAAACAGAAGCTTGCAACGCCAAAGCCGATAAATCAAAACTCCGCTTAAGAAAGAATTCCAACTTCCTATCCTGAGGATCTCGTAATGCAGCACCACCATCCACTGGGATAGCTGTAGCCTTAGTCACCACCATTACCACGGCATCCACTGCAGGAGGTTTCAAAGAATCTCTAACCTGACCACTCCTGCACTACCATGTCTCTCAGGTCTGCATTCATGGGGAAAGAGGGAGGGAGCCGCCAAATCCCCTTAACCAACGAATCCACCTGCTTCCCATCACCCAGCGGAACTTCCACAGGCTCAAATTTTAAAGTAGCAGACACCTGATCAATAAGCTCGGATAACTCATCCCTGTGAAAAATCCGAACTACCGAAGGGTCCTCGCCTGGCAAAGACACCTCTTTGTCCTGACTTGCCAGAGACACCTCCAGCACACTGAAATTGCCCTCCGAATCTGGGAGAGTAAAGGTCTCCAGGTCCTCTGACCACTCCAAACGCAGTCTCTTAGCTAACACACCCCCAGTCCCTTGACCAGAGGGCTGTGAGTGAGAAGGACCCGCCTTCCAGGCCTGGAACATGGCCCAAATAAAGTCTGGAGGAAACCCCATGCCTCTGGAGGCTTCTAACACTGCAGACGGACCTGGAACAGGGATTCCCTGCGCAGACTGCATCGGTTATGATCCAGCGCGGGACGAGTCCAAGATGGCGGTGGTTCCCGCCAAAATCGGGACCACCGCTGTAACGCCCACTTGTGCCGCCTCAGCCCCATCTAAACATGCGGCGGGAACCTCCACCGCTAACAGCGGAGGCACGGAGGAAGGAGGCTTGGGCTCCCTACAAAAACAGCACTGACCTCCCAGTGCGTCTAACCCCCAACGAGCGCAAAACCGGCAACGGAGGAGTTTCCCCAACATCACAAACAGCGGGGAAAGAACTAAAGCCAAACTTCCTAAATTTGTGCAAACAAACCCACACACGCGCTCACCGCAAGCCTCAGCTCTCCCAAGCAGCCACACCGAAACCAGAGAGCAGCTCTTCTTTTTTAAAAAAACTTTATTTGAGCCCCACTGCTAATGACCACAAGGCACTCAAGGCTGCCGCCCTCCCACAAGCTGAGGCACAAGGCTGCCCAAGAGGGAGAGCCAGCTAGGGGGAGGGACCCGGTCACCCAGGTGTGACACCCCACGGGGTACGAAGAAGGGCCCCACCGGACCCACCATCCCCAGGCACAGGGATTTCTTTCTTTCTTTCTTTTTTTTTATAAACTAGGGAAGAGAAAATAAAACTAACTATCCTAAGAAAATATCTAAGTCCTACCAGACCGGACAAGCTGCACAGGCTGCATGTCTACCCTCTGCTGGAGACTGAGAAATACTGGATATATATGGTTAGGCACAGGTTATATGTACAGAGTTCAAAGTTAGTGTTCTCAGTCTCCCTCTGCTGCTAGGCGTGCATAACCCAAGCATCTTGACCGGTCTGGAAGGTTGCTGAGGAAAGAGCTATCTCTTGTTTAACCTTTCTTCAGAGAGAAGTTGTTCAGTCCCCTCTATCATTTGTGTAGCCTTTTTATGGCTCTGCTATATCTTTTTTAAAGATAGAGATAACCAGAACTGCACACAGTACTCCAGCTAGAGGTCTCTATTCCTTTCCAAACAATTCCTCATAGTCACCATCTAACTTCATTATTATCTTCATCCTACCCTCTAACCCTTGCTGATTTTCTTAGGGTATGCAGAACTACACGTCCCAGCATGCAATTGTGTGGGAGTGGGCGGAGGTATGAGAAAGAGATAAAATAAGGACTGAAATTGGACTGTTTTGGAAAAAAAAAGTGAAGTTAGCAGCCTTCCTTATAGTGAAACTTATGCCTTGCTGTTCTCATCCTCTCTTCTTGTTGCAGGAATTGAGATAGGAATTTGTGATACTTCAGGAGTCAGACAGCACACACCAGAATGAGAGAGAAATCTTCTTTATTTGCCAGCAAACAAAGCAGGACATCAGTTCTAGCTCTCTTCTCCTCTCTCTCAGCTCTCTGTGTCTTTGTCTCAGCTCTCTGTGTCTTTGTCTCAGCTGCTTCTCTTCTTATGCTGTCTTCTCCTTCTTCTGTCTGTTCCTTCTGTCCTTCTCTTTCTTCTGAGCTCCTTCTGACGTAAACTGCTTCTGCTCCCACTTAAATAGGGTCCTAAGCCCTCCTCCTAGCCTAGCCTAGCCCAGCCCCCTTTACTCCCAATTGGTTAAGACATTGATTGGCTACCTTGCCTCAACCAATCATTACTTTTGAAATATCAGTTACATAGGTTCCAGACATCCTAAACTGACCTCTAACCTGGGGCCCCTCAAGCCAGACATTTGGGCTCCAGTCTCTTACATGTTATTATGATTGATTTCTCATATTCCTAGTACTAACTGCTAACTAAACTCTGGCATTCATTAAAGAGGTCAAAAGCCAATCTTAATTAATAGCATACATATCAGGTTATTACTTCCAAGACCATTCCTGCATTTTACCTATAATTAATCAAGGAGAAGAGAGCTGACTAGTTCTGACCTTTTTCACCTCTCAGCTCCATACACAGAACTAGCTAAGACCATAGTTAATTCAAAACACATGTTGATCTCCTCACAGCAGTCTTTGCTTGAAATGTCAGACAAAGAGTAATACAGGATTTAACAGACATTCTACATAGACACAAAACTTATTAATTTACACAGAATACAGCATATTCTAAAATAAGCATAATCAGATATATCTATATCTAAGCTATCTACATATTAAGCACTTCTAAATAGTATTTCAGCCTATTCTTAAACTACAATATGTCATATGTCTGGCTCGTGCCTGCTTACAAAACTATTCAGTAAGCCTAATAATTTACAGATGTGCCAGCTAGCATTGGCAATTCACAAGGGACAGAGTTTCATTTCTCACTGACCTTTCCTAACCTTAGCTCGGCCAAACTAGACTCTAATTAATTCCAGCCTGCATTCCTTCACTACTTTGCTGGCAGAGTGAAAAGAATTCAAACTTCAAGCTTTTAATATCATTTCTTATATATATATAATTATTTCTCAGAGTTAACACTTTCTTTGCCCATGGCTGCCTCATTCCCCCCTTTGAGACTAAAATCAGCTTATGCAGAAATAAGTCTCACATCTCAAACTCTGGAGATTATAGTGATCCTAACTAGGAATAGACTTGTGAATCACCATTACCCTACTTGTTAAGGTCCGACGGCATACTGCCGAAGCACATGAGGCCAGGAAACAAAACAAAAACCCTGCTAAAACTAAGACTATTAGGGAAATGAACAAGGGACGTATCCAGGAGGTCAATGACCACCACCAGGAGGTAAGATCTAACCCTCCTCGGTAATCCTCCACATTAAGGCTAGCCAACTGTAGGACTTTATCCATGGCATGCCTAACTACATGCGTCCTATTTATGACAATAGTACAGCACTCTGAAGAATTTAGCACTGTGCAGAGGCCACCCTGGGCTGCAAAGAGATAATCAAGACCCATACGGTTATACCGAGAAACTATACTTAATTCATTAATTTGATCCTGCAATGCATTGACTACCACGTTCAGCTCATGAACTAAAACATGGAGTAGGGACTGAAGTCTCCGGGTAGCCATACCTAGTTCAGTAATACCCGCTACCGGGCCTCCAATTGGAATCCAGGCTGTGGCAGAAAGGGCTACAAGTCTCTTTTTAGTCAGAGGATAAGTAGAATTAATATACTGGAGGGCTAATTCAATCGCCTCATCCTCTGTAGCAACGGAGGAAGGTAAGGACAAAGCCTCTCGCTTAGAGCGGTGCGGGGATAGTGGCTTAAGAGGAATAACTTTAGGAAAATAATTCAAGGTTACCAATACACAAAAATCATATGTGGGGGGAAGAATCATGTGGAGGACATTATCACAGAGCCAGTAATGACCAAGGAGAGGGTGAGGAAAGTTCCCAATAAATGTTGGCTCAGGCTGGACAGGGTACTTAGGGTGCCCATAATGCGAGCCCCTATCCCAGGGGGAACGAAGACGAAATGGAGACTTTGCACACCATAGGCGCCAATCCCCAATTGTGACAGGCTGCTCATTTGTTAGTAACTCTTCATACCCCGGGGACTTATGAAAGTAGAAAATAAGCTTGGACACTATAGTCTTCTCAGTGGTACGCTTAGGAGCCAGATAATCACCTGGGTCATAATCTACAGGTATGGTAGCAGGGCACATAGGAGTACCTGGAGAAACTACCCACACAGATTCTCCTTTTTCTGGGAGAACATTAGTATAGTTACAGGGAATGGGAAGAACAGTTGAGATGCTTCTTGTTAAACAAAACACTCCAGAGGCTGGATAGGGAGACGTAAAAACTGGCCTTAGAGAAGATTCAGAGGGGGAAGTAGCATTATAAAAGGACCACCAAGTATAATCCTGGCTCCAAGGACCTGAACTCGAAAAGTAGGGAGGTATAAGAGCTGGGAGTTGCACAGGGACAGGAACAGCTGGGACATCTGTGGTATAAGGAGAAAATCGGGAACACACAATACAAGGGGAAGTAATCTTTGCTTGGCTAATTAGTTCCTGGACTGAGTGTAACCAAAGGTTGGAGCGAGTTGGGGTATTAGGAACAAGGAGGCAAGGAGTAGAAAACAACAAAAGCATCCAAACTACTAACATTTTCTTTCTTCTTAATCTAAAACAAATACAGCAAACTAATTAAGCAATAATATTTCAACAGTCTGTGCTAATCACAGATTACTCTAATATAGTGTTCTCAGTCTTTGAGTTCTTATACCAGTTGGGATAGACCCTCAACTGACAAGGATCAAGCTCTCAAATTCCAAGAAAGCCAGAATCCGGCAAGAAAGAGTCTCAGTATGAAGCCGAAGTTCAGCCGCTCCTGCAGTATGCAGTTGACCCTTCTTTTCAGCTAGTAGATTCTTTAGTTCGGGTCAAGCGCAACTTCAATGGCTCCGCTGGATCACTTTCTGCTCTCCACTGTCTAGGCTCCGTCTGATCCGTGCTGGGCTCAGTCTGATCAGCAGACTTAATTCGAGACCAATGGACCCATGGAGTAATCCCTGCGACCTTCACAGCTGTAGGGGTAGAAAGCAAAACAGTAAAAGGTCCTTTCCATCGGGGCCCCAAAGGCTGAAGCCTCCAGTCTTTCACCCAAACTCTATCCCCTGGCAGGAAGGAATGTACCTGAGCCTGGAAGGGGACAGGGTTTATTTCTCTCACATAAGACTGAAGCTCAGAAATTATCTTTCCCAAGAGGGCTACCTGCTCCTGCACCTGGGTAGACCCTAAAATCCCTATGTCTCCCTTAATTCCCTGTAAAATGGCTGGGGGCTTCCCATACACAATTTCAAAGGGAGAGAGGGCTGTTCCTTTAGTTGGGGTACATCGGAGGCGGAAGAGGGCTAGTGGCAGTGCCTGTGGCCATTTCAGTTGGGTTTCCTGACAAATCTTTGCTAGGCTATTTTTCAAGGTTCTGTTTGCTCGCTCAACCTGCCCTGAACTCTGGGGACGATAGGCACAATGCAATTTCCAGGTAATGCGCAATGCGCGGGACAGGGCCTGAAGTGTAGCTTCAACAAAGGCGGGACCATTATCTGAACCTATGGCAAGGGGCAGTCCATACCTGGGGATGACATCCCTAAGGAGGGCTCGAGCTACTTCTGTGGCTTTCTCAGTGACTGTAGGATATGCTTCCACCCACCCAGAAAAGGTACAGACCATGACTAAGAGGTATCGGAACCTACCGCTCTTGGGCATTTCTGTGAAGTCTATAACTAGGGACTCAAAGGGTGTTAGACCTCTAGACTGAACTCCTGGTGGAATACGGGGTCCCTGACGAGCATTATTCTGGGCACAGAGAGTACATCGGGCAGAGGCAGTGGCAACCAGACTATCCAATCCTTCCAGCACCACTACTCGACTGAGTAGACGGGCTAGTGCTGTTTTCCCTAAGTGTGATAGGTCATGAGCTTGAGACACTACAGGCCAAGCTAGGTGGCGTGGCACCAGAACTCTGGTATCAGGGAGATGTAACCAGCCATCAGGTCTCCTTACTGCACCTTCTTCTTGAGCCCATTTCTCTTCCACTTGGGTATACATAGGTGTCCATTCTTGCAATCGAATTTGGAACAGGGGAGTCACAGTAGTTGCTGGGGGTCCTCGAGCAGCTTCCTTGGCCACCCGATCAGCATGGCGGTTCCCTCGGGCCACTGGAGTATCTATTCTTTGGTGTCCCCTGCAATGAATGACAGCTACCTTCTTAGGGGCCCACACAGCCTCTAGCAGCTGAAGTATTTCAGGTCCATACTTAACAGGTTGGCCTGCAGCATTTATGAGTCCCTTTTCCTTATACAAAGCTCCATGAGCATGTAGAGTTGTGAAGGCATACTTGGAATCAGTATAAATGTTAGTCACCAGTCCTGCTGCTAGCTCCAGAGCTCGTATGAGGGCCACAAGTTCTGCTTTCTGAGCTGAAGTTCCTTGGGGCAGGGCTCTTGCTTCTATCACCTTGTCCTCTGTCACCACAGCATAGCCTGCCAGTCGCTTGGAGTTCTCCACATAACTGCTTCCATCTGTGAAATAAATTACATCTGGGTCCCTCCATGGAACATCTTTAAGATCTGGTCGACTAGAGTACACTTCATCCATGGTTTGGATACAGTCATGATCCGGTGGTCCCTCAGATGCTGGCAAAAGGGTGGCAGGATTAAATGTAGCCACTGTTTCCAGGTGTATCCGTGGATTCTCACACAAGCTAGCTTGGTACTTAACCATGCGGTTATTTGTAAACCAGTGGTTGCCCTTATACTCCATGAGGGTGAGAACTGCATGGGGGACTTTAACAACCAGTTCTTGCCCCAAGGTCAACTTATCAGCTTCCTGGACCAGTAAGGCTGTTGCTGCAATGGCCCTCATACAGGCTGGCCATCCTTTAGCCACTCCATCCAGCTGTTTAGACAGGTATGCAACAGGCCTCTGCCAGGATCCCATCATCTGGGTCAGCACACCCAGAGCAACCCCCTGTCGCTCATGGACATACAGTGAGAAAGGTTTCTCCACATCAGGAAGGCCTAACGCAGGGGCTTGGAGTAGGGCTTTCTTTATGGCAATGAAGGATTGTTGAGCAGTAGGTCCCCATTCAAATGGTTCCTTTTCACCCCCCTTTGTGGCTTGGTAAAGGGGTTTCGCCATCAATGCAAAATTTGGAATCCAAATTCTGCAAAATCCGGCTGCTCCCAGAAATTCCCTAACTTCTCTTCTGGACTTGGGTTGGGGAATTGCAGCTACCGCTTGCTTCCTACTAGCATCCAGTCTCCGACTTCCCTGGGAAATGCAAAAGCCCAGATACTTCACTTCTGACTGACAAAGTTGGGCCTTTGAGCGTGAGACCTTATAGCCTGCATCCAAGAGTAGCTCCAGCAATTCTCTGGTAGCCTCAAAACACTCTTCCTGGGTCACTGCTGCAATCAGGAGGTCATCTACATACTGGAGTAAAACTCGCCTGGAAGGCTCAGATTTAAAAGTCTTAAGGTCTTGTCCTAGGGCTGTCCCAAAATGGTGGGGGAATTCTTGAACCCCTGTGGCAGGCGGGTCCATGTATACTGAAGCTTCCTTCCTGTTACTGGGTTTTCCCATTGAAAGGCAAAAAGCAATTGACTGGCTGGGGCCACCCGAATACAAAAGAAGGCATCTTTTAGATCTAGTGTTGTGAAATGGGTAGCTCCAGAAGGTATCAATCCTAACAGGACATATGGATTAGGCACTACAGGGTGTAATGAGATAGTGGATTTGTTGACCACTCGTAAGTCTTGGACTGGCCGATAGTCCTCAGTCCCTGGCTTCTGAACTGGCAATAGTGGCGTATTCCATGGAGACTGGCAAGGACGAATAATTCCATGGGATAACAGACGATTCAAATGTGCTTGAATCCCTTCCAGAGCCTTTCTGGGAATTGGGTATTGACGAAGATGGATTGGCCGAGCACTTGGAAGTAAGTCTACATGTACAGGAGGAATATTTCGGGCCAACCCTGGGGGATTATCTTCTGCCCATACCCCACTGACCTGAAAGCTGTCTGCCAGGGGTAGGTCAACTTGGCCATGCGACTGATGCAGCCGCCATTCTTCTTCAAGAGGGCAGCAGAAACTCAATATACCCTTAGGGCTGGATGTTGGGGGCCGAAAGGAGACTGAAGTCTGGCCATCAGAGTCAAAAGAAATTTGGGCCCTAAGCTTGGACAGCAGGTCTCGACCTAACAAAGGGATTGGACAGTCTGGCATATACAAGAATTCATGAGTGACTATGTGTGAGCCTAATTGGCATCTACGGGTTGTCAGAAAGGGCCTCCGGTTCTGCACCCCCGTGGCTCCCACCACTCGGACAGTTTTTCCAGACACAGGCGCTAATCGCTCCGTCACAACAGAATGTTCAGCTCCTGTATCAATCATGAATGGAATTGAGCGGCTCCCTATAGTTAACTTGACCATAGGTTCCTGGGAGCCCAGTTTGTAGGAACCCGGTCTGTCCTATTCGTCCCATTCTGCCATCTCGGCTATCCCGATGATGTCAGATTCAGGAGGCTCATATCTTCCCTCTCGAACTCGGCCTCGGCTTCCTCGATCTCCTGGTCCCCTTCTCAGTCCCTGGCGCCTCTGGGGGCATTCATCTTTCCAGTGCCCTCTTTCCTTACAATAAGCACACTGGTCCCTCTCCAATCTTGGTCTGGGATTCTCCCCCCTTGGCCGGGATTGATTGAAGGAATCTCGGGGCCTGGCTGGTGGTCCGGGGTCCCACTTTGGCTTCCCATTAGCTAGAGGTCGACCTCGGTTAAGGGTGGAATTAGTAATGGCTGCCGCTAAAAGGTCGGCCTTCTTCTGCATCTTCCGGTCAGCCTCTCGGCGCACCTCCTGATCTCTATTAATGAAAACCTTGGTTGCGATCTCAATTAGCTGGGTGGTATTCATCCCTGCGAATCCCTCCTGACGCTGCAACTTCTTCCGGATATCTGGCATACTCTGGGCCACCAATGCACTATTCACCATTCTCTGATTTTCTTGAGCTTCAGGGTCAAATGGGGTGTATGTTCTGTAGGCTTCAATTAGTCGCTCTAGAAAGGCCCCAGGGGATTCAGTTGCCCCTTGGAGAATTTCAGAGACCTTTGCCAGATTAATGGGCCTCTTTATGCCTTTCCTCATACCTTCCAGTAAGTCCCGGCAATAGCCAGACAACAGTTCATAGTGCTGCCCATCATTTGGATCCCAAGCTGGAGCTGCGCGAGGAAACCGAGCTCTAACCCATCCCTCTGGGTCCTGTGTCCTCTCGGGAACACGCTCTCGCGTGATGGCCTCAGCATTTTGCAAAATCTTCCGCCTCTCCTCAGTTGTGAAGAGGGTCAGGAGAAGTTGTTGACAATCAGTCCAGGTTGGGTTATGGGTGGCCATAATGCTAGTCACTAGGTCCACCACTGCCTGAGGCTTTTCAGTATAAGAGGGGTAATGCGTCTTCCAATTCAGGAGATCGGTGGTTGTGAAGGGTACATACTGGTAGGCCTGTGCCTGTATAACCTGACCCTGATTATTAGGATCCGGTCGAGTGGTAGTTACCTGACGAAGTGGCAGAACTCTCGAGGAAGTGGGGATGGAACCTGAGGTAGAGCTAGGAGCTACCCTCCTATCATGCTCAAAGGTGATTGCAGCAGGTCTAACCCATTCAGTGGAGGTGTGTTGAAATCCTGAGGGATGGGGAGGGGTACTCATAGACTGAGAGGTGGTCACAGGTGAGTCAGTCCATTGAAAGGGATGCCGGGCCCCTAATGAGTGGGTAGGGGTACTAGAGGGAGAGGCTGGGCTGTCAGGAGTTGAGGAGTCAGGGAGTGGAGCCCAAAGTGGGTCTACAGAGGTTAACAGGAGAGGATTTGGCACAGAAGGGTAGAGGCCAGGTGAAAAGTCCAACCTAGGGTGTGGCAGGTTTGGCACAGGAGGGGAAGAACTATCCGGAGAAGCCTGTGCTGGAGAGGCTTGGGCTGGGCGGCGTGGATCTCTGGGGGTGGCACGGAACCCCAACAATGGGCCATAAGGTGGTGGCTCAAGGTCTGAGGGGTCATCAGAGAGTATGGGTTTCTCGGACAGGGTAGGGGCGGAAGCCACCGATTGGGTGGTAAGCTTCCTGGGGCTCTTTCCCTCTTCTAGTTTAGATTTTCTAATCTTTCTTTGAACACGGCCTAACATGAATTTTACTGGGGATCCCATATAAGTTTTCAACCACGAGGGAGGGTCAGTCACAAGGCTGTCCCAGGAATCTATATAAGGGAGTTGTTCAGAATATTCTGATTCTCCTACTACTATGCTATAGACCTTCCGGATTACTTCAATATCTAAGCTGCCACTAGGGGGCCACCCCACTCCCATAGATGGCCACTCAACTTCACACAAGGTTCTTAAAGTACCTGAGCTTAAAGTCTGTCCATAATCATTAATTAAAAAACCTTTCTTGAAATTTCTAAGCATACAGTCTAGGGGGGTAACAATTTGTCTAGATGATGTCCCACCCATAATGCTTACAATTACAACACACAAAAGGGAGGGAGTTTTTGAAAGTGCAGTAAGGGGTCTGCACTCTCGAGACACTAGGTAGACAGACAGCAATCGCTTCCTTCCGTTGCTGACCAATTGAACTCGCGTTAATTGGAAATGCAGCTATAAGAAGTCCGCACTCATTTAATCATTCACTCATCACACATTCCATACAGAAAATCCCACCCAACAATTTCAGATTTCTCAGATACAGATAAGCTCAAGCGTTTTCGCTTCTAGTCCCCGCGACTAGAAGGTACTAGGGCCTTTGCTGAGAATTGATCAGATTCTCCTTCCCTCCTTCTTGAGGGGCTGGTTTACAATTTTCTAGCTAGAATTACAATACAAAATACAGAATACATACCCGGCGTATGTTCTCCAGTCAGTTGGGTGCTGGGATTAATGCAGGATTCAGGATCCCACCGCTGCCACCAAGAATTGTTGCAGGAATTGAGATAGGAATTTGTGATACTTCAGGAGTCAGACAGCACACACCAGAATGAGAGAGAAATCTTCTTTATTTGCCAGCAAACAAAGCAGGACATCAGTTCTAGCTCTCTTCTCCTCTCTCTCAGCTCTCTGTGTCTTTGTCTCAGCTCTCTGTGTCTTTGTCTCAGCTGCTTCTCTTCTTATGCTGTCTTCTCCTTCTTCTGTCTGTTCCTTCTGTCCTTCTCTTTCTTCTGAGCTCCTTCTGACGTAAACTGCTTCTGCTCCCACTTAAATAGGGTCCTAAGCCCTCCTCCTAGCCTAGCCTAGCCCAGCCCCCTTTACTCCCAATTGGTTAAGACATTGATTGGCTACCTTGCCTCAACCAATCATTACTTTTGAAATATCAGTTACATAGGTTCCAGACATCCTAAACTGACCTCTAACCTGGGGCCCCTCAAGCCAGACATTTGGGCTCCAGTCTCTTACATGTTATTATGATTGATTTCTCATATTCCTAGTACTAACTGCTAACTAAACTCTGGCATTCATTAAAGAGGTCAAAAGCCAATCTTAATTAATAGCATACATATCAGGTTATTACTTCCAAGACCATTCCTGCATTTTACCTATAATTAATCAAGGAGAAGAGAGCTGACTAGTTCTGACCTTTTTCACCTCTCAGCTCCATACACAGAACTAGCTAAGACCATAGTTAATTCAAAACACATGTTGATCTCCTCACAGCAGTCTTTGCTTGAAATGTCAGACAAAGAGTAATACAGGATTTAACAGACATTCTACATAGACACAAAACTTATTAATTTACACAGAATACAGCATATTCTAAAATAAGCATAATCAGATATATCTATATCTAAGCTATCTACATATTAAGCACTTCTAAATAGTATTTCAGCCTATTCTTAAACTACAATATGTCATATGTCTGGCTCGTGCCTGCTTACAAAACTATTCAGTAAGCCTAATAATTTACAGATGTGCCAGCTAGCATTGGCAATTCACAAGGGACAGAGTTTCATTTCTCACTGACCTTTCCTAACCTTAGCTCGGCCAAACTAGACTCTAATTAATTCCAGCCTGCATTCCTTCACTACTTTGCTGGCAGAGTGAAAAGAATTCAAACTTCAAGCTTTTAATATCATTTCTTATATATATATAATTATTTCTCAGAGTTAACACTTTCTTTGCCCATGGCTGCCTCATTCTGACTCACTTTAGCCCTATCACCACAGTGGCAGTTCTCAGCAATGGACCATGCACTAGAACTCCTTCCAAAAACTTTTTTGAGCTTTCACAGGATCATGGATGTACACCGCAGGCACACCCCATACCACCTTCTCACTGCCCACCAGGTACTGCTTCTAATTTACTCCCATTCTTCATTCATACCAGCTGCACAGGGCATAGTTGTGGCCACACTCTTTCTCCCAGGCTTTGGGTGAAGGCCTGAGCTGGCTCACACCCCCGCTCTGTTTTCAAATGTCACACAGTCCATGCCAGAACAGTGAGGATTCAGGTAAAGAAACTGTACGACCAGAGCCTGTGATACGTTGGGGCCCGTACAGAAGGTACCACTAGGATGGAGAAGTCAACCTAGGAGATAAATGTTAAGAGTCAGCATGGCCTCTTTTTACTTTAAAGATTATATGAATAATTTGATTCTTTGGCAATAATCAGAACTTCCCACACCTCCAACCAAAAAATTCCTAATCTCTTTCATTCTGTATGAGGTGGAAAATCTCTATGCTTCCTCATATGTCTCCTTCCCTTCCTATTCCACATACTCAGAGCTGTCAAATTACCCTGGAGAGAGATTTTTGGCCAGTCCAGGATGTCTAATAATATCCTGAAGGAGATTGACAAAAGTACAGAAGAGCAAAACCTCGCAAAGACATCGAAGGTGACAAAATAAAACGATGATGCTGTACGGTCTAGATCTTGCTGATTAATAAATCTTCTAGACCATACAGTATCATTGTTTTATTTTGTCACCTTCGCTGTCTGCTGAGTTTAATATCCTGATGCATTATGGGACCCGCACTGCTTAAGGATGTCAATTCAAAACTAGGACTAGCCAAATGTCTCCCTCTTTGAACTGACAAATGCAAAGTGATGCACATTGGGAAGAATAATCTAAATCATAGTTATTTGATGCTAGGTTCCATTTTAGGAGTCACCACCCAAGAAAAAGATCTTGGTGTCTTTGAGGACAATACACTGAAATCTGCTCAGTGTGTGGTGGTGACCAAAAAGCAAACAGAATGCGAGGAATTATTGAACTCCTCCCATATGAGGAAAGGCTTAAGAGGTTAGGGCTCTTCAGCTTGAAAAATTGATGGCTGAGTGGGGGGGATATGATAGAGGTCTACAAAATCCTGAGTGGAGTAGAACAGGTAAACATGAATCGATTGTTTACTCTTTCAAAAAGTACAAAAACTAGGCGATGCTCTGTGAAATTACATGGTAATAATTTTTTAACGAATAGGAGAAAATATTTTTTCACTCAACGATTAGTTAAGCTCTGGAACTTGTTGCCGGAGGAGTGGTAACAGCAGTTAGTGTATCTGGGTTTAAAAAGGTTTGGACAAGTTCCTGGAGGAAAAGTCCATAATTGGTATTAAGATAGACATGGGGAAGGCCATTACTTATCCCTGGGGTCGGTAGCATAGAATCTTTCTACTCTAGGATTCTGCCAAGTTCTTGTGACCTGGATTGGCCACTGTTGGAAGCAGGATACTGGACTAGATGGACCATTGGTCTGACCCAATATAGCTATTCTTATGTTCTTTCTTCACAAAACCACCTTGAGAAATGCCTCCTCCATCCCTAGAGTTAAGGATGTAGGTAGATGTGGCCAGAGTTGTATTGTCTACCAATTCAGGTCACGGTCATGGAGTTCTAGTGGTTAGGTTCTTATGTGCCTCCTGCTATATCTATAGTCCTGTGCTTTTGGTAAGCACAATGGGGCCTGCAATACATAGTAACATAGTAGATGACGGCAGAAAAAAGACCTGCATGGTCCATCCAGTCTGCCCAACAAGATAAACTCATGTGTGCTACTTTTTGTGTATACCCTACTTTGATTTGTACCTGTCCTCTTCAGGGCACAGACCCAAAATTCATTGATGGGGGTTAAAAAGAGAACAACCCTGATCCTTTCCTGGGTCATTGGTCACGGATCTGACCCGTAGGAAAGGATTATGTAGGATTAAGAACTTTAAAAAAAGCTCTGAAAACCTGACTTTTCAAACAGGCTTTCAATTTATTACTTAAAGACGAAGAGTTGGGTTGTCATCTCACTGTTAAATCCTCCCCTCTCCCCGGTTCTTGCACTATAAAGTCTTCTCACCTTCACCCTCTCTCCTCTATATACCCTTCACCTTTTACTGATTGTGCTACTGCTAAGTGATACTGTCTATCCTATCAAATATTGTTCTTTTATGAATTTTGTTTTTAGCCTGTAAACTGCCTAGATCTGCACGTTAGCTTGGGCGGTATTGTAAGTGTAAGTATAAACTATAATATATATCTCAACCTCTCTGCAGCCTGTGCTACTCCTGTAGGTCAAGGCTGAAATTTGGTTTTCAGTGACTTGTAGGTGCAAATGTGTAGATGTGATTTTTTTATGTCTGGCCTGCTGCCTGGCAGTTTCCACTTGCTCTTTTAGGCTCTCAGCAAAGTTGGAACCAGGCTGGAATCTGGCACCACCTACATGCATTATCGACTTTCTGGGGGTGTTTCCCCTGTAATCTTTCCCCTCTTAGGGTTACCATATGGCTCCAGAAAAAGGAGGACAGATTGAGCCAATCTGGGTTTTACTTCCATTGCTTTCAACGGAAGCAAAACCCGGACTGGATCACCCTCTTCCTCCCCTCCAGGGCTCTTTCCCGAACTGTGTATCATTGGCTCTGAATATGGCCATTAGATGTCGCTATTAGCCAATGACTATGGCTTCCTATCCCTCTGGGGGCAATGAACACTGCCTCCCCAACATCCCTAGCTCCAGCCAGACCCAAATTTAAATTATGGGGGTTATGCGTATAGGCAATGGGAGAGTCTGTCCTAGAAGTTATGGAGTGAGGTTTCCCACCCAAATTGCATCTGTCCTGATCCACACCTCTCCTAGCATCCCCCCTTATCCGCACTGCTTATCATGGTGAGTGGCCCTAGAGCAGCCGCAATGGCAGCATTTCCAATAATAAAATTCAGTGTAAGGCCTGTAAGCCTCTGTCTGTGTTCTCACTGGCCCTGCAGTCAACCCCTTCCTCTTCTGCAAGTTTCTGTCACCAAGGAAACCCATGTGAAGGCCTGTTAACACACAAGGGCTTGCAGGCCCCAGGCTGCAGTGGGGCCACAGAGGCAGTAGACTTAGATGATGGCATAGCAGTTGGCCAGACCTGCCAAGTCTCCCACAGTGGGAGACTCCTGCTTTGCCGGATCATCTCCCGCACTCCCGCCAAAGTGGGAAAGACTCCCACTGAGACACCGTTGGCAGCTCCCCCTTCCACCCGGTATTCATTTCCTGGCCACTGCTGCTTCTCCTGTTCAGCAGCAGCAGCAGCGGCCACAACCACAAAAAAAATTTAAAAAAGCAAGTGCGGGGCCGCAGCAGCTTTCAGGCATGGGCTCTCAGCTCTGCAGCTGCTCCTCTCTCTGCCCCTGGAGGAGCAGGAAGTTGACATCATAGCCTGGCTCTCACTCACTCAGGTAATGGAAGACTCATCTCAGGAAATACAACCGCAGATCTTCTATATGGCAATTCACAGCACTGGCACTACCTAGAAAAGTGGAGGTGAAGATCCTGCAAAGCAAACAATGCATGAAGATAAACAGGTGACTTATCCACTTCTCTTTACATGGACTTTCACCAGGAACTAGCTTTTAAATAGGATGACTGGTATGCAGGCCTAAACTTAAATGGATAAAGTTATCCAGATAGAGCTGAATATTGACGTTACCAAGATAATTAATGGTCCTGGTCCCCAGGATGCCTCCCAGCCCCTCTCCCTCCTAGATGCTTAATGTGTGGCCGAATATCAAGATATCTGTCCAAAGAAATGAGGCAGCAAGCCCCAAAATTTAAGCATAAAACAATTTATGATGAGGATCCTCTGTGCTTATTCCAAGTCTTACCTCTCGCTCCCCCACCATTAAGAATCATCTGTGCATATTCCAAGCCTTACTCCTCGCTCCCCCACCATTAAGAATGCCTTTTGCATATCCCAGACTTTACCCAGCACTCCCACAGTACCAAGGATCCTCTGTGCTTATATCAGACTTTACCCTTCACTCACCCCCCCCTGCCGGGACCTACCCCCCCCTGCTGAGGATTCTCTGCGCTTTTCTCAGGATTTACACCTCTCCCCCTTCTCCGAGGACCCTCTGTGCTTATCCTAGGCTTTACCTCTCACTCCCCTATGACTGAGAATCCTCTGTGCGTGTCCTAGATCTTACCCCTCACTTTCTCACTATTGAGGATCCTCTGTTCTTACTCCAGCCTTTACCCCCTCATTCCCCCTATGCTGATGCTCCTCTGTGCTTTTCCCAGGCTTTACCCCTCACTTCCCCACCACTGAGGATCCTCTGTGCTTATCCCAGGCTTTCTGTTACTGCTTTTACTCTCCTGAGAGATTTTTCCATATACCCATCATATTGTTACATAAAGAAATATTTTTTATGCTACCCTCATTTCTAGATGTGATGCTTCATACAAAGTCTTTTTGTTCTAGAATTCTCTTTCCCCTTGACAAATCTTAGCTTTTTTGCACGTCATATATAGTTTTGATGTATTTGAATGTGTGCGTCTCCTCTCCAGGGTACACATATTTATGTCATTAAGCCTCATCTCCTTGCTCTTGTGGTTAAAACAGAGCGTGGGCACCGGAGGAGGTTTTTACAGGCACAAGACTCTGTCAGCTTCCATCTTTAAGCCTGATGGCACTGCTGTTTGTGTGTGGTTAATAGCAGCATCTTTTGGACATTGGGTCTGAGGCAAAAGCCAGGATTATTTAGTAAAAACTGCAAACATGGATCCCCTCCTGTTTATATTTACACATAGCACCACGGGCAGGATGCATTTAAACTGGGTAGATGGTCTGCAAAGGGCGCTGATCTACCCAGTTATCACTAACATGGCAGCTGCCAGTTATAACTCCCAGGTCTGGAGGCAGCAAGGAACAGACCGTAGTGTGTCACAAAGCAGATGGATCTAATCCATCGGAAGAAAGCAGTTTTCAGGGCGAGCAGTGAGGCATACGATTCCCAGTGTCTCAAGTCAGTCAAACAAGAGAATGCTGCACATCATCCATGGGTGTCTCCATCCTGCCAAACACACTCAGATTGAATCTAACCCTGCTGTCTACAAGCTAGGAACTGCCAAGACTTGTTTTGTGAAACAGAGGATTTAGTTTTGAAAAACCAGATTTGCACCAGTTTATCTGAGGTATTTATTATTACTCTATAAAGATAGGCCCAATATTCAAAACCATTTATCTGTATAGTAGGTGCTATCTGCGCCCCCCCCCCCCCCCCCCCATGTTTATGATAATATGTAATGCAGCATACAACGGAGAGAGTCAAAGTACACAGCAACAGCAATCCAAAAAAAGAAGCACAAAGGGCTCTCAAGAATGGTACAAGTATTCTGTATTGGTGACGCGTCAAACACCTGCCTCAGGGGTCAATTCTGGAAATAGAACTGCAAGAACTTAGTGTGACGCATTTTCATGGCGGTTTGTTCCACACTAAGTCATTGCAATTCTAGTTCCAGAATTGACCCCTGAGGCAGGCATTGTTTGATGCCAAAACATGGCCTGTGTCGGGTCACCAATAAAGAACACAGCCCTCTGTGCTTCTTTTTTTGATAAAGTGTAACCATAAAAGTAAATAATAATAATACCCCACCCCTGAATAAATGAAGGCCAGTCAAATAAAGTCACTTTCTCCGGCTGTCCTCGTCAGGCCTTCTTGTCGGAGCAGGAGTATATTATCTGTCAATCTGGCCCTATGTGCCCCCACACACTTCTGCATAAATTGGGGGGCTGCAGATGACACTTTCTCTTCAGAAAATGTGACATGTGACAACGTATTGGACAGAAGAAGGCTGGATGGGAAAAGAGAGACAGGAAAAGGTGTGACAATTCTGCTCTCATGTACTATCCCTGGGGCAAAACTCCAAGCACACACAAAGTCATACAAGGTGTGCAAACACTGATATCCTCCCTCACAGAAAAGCAAAGTGCCATGTGCAGCCTGCCTTTACAGGTCTTCCTTCCTCCAATGTGATCTTATTACAGGGTGACCTGGTTACATTGGGCCCAATTGCTCCTAACTTGGCCTCTTTGGAAAGTTAATGGGTTGAGGGCCTAAATTTGTACCTAAAAATTTCAGTGAACCCTGAACGCAAAAAGTGGATGGCAACACGGGCAGATTTAAGGCAGGGAAAAGAAGTTAAGAGCTTAGCATTGAATTTCAGCGCTAGGTTCATAAATTAGACTCATAAAATTAGGCAAATGAAAGACAGACCTAAATTTATAAACAAAACTTTTTATTTCATTTTTTTATCTATGAAATTTCAAATTATTTTACAGGATACCAATTACTTAAGAAATACAGCCATATTAACAATACCAGAATATAAATCAAATACAGAAAAGAAAACTGTTAGGGGCCCTTTTACTAACCTGCAGTAGGCCCTAGCGCGTGCCCACCATATGTCAAAAAGCATTGCTGCAGTGTGTGTGTCAATCAGCGTGTGCTAATCCCACACTAAAAATAGATTTTATTTTTTAGCATTGGAGGTGTGTCAATGGGTGGCGAGTAGGTGTGTTTAGCGCCAGGGGCGGACTGATCATTCAGGCAACCGGGCAGTGCCTGAGGGCCCAGAGGGTCTGCTTGGTTGCCCACCGCCATACACTACAGCCCTCCCTGGCAGTCCTACCTTGATGATCCCTGGTGCCACTACTCATAGAAACATAGAAATATGATGGCAGATCCAGTCTGCCCATCCTCAGTAACAACTCCTCCTTTTCCTAAGAGATCCCACGTGCCTGTCCCAGGCTTTCTTAAACTCTGACAGTCTTTGTCTCCACAACCTCCTCTGGGAGGCCATTCCACACATGTAACGCCCTTTCCATGAAAGAATATTTCCTCAGATTCATCCTAAGCCTATTTCCTCTCAACTTCATCCTATGCCCTCTCATTTCAGCGTTTTCCTTCATTTGAAAAAGGCTCACCTCCCGTACATTAACGCACTGAGGTATTTAAACGTCTCTATCTTATTCCCTCTCTCCCAGCGTATACATGTTGAGGTTCATGAGCTTGTCCCTATATGTTTTATGACTGAGACCACTGACCAATTTTCTTGCTGCCCTCTGGACTGACTCCATCTTGTTTATATACATAGTAACATAGTAAATGACGGCAGATAAAGACCTGTACGGTCCATCCAGTCTACCCAACAAGATAAACTCATTTTACATGGTATGTGATACTTTATATGTATACCCGAGTTTGATTTGTCCTTGCCTTTCTCAGGGCACAGACTGTAGAAGTCTGCCCAGCACTGTTCTTGTACTAAGTTCTGAAGCTAACATCGAAGCCCCTTAAAATTTACACTCCAGCCCATCCCTATCTATTCAGTCATGATCAGGGCATAGACTGTAGAAGTCTGCCCAGCTCCCATTTTGTTTCCAGTTACCGGCGTCACCACCCAATCTCCGCTAAGATTCCACTGAACCATTCCTTCTAAACAGGATTCCTTTGTGTTTATCCCACGCATGTTTGAATTCCATTACCGTTTTCATCTCCACCACCTCCCACGGGAGGCCATTCCACATATCCACCACTCTCTCCGTGAAAAAATACTTCCTGACATTAGTCCTGTGTCTGCCCCCCTTCAGCCTCAATTCATGTCCTCTAGTTCTACCGCCTTCCTGTCTCCAGAAAAGGTTCATTTGCGGATTAATGCCTTTCAAATATTTAAACGTCTGTATCATATCACCCCTGTTTCTCCTTTCCTCCAAGATATACATGTTCAGGTCAGCAAGTCTCTCGTACGGTTTGCAACGCAAATCCCATACCATTTTCGTAGCTTTTCTTTGCACCGCTTCCAGTCTTTTTACATCTTTAGCAAGATACGGCCTCCAAAACTGAACACAATACTCCAAGTGGGGCCTCACCAATGACTTGTAGAGGGGCATCAACACCTCCTTTCTTCTGCTGGTTATGCCCCTCTCTACGCAGCCTAGCATCCTTCTGGCCACGGCCGTTGCCTTGTCGCTTTGTTTATTCACCTTCAGATCCTCCGATACCAACGCCCCAAGGTCTCTCTCCTGAGTTGAGCTTACAAATCTCTCCCCTCCTATTCGGTATCTCTCTTTTGGGTTTCCACACCACAAGTGTATCACTCTACACTTCTTGACATTAAATTTTAACTATTATACAAACACAGGGGAAAAGTCTATTATCAGAGTACAGACTCACAAAGTACATTCACTTAAAGTACTCCAATATATCAGTTAGTTTTGGAGTACTTTAAGTGAATGTATTAAATTTTAACTGCTAGACCCTCGACCATCCTTCTAATGTTTGGAGATCCCTTCTCATCGTTTCTACTCCCTCCAGGGTATCCACTCTATTGGCTATTTTCGTGTCATCCGCAAAAGGGCACACCTTTCCTTCCAACCCTTCAGCAATATCTCCCACAAATATATTAAACAGAAAAGACCCCAGCACCGGCCCCTGAGGAACTCCACTGCTCACCTTCCTTTCCTCTGAGTGGATTCCATTTACCACCAACCTCTGCCACCTGTCAGTCAACCAGTTTCTTATCCAGTTCACCACTTTCGGTCCTAAGTTCAACTCTTTCAGCTTATTCATGAGTCTTCTGTGGGGGACCGAATCAAAAGCTTTGCTGAAGTCCAAATAGATTACATCTAGCGCACGTCCCTCACCCAGTTCTTTGGTCACCCAGTCAAAAAAGTCAATAAGATTCGTTGGCAGGATTTTGTTTTGGTAAAGCCATGTTGCCTTGGGTCCTGTAACCTGTCGGTTTCTAGAAAGTTAACTATCATTTCTTTCAGCAGCAACTCCATTATTTATCCTACCACCGATGTGAGACATACCGGTCTGTAGTTTCCCACTTCTTTCCTGTCTCCACTTTTGTGAAGAGGGACCACTTCTGCTCATCTCCAATCTCGCGGAACCTCTCCCGTCTCTAAAGATCTATTAAATCTTTAAGAGGTCCCGTCAGGACCTCTCTGAGCTCCTTTAGTATCCTGGGATGTATCCCATCCGGTTCCATAGCTTTGTTCACTTTCAGATTCTCCAGCTGTTTATAAACTCTTTCTTCCATAAACAGCGCAATATCCACTCCATTTCCAGACGTTCCCTCGGCAGCCAACCACGGTCCTTCACCAGGATTTTCCTCCGTGAACACCGAAGAGAAATAATTGTTTAGCACATTCGCTTTATCTTCATCATTCTCCACATATGTTTCCGTAAGTGTGGTCTCCAGAATTTGTGTTTTAAAAATGGCTGCCGAGACCTGCGAGACTACCGCGGGAAGTCTTGGCAGCCATTTTGAAAACACGGCGGCACCAGCCCCAGGCACAGTAGTGACAGCGGGCAGGAAAGAGTAGGAAGAAGCCACTAGACCACTAGGGCCTTTCAAGGTAGGACCCACTTGCAGGGGTCTGTAGTGTGTGGGACGGGGGTGGCAACTGAGGCGGTTGCGGGGGCTGTGATGTGCGGGAGGGGAGCGGCTGTGCAGCGGTGGGGCAGCGGGCAGTGGCCAGGAGGGCCCCAATGACCCTTATTGCCCAGAAGCTCCGACCACTGTCAATCTGCCCTTGCCCTGCACTAATTGGGTAACGTGGGTACATTGCCACACACTGTCCAATCAGCGAGGGAATAGTGCAGGAGCCATAATAGGTGGCAGTAAGAGCTCCCACAGTAATGGCCACATAGTAATTGGAAAGTTAGCGAGTGGCCATTACAGGAAAGTATAGAAATGTGCCCATTTTACTGGTGCAGTAAAAGTGGCTGCAGTGCACAGGAAATCCATGTGCTACAAACAGCGCTGATCACTTTTGAGTGCGGCTTAGTAAAAGGGCCCCTTAACCTCCACAATTAAATAGAATTTTTAGCTGAAAACTTAGCAAGCTCTGTTATGGTTATAAAGCACATTATTTGCCCTTTAACACGACTTAAAGGGCAACAATGTAGGTTTTCTAGACATAACACTGTGAAATTTAAGTCACCACGGGATACATACTAATGAGATGCAAATCATGAAATGCATGTCAAACAGCCCATTAGTATGTAAAAAGTAGAATGCAGTTTATGGTAAAGGCCACAAGTTGCATTGTGCCTAGAAAAATAATGCCAGCAAAAAGCTAGGGTTATATTTTCATCCCAGGAGCATTAGGCTGCCAAACTCCCACTGGCCACCTGAAACTCCCACTGGCCCTTAAAGGGAAATATGACCCCTAGTGTAAGTACTGTGAGACTATCACAAGAATTGGCAGTGCCATTTTGAATCTGGTGCCAGCAAGGACAGGAGCGACTGGGGATCGCTCCTGCCTGGACCCCACTAGACCACCATGGACAATATGGTAGGCCTGGGTTGAAGGTGGGTGGGTGGGGGGGCACTATGGGGGGGGGGAGCGTACCTTCACATTTTGGGGTATTTCCAGGCGAGTAGAAAGACTATGGTGTGTCCTTCTAGGTAAGGTGGGACCTTCTGTGTTGGGTGTAGTTGTTTGGGAGCAGCGTCTGGTTTGGTGAGATGCATTGTGGGGGCCTTGAATGAGGGGATGACTTTTATGGGGGACCTTCAGGAAGGGGATTTCCGATTTGAGGGGCTGGCTCGTGGTACTCCTTAATGCCAGTGTGGCTGACCCCTTTATGATATGGCCTAGAAGCATTGGGCTGCCAGACTGATAGAATAATTCTGTGTGTGAGGTGGCTCCCAAGCAGCATTATTTATTTACCATAGGAGTCAGTAATTTGCAGTGCTGAGCTACAAGAGGTTGGTGACTCCAGGGTAAATCAAAGTGCTGTAAGAGCCTGACTTCTACCACTCATTGATAACTACTCCCCCTTAGGCTCCTAAGTTTGGCTGAAAAATAGGGCACAAATTTAGGTGCTTAGCTTTTTGTGAATATCAGGCCTACTGCAGAGATGCCAAAGTCACCCAGTTCCAGACTGGAGACTTAGGGACAGTCTAGGATTTCTGATCATTCAATCCTGTTGCATTATGGGATTTGCAGCACTGATTTCAATGGATAGGATCAGGCACTACAAATCCCACCTGCTTTTGAAATATCAGTTCAAAACCAAGATTGACCAAAAAAAGTCTCCAGCCTGGAACTGGGTAATTTGGCATCACTGCTACTGTGATAACAAAGATGTGACCAGAAGAGGACAAAAAGAAAAAGAACTGATGGGTCTTTTTTTCAGAAGTTCAGCAGCAAAGGGTGGAAGTGAAACCAAGTCCAAGCCAAAACAGAAGGTAAGAGCGTGGAAAATGTGTATTGGCACAAAGGACCCTACACGGTCCATGTTTCGGCAACAAGCCTTCCTCAGGGGTCAGATGCTTGGAAGTACAAAAAGTACCATGGAGGGCGTAAAAAAGCCGATAAAAACAAGCACAACGCGCTGTGTCCGAAAAGGGAGCAATCTCCTCGAACAGTCAACCAAATATTCAGAAGCTCTTATCAAAATAACAGCTCCTGCTATCCAGATAAGTGACACTGACCAGGATTTCAGAAACACTATCCAGGGAAAGGGCCATTCTCTAAAGCCATACCTTATTTACACATCCCTTGGCATTCATAAATGCAGGGAAAATAGTGCATGCTAAGCTCTATTGTATAAGGATACACAAAGTACTAATGCATATAACTGCAAGGGGGAAGAGCATGGACGGGACATAGGCGGGACTCCTATTTATGCACATAACTTACAGAATACTGTACATTACTTGTGTCCCTACCACATTTAAGGCACCTGCAGGGGCTCTGGCTGGTGTAACTGTGGTGGACATGTACATTTTAGGTACTCCAATGCCCGCTTATAACAGAATCTGAGCACCCAGCTGCCATTATACAATAGATTCTCCCTGCACTGCATCAGCGCACCTAAAGGAGGCGCCCACTTATAGACTTGCCATCATAGTGCCTCTCAATAAAGACACCTGTGCACTATCTGGATAGTGTTGAGGCGGAGCGTGGGTGGAGCCAGAGCAGTCCCAGATCTTATCCGGATAGTGGCAATATGCAGGCTGCTATCTGGTTAACTTGGGACAGCAAAACGTTGTCCACCTAAGTTATCGAGAGAGTGGAGTGAAGATTGCACTGTCTGGATAATTTCTGCTACAACTGCATTATCTGGATATCCAGGGTCAGCCACTGTCTGGATAGTGGTGCTGAATGAGTATTGTTCGACCACTGAAGCTGGTGATTAATTGACTGCGGTAGCTGAATATTGACCGCCTATTTTTAAATATTACCACTATAAACATGTACATAGACCAGTTCTAACTGGCTGATGAAACATTTTGCCATCTAGAGTGAGCGGGGGCTGTTCAAGGCCCTCCCCACACACATACTATTCTAGTACTGAAACTCCTTACATGCATCTGTGCCACTGCACCTCACTCCTGCCCTGTGGCACACCCTCCTGCTGTGCTAGTATTGAGACCTCCTACACCCAGCTCTTCCACTGCACCTCACTCCTGCCTTTGGCATTCCCCGCTATTCTAGTACTGAGATTCCCTACTTTGTGACTCTTCACACACCTCTCTACTAATTTACTTTATTCCTGCCCTGCAATATCCTCTGCTATGATTCTCTCACAAACTTTCCTTTTCTTAAAACTGAAATAGAAGCTTCTTGGTGTTAGTTTCCATTTTGTGTGTTTGCCATCAAAAGGAGAACTGTGCGTGCAGTGTAGCCTTTAGAGAAAGGGTAGGGCATTTGATATACCGCCTTTCTGTGGTGTAACTAAAGCAGTCTACATGTATTAATTGCAGGTACTTTCTCTATCCTTAGCAGGCTCATAATCTAAGTTTTGTACCTGGGGTAACAGAGAGTTAAGTGACTTGCCCAGAGTCACAAGGAGCCAGAGTGAGAATTGAACCCAACTCCCCAGGTACTCAGACCGCTGTGGTGACTGTCAGGCTACTCTTGCATTCAGCTGGTGGCAGTGAGCGATATTTTAGCCACTGGCATCTTTATGCCCTGATATTCAATGCCGGGCTATGGCCAGGCACCATATCCGGGTATGCGTGGACAGGTGAAACTGGTGTTTTATGTGGTCCAATCTGTCCCATTACCATATCCGATTAAGTGCTGAATATCGGCATTTAATCACATAAGTGCCAACTCCTCTCCGACTTTGCTCTGGACCACCCACAACATAGCCAGTTTTGGCTTAGGCTGTTAGAGGGAATATTCAGTAGCACAATCCGTTAACTACTGCTGAATATCAAGTTTCAGTTTATTTGATACACCGCAAAAGGACAAATTATCCAAGCAGTGTACAATATGAATCAATAAAATTAAAAAAAAGGGGGGGGGGGGATGAATACAAAATCATAAGAAAGAAGAAGTAAAGTAGTCCACTCCTGTGTCCACAGCACACCCCATTCTCACACTGAAATACCCAGTTCTCTTGAGAGAGGGTCATAGACTGCATGAAATAAATGAGTTTTCAATAAGGTCTTAAACCTCTGATATGAGGCCTCCAGACGCAGAGCCACCGGGAATCTGTTCCAGAATACTGGACCAGCCACTGCAAGCATCGTATCACAAAATCTATTCAGAAAAACCTCTCAAAATGAGGGGACAAGCAACAAAATTCAGCTGGGAGGAGCAAAGGGTGCGTGCAGGGATATAAGCAGTGCGTTTTTTGCTAGCAGAAAAGGTGTTGGTACTCAAATGCTAGGCCACTCTTCAGGGGTAGGGTGATTACTGAGGGACCCACCCCACAATAGCCAGGCCCCGGCCCTGCAAGTTGCTGCAACCAGTTACAGAATCTATGACAGAGCAGAATTGGTGTGTAGAGCCTGAGCTCTTTCATTAAAACTTGGGGTCCATGGGTCAATTTTAGCAGACAATAGAAAAGTTGCCGGTACTCAGTACCCCCAAGTACCCCCTCAAAAAAAGCCCTGGATATAAGGGACCAAAAACTCCAGTAAAAAAAATGAACAAGGGAATCCCAAAAGTCCTAATACTATGAATATCCTTGGATAGCCCCACACAGGTGATATAACTCCTGCCCTGTTAAATCTCTTTGAATATGGACCTCTTAGCTTTCTCTCTCCTCCTGTCTCCAACACTATCTACTTTGCTCCCTACATTACCACCGTCACTAGCAAAGCTGTGCAGTAACCACTTTAACGCACCAGAGGGCAGCAAGAGAACATTTACCACAACCAGTACCTGCTCCCCCATTCCCCACCCCCCATCAGCACGGCATTATCCTGAAGTTAGAAATAATGATGTCATTACCTATGGCCTTCTGGTCTCATCTCTCTTACTGCCAATTAATTTGTTCTAGGCAGATTTCATCAGTGCAAAATGCCTATAGGTGTCTGTGTCTGTTTGTCCATACACACATCTCAAGGGCTTTCCGCGTGCATGGCTTTGACTGAAATGTGGGAGGCAAGTAGGGTTGCAAACTAGATCCAGATTTGCCCGACAAGGTTGATCCAGTCTTAGGCTTACCGCATTGCATGCAGGGACTTGTGGTTCTGATTTCCCCATTAGATTCTCTAAGAAAAGAAAGGCTACAAGTCCCTGCATGCATTGGGGTAAACCCAGAACTGGATCAACCCTGTCGAGCTAATCTAGGTCTCACTGGCAAACCCTAGAGGCAAGTCTGTTACCCAGTGCTTATGCTCCTGCTAAATTTGAGCTGGAAATCCACCCCCTGGTGGGCTGCCTCCCCTGAGATGTGGCAGCAGAGCGAGAGCCAGCTGTGATTTGGCACAAGAGGGATAACCAGAGTCAAAAAATATACAAAGAGCATCTTATTTTGCTACACTAGAAGCAACCACTTCCGCTGCTCTTTACATCAGCCTGCTTGTAGGTTTTCTTTTAACCCTGGTGTCCTCTGCATAAAAGACACCCTGATTGGTCAAAAAATGAAAATGAGGTTCAACCTATACGCTGTGGTGGTGGGAAGGAAGAAATCATTGAAGGGGAATAAGACATCTCCACTAGCTATAGAAGGAAATGCTGGTTATACAGGCAGTGTTGCTGGACTATATATACATGCATATATCTCGGAGATCCCTGCCTCTAGGCAGGCAGAACTGACCTTAAAAGATGGGGTCTTGGATGAATCAGCCACAGTGGGACCTCAAAACTTTAATGAGTTTGATTCTGCCCTCAAGCTGATAGGAAATTATAGTGCCAGGCCAGGGCTGCCGCTGCTGCACAGGGTCCAGCATGGTGATCCTATTCACATCTTCAAGAATGGCACTGTAGACAGGGACTCTTGACATGTAAGTGGGGGATACAGGCAGTGGTGTGCTGGTAAATGTTTAACAACAGGCTCTCTCCCCGGTCCCCCTCTGCGCCCCCCCCTGTCCCCCTCTGCGCCCCCCCCCCCAAGTTGCAGAGCTGGCTATAGCCAGGGAGAGAGCCTGGGGGGGAGGCAATGCATTACTCCAGGAAAAAAAAATTAAATGATCCCAGGTTCCAATCTAATTCATGTTTAATGTGCGATAAAATGCCATAAATAAGTAAATAAATATAAACTTTTAATTTTGAGCACCTGATTCTCAAAGTGAACATATTCCAAGCACTATAATGAAAATAAAATGATTTTTTTTCTACCTTTGTTGTCTGGTGACTATTTTTCTGATCATGCTGACCCAGTATCTGATTCTGCTGCTATCTGTCCTCTTAACTCCGTTTCCAGGGCTTCCTTTCCATTTATTTATTTCCTTTCCTCCTTTCTTCTTCATTTCTGGTCCTCAGCTTCTGCCTATTTTCTTCATTCACGTGCAGTTTTTCTCCTCTCTTTCTTTTCCCTCATCTCATCTCCTTTCTCACTCTTCCCTCCCCTCCATCCATGTCCAGCATTTCTTCTCTCTCCCCTCCTCTCCATCCACCCATGTCCAGTGACCCTTCTCTCCCCCTGCCCTGCATGCACCCAGTGACCCTCCTCTCCCCTGCCCTCCATCCACCCATGTCCAGTGACCCTGCTCTCCCCTGCCCTCCATCCACCCATGCCCAGCAACCCTGCTCTCCCCTGCCCTGCAGGATAGACTGAAGCTTGTCATCAAAAAGGACAGTTAGAAAGGTACAAAAGAACCCTGTGGCTGGAGGGGCCTTGCAGCAGTCATGAGGTACAGGTGTAAAGATGGCTCTGCAACATGGACTGGTGGCAAGAGGAAGGAGCTGGGTCAGATACAAGGGCTGTACCTCCTTCTTACACCAGCCCTGAGTTGGGAAAATGGGCAGGACTGTTCATGGGCCCATCTGCAAGGGGTCAGCAGGTTGGCCATGTTCATGAGACTGATGAAGAGCCCAGCATTTCATTACGGCACCAAGGTCCAGCCTGGCTGGACGACAGCCCTGTAATAACCCACCATCACAGGGCAACTTTGTAGTTATTCAGCAGGCATCACTATCATACAATGACCTAGATGCTTCCTCAGCTCTATTGATCCAGAGCCCCCACTGAAGCCAAGACCAGGAATTGAACTCAGCTCTCCCCACAGGGTGAGGGGTCAGGAACTTCCTTTAACTCTTATCTCTGGCCTTCAGAATGTTACATGCATCATACACTGCTGCCCTCCATAATCATACCTATCCCCCACGTTCAAGATCTAACTCCAGAAATGAGACTGAGAACCACAGCCCCATCAGTAGCCCCCACCCTCCCAAAAACTCAATTCCTGCTGGGGTTGGGAGAGAGTGGAGGAGGACGGGATTTCAGAAGAAAGGGTAGGGGGTCACAAATGCCGTCTGTCCCCTTCCACCTGGATTTCTCCCTTTCTCTCTGCCTCCTGTGTAAGAGCACATTTCTCTGAGCCAGTATGTCGGAAAGCGGAGGAGCTGTCTCTCGCCTGCTGTCTCGCCTGTCACTGGCCCTTGTAATTACTCCTCCCTCTCACTTATCTTACGCATAATTGATTGGAGCTAAAATAGAATACATGAAGGGAATTAGCTGAAAGGCACACACATGGGGGTGGGAGCTACATAGAAAGCAGGGGGATGGGAGAGCAATGCCTGCCCAGTAGGGTGGCCAACTGGCTCCAGATTCTCAGAATAGGATGATCCAGTTCTGGCTTTACCTCACTACTTTCACAGAATTGTGGTGCTGGTGTTTTTATTGATTTCCAAAAAAGCAAGAATACATGTCTGTACAGATAAAATGAGGACTGGATCACTCTGTCCTGAAATTCTGGAGCCAGTTTGCCATCTTACTGGGCATGGCACTGGGATCCGAGAGCTGCTGGTGCCACTGTTTCACCAGAAGACCTCCAATAGTGCTACCACCTTTCAGGGCATGTGTAAGAGCTGGTCGGGAAGGAGAGCAGGTGAGAATGATGGCTCCCTCATGAGAACCAGATGGAGAAAGCATGGGTCAGCCGGTGAGACCCGCCTGGCATCATTATACTGACATTTAACCAATACAGTAAAATGTGGGAACAAGACATTTTTAGATATGTTAGAGATAGGAGGAAGTGCAAAAGTGGCACTGTGAGACTCAAAGGTGAAGGGGAAGAATATGTAGAAGCTGATAAAGATAGGGTGGAATCAGAGCTGTAGCGAGGGGAGCTGACACCCGGGGCGGGTCGCCGCTGCGCCCCCCCCCCCCCCCCGGGTGCAGCACGGCGCACCCTCCTCCCGCTGGAGTGCACCCCCCGGAGCGCATATCCCTCCCCCCGGAGCACACACCTGCGGCGAGGGACGGGCGGGAGGGCCGATCCGCCCCGACTGCACGTTGCTGGAGTGTGTCGGCTCCGCGCTGATTCACTGCTCTCTCTGTCCCGGAACAGGAAGTAACCTGTTCCGGGGCAGAGAGGGCAGTGCACCAGCGCGGAGCTGACACCCCCCAGCGGCGTGCACCCGGGGCAGACCGCCCCCCCGCCCCCCCCCCTTCCTATGCCACTGGGTGGAATTGCTTAACATATATTTCTGTTCTGTGTTCACAGCTGAAGGGCCAGGAGCAGGACCAGAAAACAAACACAAATAGGAGTCAGGAGTGGTCCCAATAGACTGAAGAAGAGCAGATCTGGTCCCTATCCACAAAAGCAGAAGTAAGTAACAGATTGGGAACTAGGCTGGTAAGTCTGACTTCTGTGGTAAGTAAATTAATGGAAACACTTTTAAAAGAGAAAATTGGAATCCGATGGTCTACAGGACCCGAGGCAACAGGGTTTCACTAGAGGCAGGTCTTGTCAGACAAATCTGATTGACTGGGTGACCAGAGAGTTGGATTGAGGGAGAGCTGTAGTTGTGGTGTATTCAGATTTTAGCAAAGCCTTTGAAACAGTTTCGCATAGACATCTAATAAATAAACTGAGTGCCCTCGGTATGGACCCTAAAGTGACTGATCTTGTTAGGAACTGGTTGAGTGGAAGGCCTCAGAGGGTAGTGATAAATGGAGTTCACTCTGAGGAAAAGGATGTTACCAGTGGTATGCCGCAAGGTTCGTTTCTTGGGCCATTTTAAAAAACATTTTGTAAGCGATATTGCTGAAGGGCTGTCTAGTAAGGTTTGCCTCTTTTGCGGATGCTACCAAAATCAGAAATAGGGTAGACACCCCTCATGGTGTGGTAACATGAGGAAGGCCTTAGTGAAGCTAGAGGAATGGTCTGGAAGTTGGCAGCTTAGACTTAATGCTAAAAAATGCAGGTCCATGCATTTGGGCTGCAAAACCTGAGGGAATGGTATAGTTTAGGGGGTGAAGAACTTTTGTGTATGAAAGAGGAGGGGGACTTGGATGTGATTGTATGCGATGATCTTAAGGTAGCTAAACAGGTAGAAAAGGTGATGGCGAAAGCTAGAAGGATGCTTGGGTGCATAGGGAGAGGTGATGATGTCCCTTTATAAGACTCTGGTGAGACCTCATTTAGAATATCCGTGTACCTGAATGAAACTCACCTTAAGCTACTACTGAAAAAGGTGTGAGCAAAATCCAAATTAATAATAATAATACTGTGTACAATTCTGAAGACCACACCTTCAAAAAGATATAAACAGGATGGAGCTGGTCCAGAGGGCGGCTTGCTAAAATGATCAGTGGTCTTCGTCATAAAACATATGGGGACAGACTGAAAGATCTCAATATGTATACTTTGGAAGAAAGACAGGAAAGGGGAGATATGATACAGACATTTAAATACCTATGCGGCATAACTGCACAGGAGGCGAGGCTCTTTCAACTGAAAAGAAGCTCTGGAGCGAGGGGCTTTAGAATAAAGGTGACAGGGGATAGACTCAGAAGTAACCTGAGGAAATACTTCTTCATGGAAAGGGTAGTGAGTTTGTGAAACGGCCTCCCAGTGGAAGTGGTGGAGATGAAAACAGTATCTGAATTCAAAAGAAGTTTGGACAAGTACATAGGATCTCCAAGGGAAAGGTAGGGAGACTGGATAGGCCATATGGCAGTGGTTCCCAAACCTGGCCCTGGAGGCACCCTAGCCAGTCAGGTTTTCAGGATACCCATAATGAATATTCATGAGAGATTTGCATGCACTGCTTCCACTGCATGCAAATCTCTCTCATGAATATTCATTGTGGGTATCATGAAAACCTGACTGGCTGGGGTGCCTCCAGGACCAGGTTTGGGAACCACTGCCATATGGTCTTTACATGCCTACATTATTCTCTGCAGTTTCATGGATATGCCTGTAGTATACGTATGTATGTAGAGAAGTCTAGAAATAGAGGGCCTCATCTATCCATCCTTCACTCCATTCTCCTCTCTCTCCCTTCCACCCACTTCATCATCTCATCTCATGTTTTGCATATATTGCTCTCCCTCCCAGTTCACCCATCTTTGCATTTTTTCTTTATCGATTGCCCCTCCCATCTTGCATCCACTGTAACCCTGGCATGGAATGCTGCTACTATTTGGGATTCTGCCAGGTACTTGTGATCTGGACTGGCTACTGTTGGAAAAAGGATACTGCGCTACATGGACCATTGGTCTGGCCCAGTATAGCTATTCTTATATTACCCACCCAGAGGTGGTTGCACCCTTTTTTCTGCTGTGTTAAACAACTGGAAGTGAGCTCAGACCCTCTGCTAAGCATCACAGACAGAGCAGCCCACAGCCCACTTAACATACAAACATTGGAGGATCCCTTTAGATCTGTTATAAGTTATAGAAGAAAATCTGGGATTTGCTCACATCCCTCCCCCAAACAACTTCTACCGCACATGTAGAGAACTTGTCAGGGTTCTGAGGACACTCTGAGGGGAATAATCGAATGGTGCCGGCGAAATAGATTGCCAGCGATCTATTTTGACGGCGACACAAACAGCTGGCCAAACCGTATTATCGAAAAAGATGGTCGGCCATCTTTTCTTTCGATAATACGGTTTAGCCCGGCCAAATGCCAGAGTTCGCCGGGTTTGAGATGGCCGGTTTTGTTTTTCAGCGATAATGGAAACTAAAAGCAGCCATCTCAACCCCGGCTAAATTCAAGGCATTTGCTCATGGGAGGAGCCAGCATTTGTAGTGCACTGGTCCCTCTGACATGCCAGGACACCAACCGGGCACCCTAGGGGGCACTTCTAAAAATTAAAAAAATATATATACAAATACCTCCCAGGTGCATAGCTCCTTTACCTTGGGTGCTGAGCCCCCCAAAACCCACTCTCCACAACTTTACACCACTACAATAGCCCTTATGGGTGAAGGGGGGCACCTACATGTGGGTACAGTGGGTTTTGGAGGGCTCAACATTTACCACCACAAGTGTAACAGGTAGGGGGGGGGGATGGAGCTGGGTCCGTCTGCCTGAAGTCCACTGCAACCAACAAAAACTGTTCCAGGGACCTGCATACTGCTGTCAGGGAGCTGGGTATGACATTTGAGGCTGGCATACAGGCTGGCAAAAAAAGGTTTTTATTTTTTTAGTGTGGGAAGGGGTTGGTGACCACTGGGGGAGTATGGGGAGGTCATCCCCCATTCCCTCCAGTGGTCAGTTGGGGCACCTTTTTGAGGCTTGGTCGTGAAAATAAAAGGACCAAGTAAACCTGGTGAAATACTGATTAATGCCGCTTTTGTTTTTTCCATTATGCGCTGAAGCCGGCCATCTGGTAGCAATGCCCATGTCCTGCCTTCGCTACGCCGCCGACACACCCCCTTGAACTTTTGCCGGCTTGGTGACAGGAAAGCGGCAATGGTGTCAAAAAAGCAGCTTTCGATTATACCGATTTCATCGCTTTTGAGAGATCGCCGGCCATCTCCCGATTTATGTCGGAAGATGGCCGGCGATCACTTTCGAAAATAAGCCTATCTGTGGCCCAGGAGTGCTATAGCACTTCCGGGCCACACCATGTCCCCAGAATCATTGCATGGTGTGTCTATTGCATTCCCAGGCCACGCCATGTCCCCAGAATCATGGCATGGTGTATCCATTGCGCTCCTTGGTCACGCTGGGCCATGGTAACCACACAGTTATTCTGGGGACACAGTGTGGCCCACAAGTATTATAGACATTATTATACAATGATTCTGGAGGTACTATTGCCACATTATGCAGGGATTCTGAGGGCAGAGCATGGCCTGGGAACACTATGAACATATCACACAATGATTCTGGGGACAAAAATGACACACTGATACCAGATAAATGTTCTCCAGTTCTTTCCTTGCTCACATGTCTTACTCATTCCCCCATATCTGCATCAGGCAGCTTGGAGTAACTATGGTAATTTATTAATCTGAAGCTGTCAAAGGAGGAAAGCCAAGAATTAAATTTCCTTCTTGTCACCAGAGGGAAAGAGCAAAGATTTTCTCACATTCTGAAGTCTTCTTTTTTTTTTCTTCTTTTTAAATTTTGTTCTCAGCTCCATCTGGGTCTGCTAACCAGCCCAGCAGTGAGATGCTCGTCTGTTTTCATTCTCAAGATCTGAAGCATCCGCCCAGGGCTGAAAGGCAACAGTCTGTGCATGAGAGAGCCTCTCAACTCATGTCACTGCAGCAGGAGGGCATGGGGAACACTAACTCGAAGGAAGAAAGGGGTGCTGAGGGCAAAACTGAGGGGCTTTGACAGAGCTGTGTGTGAACATGCTCTTCTCAGGGTCGTTAGCTCTCCATCCCATCCTGGTCTGATGTCGTGGGTTGCCATCAGCAAGGTGGTGTTTTTGGCTGCAAACCCCAAATTCTGAAATGTAATTTCTAAAGAGAACCTCAGATTCAGGAAATTGATTAACACCTGGTGTTTTAGCTATGTGTTTGATGAAACGATTTCTTAGGCAATTTTTTAAACATTTTACTGTGTAGGTTAGTGTCTCCAAATGGGTTCGTTTTCTGCATACCATGACAGTGGGTGCTGCTGGGCAGGAGCACAGTGCATCTGCAGAGCAGTATGTATACAACATGTTGGGTGGGGATGGGGAAATCTCAGCACTGGAATCATGGAGGTGATGCAGAGCCGGGTGAGGTGCATCCTCAGAGCAGTGTGGACCTATTGGTTGGGGGAGGGGGTTCTCAGTACTGGAATCACAGAAGTGCTGCATGGCAGGAGTGAGGTGCATCCGCAGAACCGTATGTATATATTGATTGGGGGAGGTTCTCAGTACTCAAGTCACAGAGAGCACTGCATGGCAGGAGTGAGGTGCATCCACAGAGAAGTATGTATATATTTGGGGGTTTTGGGGGGGGGGGGGGGGTTCTCACTAGTCAAGTCTCAGAGAGCGCTGCTTAGCAGGAGTGAAGTGCATCTCAGAGCAGTTGTGTATATATTGGTTGGGGGGTTCTCTGTACTGGAATCACAGAGGTGCTGAATAGCAGGAGTGAGGTGCATTTGCAGAGAAGTATGTATATATTGTTTGGGAGGGGGGGTTCTCAGTACTCAAGTCACAGAGAGCACTGCATGGCAGGAGTAAGGTGCATCCACAGAGAAGTATGTATATATTTTTTTGGGGGGAGCGGGGGGGTTCTCACTAGTCAAGTGCTGCATGGCAGAAGTGAGGTGCATCCACTGAGAGTTTGTATATTTGGTTGGGGGGGTTCTCAGTACTCAAGTCACAGAGAGCACTGCATGGCAGGAGTGAGGTGCATTCACAGAGAAGTATGTATATATTTGGGGTTTTTTTTGGGGGGGGGTTCTCACTAGTCAAGTTTCAGAGAGCGCTGCATAGCAGGAGTGAAGTGCATCTCAGAGCAGTTGTGTATATATTGGTTGGGGGGTTCTCTGTACTGGAATCACAGAGGTGCTGAATAGCAGGAGTGAGGTGCATTTGCAGAGAAGTATGTATATATTGTTTGGGAGGGGGGTTCTCAGTACTCAAGTCACAGAGAGCACTGCATGGCAGGAGTAAGGTGCATCCACAGAAAAGTATGTATATATTTTGGGGGGGGGGGGGGGGTTCTCACTAGTCAAGTGCTGCATGGCAGAAGTGAGGTGCATCCACTGAGCAGTTTGTATATTTGGTTGGAGGGGGTTCTCAGTACTCAAGTCACAGAGAGGACTGCTGGGCTGAAGTGAGATGCATTGGCACAGGAAAGTACATGTGCTGCAGGGCAGGCATGAGATGCATCAGCAGAGCAGTGCGTGTAGGGAGGTTTTGTTACTGGAGGCACAGGGTCTGCTAATGAGAAACACACCGCACAGTGATTTATTTGCATTTTTTTTTTTACTCAGTTACAAACTAAACAATTTATACAACAAAACCCCTGTGTGCCAGAGGACAAGAAAAAGTCACAGCTCAAGTTTCAAAGCAGGATAAATACCATGACATACCGAGAAAAGAAAAACTGGAGAGAAGGGAGAAAGAGAGATGGAAAGACAAGACAGAGAATATGTTCCCAGCACCATACTTCTACCCTCACAGCCACACACACACACTTCAACCCTCATAGCCACAGACACACACACACTCTCTGAGGTCTCGTCACACTCATCTTTTTATGAATTCACTCCTGTATCCTGCTGCTCACACCCACTTCCAAGGTTTGTGCATGGTCCCAGTTGTAGTAGACACTGAGGCCTTGGGCGTAGGGGGCGGGAAGAAAGAGGAAAGGACACTGCCCCATTCATAGAATCTCTACAAAACATTTCACATGTTATCACTCTCAATCAGGGATTCTCAACTCAGTCCTCGGGACACACCCAGCCAGTCAGTTTTTCAAGATTCCCACAATGAATATGCATGAGATAAATTCCATGCACTGCCCCCACTATATGCAAATCTCTCATGCATATTCATTATGGGTATCTCATAAAACCTGACTGGCTGGCTGTGTCCCAAGGACTGGATTGAGAACCCCTACTCTAAATGAAACCATCATCTGTACCAAGGGGGAAGAGGGCAAAGAGCAGCCCTGCAAAAGAGAATTCTTGTACTAAACACTGTCCCTGTCCCCAAGAGCTGAGCACTTGAGCTGTCTCTCTCTCACTCACTCACACACATACGCACACATAGAGTAGCTGATACTGGGGGGTGGGGTGGCCTCCTGGTTTAATGTTCCCAGCTGCTCTTTAGGTCCATATTTTTCACATAGAGACTGTCCTTGGAGATGCCATAGTGGGAAATTCTCTGGCTACTCATTCAAGCAGTAGAGCTAGCAGGTACCCAGGCTCTCCAGATGAAAGGAAAACATCTTTAATTAATCATATCAGATAATGCAAAGGATAATTATCCCCTCCTACAAAGTCCTTTCCAAATTATTTCACATGATGTAGAACATTTAAGTTATGTAAACTCCTTCTCTATAATACAAACAACCCTGTTGATGCATGTGGGAGAGACTAGTGGGTAGAGATGTATCCTCTGGAGACCCCCACACAGGGATGGGGGGAGAAGTCTTTATTTCATGTCTTCTTTTCATGGTGTCCAGTCTCTGACCCCTGTGTAGGTACATCTGGTTTTTAGCACTGGCTGCTGCGATTTAAGAAACTCATAGCAGCAGTGCAGCAGCCCCAGGGGAAAAAAGGAGAGGAGGGGGAGAAAGAGGATACTGTGCATTGAAGGAGAGAGGATGAGCACAGCATCTGTGCCCCTGCCATCCTTGACAGAAGTACCTGGGAGGTTGGCACTCCCAGTCAGCCATGGCCACAAGAATTCGCTCCCTGACACAGATCGTAGAAAGCATTTGCAGGGAGCGAGTAGCACTGGAAGGGAAGCAGGGGCGGGAGATACCGTGTCATCAGCCACTCTTTTTCTTTCTCTTTCTGCTCCTGCAGGTAGAGCGGCCCCGATTCTACTAAACAGGAGCGCTTGCTGGCTTGTTTTCTTGTGGAGGTGGCAGGCAGTGCTGGTTCTGGGGCTCGGGGTGAAAGGGGCTCCTCAGAAGCTGACCAGTGTGTACACCATACTGTGAAGGGAATGGGGGTTTCAAGGGTTCAAGATAAAAGAGCAGCATTAGTCTGAGAACATGAGACAACATAACCCTGCTCCCCCCAACCCCACCCCACCCCAAAATCCTCAGCCAATCCGTGTACATTTACCCATCTGACTTTCATAGTCTCCTTCCCTGAGGTCATTCTTCAGCTGTTCTTTGTGCTACCGTTGTTGAAGCCCCTGACCCTCTATCACCAACAACCTATGACCTCCCCTCTCACACCCCTGAAGAGCTGAGCTCCTGGACAAAAGCAGGCATTTTACAGCTGTGGTGCTGTCAAAACTGGTCTGGCACAGCACCAATGAGCTCCTCATTTCATGCTTTTCACCCTTCTCATCATTCCCCACCTCCCCCCAACACCCAGGTACCTTCGTACCTCCTCCTCTACTAGGGAGGTGACTCTCCCTTATGCCTTCCTCCTTTTCTCTCTAGAAACCATAAAACTCTCCACTTACCCCCCCGCCCTCCGAAGAGAATGATGCCTCAGACACTGATGAACCAAGCGGAAGCCCCCACCCTGTATAAAATCGGAAAAAAAATGTCTTTTTCAGTTATCTTTTCTTTTTTAAAAGGGGCATTGTCTAGGGATGTCCGGTAATAAAATATTCTCACTAACCCCCCTCAACGCTCCTGCCAGCACCTTACAATTCAACCTTCCTGCCAATAGCCACTGTGGAATTGGTAGCTCTCCATGCATTACACAAACAGTTGAAGGATAGGATGAGTGTATGGCCTACAAGCAGTGGTGTGCTGGTAAATTTTTAACAACAGGCTGTCTTCCCGGTCCACCTCTGCGGCCCCCCATCCACCTCTGTGCCACCCCCGTCCATCTCTACACCCCCTGTCTACCTCTGTGCCCCCCCTGTCCACCTCTGCACCCCTCCCCCAAATTGCAGAGCTGGCTATACCCGGGGAGAGAGCCTGTGGGGGGGCAATGCATTACTCTCCAGGAAAAAATCTAATTCATGTTTAATGTGGAATAAAATGCCATAAATAAGTAAATAAATAGATAAAAACTCTGAACATTGAGCAGCTGATTCTCATAACATGATTCTCGGCACCAATATAACAAGGTTAGGGTGTCCCTATAACAGCTGATATCTTCTGCAAGTACTGCAGAGGCAGAACCCGTTCCAATTCCATCCCCAGCAGCCCACACACGCAGTCAGCGAGCCACAGGGCACACACAGCATGCGCTGCGGAACAGTCCCTTACCTTACCCCACTACAGCCAAGCCAGCAGTCAAAGAAGAAGAACAGCTCACACAGCCAAGGCCAAGTGCCTCCACTGAACAGCTGCAGCCTGCACTACACATCGGGCAAACCATGTGCTGAGGAGGACCCTGGGTCTGGGCCCCGCACCCCCACAGTACTGCCTGCACTGCTTGAAGCCAGAAGAAGGAGAATGTCATCAAGAGTGCTCATCTCAGCTGCAGTGGCCACTGTGGTAATAACTTACCACAAGGCCGCTGCTGCTGCGGTGAATGCTCTCGATGACATTCTCCTTCTCCTGGATTCAAGTAGTGCAAGCAGCACTATGGGGACGGGTCGGGAGTGCACTTCTTGGTGCACGGTTGGCAGGCAGGTGACGACGACGATCTGCTTCATCTGGCGCACTCCTGTTCTGGTAGTGGCACTGTGTGCAAGCGGGAAGGTGACGGCGCTTGCGCATAGGTGCCATTTTTTTGGAGAAATCTATTTAGGGGCACAACTACTCCCCCTGCGCCCCCTAGCTTTAGCCTGGGACCCTGTAGCTCATAGGGGAGGAGAGCCGGCTCGCCCTGCCAGAACAACCAGCTCGCAAAAAGCTGAAAAATTTAACAACCGGCTCCCACGAGCCGGTGCGAGCCGGCTCGAGCACACCACTACCTACAAGAACCAGAGCCAGATCATGTTTTTTTTGCTGGAATAGAATTAGGTGATCTTCCTCACAAATATTCTAGAAGAGAGATCAGGTTAGATTTAACTTTGTAAGTCATCTTAACACGAAGGTGTCTATTTTGAGGATGTGTGTAATGATTATATCAAAGGCATCATCCTTTCTTCAACAGAAGGCTTTATGTCCTGCTCCTGGCTTCTTGCATTCCTGCTTGATTCCAGAACACCAGTTCCCTAACACTCTCCAATCCCCTGACAAGAGGATCCTTGAAATCACTCTCCCGGATTCAGGCTTATAAGATTGATACATTCCATGTACCTGCAGATATAACCTCACAAAATAATCTTGACCAAATCTCTTTGGCATCTGTTCCCACAGATTCTTTCAAGTCTCAGGATTTTACCTCTTCTGCAATAGGAGCCATGTCTGTCCCCTAATTCCTTTGTTCCTAATTTGTTTTTTTTTCTCCAAAATATAATTGATTTATCATGTTTTACTTTATTTTGAATCTAATTAAGGGTGCATAGCTTCCCTCTTTTTAATAATGTTCTTGCCACCAGTTATTTTTCACTATACTCATATACTTTAGGTACCAATAGAGCAAGAACAGCTGAAGCACACAAGGTTCTCGAAGTATGACTAGATCATGAGAAGCCTAAGAGAGACCTCAGAGGAGGAGACAGCAGCACCTCAAGACACCCATTAATACATTTGCCTACTGGAATTCTTAACTGCTAGAATGTTTTCAAACAACTATCTCCTGCTCCTCTGAGGGCGGCCATTTTGGCTACTGTCACCGTGATCACACCCACCTAGGGACCTATGAAATGTTTTTTATGTCATTAGCAGTACTCAAAGCTTCTTAAAGAATGTCAGGAGTTACTAACTTCTTGCTGCTTCCTCTATTTCTGTATGCTTTCTGCCATTCTCACCTGTACAGGTAATAGAAGAAAGATAGCAGGTAAAATGCCAGCTTGCACCAGGACTCCTTTTGGCAGTAATTTAGGATGTCAGCATTCATGATGGAGACTGGATCGTACATGACCTCAGAGCCATCTGCAGGACGGTGGAAATACCTTGAAAAGAAAGAAAACAGCATATCAGCCATTAACACTGATACATGGGGGGGTTGAGGAGGGGGAGGCTTTATTGGGGAAGAGAGAGCTAATACTGATGAGGCAGGCATCACCTTAAGCAGGATGAATTTGGCTCCTGCCACTAAACCATTCACAAGGAGGAGACAGAGCAGCTTTTAAATGAGATTATGGAGTAAAGCCAACAGAGCTTCTGTTGAAGAGATATTGAATTCTATCCCAGTGGTTGGAAAGAAGTATAGATTGGAAATGCTATAAGATAAGTAATTTTGGCTAAACCATGACAAGAGATTTAAAGGCCTGAAGACCCTTGAACGAAAATTTTGTGTGACTTATTTATTGAAATTTTTTTTTGCAATAGGCACTTGAGTGAATATTCTATGATAATTAACACAATAGTAATGTAAGAGCCAAAGCTTGTATTTAGTTAGAATGATTGGCATTTTTTCCTGAGGTCTACTGTGGTAGCATTTAACTCTAAAAAGAAAGACCATAATAAAACCAGGAAATTAGTTGGAAAGAAACTAACAAGGCTGTTACAAGACTTAAGTCTGCATGAGGTATAGGAATTGTTTTAAAATGCTATATTGGAAGCCCAGATCAAATATATTCCACATGTTAAAATAGGTTGAAACAAAAAAAGTATCTGCCAGGATGGCTAAATAAAGCCATGAAAGAGGTCATTAAAAACCTAGTAGAGATTGTGCTGGGATTGGGACCAATGTCATTTTTTAATAAATAAGTTAATCTGAAAAAAAGAAAGAAAGAGTGAACTGATCAAATATGCAGATGAGAAGGGCAGGCAAGGAAAGGTATTTCTGTCATATACAAAACTAAATGGCATCAAACATGATGGGAACAATGACCCCAACTGTCTGATATATAAATGGAATAAAAACCCAGGCCACAACTTACTAGAGGCAAAGGACTGAAGAAGTTTATGGAATGCAATGTGCCATATCTTAATCTGCAGTAGGTGGCTAGAGCTCCCGATATGCCTACTTAAAAGAACATACCACCCCAGCTTTAATCATAAAGTGCCCTTTTACCAAACTGTGGTAAAAGGTGACCTCACCATGCCTGTTTACAGGTCTTTCTCCTGCACTGAAGCCATTTTTACCGCAGCAGTAAAATGGCAGAAAATCCTATTGTCTTTATTAATGACTTTGAACTAATCATCCCATTAGCATATAGCAGTTAGCGTGTGAAACCCTACTGCCACCTATTTTGTAGGCAGTAAGGGCTCATGTGCTAACCCCATGCTAAATTAGTTAGCGCATGGCAATGGCTCCACTAACTGATTAGAGAAGAACATGCTTTCTCGCTGTCCCAGAGCTAAAAAATAATGTTTATTTTTAGCATATGGGAAACATGCACAGAGTGCAAAGTTACTGTGAGGCCCCCGAACACGCTCCGCAGTAAGCACATTTTTCTTGCAGTAAGCACACGCTAGTGCTTACCGCAGCTTAGTAAGAACATAAGAATAGCCACACTGGGTCAGATCAATGGTCCATCTAGCCCAGTATCCTGTTTCCAACAGTGGCCAATCCAGATCACAAGTACCTGGCAGAAACCCAAATAGTAGCAACATTCCATGCTACCGATCCCAGGGCAAGTAGTGGCTTCTCTAAGTCTGTCTCAATAGCAGACTGTGGACTTTTCCTCCAGGAACTTGTCCAAACCTTTTTTAAACCCAGATATGCTCATCGCTGTTACTGCATCCTCTGGTAAAGAGCTCCAGAGATTAACTATTCGTTGAGTGAAAAAACATGTCCTTCTATTTGTTTTAAAAGTATTTCCATATAACTTCATTGAAAGTCCCTAGTCTTTGTACTTTTTGAAAGAGTAAAAAATCATTTTCACTTCTACTCATTCTACGCCACTCAGGATTTTATTGACCTCAGTCATATCTCCTCTCAGCCGTCTCTTTTCCAAGCTGAAGAACTCTAACCTCTTTAGCCTTTCCTCATATGAGAGGACGTCCCCTCTATCATTGTGGTCACTCTTTGGATCTTTTCTAATTTCGCTATATCTCTTTTGAGATACGGTGACCAGAACTGAACGCAATACTCAAGGTGCGGTCACACCATGGAGCGATAGAGAGGCATTATAGTATTTTCAGACTTATTTACTTTCCCTTTCTTAATAATTCCTAGCATCTTGTTTGCTCATTTGACTGCCGCCACACACTGGGCAGAAGATTTCAGCATATTGTCTACAACGACACCTAGATCTTTTTCTTGAGTGCTGAATCCTAAGGTGAACCCTGGCATCAGGTAACTATGATTTGGATTGTTCTTCTCAATGTGCATCACTTTGCATTTTTTCACAGTCCGCATGTGTTTTAACAGCCTTGAATAGTTTTGTGTCATTTGCAAATTTAATCACCGCACTTGTCATTCATTCCAGATCATTTATAAATATGTTAAATAGCACCAGTCGTAGTACAGATCCCCTAAATCTTTGCAGGGTCTACCCCACAGTGAGCTATGGAATTACTGGCACACATCTCAATATCTGGGAGAAAGGAAGGTAGTTTTGGACAAAGGTTGTGTCCAAGATGGCAGAGCTATTAGACAACTCTTTTTGTATAACCCCACTTCTGGGCCTCCTGGCGTGTGTATGTAGCTTGTAATCCACTTTGTCACAGCCACAGCCTGTTATACTGCCAGTACAAATGGAGATAGGTAATATTGAAAAGGAAAAGAAATGAGAATGAATGAATCCAGGGCCGACACTGAGTATTCTATGGTTTAGAATATGTGAATGATATATAAAATAACTTACCAATGCAAACATATTCTGTTGATATCAAGCCAATATTCAAAAGCACCTATGCTTTTTTTCAGTGGCACCAGCTACACAAGTGCTTTTTTTTCTTAAATCGGGGACAATTCTATGCATAACTTTGGCCATTTTACTTTAAAAATGGCCAAAGTTATATATTTAGAAAATGGGATTGTTCTGGAGGACAATGAGTGAAAAACTTTCATGTTTAGCAGTGAAGTCAAGCCACTTGCCCCAGATTCTGTAAAAGGTGTGACAAGTAACATACATTAAATTGTGCGCACGGCTAATTTACGCACGCTACACAATTGCGTAATGAGCCAATCAGTGATGATAATTGGCCGATAACAACCAATTATCATCACTAATTGGTATTAATTGGAATTTAAGTGTGCTTCTTTTTAGGTGTATTCTAAAAAGAGGCACGTGTAAATTTTAACGTGTGTAGCTGAAAAGTAGGCGTGGCAATGGGAGGAGACGTGTCAGGGGATTACTCAAATTTATGCGCATTGTTAGAGAATTTGGGGGAATGCACCTAAATGTAGATGCAGGTATTTACACCAGGTTTTCAGTGGCGTAAATGGTTGGAAAGGGAAAGGGGGATGAGACTTGATATACCGCCTTTCTGTAGTTATAATCAAAGCAGCTTACATAGTACTTATTTTGTACCTGGGATAATGGAGGGTTAAGGGACTTGCCCAGAGTAGAGAATGATACAGAGACAAAATTTGTCCCTGTCAGCTCTGTCCTCGCCATGCCCCGTCCCCGCAAACTCTGTCTCCGTCCCCATGAGCTCTGTCCCCGTCCCCGCATCATCTCCGCAAGCTCTGTCAGATCCCATCTGCACAAGCCTCGTTCTGATTTTATATTTAAATCATTTTATTAAAATATAAAAAGAAACAATATTCTGTACAACTGTCATTTTATAAATCACAAACAATACAGAACAAGGGTCAACACAATCCCTGTTTCCCCTCACAAATATCCCCTCCACTATCAGGAAATCTGAACAAGTCAAATTACTACAGAATGCTATATAGAAAATTCATGATAACAGAATACCTCGGTCACAATACATAATAGCTGACCAAAAATGATAAACACACATTAACCTAAAACCACAAGAAGCCACACCACAGAAACAGAAAGATATACATTTCCTCCTATATGGCACATAAGTACATAAGTAATGCCATACGGGGAAAAGACCAAGGGTCCATTGAGCCCAGCATCCTGTCCACGACAGCGGCCAATCCAGGCCAAGGGCACCTGGCAAGCTTCCCAAACGTACAAACATTCTATACATGTTATTCCTGGAATTTTGGAGTTTTCCAAGTCCGTTTAGTAGCGGTTTATGGACTTGTCCTTTAGGAAACCGTCCAACCCCTTTTTAAACTCTGCTAAGCTAACCGCCTTCACCACTTTCTCCGGCAACGAATTCCAGAGTTTAATTACACGTTGGGTGAAGAAACATTTTCTCCGATTTGTTTTAAATTTACTACACTGTAGTTTCATCGCATGCCCCCTAGTCCTAGTATTTTTGGAAAGCGTGAACAGACGCTTCACATCCACCTGTTCCACTCCACTCATTATTTTATATACCTCTATCATGTCTCCCCTCAGCCGTCTCTTCTCCAAGCTGTGTAGCCCTAGCCTCCTTAGTCTTTCTTCATAGGGAAGTCGTCCCATCCCCGCTATCATTTTAGTCGCCCTTTGCTGCACCTTTTCCAATTCTACTATATCTTTCTTGAGATGCGGCGACCAGAATTGAACACAATACTCAAGGTGCGGTCGCACCATGGAGCGATACAACGGCATTATAACATCCTCACACCTGTTTTCCATACCTTTCCTGATAATTCCCAACATTCTATTCGCTTTCTTAGCCGCAGCAGCACACTGAGCAGAAGGTTTCAGTGTGTTATCGACGACGACACCCAGATCCCTTTCTTGGTCCGTAACTCCTAACGTGGAACCTTGCATGACGTAGCTATAATTCGGGTTCTTTTTTCCCACATCCATCACCTTGCACTTGCTCACATTAAACATCATCTGCCATTTAGCCGCCCAGTCTCCCAGTCTCGTAAGGTCCTCTTGTAATTTTTCACAATCCTGTCGCGATTTAACGACTTTGAATAACTTTGTGTCATCAGCAAATTTAATTACCTCGCTAGTTACTCCCATCTCTAAATCATTTATAAATATATTAAAAAGCAGCGGTCCTAGCACGGACCCCTGAGGAACCCCACTAACTACCCTTCTCCATTGTGAATACTGCCCATTTAACCCCACTCTCTGTTTCCTACCCTTCAACCAGTTTTTAATCCACAATAGGACATTTCCTCCTATCCCATGACCCTCCAATTTCCTCTGTAGCCTTTCATGAGGTACCTTGTCAAACGCCTTTTGAAAATCCAGATACACAATATCAACCGACTCCCCTTTGTCCACATGTTTGTTCACTCCTTCAAAGAATTGAAGTAAATTGGTCAGGCAAGATTTCCCCACACAAAAGCCATGCTGACTTGGTCTCAGTAATCCATGTCCTCGGATGTGCTCTGTAATTTTGTTTTTGATAATAGCCTCTACCATAAAGATCACACATGCCACAGATGGTGTTAGGGGGTGCAACTAGGACATCTGCCCCCTGGCCAGAGAGAGCCCTAAGCCTATCCCTTCCACCTATGTTCAGCATCACTCCTCTGTGCCCCCCTACAAGTCCAGCAACTCCCTTCTGTGTTCCTATTCTCCCCAATGTCTAGCATCTTCCCTCTGTGTCCATATACCCCCTCCCATGTCTGGCATTGTCCCTCTGTGTCCCTTTCCCTCCCTTCCTCCCCTGCAGGTCCAGCACCTCTCTCCCTTCCCTCCCGCCCTACCCCCCCATGGATCCAGCGTCTCTCTCTCCCTTCCCTCCAGTCAGACCTCCCTCCCCCCCAATGGTCCAGCACCTTTCTCCCTTCTCTTCAGCTCACCCTTTGGGTCCAGCAGCCCCTTCCCTTTCCATGGATCCACTCCAGCAACCCCCCTCCCGCATTTCCAGTGTCCCCTCTCTGTGAGTCCTTCCAAATGACACACAGAGAACAATTTATAGCAAATTACTACTCTACCTATGAAAAGTTATTCCGCTGTTATACTTCCTCTGTATGCTGCACAAGCCGGCATGTTTGAAAATATAAGTGGGATCAAATAAAAATGGTACAAAAATAAAGAACAAGAATGTGGAAAAGTAGCTCACAGGTTTGGTTGCTTTGTTTTGAGGCTCCCTGTTCTCTGTCCCCGCAGTCAGGTATCTGAACTCCCCCTCCTTTACTTTGGGTCCAGCCGGCTATCACTCCTCCCTGTTTCCAGCAGTGAGCTGTGGCGCGGTCAGCGCTGAAGACAGCTGCTTCCAGCTGCCCCGGTCCTGTCGCTGCTTCATCCCGCCTTTTCAACTTCCTGTAAGCGGGACAAAGCAGCGAGATGGACCGGGGCAGCCAGAAGCAGCTGTCTTCAGCGCTGACCACGCCACAGCTCACTGCTGGAAACAGGGAGGAGTGATAGCCGGCTGGACCCGAAGTAAAGGAGGGGGAGTTCAGCTGCCTGACCGTGGGAATAGGGAGCACAGGGGAGCCTGAGGAAGCAAAAAAAAACGCCTGGCTGGCCATTATTGTTGAGGGTTCTGAGACAGAAATGGGGGGGGGGGGCCTGGGCCCTCTAGGCCCTCTGTAGCTACGCCCACACTCCCACCATGGCTATGCCCCTTTTTCAGCTGCGCGCATTAGAATTTATGCACGCTTCTTTTTAGAATATGCCTAAAAAGAAGCACATGTAAATTCCAATTATTGACATTTAGTGCTGATAATTGGTTGCTATTAGACAATTATCATTTCTGATTGGCTCGTTACTCAATTAAGGTGCACATGTAAATTGGCTGTGCACCCAATTTAACGCGCACAACTCGCCGTGCCTTATACAGAATCCAGGGGACAATGTCTGGTTCCATATTAGGAGCCACCACTCAGGAAAAAGATCTTAGGGGTCCTTTTACTAAGCTGTGGGGGAAAAGGGACCTGTGGTAGCGATGGGGGTCGTTTTTCCCGCCTTCCAGGGCCCATTTTACTGCAGCGGGTAAAAAGCCCCTAAAAAATGGCCATACGGTAAGAGTACTCTTACCGCGTGGCCATATGGGGGAGCACTTACCGCCACTCACTTCCATGGTAACCGGACAGCGCGCAGCGATACCCAAACACCACCGGGTTAGCGTCATGTTACTAAATTTAAAAATATTTTCTGGCACACCAGAAATGGCACATGTTCGAGCAGGAACTACCACCGGCAGCTTTGTTGGGCCGGCGGTAGTTCTGGAAAAGCGTGCGGTAAGCCCGCGTTGGCCTTACCGACGCTTTGTAAAATGGCCCTTAGAGTCTTGTGGACAGTCCACTGAAATTCTCCACTCAGTGGGCCACAGCAGTCAAAAAAGGCACATAGGATGTTAGGAATTAATCGGAGAGGAATGGAGAATATCAAAATGCTTCTGGTCCCACAATTCAAAAAAAGATAGAGGGAAATTAGAGACGGTACAGAAAAGGGCCTCCAGAATAATAAAGCAGATAGAACAGCTCTCATGTGAGGAAAAGCTAAAAAGATTAGGGCTCTTCATCTTGGAGAAGAGATAGCTGAGAAGGGAAGGGATACAATTAAGAGTGATAAATAGGGAACAGTTATTTACCATTTCAAACAGTGCTAAGTCTGGGGGGAAAGTCCATGAAACTAACCAGTAGCAGAGTTAAAATTAATTTATCAAAGTACAATTTTTGGTCTTGCACAGGACAGATGTGGAATTTGTTCTCACCCTCCAGTATATGCCTCCTTCCCTCCCATAGCCCAGTGTATATGGAGCCCCCTAGTGGTTGGTTTTGCTCTCATGCTTTGTTTCCCATTTCCCCACCTCCTTTTCCCATGGTGAGTGGATGTTACCTCCAGAGGTGGTAAAACAGCAGAGGGATGTTCAAGCCGAGGGTCACCCACTCTGCAGCGCACATGAACATCAGACAAAAAAGCCCATGGATGGAGTACTCCGGGACAACCAGCTGCAGAAAGAGAACAAACGAGAAAGGAGAGGGTGGGGAATATAGAGACAATGAAAAGGGGTGAGTGGGAAGGGTGGGAGAGACAGTGGAAAGAGCAAGGAAAAAGTGTGGAGATGGGGAGAAAGAAATGGGGAAAATGAAAGACAGACAGAGGAAGAGAAAGGAGATAGTGGGGTGGGGGGGGAGGGACAGAAAGGAGGTGGTGAGAACAAAAGAAAAAGGAGAAGGTGGGAAGAGGGACAGAGGAGATAGAGAAAGACAGATGGCAAAAGGGATAGACAGACAAAAAAAGGAGAACAGAGAGAGAGATGGGGAAGGGGAAAGAGAGAAAGAGAGAGAGAGGGGGAAGGGGGCAGTGGCAAAGGTTATTTCCTGCTAGGTTCTCATGAAAGAAAGGTTTCTGTAGAGTCAAAAAAAAACCTCAAAATTTGATTATATTACATTACAGTCAATGCTTGTATGCCACTCATACCAAAGACTACATCAGTGCGGCTCACAGACATCAAGAAACAGGACAAACCCTAAAAGATAAAATGCAAATTTAAGAAAACTTTACAACAAAATATCCTATTCAAGATGAGAAAAATAATGATAAAGACCAAGCATGATCAAGCAAACTTATGAAATAACCAAGTTTTTAAAAGATTTTCAAAATAACATATAACTAGATTGGTAGCGTATAAATGTTGGCAACTCGTTCCACCATTTAGTTATCAGATGGGAAAATGTCAATTCTAGTTCTGTTTTATAGACAACCCCTTGAGGTGATAGAAATTGAAACCTCAGGAAGTGTCTAGAACTATTTAAATAATTTTTATTCAGCATGAAAATCAAAGGTACCATATATTATGGAGCCAAGCCACAGAGTATCAAGAAGGCAAAACAGCACAATTTAAATATCGAACTGGCCTCTACTGGCAACCAATGAAGACTATGAAGCAAAGGCTTAGCACTCTTGAATTTAGAAGTTTTACAAATCAGGCGAGCTGCAGTATTTTGTAATGTTTGCAGATGTTGCCAAATAGCTGCATTACAACCGCCATAGATGAATCTCTATTAAATAAACTCCACCTCCTCTGTACTGGGCTTTTTACACTAGAACACTATTGGGCTCATTTTCGAAAGAGAAGGACGTCCATCTTTCGACATAAGACCCATTTCCCTTTCCCTTCTCTCAGGGACGTCCAAATCAGTATAATCGAAACCCGATTTAGGACGTCTCCAACTGCACTCCGTCGCAAGGACGGCCAAAGTTCAAGGGGGCGTGTCAGAGGCATAGCGAAGGCAGGACTTGGGCGTGCCTAACACTTGGACATCCTTGACCCATAATTGAAAAAAACAAGGACGTCCCTAATGAACACTTGGACATTTCCACCTGGACGTGTTTTTATTACGACCAAAGCACAAAAAGGTGCCCAGATGACCACCGGAGAGAATCGGGGATGACCTCCCATTACTCCCCCAGTGGTCACTAACCCCCTCCCACCCTCAAAAAAATCTTTAAAAATATGTCGTGCCTGCCTCTATGCCAGCCTCAGATGTCAGACTCAGGTCCATAGAGATAAAAGAAGTGGGAAAAGTAAACCAGGCTTGTCCAAAGAACTGGGACCAAACAAATAATTAATAATAAAATCAACACAGTTTATTAATGTTTCCTTAGAAATGACTCGACACAACGTTGTGTTTCGGCCTGGCAGCCTGCATCAGGAGTCTTATGTCTTAAGGAAAGACTGATAGTCTAATTTTACATTGCATCAGTGCTTACCCCAGTGCCTTACGGTTTGACACAACGGTCTTTTTTAAGACCAACTTTATGTTGCTATTTCAAACCTTCTGTTTTTCAACCTAAATGTAAAATTAGACCATCAGTCTTTCCTTAAGACATAAGACTCCTGATGCAGGCCGCCAGGCCGAAACACAACGTTGCGAGTCATTTCTAAGGAAACAATAAACTGTGTTGATTTTATTATTAATTATTTGTTTGGTCCCAGTTCTTTGGACAAGCCTGGTTTACTTTTCCCACTTCTTTTATCTCTGTTTGCTGCCCCGTGGGATCTATTGAGTTCTCCATGTACGTGGATTCTCTTTAGCTTTTAGACTCAGGTCCATGACAGCGCATACAGGTCCCAGGAGCAGTTTTAGTGGGTACTGCAGTGCACTTCAGACAAGCAGACCCAGGCCTGTGGAGGAAACAGTGAGCCCTCCAAAACCCACTGTACCCACATCTAGGTGCCCCCCCTTCACCCGTAAGGGCTATGGTAGTGGTGTACAGTTTTGGGTAGTGGGATTTGGGGGGGGCTCAGCACACAAGGTAAGGGAGCGTATGTACCTGGGAGCAATTTATGAAGTCCACTGCAGTGTCCCCTAGGGTGCCTGGTTGGTGTCCTGGCATGTCAGGGGGACCAGTGCACTACAAATGCTGGCTCCTCCCATGCCCAAATGGCTTGCATTTGGACATTTTTGACATGGACGTCTTTGGTTTCGAAAATCGCCGAAAGTCAGAAACGCCCATGTCTAGGGATGTCCAAATTTAAGGATTTGGACGTCCTTGACGGTGTTTTTGAAATGAAAGATGGACGTCCATCTTGTTTCGAAAATATGGGTTTTTCCCACCCTTGGATTTCGCCGTTTTGCAAGGATGTCCAAATCACAACTTGGACGTCCCTTTCGAAAATGCCCCTCTACATATCACATCCCGGGATGTAACAAGATATGCCTTCCCCCAGATACAGTGCCAGAGAGGGAGCATGACACACCTCCTTGGGCAGGTGGTTCCAGGCATATGGAGGATGGTGACAGAGGAAGGTGTTGTATAATATAATACAGGGAGGCTATACACTGGAACATGTTATCTGCTAGACAATACAACACCCCCTTCTAATACAGTGAGTGCTTCCCTCAACAGCTCAGGTACAGCACTTTCCTTTAGCTTATAACATCCCCCGATCTACTGTTTCCCTGTAACATACAACATCGACTCTCCAACCCCTTCACTTATAGTTCACGCTTTTTCTCCTCACCTCAGGACCGGCCCAACCATTAGGCATGACTAGGTGATTGCCTAGGTCAACATCTTATAGGGGCACCAAAGTAGCAGTGAAAGTAAAAAAAACAAATAATAAAACAGTATGTCCTGACAGTCATAAAAATTCAAAGAGCCATCAGCACAGAATTTAACCTGTATTTTTATACAATCTTTGTATGATTATCATGATTGTTGAGTAGAATTATCAAAATCGGGGGGGGGGGGGGTGTAGACTAGAGGCATGAAAGTTAATTGAGGGGGGTGTAAGGCTGAAGATTCGCCTAGGGCGCCCACTACCTTTGCACTTGCTCTGCCTCACCTACACATGCATCACTCCGAGGCACCTCATTCTGTCTCCTCTCTTCTCTCCTCCTTCATCCCATCTCATGATCTCCATTTATTAGTTGAGGTGCTCTTATCCGCACCTTCCTTCACCACCATCCCCCATTATGCCTGAAACCACCTGCCCAAGGAGGCGTGTCATGCTCCCTCTCTGGCCTTCTGTAAATCCAGCCTGAATAAGAGGAGGCTGCTTTTCAGTCTTAAATTCTGGTAATCTTATTGATTTCTCAAAGCCTTTTATTAGTCTCATCTATGTATGTTGATGGAACTGTAAGCTCAATTCGGTAAAGACTCTGTCTTATTTTTATCTGTGTACATCTATTAGTGTTACAAGAATGATCCATGATGATAACATGCTTGTAACATGAGACTCCTCAGTACTGCATCTCTCTATAGTATGACCTACCATGTTACCATTTCTCCTGAGGGAACTGATAACAGCTGCAAAAACAGCTGTAAAGAGCAAGACTTTGCTTAGATAAGCATAAGGGATTGTCTAATTTCCCACAGTAGAATTTTTGCTCAGGGGAGTGTGAGAGATCTTTTTCTTTGATTGTTATCAGTTCAATGGTGTTTGTGAGGGGAAAGGATTTTTTTGAGGGGGGAAGAGTGTGCATTGGTTTATTTTAATTGTTGTATTAATGCATTGACTTTTCATATGGTGTACATTTATTTCAATAACAATGTTTAACAGTAAAGGGTCACTTAGCACTAAGTGACCTGTTTTTTCATAGAATAATGCTTAGGGCGTATTCCTATGCCCAACTTTGGTGGCGAGGACTTTAGTCCTGCTGAAACCTGGTATAAATCCTCGCACCCAACTGATGTCAGTTAAGTGCGCAAATCCAAGTATTCTATAACATCGTGTCTAATTTCTGGGAATGCCCTTGACCCACTTATAAACAAACAGAAAGAGGCTAAGATGCACATGTATTCACACTGAACATATCTGTCCTATTTGTGTAAGTATTTTGTATTTATTTATAGATTTTTTTAAAATCTTTGATTTTATGTTTGCTGTGTTTTATGTACTGTATTGTATTAATTATTTATGTGTTCAATAAGAGATTTATATGTATATATTCTTCGTTTTAGTCTTACTTCTGACGCAGCCTGTGGGTGAAACGTGGCCATGTTGGGGTAATAGTTCAATAAACCACTTCTCTTTCTATTATTATTGATCTGCTTTTTTTTTTTTATTTGTGCTTGAGCCACCCATGTCTCTCCCATGGCCATGCCTGCTTTTGAGTTGTGCACTATGAAATTTAGGCACGGATGTTATAGACTAACAGCTAGGCCAGATGTGCACACAAATCAAAATTCATGCCAATTAACTTGCAATTATTAATTGCTCACACCTTGTTAACTCATTAATTTGTGCATGCACCTGCCCTACACACTGAGCTTCCTATATGGAACTGCTCCCATATGAGGTAAGTCTAAAGAGGTTAGGGCTCTTTAGCTTGGAAAAGAGACGACTGAGGGGGGATATGATTGAGGTCTACAAAATTCTGAATGGTGTGGAGTGGGTAGAGGTGAATCGATTTTCATTCATTCAAAAAGTACAATGACCAGGGGACACTCAATGAAATTACATGGAAATACTTTTAAAACAAATAGGAGGCAAAGAGTAGTTAAGAGCTGGAACTTGTTGCCAGAGGATGTGGTAACGATGGTTAGCATATCTAGGTTTAAAAAAGGTATGGACATGTTCCTGGAGGAAAACTCCATAGTCTGTTATTGACATGGGGGAAGCCACTGCTTGCCCTGGAGTTGGTAGCATGGAATGTTGCTAGTAATTGGGTTTCTGCCAGGTACTTATGACCTGGATTGGTCACTGCTGGAAGCAGGATACTGGGCTTGATGGACCATTGGTCTGACCCAGTATAGCTATTCTTATGTTCCTATGTTCTTATATTCTTATATAGAATCCAGGGGTTTGTGTCTAAAGAGAGGAGAGATGCATTAGAAAGGTTATGAAATGGAGACAGCGACTGGATATAAGGGTTCCAGATCTGTAAAAACTGTCTCATACATTTAGGGGACAATCAAACAAGGGAGTAGAGGCTGGCCAAAGGACAATGCAACACAGGAGGCGGTGCTTAAAAGACACTTTATTTGCTTCTTGGACAAAGGGACCCGACACGGTCTGTGTTTCGACGTCATAAAACGCCTGCCTCGGGGGTCACAATAGTGTTCACAAGGATTACTGAACTAACCAAGTCGCCCAAAGGCATCCGCTCAGGAAAAGTGCCAAACAGCGTAACCCGAAGGCACTTGGTTAGTTCAGTAACCCTTGTGAACACTATTGTGACTCCTGGGGCAGTCGTTTTATGACGCCGAAACACAGACGGTGTTGGGGTCCCTTTGTTGAAGAAGCAAATAATGTGTCTTTTAAGCACCCCCTCTTGTGTTAGATTATCCTTTGGCCAGCCTCTACTCCCTTGTTTGATTGTACTCTCTATGTAGAGGTCCTTCACGCTTGCTGTGCCCTACATTTAGGGGAACAAGTGTAGTTGATTTCTCCATTTCCAGTATTCAGGAGTTGTTTGTGTCCAAGATTGCAAAATACATTTCCATGCCAAGAGGCTCATTTTCCTGAACAACACAGTTCCTCTTTTATCATGTCTCTGTAGGGAACTTGGGGGTCTCAGAACCCTAATGTTTATATGTTCAGAGCACCCCTCTGGATAATGAAACAAGGGTTACCTGTAAGATTTCGTCCCCCCCTAATTATTCTGTGTGCTGTTTTCAATTCTTGCTACCTAGATCAGGCTGCAGGTTGGCCTTGTGAAATTATGCAAGGGCAGCCATGTGACCCACACTCCTCCTGACTAGACTGGACCAAAAAATATGTTTTCACATTTAGCGTGATTTGTTGGGCAAGCGATGAGAGAAGGGGAAGTGGACCCTTCACTGAAACACAGATGAGTGTGGGACTGGAGAGTTACACAAGATCTTGGGGAGGGAGATGCATCATGAGAATGGAAAAAAACAGGGTTTTTTTCTGCATTTTTGTTGACCAATGTTAAGGTCATGTCTAGGGCCAGATACTGTGCAAGACAGCTTAAGAATTTATTGATTGTGAACTTTGTTACAAGCTTTTAGTAGATAAGGGTATGTAAATGTGACTCTGGGCAAGTCACTTAACCCTCTATTGCCCGCCGCATTGAGCCTGCCATGAGTGGGAAAGCGCGGGGTACAAATGTAACAAAAATAAAAAAATAAATAGAATGGTCCAATATAATTAAGATAACTTTAATGGATATTTAGATTTATATTAATTTGGGGGTTAGATTTCCTGTGTTTCATACTGTTTGAAACCACATTATATCTAGATAGTGAAAAGGAGAAGTTGGGAATAGTCTGCTAGCCAACCACTGGTCAACTTGTATAGCAAAAATAACTTAGTTATAGTTTCGATATGTGATATAAAAAACTGCTGAAGCAGCATGAGGAGGGGGCATGAAATTTGTGACAGCTAGTGTAAGAAAAACCCAAGGACGTGAGTGTTCCAGCAATAGTCAGTTGGGGTAAGATCTCATGGGGTGATTGTCTAATATGTGATAATCGTAAGTAGACCCCAACACCTCGAAAGGAACCAGATCTGTCCAACAATAATTGTTCAGGTGACCCAAGTCTTTTCACTAAAATAACAGCCATTTATTGAGCTATCTTTTTTCAAAATCCCTGAATTACAGGACAGTCCCAGAAAGAGTGATAAAATGTACTGTCTTCCCCATGACATTTGATAGTATTTGCTCAGCTTCAATCTCATCTTGAGTCTATGCTCATTTTTCATCCACGTCAGTCCAGGTTCAGACCAAGTTACAGCACTGAAACTGTTTGGACAACTCTACTGAGTAAGGTCTGTAGCAAACTCGATGGCGGGTATATTGCACTGGCTGTTTCTCTTGATCTTTCAGCCACTTTCGGCATAATTGATCATTCTCTTTTACTATCACACCTTTCAAATGTAGGTATTTCAGGTACAGTTTATAAGTGGTTTTCTTCCTTTCTTCAGGATAGATCATTCTCTATAGTTTCTCCCGAAGGCCTTTCTGATTTCTACCCTTTCATGTGGTGTCCTGTAGGGTCCAATTTTGTCCTCCATTCTTTTCAATCTTTTCTTTAGTCTCCTTGCTTCCCTGGTGCAGGCATCTGGAATTAGCACGTATTACAATGCAGATGATATTTTTCTCATTCATTATACCACTTCTAACAACCCTGATATATGCCCCTAACAAAATTGTTTACATTCATTTGCCAACTGACTGAAGGAACATCAGCTTGACCTTAATCCAGAAAAAAATGACAGCATGTTGGCTAACTGGTCATGTTTTCCCACCTTCTATCCCGTGAACATTCTTTGATGTTTCAGTTTCTCATGTTGACACATTTAAATACTTAGGTGTCTGGTCAGACTCAACACTTTAATTTTCCCCGCAAATTTCATCAGTGATCAGATAGTTTTTTCTGACCCTTTGAAATTTTATTTTTATATATATATATATATATATATATATATATATATATATATATATATATATATATATATATATATATATATATATATATATATTTATTTATTTATTTATTGCATTTGTATCCCACATTTTCCCACCTATTTGCAGGCTCAATGTGGCTTACATAGTAACCGTGATGGTGATCGCCAGTTCCGGTATAGCAGATACAGAGTGACAATGTAGAAGGTTCGTGTAGGATAAACACATCAGGGAATAAGGAGGAAGGGTTGAGTTGTGATCAATTCGAGTCTTAGTTTTGTTGTGTTGTGGGATCGAGGCATTTAAGTTGGGTCATCAGGGTATGCCTTTTTGAATAAGTAAGTTTTTAGTGATTTCCTAAAGTTTGATAGGTCGTGCGTTGTTTTCAAGGTGTTTGATAGTGCATTCCATAGTTGTGTGCTTATAAAGGAGAAGCTGGATGCATAGGTTGATTTGTATTTAATTCTTTTGCAGCTTGGTTTAGGTATGTGCCTGTTGATCTTGTGGTGTTTCTGGCTGGAAGGTCAATGAGATCTGTCATGTATCCCGGGGTCTCACCATAGATGATTTTCCTGCTTATAATCGAACGAGAAAAACGCCCAAGAGCCGACCTAAATCGGGAGATGGACGTTAATCTCACAAAAACGAGTAAATCCATATAATCGAAAGCAATGTTTCAGTGCGTCCGTGTCGCTCGTACGTGGACGTAAAAACGCCCAAATAAGAGGCGTGTCGGGGGCGTGTTAGGGGCGGTGATACGACGTGGACGGGTACAACGTATAACGAATAGCGAAAGGGCTCTGGTTGGGCGGGAAGATGGGCGTAATATGATGGACCCGAAATAAAAGCGACCAGAGCAAGGAGGAAATCGTCTTTAGACCCATTAGCGATTGTGTGTAGTTGGAGAGTGGCGATATTGTTGGTGGAAGAGCTGAAGTGGTGGTTGCAGAGAGAAAGCCGAGCGTGTTCAGTACCTGTGACGGTCGTCTGTGTGCCCTGCCTCTTTTTGTGTCTTACCCTTTCACCGTTCCTTACTCCTACTCCTTTGCTCTATCGCCCCTTCCCCTCCCTCTCCCCCTATCCCTCCCCATTCACTCTTCCCACGTGTATACTGTATTCCCTGACCTCCGTTTGTCTCTGTGTGCCTGTACTGTTTGGCGAGTGAGTGGCCAGAGGGGCGTAGTGCCTGGAAGTGACAGATCTGTGTGTGTTGCTGTTTGACTACTAGTCCTAATACTTGCACTGGTGGTGGGGATATGGATGCACTTAATGCACTTGTGGCATTCATGCTACACGAAGAGGCCACCCACCGCAGGAGGTATTCACGGCCCCGAGTGTTTAGGCCCCGCACCACCTTCCTACAACTCACTGACCAGCAGTGTCTAACAAGGTTCAGGTTTGATAGGGCCACCATTCGTCAGCTGTGTGAGCAGCTGAAACCCCTCCTTCAGCCCCAGACACGTAGGAATAACCCCATCCCTGCCCACCTCAAAATCACTTCCGCTCTCTCTGTCCTGGCCACTGGCAGTTTTCAATCCGTATTAGCTGCTAACACAGGCCTCACCCAGGCTTCTATTTCACACTGTCTCACCCAGTTCCTGGATGCCTTCATAACTCACACCTCACACTACATCACTTTCCCCACCACCCCCCAGGCTCTGCACAACAACATGGCCACCTTCTATGCTGTTGCTAGATTCCCCTCGGTCATCGGTGTGATAGACTGCACACACGTAGCCCTCAGACCCCCCCGGGCACACGAAGCCACCTACAGAAATAGGAAGGCATTTCATTCTATGAACATGCAAGTTGTATGTGATGCCCAGGGGGAGATATTAGACGTGTGTGCCAGGTACCCCGGCTCCAGCCACGATGCCTACATCCTACAGCACTCGGGCATCTTCCGCAGGTTCGAGCGAGGGGAGTTCATTGGTGGATGGCTACTAGGTAAGTGCAACATGCATGTACCACCCATACTAGACCTCCTCCACTGGGCAACCCTCCGCCCTGGCTTCCTCCACCACAACCCACTATCCAAATCCCCCCGCCCCCCCTGTACCTGCTCCAAGCGATACACACTCATCTATCTCATTCTGCTTTTCTGCAAAGGTGACCGAGGCTACCCGCAGAGGACATGGCTCATGACCCCCCTGATCCACCCACAACCAGGGCCAGAAGAAACCTACAACAGGAAACATCGCAGCACCCGGGGGATCATTGAGCGCACCTTTGGTTTATTGAAAAACCGCTTCCGCTGTCTGGACCGGTCTGGAGGAGAGCTGCTCTACAGTCCAGAAAAGGTGGCCAAGATCTTTGTGGCGTGCTGTATGTTACACAATTTGGCCCAGCGCAGAGGACAGCCTCTCCCAGAGGAGCCACAGCCACCACCAGAAGAGGCCCCAGATGAGCTGGAAGAGGAGCCCCCTCCACCCCCAGCCCACAGAGCAGAGCTCAATGCCTACCAGCTTGGCGTAAGAGCAAGACAAAGACTCATTGAAACAAGTTTTATGTGAATGTAAGTGAGCATTTATTTTTTACATACAGTGCATATGTGTTTGGTGAACCCCACCACCACCACCACCACCCCCCCCTCCCACACCCACCCCCCTCCCACCAACCCTCACCCTACAGCATGTCCCATCATTTTCCCCTTCCCTTCCCCCGTCCCCTCCTACCCCTCCCACGCCCTTCCTTTGCAGCTGGTGCTGCACGGGAAGTCTCTTCCCCCTCTTCGGAGCTGCTGCTCCCAGTGTCCTCCTCTCTATCCCCACGGCAGCCTGCGGCTTCGGCTGCACCGTGGAAATCGGGCCACCTTCTTGGTTGTAGTGGTCTGGCCACAGGACCCAGAATGGGAGCAGCAGGAGTGGGTGCGGAGGCTGAGGAGCGCAATGCCCACCTCTTAGCTGGTGGTTGCTGGTGGTCAGTGGAGGAGGAGGTTGATGGCAGGGGCTGCTCCAGCAGCACGGGGGCTGGAGTAGGCGCGGTGCCCTGAGGGTGCAGGTGTTGGATGCTCTGCTCCAGCCGTCTCAGTTGCTGGAGCACCTCCTGGTGGCCTTCACGTTGCGCCTGGAGGAGTTCTTGGTGTGCTCGCTGCTGTGCCTCCAGTGCTTGGCGCTGCAGCTCCAGTTTCTGCTGGCGGTACTCCTCCAAGCGCACGTTGTGGCGGAGTAGTTCCGTGGCCAGCCGCAGGAGTTGCCTCCTTTGGGCGGATGGCCTCTGGCGGGGAGCTGGGCCCTCCTCCTCCTCACCAAAGTCCTCCGGTGCTGGAGGTGCGGCCTCTGCTGGTGCAGGTGGTGGTGGTGGTGGTGGCAGAGGCTGGACAGCCGGTGCAGGTGGTGGTGGTGGTGCTGGCAGAGGCTGGACAGCCGGTGCAGGTGGTGGTGGTGGTGCTGGCAGAGGCTGGACAGTCGGTGCAGGTGGTGGTGGTGGTGCTGGCAGAGGCTGGGGTGCAGGTGGTGGTGGTGGTGCTGGCAGAGGCTGGACAGCTGGTGGTGGTAGAGGCTGGACAGCTGGTGCAGGTGGTGGTGGACGCGGAGGATGCACAGCTGGTGCAGGTGGTGGAGGCTGGACTGCAGGCTGTGGAGGTTGAGGCTGGACGGATGGTGTAGGGCGTTGGCCTTGCAGGCCACTAGGGCCAGCCTCCTCTGAGTCTTCACCTGTATAGCACAAGAGAGGAATAGTGTTGGTGCAAATAACCCACTTTTGTCTTTCAGCATTCATATACATTGGTATGTCCCCCAACCTGATGACCCAGCAAAGAGATGGTGAGGAGAAATGGAATTGACACGGGTACAAAAGAGAGAGGCCCGCAGGCAGCTGGGTAGAGGTGGTGGATGAGCAGCCACGAGAAGGACACCACTCACAACGTTGTGCACAAGCTGTTAGTTGTATAATTGTTAAATTGAACAACATTGCAGCATGTGTTGTGTTACTACTGACTTGCTAAACTGCATAGAACTGCTTTATGACCCCCATTACAGGCTCCTTCAGTTGAATGCATGTGTCCCTCACTCAGTAGAGCACAGAGGTCACAGGAGGAACTAGGCACAGTTTGGTAAAATGGGAAAATAGGAGGGAGTAGTAGGGAAGGACGGCCCCCAGAGTTCTGCCACAGTAGTAACCTACACACACCCATAGGAGCCAACTGGAAAGTAGTATTGGGGGTGCTAAGCCCAGTGACCAACACTCCTCCCTGCACAGCTACATGATCTTTCCTCAATATTGGGGGTGCTCACACACACACACAGCACCCACCCTGTCTGCTTGCTCCTATAACACACATGACCACTACCACTACTCAAATAGAGCTTACAATTAATTCTATAAATATGGGCACACAGGACAAGTAAGAGGAAACCCAATCACAATGGTAGGGATAGGGAGTAAGGGTAGAGAGCTAGTGAGTAGGGGTTACCAGGTCACAACAGCATCATAAAGGTGGCCTGTTAATATACAGAAAGACAGCCAGAGATACTCCCACCCCCACCTCCACCTACCTCCCTCCTCCTGCCCCCCACTCCTCACCTCCCTCCCCCTGACCCCAACTTCTATAACACAAGTGTACTGCAGCACAACAGATACCCCAACTGCATAATGAAACACCTACCCGAGTCCTCAGCCTGGCCCGAGGTGTCCATGGAGCCAATCCCGTGGATGCCCTCCTGGGGTAGGAGGGAGTACACCATCAGCTCCATTGGTGTAAGGTTGGCAGTGTCATTGCCTGGGGGATTGGCCCCTGCCTTCCTGCGAACATCCCTCCTCAGCTTCCGCCACTTCCTCTTGCAGTCCTCCACGTCTCTCCCAGCATGGAAGACAGCATTCAGGCTGTCCCGTACTGCCTCCCATTCCCGCTGCTTTACTGTTGCTGCCAGCCTCTGCCCTGTGGGAGCAAACAGACTCCGGTGCCGCTGTACAATTTCTTGTACCAGGAGCTCCACCTCTGCCTCGAGAAAATTACCCTTCCGGGTCGGCGGCATGCGTGGTGGCATTGTACCAATGGTGTTTTCGAAAATACGGAGTGGGCGTTTATATAGGCGCCAAGAACGCCCATTGAGACGGGGGAATAGGCGTTTCTGATTTGGGCGCTACTTTTTCAATTATACACATAATTCCTAAGCGTGCCCAGCTGAGATAGCGATTAGGAACACATGGTTTCGATTATGAGTAGATAAGTATGGGCGTCTCCACCTGCCTTCCCTTTCTTCATTGCCATTTTACCTGCCATTTCCTGCACTGAGACCTTGCCCGATGTTCGTAATAATCAGTTACAGGGTTTTACCCTCACTTAGCATGCTTGGGTACACCTGTGTATTTAGGGGGGGGGGGGGAATTATTGTTGGCCCTCAGCCACCACGCCTTCCGTTTCCTGTCTTCCACATCGCCTGATGCTCCCTTCCTTTCTCCCATTCTCTCTGCCTGGTTGTAGCAGGCAGTGTGTGGGGGCCACGAATTTGCTACACTCACCCCAAATCAAGCACCCCTCGGTAAGGGTCATTTCAATCAGGGAGATGTGCAGCTAATGTTCCAGAAGATAAAAGGCGCACTACACAGTCTTGAAACAGACGTTCATGGTAAGCTCTCATTTGTCTGCCACCTCTTCTCTTTGTGCTCATAGTCAAGGAGTGTGCATTCACTGTATGTATGTAGTCTGGAGTCAGATGTTAGGTAGCTCTGTTTTCACCAGGTTCCTGTGCACTGTACTGTGGGGTTGGCAGGTCCTCAGTGGTGTGGGCCAGCTGTTGGAGGTGCTGTATTGGTTCCCGGTAGGTTCCATCTTCCTTGTTTATGTGGTGTACCCCAGTCCCCATTTATGAAGTGGCCACCCATTCTCAAGGTCCATAGGCGGGGGAGGGGAGAATGATTAATGCAATCGATGTGTATAGCACATTATGGACCACCTTCCTAAATTGCTCCATAGGTAGTAGTAGGGTAGGGAACATGCACATTACATTGTTTTTAATCGGTAGCCTGGACAAAATGATAGAGGTGGCTACAGGTAGTGCCACTGAGGCCTATGACGTGGTGGTGAGGGAAAGGGGTGTGTGTACAGGTACCAACCCAAAGTAACTGGTGGTGGCTAAAGCCTGATGGCTGCTGTGGCCTAGTGGTTAGAGCACCAGCCTTATAATCATAAGGTTGCTGGTTGAAATCCCACCTAAGGCAAGTCAGTTCAGCGACAAAGTTTGACACAAACCCAGAATACTTGAATGTAACACACCTTGATCAACTACTGGAGAAAGTGTGATCACACCTGCAAATAATGAGCACCATTTTTATTTGTGGCCTTCCCTAACACAAGTATTACATTGCAACTGTGATGAAGTAACCATCCATCTATTGGGTTTCCCATTGTTTCCCTTTTGCTCCTCAGCATTATATACCATAGCTGATGTATTCAATGTGAAAATATGAGCCAGCTGTTTGTATTGTAGGTCCTTCTTGCCCCCCCCCCCACCCCACCAATGTGGCTTGTGGGTAAGGATATGTGTCCATCAGACAGCAAACACTTTGTATGTGGTACCTGGAGTTATGTGGAAGTGTGTACCTGGCAGATCACACGTGGTACACTATTAATCTCTTATTGATGGCACTCTGTATTGTGGGTCAGTATGGTGGAGGGGAGGGAGGGAGGAAGGGAGAGAGAGATGCTGGCTGGCCATTTTTATTAATGAACACAAATATCCATCCAGCCTCCCTGGCCCAACCCCCCTGCACATATGGGCCATGCAGGTTGGAATGAACAGGTGGCGTTCTGTCTGGCCAACATTCTCAGACATACATCACCTTCTCATTCACACAGCACATTTAATGCTGTGCATATTGCTGCCTCCTTCCTCTCAACTCAACAGCACCATTTGGTGATATGTAATGCACAAGGGAGACAAACACACACACACACCCTGATAGTTATATTATAACAAAAATTTATTTGGCCCCATCCCCACCCCCACCCCTACAAAATAACCCCAACAATGCCATCCTCCCCCCCACACCTCCCCACACACCCCAACAATTCCCTCCCCCACCCCCCACAGAACCCCCAACATTTCCCTCCCCCCACACACACAACCCCAACAATTCCCTCCCTCCCTCCCCCCACACACACAACACCAACAGGCCCCCCTATTTAAATTAAGGGCGGCCACGCCCTCTTAGTAAGGCCCTCTGTAGCAGGGCAATGAGCAGCCCCAGCAGTACCCTTAGTGGGCCCTGGAGCTGCTCATTGCCCTGCCGCAGGGCTGTCACCTCCTGCAGCAGCTGGTGCTGGCCAACTAGAAGTTGCTGCTGGCCAACTATAATTTGCTGCTGGCCATCTACCAGCTGCTGCAGGAGGCGCACCACAGTGGCAGGCCCAAAGGCTGGAGGTGGGCCAGGGGACACGGAAGAAGATGGCCCAGGGGATGGAGGTGGGCCAGGGGACACAGAAGCTGGCCCAGGGGATGGAGGTGGGCCAGGGGACACAGAAGCTGGCCCAGGGGATGGAGGTGGGCCAGGGGACACAGAAGCTGGCCCAGGGGATGGAGGTGGGCCAGGCGATGGTGCTGCAGGTGGGGAGGGGTCCTCATGCAGGTCTATAATGAGGACTCCCTCCTCCGAGTCCTCCTCCTCCTCTTCTTGCTGGTGGCCCGCCTCCTGGCCTGGCTCCTGCTCCTCCTCTTCCTCCATGTGCCCCTCCTCCTGCTCTTCCTCCTCCTCCTCCTCCTCCTCCTCCTGGGGGTGGTGGCCCTCCTCATCCTGGCGCTCACTTTCCTGCTGGTGGAGCCCTGTGTATGTAAAAGGAGTGTGATTGAGATCAGTGCATACACCATGGCTTGCATAGTGCAGTAGCTGGGTGGCATGGGGCAGGGTGTGGTAAGGCGTAGCCTATGCCCATGGGGAATGAGCTGCATCAGATGACATGAAACAGAACCCTGGACCCTCCTCTGACACACACCACGCAGGACATGTGGCCATACCAAATTCATTGCTGACCAGCATGTTTGCATTGTGAAATGCAACGAGGGGTTGATGGGCAGTTGTTGTAGGAGTTATTGGGGGGGGGGGGCAGTGGGAAGGGTGTTGAGCACAATTCTTTTATGTGATTTAGGCCATAACATGCAGTAAAAGTAGGGCCTCAGGCAGCTGTACCAGGACACAGTAATCAGCCACCACAATAAGGGGAATAGTAAAGTGTGGCATATCATCTCATTCATCTCGGGAGGATGGTCGGACGTTGCAAGCATGCTCATGGGAGAACCCCTGCAACCTGCATCCTTGATCTGGGACAGATATGGTATTACTTACTAGGTGGCTATTAGGCACATGGGAAGTGATATTGTACAACACATTTGCTTTATTCATGAAATGTATGTAGTAATGTGTACAGGTGTCCTGTTTTTGAATACTTACGGCGAGCCCTGAGGTGCCTTCGCACCGCCCGGATGAGCTCAGGCCTCTCCCGCCTCACCCGCCGGAACCGCCTCCTTAAGGACTCGAGGTCCCGGTGGACTCCAAAGCGTCTGTAAGATATAAGTTTGTAGAGCAGGGGTCAGGGGTGTTGGTCCTTTTTGTCCTCTGCACACATTCATTTGCTATTCACATACCAGAGAGAGAGGGTCTACAGTGTTGGGGGGGGGGGCACCTCCATTGGTAGTGAATCATAGGAGCCACCTTTTTAACATTTTGGGGGGTGGAACCCCCAGTGGAGATGACCCCTCCCTCCATACATATTTGATATTGGGGGTGGGGTGGTGAAGCACCCACAGCAGCCACCGAGTTGGTTCCTATGCAGATGATGGCAGAGAGGTGGGCATGAGGCCAGACAGTACCGTTTGTATACATTCTAATGTATGCTTGTTAAACTACATATGTGTTATCATGGTGGTCGTTTAAATAACATACAAATTATTAGTGATTGTGCATGTTCCTATATTACTCATGATCCTTGCATGGACACTCCAGTTACTGCTGGTAACATTGATGACGGAGCTGTTATATGTGTAGGTACAGGAGGGGAGGGGGGTTGGGCCATAACCTTACCTTTCCAATCGTTCCCGGATGCGGGACCAGGCTCGCATGGCCTGCAGCCTGGGGGGCAGGTGGTGGTGCTGGATGAAAAGGCGATGGCGGTGCCTTAGGCAGAGCCGGACAAGCAGCAGGCTCTCCTCTTCTCCAAAATTTGGCTCCCTGCGTTGTGCCATTTTTCCACGTGTTGGAAAAGAGGTGCCTTATATAGACGACCTTGCGTGAGGGACGTCGTTTCATGCACAGCTCCATATATGGATGACCATTCCATATATGGCCGCTATCAGCACGTGGACGCCCTCGTAAGCATAGACGTCTTTGACGTGCACATGCCTGCAGGAGTGTGAAACGTGCCTTATATAGATGACGCACCCCACCCGACCCTTTTCACATATACACAATATGCATTTACTGCATGTTTAGTAGGTGTACAGTGCATGCAGATCCGGACATTCAGATGGGCACATATGATGGAAGATTTGGTGGAGCAGTAGGTGTACAGTGCATGCAGATCCGGATATTCAGATGGGCACATATGATGGAAGTATGGGCGGAGCAGCATGATATGTCTGTAGTTGACACATATATGCGTTCCTCATATATTTCCGTACCCAGATGGCATGAACAACATGTATTGTACTTACGATACACCTATGTACATTATTTTTCACACCACGTGATTTGGTCGTTTGCACCTGCAATAGTCGACCGTGTTAGGGCGCCCAATTTAGTCACGCTTATGCGCTCGTCATTTGATTGTTTTCTTACAGGGATAATCGATTGTCGAAAAACGCCCACACTATTTTTCCATTATACAGGTCTATTTTTGGACGTTATCGTAAGAACGCCCTAATTCGTACTTGGACGATCTTTCCATTTTGCCCCTCTTTATGTACTAGAGTACAGATTTTGAAGGCAATCCGTTCTTTGATCAGGAGCCAATGTAGTTTTTCGCATAGGAGTTTGGCGCTTTCGTATTTCCAAAAATCAGTCTGGCTGCGGTGTTTTGAGCAGTTTAGAGTTTCTTTATGATTTGTTCTTTACATCCCTCGTAGATTGCATTACAATAGTCTAGCTGACATAGAGGGGCATAATCGAATGGTGCCGGCCAAATAGATGGCCGGTCATCTATTTGGCCAGCGCCACAAAGAGCAGTCCCGAACCGTATTACTGAAAAAGATGGCCGGCCATCTTTCGTTTCAATATTACGGTTCGGGCCGGCCAAATGTCAGAGATGGCCGGCATCGATTTTCACCGATAATGGAAACCGAAGTCGGCGATCTCAAACCTGCCCAAATCCAAGGCATTTGGTCATGGAAGGGGCCAGCATTTGTAGTGCACTGGTCCCCCTCACATGCCAGGACACCAACCCAGCACCCTAGGGGGCACTGCATTGGACTTCAAAAATTGCTCCCAGATGTATACCTCCCTTACCTTGGGTGCTGAGCCCCCCAAATCCCCCCCAAAACCCACTCCCCACAATTGTACACCATTACCATAGCCCTTAGGGATGAAGGGGGGCACCTACATGTGGGTACAGTGGGTTTTGGGGGGTTTTGGAGGGCTTAACATTTACCACCACAAGTGTAACAGGTAGGGGGGATGGGCCTGAGTCCACCTGCCTGAAGTGCACTGCACCCACTAAATACTGCTCCAGGTACCTGCATACTGCTGTCAGGGAGCTGGGTATGACATTTCAGGCTGGCATAGAGGCTGGCAAAAATATATATTTTTTTTTGGGGGGGGGGGTAGGGGGTGGGAGGGGGTTGGTGACCACTGGGGGAGTAAGGAGAGGTCATCCCCGATTCCCTCCAGTGGTCATTTGGTCAGTTGGGCTTTTTGAAGTTTGGTCCTAAAAGAAAAGGGACCAAGTGAAGCCGGCGAAATGCTCTTCAAGGCTGGCTTTCTTTTTTCCATTATCGGGCGAAGACGGCCATCTCAAAGCACATCCCTGTCCCGCCTTCGCTACCCTACCGAAACGCCCCCTTGAAGTTTGGCCGGCTCCGCAACGGAAAGCAGCTGGCGCTGGCCAAAATTGGCTTTCGATTATACCAATTCGGCCGGGTTCAGGAGATCACTGGCCATCTCCCGATTTGTGTCGGAAGATGGCCGGCGATCTCCTTCAAAAATGAGCTGGTTAGTACCATTGATTGTACCAAGTTGCGGAATATTGCCCTCGAGAAGAAAGGTTTTATTCGTTTGAGTTTCGACATTGATTGGAACATTTTCCTTGTTGTGTTTTCGATTGGGTTTCTAGCGTGAGGTTTCGATCGATGGTAACTCCAAGAATTTTTAGGTTGTCAGAAACAGGGAGGGTGTAGTCTGGGGTGTTAATATTGTTGGGTTTGTTGGTGTTGAATTGGGATGTAAGGATGAGACAGTGTGTTTTCTCTGTGTTTGTTTCAGTTGGAATGCATCTGCCCATGTGTTCCTGATTTGCAGGCCGAGTTTGGTTTCGTTGATGATTTCTATTGGGTCGTGTTTAAAGGGGATGTATATCATGACATCATCTGCTAAATGTAGAGGTTAAGTCCTTGGTTGGATAGGGATGTGGCTAGTGGGGTCATCATTAGGTTGAATAGGATCGGTGATAGTGGTGATCCTTGAGGTACGCCGCAGTCTGTATTCTATGGTGGTGATATGTTCGATTTTGACTTAATAAGTTACACTTCCACCAATTCCGAAGTAGTCTAAGATGTTTAGTAGTATTTCATGGTTAACCATATCGAACGCGCTTGACATGTCGAATTGTAGGAGAAGTAGGCTATTGCCTGTTGCGATTTCTTGTTTGAATTTGGTTAGGAAGGTAATTAGTGCTGTTTCGGTGCTGTGGTTAGAGCGAAATCCAGATTGTGATTGATGTAATATTGAAAATTTGTTTAGGTAAGTTGTTTGGTTACCATGCTTTCCATCAGTTTGATTACCAGTGGGATAGATGCTACCAGCCGGTAGTTGGTGATTTTGTTTGATTTTTTCTTTGTATCTTTTGGTATAGGGGTAAGTAGGATATTTCCGTTTTCTTTGGGAAAGAGTTTGAAGCAGGTAGTTTAGGTGGGATGTGAGATCTATTATGAAGCGTTGGGAAGCGGATTTTATTAAGTAGCTGGGGCAGGTGTCCAATTTACAATGCGTTGGCGAATCTGTTGATTGCCTGGGTGACTGTTTCGGGGGTGAGGAGGGCGAAGTTTGTCCAGGTTCGGTCTGCTGGGTGTTCATCGAGGGTTGGGTCGAGGCATTCATTGAATTTCTCTATGTTAGTAGTGTTCTGTGGTAGTGTGTTGCGTAGGTTTACAATTTAGTATTTAGCAAGTTCGTCCGCAGATGGGATGTCTGTGTTGGTTGTGGTGACTGGTGTAGTGTCTAGTAGTTTGTTCACGAGATGATATAGTTTCTTCGTATCCTTGTAATCGTGTCCTATTTTGGTTTTGTAGTATGACCTTTTGGTTTGTCTTATTGCATATTTGTACTTTCTTTGAGATTGTTTCCATGCGTTTACTGTGTGTACGTCTTTTATTTTCTTCCATGCTCATTCGTGTTTCCTAGTTTGTGTTTTTAGATTTTTCAGTTCTTCATTGTACCAGGGTAACGAGTTATACCTGCATGAGGTTCTTGTTTTTAATGGTGCTATTTCATGGGGTTTTCTATATAGATCTTTATTTTGTATGAAATCCTTGAGTGTATGCTGTTCTATTCTATGTAACTATGGCATTCTTTTCCTATCTATTTTAATGTTATTTTATTGTATCCTGCCTTGATTTGCTTTAGTGATAAAGACGGATTTAGTCAATTAAAAAGAAACAATAATAATGGAGATGATACTCTACTTGCCTTATAGAGGAGTTTCTGTGTGAAACAGGCTCTGTGCAACACTCTAAAATAGTTTGCATTGGAAGTCATCCCAGGTATCCCTTTGATGTTCATCAATTCCCAGTCTCCCAAATTATTCCCAAATCTTGCTTCCATCTCCACTTCATCAGCTCCATATCTTTGTCACATTTCAATTTATAGTGGGCTTTGTGCAGTCCAGAGATGGAAGTGGACAATTCGAATATCTCATTGAAAAAACATTTTAATTCATTTTCCCACTTGAAGTTTAAATGAATCCCCGCTTAGTCCCTTCAGCTGACAGTAAGTAAATTTATCGTCCCATTGAAACCCCACCCACTGTTGTAATATAACAAAAGATAACAAGGGATCACTCTTCACCTAATCAGGGAACACAACAGAGGAAATTGTAGTCGTCAGGCAAAACAAGGCAGTCCAAAGAAGCAGAATGCATGTCTAGTGTTAAAGCACTTTAATTCAACAAGTGTAGCAGGGTCACTCCAGCCTTAGGCTGAGCCAGAGACTGCAGACTACAGACTTGCTTAAGCCTTTTGTTATGACCTTTCTGCCACCCCTCCACTCCTTCTTATTAAACAGCTGCTTTGGACTGACCCTGCTACACTTATGTTTTGATGTTCTATTGAGATCTAGGTGTTGTTGTAGACAATACGCTAAAATCTTTTGCCAAGTTTGGGGCTGTGGCCAAAAATGCAGACAGAATGTTAGGAATTATTAGAAAAGTAATGCAAAAATAAGACCAAGAATATTATAGATAGAAAAGATCTCCCAATCACTCAAAAAATATGCCAAATCACAACGTAAACTAGACACATGTCCTAGCAACCTCATAAGATCCGCTCCTCAACAATTCTTAACAGACCTCACAGAATACCTAAATTACATGCTACAAAAGGGTCTTTTCCCAAAAGACAGAGGAAATATACTACTCACACCGTTACCTAAAGACGCAAAGAAAAGCACAAGTCACATAACCAACTACCGTCCAGTAGATCTATCCCACTAATAACCAAACTTATGGAAGGAGTAGTGACGGAACAGCTCACCAATCACCTAAACAAACACTCAATTCTACATGAATCTCAATCAGGATTTCGATCCAACTACAGCACAGAAACAGTACTAGTGACTCTAATGAATAAGTTTAAACAAACAATCGCAAAAGGCAATAATATACTTCTCTTACAATTTAATATGTCCAGTGCCTTCGATATGGTCAACCATGGAATTTTACTACACATCCTGGAATACTTCAGAGTTGGAGGAAACGTCCTCAATTGGTTTAAAGGATTCCTGACATCAAGATCATACCAAGTAACAACTAACGCAGAGACATCATCCCCATGGATACCTGAATGCGGTGTACCAGAAGGATCCCCCCTTTCACCAACCCTCTTCAACCTAATGATGACACCCCTAGCCAAGCTATTAGATAACCAACAGCTCAACCCATATATATATATGCAGATGATGTCACGATCTACATCCCATTTAAACAAGACCTAAAAGAAATTACTAACGAAATCAACCAAAGCTTCCAAATCATGCACTCCTGGGCGGATGCATTTCAACTGAAACTCAACGCAGAAAAAACACAATGCCTTATAATCACCTCACAATACAATACACACAAATTCGACACCATAACCACCCCAAACGTTACCCTCCCCATCTCAGACAACTTGAAAATTCTGGGAGTCACCATTGATTGAAATCTCACACTTGAAAACCATGTGAAGAATACAACTAAAAAAGTGTTCCATGCCATGTGGAAACTCAAAAGAGTAAAACCTTACTTCCCAAGAGCCATTTTCATGAAACTGATGCAGTCATTGGTGCTAAGTCACCTAGATTATTGCAATGCACTCTTCGCTGGCTGCAAAGAACAGACCATCAAAAAACTTCAAACAGCCCAAAACACCGCAGCCAGACTCATATTTGGGAAAACAAAATATGAAAGCGCTAAACCTCTAAGAAAGAAACTACACTGGCTACCATTGAAAGAACGAACCACATTCAAAATCTGCACAATTGTCCATAAAATCATTTACGGAGATGCCCCGACTTACATGCTAGGCCTTGTAGACCTGCCACCCAGAAAGGCTAAGAGATCTACCCGCACCTTTCTTAACCTACACTTCCCCAACTGCAAAGGAATAAAATATAAACTAACACATGCGTCTAGCTTCTCTTATATAAGCACGCAGATGTGGAACTCTCTCCCAATAAACCTAAGAACGATCAAAGAACTGACCGATTTCCGCAAATCCCTGAAGACATACCTCTTTAGCAAAGCCTACCATGAAAACCCTTAACTAACGACAACACAATACCTAACCAAAATAGCACAGAATGTATTTTCCAATAACGACTTGTTCAAACCTACCTGTATTCCTTTACCTCTATGTAATAACAATTGTTTTCTCTAACCTGGTATAGTTATGCTACAACAGGTCTCTGTAAGCCACATTGAGCCTGCAAATAGGTGGGAAAATGTGGGATACAAGTGCAATAAATAAATAAATTATAATGCCTCTGTATCACTCCATGGTGCGACCACACCTTGAGTATTGTGTTCAATTCTGGTCACATCTCAAAAAATATATAGCAGAACTAGAAAGGCTCAAAGAAGAGCAACCAAAATGATAAAGGGGATGGAACTCCTCTCATATGGCTAAAGAGGTTAGGGCTCTTCAGCTTGGAAAAGAGACAGCTGAGGGGGAGATATGATTGAAGTCTACAAAAATCTGAGTGGTGTAGAATGAGTAGAAGTGAATCAATATTTTACGCTTTTAAAAAGTACAAGGACCAGGGGACACTCAATGAAATTGCATGGAAATACTTTTAAAACAAATAGGAGGAAATATTTTTTCACTCAACGAATGCTTAAGATCTGGAACTCTTTGCCAGGGGATGTAGTAACACTGGTTAGCGTATCTGGGTTTAAAAAAAGGTGTGTGTGTGTGTCTTTATCTATGATATCTATACTTACGTTTTCCTAAATAAAGGGTTTTTTGTGTTACATTAGGTCACATACTGTATATGTAGCCAGTATTAGGTAGTAGAAAGGTGATTTACTTTCATATTACACATCTGAGTGTTTCTCATATCATATTGTATATGCTTGTTGGTACCAACACTTGTTTCAGCATATGTATCAATATTTACATAATTACACACTAATTGCTTCATTTGTTTGTGCTTGGCCTTGTTATTTGATATGATAAAAAATACAGTTTTTTTCTATTTTTATGGTTTTACTTACAGTACATATACACCTAGTATAGTGCAGTTTTATCTAATAAGCTTTACTATTTCACATATGGCTTTCATATTATTTGCATTATCATAATACATATTAAATTAAGGTACTGCATTCCATTGATGTTTACTGTCATTTTAGTGCAAATAAAGTTAGTAGGTTTTTGTCCTGAATAGGTTTTTCCTACACTTACATAGTATTGTTAATAGCTTTGATTACAATACTTAAAACACTATTAATATTTTATTGCTCTTGTACTGATTTATGACAGACATTATACATTTCTTTTGTTGTGTTTATTGCACTGCTATCTCCTGTAATATACTTTTGCTCCATGAACTATAAACATGAACTTATAAGCATGAGTGTTTATGGTTACTGTGGCATGGACTTTACAACTCACTCAAAGTAGTGTGTTGTATGCAACACTCAACTTTTGTTAAAGCATTGTATATTCCATTGTTTCATCATTGATTGCAAATTTTTAGGTGTAACGCCCAGCATATTAAGGACTGGACTGGATTCTTATGGACTGTATGCACAGCCATACACCACCTGCTGCCCATGCTGTGGACATTAAAGAACATTAAGGTGGTGTATCTAACACTGCTTTCAGTGCTATGGTTCATCACTCAGTTGCTGCAATGCTTTGCTACAAAGTGACTTTTCTTCCATGAACATACAAGTTATTTAGACTGCATGCATCTGACTTGCAGTGGCAATGTGCTTGCTTCATTGCATAATGACAGAGCAACCCCACTACTCATAATGCTACATTGGCTCCTGATCAAGGCCAGACTATTTTTCAAAACCAGCACAATCATCTTCAAATACTGTTTGGCATGTCACCGGACTACATGCTAGACATGATCAAACTATCACCAAGAAATGCAAACTCAGGAACTAGAGGTTACCTACTACTTCACCTATCCAACTACAAAACTGTACTATACAAGCCCACCTACATGGCTGGATTTAGCTACCTGGGCTCAAAATGGTGGAACTCAATTCTCATAGTTATAAGAAGCATCACAAACTATCTCCAGTTCAGAAAAGCCCTGAGGATCTACCTCTTCAGGAAATTCTATGAGTAAAATATGCACTAATCATGCTGGAAAAACAATACACAACACAGCTTCTAACTGTAACCCTTCTTTTCATTTAAGAAATGAACTAAGACATATCTTCTCAAGAAGCCCAATGACTATTCCATACACACTAATAGTTATCTTGCCAACCACTGTAAAACACAGCATCATGCACCCTTGCAAATGTAATTGAATCAATGTAATCTGTAACAACTGTTAAATGTAAGCCCATTGAACTGAAACTTATTTTTGGATAATTGTGGGTTTGACAGAACAGCGTGTTTTAATCCTGTAAAATTGCCTTTATTAAATCTTGAAGTGCATTTTTCTAGTTTGGCCAGCAGGTGGTGCATGTTTTATGTTAAAGCTGTTATAGAAAAGTGAATGTCCTCTTTTAGTTTCACTCAGTGAAGAAGTGAATGTACAGTACTGTGAGCAGTATACTTTTAAAACTTGTTGACTGGGCTCTGATTGGCCCAGGAGCTCTTTACATTTAAACTGTACTGGTTTTTACCCCAGTTTCAGCTCAGGAGAAGACAGAGAGAGAGAGAGAGAGAGAGAGAGAGAGAGAGCTCTTTGCTGAAGTCCTGTAAAAAAAACAGTTATATTTGATAACTGGTGAACAGCTATATGTCCTGATCTCCCCAGGTACTCTTTAGGAAGTATCCAATTGATCCATATTTCAGTTACCTGTTATTGTTTGCTGATTGCACATTTTTTTGTTCATTGTTCAAGTGTGACAATAAACCCGTTTAGTTTGTTGACTCTGCCTGTCTGGACTGATAAAGAATCCTGGTGGTTTGTGTGTTGGGTCTGTGAGTGCTTTCTGGGAACTGTGGGACCACTGGGAGTGTGGCCCCCGTAACCTAGAAATCACTGGGGATAATTTGAGAGTGGGAGATTCACCCAGAAGCGGTTGTGACCCAGTCAGTGGGAGGAGGGTGCTAGAGTACAGCACAAGCGGCAGGTGTAGGCTAACCTGAGCTGTGTTGGGGATAGATCCTGTAAGTGGCTGCAGGGTAACCCCAGGCGGGTGGCTAGGCATTTTGTGACAGTGGGATACAAGTATGAATAAATAAATTAAATAAATAAAAAATAAATGATATTCAACTAAAATACATTTTGATAATTGTATGCCTATTACTATTTTAAGCTGTGTTTGTTACTCATTTATTAAGCTTAGATGCATGAATGTAGTCTAGCATACTTAGCTTTGTTTCATTAATGTGTGAAACATTGTAAGGAAAGGGAATGGGACTTGATATACTGCCTTTCTGTGATTTTACAACTGCATTCAAAGTAGTTTACATAGAGGGGCGTAATCGAAGGGGACGCCCAAGTTTTCTTGAGCACATCCTCGCAGGACGTCCCCAGACAGGGGTGGGGAAACCTGTATTATCGAAACAAGATGGACACCCATCTTTCGTTTCGATAAGACAGTTGGGGACACCCAAATCACGAAATTTAGGTTGACCTTAGAAAGGGTCATCCCGGATTTTCGGCAATAATGGAAACCGAGGATGCCCATCTCAGAAACGACCAAATTCAAGTCATTTGGTCATGGGAGGAGCCAGCATTCATAGTGCACTGGTCCTTCTCACATGCCAGGACACCAAACGGGCACCCTAGGGGGCACTGCAGTGGACTTTAGAAATTGCTCCCAGGTGCATAGCTCCCTTATCTTGTGTGCTGAGATCCCCAAACCCCCCCCCAAAACCCACTCCCCACAACTGTACACCACTATCATAGCCCATAGGGGTGAAGGGGGGCACCTACATGTGGGTACAGTGGGTTTCTGGTGGGCTCACATTTACCACAACAAGTGTAACAGGTGGGGGGTGATGGGCCTGGGTCTCCCTGCCTGAAGTGCACTGCACCCACTAAAACTACTCCAGGGACATGCATACTGCTATCATGGAGCTGGGTATGATATTTGAGGCTGGCATAGAGGCTGGAAAAATATTTTAAAAAATATTTTTTGAGGGTGGGAGGGGGTTGGTGACCACTGGGGGATAAGGGGAGGTCATCCCCCGATTCCCTTTGGTGGTCATCTGGCCATTTAGGGCACCTTTTTGTGGCTTGGTCATAAGAAAAAAAGGACCAGGTAAAGTCGTCCAAGTGTTTGTCAGGGACGCCCTTCTCTCTATTATCGTTCGAGGACGCCCATGTGTTAAGCATGCCCCAGTCCCGCCTTTGCTACGCCTCTGACATGCCCCTGTGAGCTTTGGTTGTCCCTGTGACGGAAAGCAGTTGAGGATGCCCAAAATCGGCTTTTGAATATGCTGATTTGGGTGACCCTGTGAGAAGGACACCCATCTTGCGATTTGTGTCGAAAGATGGGCGTCCTTCTCTTTCGAAAATAAGCCTGATAGTATATACAGGTACTTATTTGTATCTGGGGTAATGGAGAGTTAAGTGACTTGCCCAGAGTTACAAGAAGCTGCAGTGGGACTTGAACCCAGTTCCCTAGGATCAAAGTCTGTTGCACTAATCACTAGGCTACCCCTCCACTCCTTTGTTGTGACTGAGTAAACACACTGTTGTTTGTTTAGCTAGTGTTTTAAGCTGCCCAGCTCCTTTCAATGCTGAACCCCTTGAAAGGGGGGAATGTAGGAGCAAAACAAGCACTATATGTTCCTATATAACAAAAGTATAAGGGATTATAATATATGGCACTATCCAGCATTAATAACTTGACTTTGAAACGTAGACTCTGACTTATTTCATCCTGCACTGCTAAAGCACTGGGCATTGGGAATTTGGGTCTAAAGATAAAAGGGAACACTTTTGCTTCTGACACTACCTTGTCTAATGCTAGAATGAAGCAGAGTACCATCCCTTTTGTAATCTATACTAAGTGTCAGGTTCCCCAATAACACCCCAAATGGTTATTAGCTGTGTACACCCCACAATTTTTGTATACTCAACAACTGTTGCTTGTTGGTCTCACTGTGTGTGTCACCAAAGCACTTACTTTGCATAAGTAACTGGCATTACAGATGTAAGATTTCATGATCCATTGCTTTTTTGGCATAGCTAGAATAACTGACTATCTCCCCCTGAAAACAGCTTTCACTGTTTCCCAGTAAAGCACTGGGTTAGCCTCGTGAACTGAGTTAGTATGTTTGTAAGTGTTCCAACAATCTAGCAGTCATTCTTTAAATAATATCCCTATATAGATATTGTAGAAATGTCCACCTATGATGAGCCTGTTTACTAGTCCTACAAGGGAGCCAGTCAAGCCATACCAAAACATGATATGACACCATATATGGCCTTATCTGTGACTCAATAATAGAAGTGAACATTTCCCTTGAGATCAAAAGATAATCAATGTGAGATTGCATGGAGGGTGCTCAGAACAAATGCATAAAATCTTTATCTAAAGGGTGTAAAACTCTCCAAACATCAAGAAAATGTAACAGGTGGCAAAAATTAGGGAGCCCTCTACACCAGGTTGTGTTCAAATTCTTGTATTTATGTGACCTATCTAGGTCTGAGTCCCAAGCTGTATTAAAGTTCCCTCCAATTAATAGATATTTTTGGCTTCAATTCAGCAAGAGTTACTAAATGTTTATAAAAGGTATTATGTATAGAGTTTGGGGTATAGACACTACTCAGTAGCACTTCCTCTCTCACTATAAAAGCTCTGCAAAAAACGTATCCCCCCCTCCCATATCCCTTATAATACTTTTATTTGATCAGCTATTCCTTTACAAAAGAGTATCGCCACTCCTCCTTTCTTCCCAACAGCTGATGTTGCAATACAATTGCCTACCCACAATCTTATCAGTTTAGTATGTTCTTTACCTGAGAGATGGGTTTCTTGTAATAAGGCAATGTCACCTTTGTGTCTCTGTAGTTGCTGTAACATCTTAGATCCCTTGATTGGGGAACTTATTCCCCTCACATTCCAAGTAATCACCCTCACAGCTAAGTAGCTTCAATATGAAGATTTGTTTGTTGTGGTAGCATATAATATCCACTGAGGTGACTTTGTCCCAGCCTCCAGCTCATCTCCTTCCCAATGTTCTTTACATTTTTACAGAACACCTCTCTACACACTCTTCCATGGTAATATAATTTGGCAAGTTTTCAAGGCTGACTCCCTCCTCCGTAAAGCGCTCTCTACAACCCCCACCCAAAGCCTTCCCATCCTCTCCCATTTCCTCTCCCCCCCCCCCCCCCGCACACTCATATACATATCTTATATTAGGAATCCATAGTGCTTTAATGTCCCCTCTCCTCCAAAACCCCCCTCGTTATGATTTTGTAACAACATCTACTCTAGATTCTCCATACATACAATTCAACTCCACTGTACTGAACAGTAATGTTGTCCTCCCCTAAACTCTTGGGTCAAGAACAACGATGCACTGTGATAATCCCCAACTTGTAAGTCAATGCACAGCAAGAAATTAGAAAATCCTCTCCAGAGCAACTCAAGTTCCTCCAGAACACTTGTATGTTATTGCATGACTTGTTCTACGCCAGATGGAAAAAATTATTTTCTCTATTCTCTCCCTCTTTCCCCCTTTTTCTAAAAGAAGGGGAGGAAAAGTAGTCAGTATTATAGTTAACATCAAGAAGGTATTATATTTCTCTTGGAACAGTCAAAGGAGCAGTGCGGGAGAATTACATTTCCAAAAACATGAGGGAGCCAAAGTAGTCATACACAGAATTTATTCAACTCATACACTCAACACGGTGCCATGTTTTTGGTGCTGGTTGCGCCTGCCTCAGGTGTCTGAGTCAGGTAAGCCATTGTGAAACACTGTCTGAAAGCACAAGATGATACAATCTTCAGTGCTGCTATCAGTAAACGAGCAATCAGTCAAAGGTTCAGCTTCTCCAAAAATACAAACTGTGCTTACAGACAGTGTTTCGCAGCAGCTTATCTGACTCCTGACACAGGTGCAACCAGTGCCGAAACACGGCACAGTGTCAAGTTTATGAGTTGAATAAATTCTGTGTATAACTACTTTGGCTCCCTTGTGTTTTGGGGAGTGTCATTCTCCCACATTACTCCTGTGACTGTTCTTTGCTATGATCATAATGCTTTTTGTTCCTCCACCCCGTTGGTTGATTTCTATTTTGTCTTTACCTTAACATAACTAATATATTTGTTGAACTGCTTAATATTGTTTTCCAACTGAAATCAGCAAGCACATTGTACATAACCAACAGAAACAGGAAAAACACATGTGAAGTAGCGACTAAGTAAAAACATAAACATGTTTCAGGTTTTAGTGCATGAACCAAGGAGGGCTCCACTGCTTTGTCAAAGAAGTGAACCCCCTCCCAATTAAACAAGACTCTCAGCCGTTAATGGAGAGCTTCTACATATGGAGTCATCCAAAACAGCTCATTACCGCAAAGTGGTATTTGAAATACCAAGGCAAAGATCTGTGCAAGATAAAACCATATTGAGCATCCCAGTTTCCCTCAAACCAAGAGTCAAGCCCACTCACGAGGCACTAAGCTGAACTGCGGCCATCTTCACTGACTGGTGATATCACTGCACCATCTCTTCTTCCTCCATAGTGCTAGTTGTTAGTTGGTGCAAAAAAGCCTGTGAGTTGACTAAATTCTGTGTATGACTATTTTGGCAGCCCTAGTGTCTCATAGATCTGTGTTATACCATGATAGGTTACCCACAATCACCGGATATAATAGGGCAAAGCGGATTTTTTGCTCAAAAGGTTTTGTACATATTGGCACCAATCCCCGCCATTGGGCTGCCACATTTGCTGAAAGCAGAGGACTTTTTGATTTTATTTATGACATTTTATACCCCACATTTTCCCGCTCAATTTTGAGTTCAATGTAGCTAACAAGCTAAAAAAAAGAGTAATTACAAAATACGAAACAAAATACACAAACCCACACTTATCAATAAGGAAAGAATTGTAAATATATAAAGAATCCTATATAATAAAACGCACTTCCAACATTCTGAAGCTGACTGCATGGCTGAGGCATTCCCGCTCTCTGTATCCATCTCCTGAATTGACATCACGTACTTCCGGGTTCATCATAAACAGAAGTGACCAACCACAAGAGGTTTCTTGGCTTCAGAATGTTGGAGGTGCATTCTATTAAATAGGATTGGTCAGTTCCTTGAAGCACAGCCAGAGCTCAGCGTCCTGCACAGTAACGCTCAGACACCAGAGAGAGAGGGGGGGGGGCCTAACACCAGAGAGAGGGAGGGAGGGGGGGCCTGACACCAGAGAAGGGGGGAGGTATCTCTGTCACACACACACTCTCTCTCACACACACTCTCTCTCTCACAGTCAATGTCTTTCTCTCTCTCACTCTCACACACTATCTCTCACACACTTTATGTCTCACACTATATCACATTCACTCTCTATGTGTCACACAGTCACTCACACACTCTCTTGGTCTCATACACTCAAGTCTCACAGAGAGTCTGTGTCTCACACACACTCTCTCTCGCACACACTGTATCTGTGTGAAACACACTCTCTCTCTCTCTCACACTGTCTCACATATGCACTTGCACACACTCTCATTCTAACACACATACTCTCTCTCTCTCACAGACACACTCGCACCCAGACTCACTCTCTCTTACACACACACACTCGCACATTCACTCTCTCTCTCACACACAGTCACTCTCACATACACTCTCTCAAACATACACACTCCGAGAAAAACCTTGCTAGCGCCCGTTTCATTTGTGTCAGAAACGGGCCTTTCTTTACTAGTTCATTAATAAAGCATAATGGGGAGAATGGAAGGAGGAAGATTAGGCACCAGGATCAATTGACAGAAAGTTTTTGAAAAGGAAAGATTTCAAATCATGTTGGGGTCTTATATTTTTCGTCAGAAAACAATAAGGCAAGGAATCCGCCAAATCCAATGTGAAAAATATAAAACCAGAAGGCAGATCATACAAAAAGGTAGTCTTTAATGAAGTGAAAATGCTCCCAGGGCACAGATGTTTATTGATCTGGGAGCATTTTCACTTCATTAAAGACTACCTTTTTATATGATCTGCCTCCTGGTTTTATATTTTCTTATATTTTTCGAAAAGGAATTCCATCATTTAGTACCTTGGTAAGAAAAAGTAGCTGAATATATAGATGTACACACTACTTTCTTACAGGTAGGAAAATGAAGACGCAGGTAGTTTCTTGACCAAAGATTTTCGTAAATTAGAGTCTTCCCACCCTGAAGGGCTTGCATGATAGCCGTCTTGTGTGCAACATTCAAAACCTTAAAGATGACCACTCTCGGCCGCATGTTATGTTGCTGCTTGGCTCCCACATGATAGGCCCTTTCCACTCTAAGAGGGTCCAGACTGTCTGGGAATTGCAGTGACCATGTCAGCCATGTTTCTGTAAAGCTTGAAATCTCCTTTTCTGCTAGCGATTCTGGGAGGTCCACTAGTCTGAGGTTACTTCTTTGGGACCTATTTTCTAGGTCTTCTAGTTTCTCCTGGTATTCTGCCATCTTTTTAGCTAGCTGGGCCTGTGAATCCTCCACCACTTAAACATGGTCCTCCAGTTCACTCATGCGCTGCTGAAATGCTGCAAAATGTTTGCCCAGATCAGTGTCAATGGGGAGCAGCCTTTTTTCCATGATTATGTCTAGTGCTGAAGTCATCTTAGCAGTGACTTCCCATACCGAGCTGTTGAGCCCACTGGGCTGGAAGGCACTGTCATCTTGTCCTCAGCAAATCTATTTCTTTCTCTCTCCTGTATCTGGAGTTTGGCGGCCATCGTGCCGGTCATGCAAGTCGTTCTGGCACTATTTTGCTCCACAGCTGATTTTGTCATAGCAGGATTAGTTCGGGGGGTCCGCAGTGTGTCTAATATCAAGGTTTTCAAGTAGGTGGCAGGAGAAGCTCTTTTTAGCAGCTTCTCCTCATCATGGTATCACGTGATCCTGCTAATCAAGCACAGAGTGTGCATCTGAGTATAAATGACAGAGAAACTGGTTCTGGAGCAAGGGTGCTAAGTGACCTTTATAGAATTGGCGCTTAGCGCAGATCATGACGGCACCTAACTTTGGGCACCATTTACTAAATCCGCACCGAAATTGAATACTCCACAGAAAGAATTATGTTTATGTTTATTTATATCCTGCCTGTATCCAAGGCGGGTAATAACATAGGGCCAGATGCACTAAACTTAACAAGCCATTAATGAGCAAGTAGTAAACCGTGGCATGCACTAAATGCTTCTCCGAGCCATTTTCCGATCACGGTAGCAGCTAACAAAAACGGAATGCAGATGAGCAAATTAGTGCCCCAATGTGTACAAATCGTATTGTAATGAGATGCACTACCGTTTTCCGATTGCCTAACCGTGGAAAATCTAACGGGAGGTCTGTACCTCTCGTTGTGGCTGCGCAGCCTCTAAAAACTTCTATAAATGTAACAACAAAAAAAATCAGGAATAAAAACGCCCAAGTGCTCGTCAGGGACGTCCTTTATGGATGTCCTTCACTGCCTAGCCACGTCCAAGTGCTCGTCAGGGACGTCTAACACGAGCTGGATGTCTTCCTGCAGCTTTTGTGATGGGCGTCCTTCTTGGACGTGTTTTTCTTACCTGCAATTATGAAGGACTTCCCTGAAGAAAAAAAAAAAAGGATGTCCCTGTTTTTCTTACCCGCCTAAACTGACCACAACCACAGTTCTCTCAACAGTCCCCTCCAAGGTTGTTTTCAGCTTCTGTCCCCCCTCCCCCCCCCCCACAAGATCGGGACGTGTGAGGACATCCAAATCAAAACTTTTTGGATGTCCCTCCCTCCAGGTCTCTCTCAGCCAATCACAGCGCATTTAGCTGTTACCAAACCTAAAATGTATTTCCTACTTAATCAAGGATCACAATGCATATAACTCCAATCCTGTCACCAGATATGTTCTGACCCAAAAGATATGGATAAGCACCTTGAGGTCCTTAAAACAAAAAGACTGCAGCCCTAAAATCATCTCCAAAAAGACTGCTGCTTCACTTAAAACACCCAGGCCAACTGAGTGCAATACAAAGATAGGAAACAATCCAGAACTGGAAAACAGAGAAAAAGCCTCAGCCTAGAAGATGAGTCGCTGAAATATCTTTCCTGTTCTACCAAGTGCCGGCCTTCTCTAAAATTCCACACACTGGCTTCGTCATCCGATGTTACCAACAAGAGGAAAAGCCAACAAGTGAGCTGTTATCTCCACTGCCTGTCGGCACAGAATCAACTTAATCTGAAGCAAGAATAATAAAAAGCAAACTCTTAACAGTAACTCAAAAGAGAATGGCTCAAGTCTCTGAAATATACAGCTGTCCTCCATGCAGTTTTGTTAGCATGATACAGAACTGGTAAACTTTCCATACTGATCCCATGAGGCGTTGCACTTTTTCCAATAACTAGTTGCTTACGTTTATAAATTCCCAACACGTTGGAACAGCATAGCATTGTGACATGATGCATTGCTTTCTTTGAGCCTGCCAGTGTTGTGTATTTATAGGTCAGGAAACCATCTGATGTGGCATGGTAGAATAACCCTGTTTCGTCAGCGTTGTAGATGTCATCCACACAAAATTTACAAAGCAAACGTGGAAATTTTGTGGCTCCATTGTTCAGCACTTACAGCATCAGCACTGTCTTTCTCACCATGTACTCTCTTAAACTTTATCCCGAACTTGCATTTTCACTGTGCCAACCAGCCATCTGTTGCTTTAAAATCATTGCGAACGAGTTTTCTTGCTAACTCCTCTGACTTGCTTTTTAACACTGGTCCACTCACACAAACACCTCGTCCTGCTACAATCAAGAACCGTTGAGTCAGGGTCTCTTCAACATCAGGATCCTTACCTTCACACTTCCATTTTTTCAGAAACTCCCTGTCCATTTATTTCTCAATTTCTCTTGTTGTTGTACAACGCATTCTATTGTAGATTTTGGCACTCGAGTAATCTCTGTCAGTTGGTGCTGACTGATGTTTGACGGTTATTTTTCCAGTTGTTCAAGCAAGCCAATTTTGTCTGTAAGTGTTAGGTCTTTCCTTGGCATTTTTAATGCACATGCCACAGGTGAAACATGACACACCCCGCAGTAACACAAGCAGGGCCGCTGAGAGACTGGGCAGGGCCCCCCACCCTCCGAGGTCGCCGCTCCCCCCTCCATCTGCCCCCCTCCGTCTGCCACTGGGCCGGGCCCCCTGCATTGAAGTCACAGCGCCTCTCACCTCCGTGTGAAAGTGCTGCAGGCAGTAGGGCAGCAGATCGCTTCCCTTCGGGCCTCCTTCCCTCCCTGTGTCCCACCCTCGCGGAAGTTACATCAGATAAGGGAGGGACACAGGAAGGGAAGTTGGCCCAAATGGAGGCGATCTGCTGCCCTGCTGCCTGCAGCGCTTTCACACGGAGGTGAGAGGCGCTGTAATTTCAATGCAGGGGGCCCGGCCCGGTGGCAGACGGTCGACGACGGAGGGCGGGTGGGACTGCAGCGCCGGGCCCCCCTTGGAGGTCCGGGACCAGGGAATTCTGTCCCCCCTGCCCCCCCTCTCGGCAGCCCTGAAGACAAGTACGCAAACACAGCTGCCCATTTATACTTAATGGGAAAGTGACGCATCAGTGACATTCTGTGGACACTACTGGCCCAATTAAATGGCACAGTGTTCCAAGTAATCAAAATGTTTTCCCCTTATAAATATGTTTTTTTATTATTTATTTATTTATTTATTAGGATTTATTTACCACCTTTTTGAAGAAATTCACTCAAGGTGGTGTACAGTAAGAATAAATCAAACATGAGCAATAGACAATTACAGCAATGAAAATATGCTGACTCCGGGCTCGGCGCCAATCCAAAATGGCCGCCGAGAGTTGAAGCGGCCTCGCCGGGACTGTCAGCAAGGAAGTGCCCGCCCGCCCGCCAGCCTGCCCATTTGTCCGGAAATCCGGACAAACGGGCAGGGTGGCAAAACCCACCCAGTTGCCTGGCCATGTCCTCAAAAAGAGGACATGTCCAGGTAAAATCGGGTAAATGTCCAGGTAAAATTAAAGGCCTGATTGAAGAGCCAAGCTTTCACCTGCTTCCTGAAGTAGAGATAGTCTTGTGTTAAGCAGAGCCTTTCAGGGAGTGCATTCCAGATTGTGGGGGATACTACGGAGAAGGCTCGCTTGCGAGTATCACATTTGTATAATGTCTTTTGGAGACAAACCTCCTCTCTACTGTGGCACCATCCACGTCTGTCAACGAGGCTGTTTCTTCTTACAACAATACTCTATCCTCTGCCTTAGACACTCTTGCACCTTTGATGACCCGCCCTATAAGGCGCACAAAACCCCAACCTTGGCTGACTTCTAATATCCGCTACCTACGTTCCTGTACCCGCTCTGCCGAACGCCTCTGGCGGAAATCTCGGGCCCTTGCTGATTTCCTACACTTTAAGTTCATGCTGACCTCCTTCCAATCTGCTCTTTTACGCGCCAAACAGGATTATTATATCCAACTGACCAACTCTCTTGGCTCTAACCCTCGACTTCTCTTCACCACATTGAACTCTCTCCTCAAGGTGCCCCCTCCCCTAACTCCCCCTTCATTATCTCCTCAGACCCTTGCTGAATTCTTTCACAACAAGGTTCAAAAGATAAACCTTGAATTCTCTACCTCGCCACCTCTCCCTCCACTAGTCCATTCCCCTCTCTCTCCTTCCCCTCATTCTTTTTCCTCCTTTCCTGAAGTTACTATAGAGGAAACTACACTTCTCCTTTCTTCCTCAAAATGTACCACCTGTTCCTCTGATCCCATTCCCACCCACCTTCTTAATGCCATCTCACCTGCTCTTATTCCTTTTATCTGTCACATTCTCAACCTCTCACTTTCCACTGCAACTGTCCCTACTGCCTTTAAACATGCTGTGGTCACACCTCTCCTTAAGAAGCCTTCACTCGACCCTACTTGTCCCTCTAATTACCGACCCATCTCCCTCCTCCTTTTCTCTCCAAATTACTTGAGCGTGCTGTTCACCACCGCTGCCTTGATTTTCTCTCCTCACATGCTATTCTTGACCCACTACAATCTGGTTTTCGCCCTCTCCACTCAACCGAAACTGTTCTTACTAAAGTCTCCAATGACCTATTACTGGCTAAATCCAGAGGTCTCTATTCCATCCTCATTCTTCTTGATCTTTCCGCTGCTTTTGACACTGTCGATCACAGCATACTCCTCGATATCCTGTCCTCACTTGGATTCCAGGGCTCTGTCCTTTCCTGGTTCTCTTCCTACCTCTCCCTCCGCACCTTCAGTGTTCACTCTGGTGGATCCTCTTCTACTTCTATCCCTCTGCCTGTCGGCGTACCTCAGGGTTCTGTTCTTGGTCCCCTCCTCTTTTCTATCTACACTTCTTCCCTTGGTTCATTAATCTCATCCCATGGCTTTTCCTACCATCTCTATGCTGATGACTCCCAAATCTACCTTTCTACCCCTGATATCTCACCTTGCATCCAAACCAAAGTTTCAGCGTGCTTGTCTGACATTGCTGTCTGGATGTCTCAACGCCACCTGAAATTAAACATGACCAAAACCGAACTTCTCATTTTTCCCCCCAAACCCACCTCCATTTTCTATTTCTGTTGATGGCTCTCTCATTCTCCCTGTCTCCTCGGCTCGAAACCTTGGGGTCATCTTTGACTCTTCTCTCTCCTTCTCTGCTCACATCCAGCAGACCGCCAAGACCTGTCGTTTCTTTCTTTACAACATCCGTAAAATCCGCCCCTTTCTTTCCGAGCACTCTACCAAAACCCTCATTCACACCCTTGTCACCTCTCGTTTAGACTACTGCAATCTGCTTCTTGCTGGCCTCCCACTTAGTCACCTCTCCCCGCTCCAATCGGTTCAAAACTCTGCTGCCTGTCTCGTCTTCCGCCAGGGTCACTTTACTCATACTACCCCTCTCCTCAAGTCGCTTCACTGGCTCCCTATCTGTTTTCGCATCCTCTTCAAACTTCTTCTACTAACCTATAAATGTACTCACTCTGCTGCTCCCCAGTATCTCTCCACACTCGTCCTTCCCTACACCCCTTCCTGTGCACTTCGCTCCATGGATAAATCCTTCTTATCTGTTCCCTTCTCCACTACTGCCAACTCCAGACTTCGCGCCTTCTGTCTCGCTGCACCCTACACCTGGAATAAACTTCCTGAGCCCCTATGTCTTGCCCCTTCCTTGGCCACCTTTAAATCTAGACTGAAAGCCCACCTCTTTAACATTGCTTTTGACTCGTAACCACTTGTAACCACTCGCCTCCACCTTCCCTCCTCCTTCCTGTACACAATAATTGATTTGATTTGCTTACTTTATTTTTGTCTATTAGACTGTAAGCTCTATGAGCAGGGACTGTCTTTCTTCTATGTTTGTGCAGCGCTGCATATACCTTGTAGCGCTATAGAAATGCTAAATAGTAGTAGTAGTAGTAGGGTGTGTTTAGTGATAGTCCTTGAGAGGACCTTAGTGTCCATGGAGGTTTGTAGAAAATCATCCTATTCTTCAGATACTAAGGACCTTGAAGTTTTTGTTCTGTCGGTTTTGGACCAAATAAACGATTGCCCCAATTAACCAGCGTCCCGATTATCCAGAATCTACTGTATAACACTGCAGCCATACCAGGATATATCACAGGACCCTAGTTAACCATACTGGAAAGACATTCAACATAAGGAGGGATCCAATTCACATTCCCTCTCTCCTGTAGTACATATTATTCAGTGCAGAAAATGTACAGAAGGATGCTATGTTGATGAGATAGATCAGATATTAGAGAAGAATCAATTTGAACAGATACAAGATTAGGCATCACTGAGGAGACCAAAGCAATACCTCTATGGGAGAACACTTTTCAGGATCAGACCACTGCATCAGTGGCCTTATCATCAGGACATAGAAAGGAAAACTGAAAACAATCCAGGAACATTGGATATTGGAAGGGAAGATGGTCAGACACTTTGGAACTGAGAAGAAAAGAAACCCAGTCTGAGTCCTGACACACTATCCAGCTTATAATCGAACGAGAATAACGCCCAAGTTCCGACCTAAATCGGGAGATGGGCGTTTATCTCACAAAAACGAATAACGCGGTATAATCAAAAGCCGAATTTGGGTCGCTTTCAACTGCACTCCGTCGCGGATGCGGACAAAGTGGACGGGGGCGTGTCGAAGGCGTGTCGAAGGAGGAACTGGGGCGTGGTTATCGGGCGAACAGAGATGGGCGCCCTTCGCCGATAATGGAACAGTTTTGAGCTAGAATTTAGGACACTTTTCCTGGACCCTGTTTTTTTACGAATAAGGCCCCCAAAAGTGCCCTAAATTACCAGATGACCCCCAGAGGGAGTCGGGGATGACCTCCCCTGACTCCCCCAGTGGTCACTAACCCCCTCCCACCACAACAAATGATGTTTCACAACTTTTTACTTTCACCCTCAAATGTCATACCCTCCTCCCAAGCAGCAGTATGCAGGTCCCTGGAGCAGTTGTTAGGGGGTGCAGTGGACGTCAGGCAGGTGGACCCAGGCCCATCCCCCCCCCTACCTGTTACAATTGTGCTGCTTAATGCTATTAGTCGTCCAACCCCCCCAAACCCACTGTACCCACATGTAGGTGCCCCCCTTCACCTCTTAGGGCTATAGTAATGATGTAGACTTGTGGGCAGTGGGTTTTGAGGGGGATTTGGGGGGCTCAACACCCAAGGGAAGGGTGCTATGCACCTGGGAGCTCTTTACCTTTTATTTGGTTTTTGTAAAAGTGCCCCCTAGGGTGCCCGGTTGGTGTCCTGCCATGTGAGGGGGACCAGTGCACTATGAATCCTGGCCCCTCCCACGAACAAATGCCTTGGATTTATTCGTTTTTGAGCTGGGCGATTTCATTTTCCATTATCGCTGAAAAGCAAAATCGCCCAGCTCACACCTTGACGAATAAAACATGGGCGTCTTTTTCTTTTAAAAAATACGATCCGCCCCGCCCCTTCACGGACCCGTTCTCGGAGATTAACGCCCATGGAGATAGGCGTTTCTGTTCCATTATGCCCCTCTATGGCGCTCATTTTTGAAGCAGATGACTGTCTCAAAATGGCCAAAAAAACATCTGTCTGCTGAAAACGTCTAAATCGTGATTTTTGAAAGGCAGAATTTGGACGTTTTACAGTGCAATTCATTCAGATAGCAAGGGAGCGTGTTGGAGGTGTGTTTGGGCAAGACTAGGGAGGGCCCAAAAGTAGGACATCTTTTAGTGATAATGGAATGGGAAGAAACGTCCAAGGCAAAAATGAAGGATGTTTTTATCTAAAACTGTTTCAATCACGTCCAAGGTACAAGCCCTGATTGAGCAGCTGACGACTGAAGAGATGAAGGCATGACCCTTCCTTAATCTCCCAGTGGTTCCAACCCCCTCCCACCTTCTTAAGAAGTGAAAGTAACAGTGGATACCAGGCTGTATGACAGCTTCGGGTATTATGGCCGTTCCCAATGCAGCAGCAAGCAAGTGTAAGGAGTAGCTTAATGGTCAGTGCAGTGGACTTTGAACAACAGGATCCAGGTGTAACTCCCACTTTAACTCTTATTTTTGTACAAATATGTGAGACCTCCTGGAACATAGAAATACCTACTGTACCTGAATTTGTAAGACACCTGCAAGCGTGATGGTTATTGTAGTAGTCAGGGGCAGCGGAACACCTTTTTGTTTGAGGGAGCCCAAGTTTCACCCCAAAATCTCTCTTTTCCTTACCTAGCATCCCATAGTTCCCCCTACCCATGGTGTCTCATATCTCTCTCCTTTCCTACCTCTCAACCCCCACTCCCCCTCCAATTGTGTCCAGCATTTCTCTCCTTACCGTTGAACCCCCCCCCCCCCTAACTTGGTGTGCAGCATTTTTCCCTTTCATACCTCTCATCACTCCCCCTGTGGTTTCCAGCATCTATCTTCTTCCATCCCCTCCCCTGCCAGGGGCTGGTTTCCTTACTTTTCTCCTCCAGGGCAGTGACGCTGCAATTAGGGTAACAAAACTGGCATTGTGGCCAGCCAGTGTGGGGCCTTGAGCATCTATACATGCTTCAAGGCCTCCTGGCTCCTGCTCCCTCCCAACTTCCTTTTTCATATGTGGTGGAAGCTGGCAGGCCTTGAGCATGCACAGATGCTCAAGACCCCAAGCAGGGTTGCCAGGTGGAAAATTTTTTTCCCACCCAAACCAGCCTAAATCCAGCCCAAAACCCGCCCAAACTCAAACCCCGCCCCTGACACCCCCGCCCCGCGTCATCAACCCCGCCCCCGCCGTCATCAACCCCGCCCCCGCCGTCATCAACCCCGCCCCCGCCGTCATCGGCCCCGCCTCCCCCGTCACCGGCCCCGCCTCCCTCGTCATCAGCCCCGCCTTCCCCATCATCGGCCCCGCCCAGAACGTCACTAACCCTGCCCAAATCGTCACTAACCCCGCCCCCTGCGGCCGAAAAAACCGCCTGAAAACTGCCCAAAAGAAAAAAAAGAAGCCCAAAAAACCGCAACCCCGCCGCGGGCAAAAATTTCCCGTGGCGGGTCGCGGAAAACCGCCCAATTGGGCGGTAAAACCGCCCACCTGGCAACACTGACCCCAAGCCAGCCAGCACAATGCCTGTTTTGTTATGCAGATTGCAAAATCCCCACTCTGGGGAGGGAGTTAAGGAAATAAACACTAGAGGAGGAAGGGAAGGAAAATTTTGGTGGTGCTATGGCTCCCTCCATTCCGACACCTATAGTAGTGGTGTACCTTTAGGTACAGTAGGTTTTTAGCTGTTCCTGGAGGGCTCACAATAACATATAAATGAATTAAGGTGGGATTTGTGCCTGGGTCCCATCATTTAAATTCCACTGCACTGACCATTAGGCTGCCCCTCTACTCTTCAGGGACGTCTGTGTGGCCAGTTTTGCACAAGTGATGCCAGGCAGATGTTTTTGTGCCTGTTTTTTTGGCATTCATATTTTTAATATTTCATTTTAGAACGAGGCTGTTCATTTTGGACTTTTTCAGTGTAAGAACACCCTTCTCATGTATTTTCGAACAGGAAATATCAATGTTTTTCCTGTTTGAAAATGGCTGTGAGATGGAGAGAATTTTTGGATGTTATGAGCAGGATGTCCTAATTCTGACTTGGACGTTCCTTAAAAAATGCCCCTCCACTAATCATAACTGTCTTCACTTTCTGCTCATTCTGACAAATTAAAAAAAATCCCTACATTTCCTCTTTAGACTACCATTGGAGAGCAATTCATAATTCACTTATTTTCCAGCAATCCGAAAGCTAGTCAAGAAATGCAATGTTAGTCCAATATAAATTTTACCACTAAATATTTTTGATTTGTTAACCTTTATTTCTGATAAGCTGTACAGATAGTCAGGGAGAATAATGCCATAGCAGAAAAGCTAAATGAATTATTTGCTTTGGGCTTTAGAGTGGAGAATAGCGGGACTATAGATAATTCAGCAGATCTGAAACAAGTGAATGTGAAATCTGGAAGAGCTGCTGGAGCAAATTGATAAACAAAATAGTAGAAAATCACCAGAACCCGATGGTATCCTCTGAGTTTCCCAGTATTGTTCAATGTATACATAGAATTGAAAACCAGAGCTTGGCCCACAGCTTTAAGTTGAATAAAGATAAAATTAAGGTATTGTGGATAAGCCATAGTGAATCGTTCATCCTGACAGAATTGCCACAGGCTGATAATGTGGTTTTGAAAGTACATAAATGTTGCCATACTGTAATAGACCGAAGGTCCATCAAGCCAGCATCCTGTTTACAACAGTGGCCAATCCAGGTTCCAAGTACCTGGCAAGATCCCAAAACAGTACAACACATTTTATGCTGCTTATCCTAGAAATAAGCAGTGGATTTTCCCCATCTTAATAATGGCTTATGGACTTTTCTTTTAGGAAGCCATCCAAACTTTTTTGAAACCCCACTAAGCTAACTGCTTTTACCGCATTCTCTGTCAACAAATTCCAGAGTTTAATTACACGTTGAGTGAAGAAATATTTTCTCCGATGTTTTAAATTTACTACTTTGTAGCTTCATTGTATGCCTCCTAGTCCTAGTATTTTTGGAAAGAGTAAACAGGCAATTCACGTCTACCCTTTCCATTTCACTCATTTTTTATAGACCTCTATCATATCTCCCCTCAGCTGTCTTTTCTCCAAGCTGAAGAGCCCGAGACATTTTAGCCTTTCCTCATAGGGAAATTATTCCATCCCCTTTATCACTTTCATCTCCCTTTCTGTACCTTTTCTAATTCAACTATATCTTTTTTGAGATGCGGTGACCAGAATTGCACACAATCTTCAAGGAGCAGTCGCAGCATGGAGTGATACAAAGGCATTATAACATCCTCATTTTTGTTTTCCATTCCTTTCCTAATAATAACTAACATTACATTCACTTTCTTAGCCACCGCTGCACACTGAGCAGAGGGTTTCAATGTATCATCAGTGATGACACCTAGATCCCTTTCCTGGTCGGTGACTCTTAATGTGGAACCTTGCATCACGTAGCTATAGTTCGGGTTCCTCTTTCCCACATGCATCACTTTGTACTTGCTCACATTCAACGTCATCTGCCATTTAGACACCCTGTCTCCCAGTCTCTTAAGGTCCTTTTGTAATTTTTCACAATCCTCTTGCGATTTAACAACTTTGAATAGCTTTGTGCCATCAGCAAATTTAATTACCTCACTAGTAACCCCCATCTCTAGATCATTTATAAATATGTTAAAAAGCAGCAGTCCCAGCACAGACCCCTGGGGAACCCCACTATCTACCCTTCTCCATTGAGAATACTGATTATTTAACCCTACTCTCTGTTTTCTATCTTTTACCCAGTTTTTAATCCACATTAGAACACTACCTCCTATCCCATGACTCTCCGGTTTCCTCTGGAGTCTTTCATGAGGTACTTTGTCAAATGCCTTTTGAAAATCCAAACAATTTCATCTGGCTCACCTTTATCCACATGTTTGTTCACCCCTTAAATGAAATATAGTAGATTGGTGAGGCAAGATTTTCCTTCACTAAATACATGTTGGCTTTGTCTCATTAATCCATGGTTTTGAATATGCTGTGTAATTTTGTTCTTTATAATAGTCTTTACCATTTTGTCCAGCACCGACATCAGGCTTATCCACTCCTACCCTAGCGGAGATAACATTTAATCATCTCTCTGACCTCACATGCAACTTTCTTTAAATTAGTCACCTTATTTTCTAACTCTTCTTACTCTCTTACCTATCTATATGTTCCATCTTTGCTTATACCCTACGTTGTCTATTAAAATGTTCTATTACGTATTGTGTTGACATTGTAAGTAGTATACTATGCCATACTTTGTATTGTTATTTGAATATTTTTACTGCTGTAATTGTCTATTGCTTATGTTTGATTTATTCTTACTGTACACCACCTTGAGTGAATTCTTTCAAAAATACAGTAAATAAATAAATAAATAATTTTCCGGATTACCTCTGGAACCTTTTTTAAAAATCTGCGTTACGTCTTTTGTTTCAGATTTTGTGGTTTACTGTCTGCAATGCCCCTGCAATAAGCTATATGTAGGGCAGACCACAAGGAAGTTAACTACACAGCTGAGAGAACATAAAAGCAACATACATGTTAAAAAACTTACAGCACCCCTGGCAGCTCATTGTGTGGAAGAGGGACATGCATTTGAGTCCCTGCGATGTGTTCTTTTGCAACACGTGAAGTTTAACACAAGAGGGGGAGATAGGAAATTGTTGCTAATTCAACTAGAGCAATGCTGGATCTTCCGATTAAAAACAATACATCCGAGGAGGCTGAACACGAGAGTAGAATGGATCCACTTTTTCTAAGTAGTATGCCTGTAGGACCTGCCGAGTGAAGTAGAGGTTCAATGACGTCAGACGTCGGCGTATTTTAAACACAAACAAGAAGTGGGGAGTTTCTTCCATAGTGGGAACCAGACTACATTGAAGTGAGGAACGCAGGAGCAATTAAGCATATTTGATTTGTGTGAGAATGGTTATTATTGTAACATGGTTAATGTTTCACACAGAGTCGTCCACGGAGAATTGCCAACACCACGGACCCTGAAGCAGGTTGGGAGAGAAGCACCAAAACCTTGGCCAACGTCGGCCGTGGGAAAGCAATGGCAGTTTGAAGGAAGACAAATATAGAGATAAGTGCTGTTATACTTAAGATTTTGTTGAATTAAAGCACTGATATTAACGGAGGTTTTTTGAGCTTATGATGACAGCGAGAACTCCTTTTACTTAAGAGCTGCATAGCCAGAAAGTGGGAGTCTGTTGAGGCTTTTTCCTCCGGTACAACACACACTATATGCATGGTTTACTGTTAGGATTCAAAGAAGGTAGTACTTGAGTAGCGGGATTCTAGCTGACACTCATATATATTTAGTAGGTTTTCACCAAATGAGCCAACAGTTTACCACTCTTGCCACCATGGAGATAAAGTTGGTATTTATAATACATTAATGATTTCACCGCTCATTGATGTAGTAAAGTGTTAACGGCTGCCTGTGAGGCTAGAAGGGCCGCATGTGCAGTTCCAGATTTCAAAGATCCAAATACCTGCCTATCCTGAATCACCGGCCTCTCCAACCCAAAGTGGTGCATAGTAAGAGAAGCCTTTTGAGGGACAAAAATATAGGTCTCCTGTCGGGTGAGACCGATCTATCATTGGATCATATGACATGTTGCTGAGTATAAGGCAAAAGAACATTAATCAATTTAGCAAAGAAAGCTTTGTCTTAAGTGTTAGGGGCATAAACATTACATAAAACTAAAGATTGCTTATTAATAGAGACATGCACCATAACAAATCTACCTTCTGGGCCCTTCAAGACAGAATGAATTTGCACAGCCAGTGATTTTTTAAACATGATTAATACCCCCATCTTCCAGTGATAAGCGGGGGATTCCACAAGGGAGCCCATCCACAATTTTAGAAATTTGAGATGCTCTTCCGAGGAAAGGTGAGTTTCCTGAAGGAAAGCTATATCGATATTATGACATTGCAGAAATTGTAGAACTTTTTGACGTGTAATGGGCGATGTGACCCCCCCCCCCCAACATTCGAGGAGGACAATCTAAGAGGGCTCATTTATCCCTACCTGTGCAATATGAAACAGACAAGAATCATTCCATAAACAAAGAGCACAGAGGTAGGAGGCCTCCCAGCCCAGGGCCTCCCCTCCATATCCAACCAGTATGCCCAGTCGTTCACCCCAAGGACTCCCACAAAAAAACCCTCACCCAACCCCACCACCCCAACCCTCCCCTCCTTACACCCTTCCCAAACAGACATATACCACTACAGGTGTACCTTATTGTAACAGACTCTGCTCCCCTTATTCAAATAAGCCCCCTAAAGCAGCGATCTCACCCAGAGTGAGTCACCCCACCACAGTATTCAGATATGTCACTCATGCAGCATTCTTCTAAAAAAGTAACTTCATAGTAGCCTCCCATGCAGCCTACAGTGGAACAAGGCCTCTCCGGGGTAACGGCTAAAGGAAAATTATAATGTTCTGTCTCTTGATCACATTCAGCATTGTACAGAGGTAGAGTTTGGCCTCCTCAAGAAAGAAAGTCTCTAGGCAAGTGTTCCTCACACAAAAAGCAACAAGAATGCAAAAGAGAAAAAAATATATATCAAAGAGATCAAGCTCACACATTGACTGTCCAAACCTCAGTCTCTTCATCAAGGGTAATACCCAGTTTCCAGAATATAAGGCAGACGTAAACGAGGTCTTCAGCCAGTAGGAGGGGGGGGGATAATTGTTCCACATATTGCGTGGCCTCAGATGAAGAGTCAAATATAGTAGTGGTGCCATTATGAAATATACATAGTTTTGCTAGAAATGCCAGAATATATTTGATCTGTAGTTGGATCAATTTTGAACAAATCGGTGAGAAAGCCCGTCTGGCAGTAGACACCGCTGCTGAGTACTGTTGGAGAGAACTTCACGAGCCTCATATTTCAGTTTAGTGCCTCCCAGCAAGGCTCTAAGAATATCTTATTTATGTACATAATTCAATAGTTTTAGAATAACCACCCAAGGTTTCACTTGGGAATCTCTATGGATCCCTAGGCAGTGTGCCCTCTCTATCTGAAGAGGGCCCAAGGAGTGTGAGAGTGGTAGTGAATCTGTAATCCAGTGCTCTAAGAAGGAGTGACGGTCTTTATCTGGGAGCGTTTCTGGGAGCTCAACCAGATGGAGATTGTTCCGTCTGGAATGATTCTCCCTCTAATCCCCGCACTTTAGTTGCATGTTAGGGTGCCTGGCCTTCCATTGCGCGGACCGCATTGTCCACGTCACTCACCTGTTGCTGAAGTGTTCGGCCGTCTTTATTAAATGTAAAAAAACTGAGCTTCCATTTGTTCTAATTTGTCCATCACCTTTTGGAATTGTTTCCCCATTGAGGATTCTAAGACTGTGCTGACCTCCGCTACGTGGCGAAGGTGAAGCGTGTGAGTCTGCCATCTTTGATTACACTGCGCGGTTCTTCTGGTATTCAGTTCTTGCCAGTTTGGAGACCATCCACACAGTAAATGCTCATAGATCTTGTGAATTCGAGAGATGAAGGGTAATACACTCTATTACCGTCCAGTGCTGTGCTATCACCGCTGTTATCACTGCCGATTAATGAAGAGGAGCAGGAGCCTCTCTGACCTCCGTCTTTATGCCTCCATACTCAAACCAGGTCCTCCTACCTAACTCTTCTCTTCTGTGCAGAAGCTCCTGGAGACACATACTCAGTGCGAGAGGATAGTGCATCCCCTGATAGTGATCTCCTGTACTGGCTACAGGATTACTTCCAGCTGCACCAGGGTGATGCTCTCCTTTTAGAAGACCCTCCCTTCTCCAAGGCAGCACAGGGGCTACTAGACTGGAGGTAGGACTTCTCTACAACATCCCTGTAGGCCTTCTCTATGTATCTCTCTGTCTCCCTCAGCTCCTCCAAGTCTGCTATTCTAGCCTCAACAGAACAGACTCATTCTCTGAGGGCTAGGAGCTCTTTGCATCGAGCATACACATATAACCTCTCACCAACTGGGAGTGGCCTAGTGGTTAGGGTGGTGGACTCTGGTCCTGGGGAACTGAGTTCAACTCCCACTTCAGGCACAGGCAGCTCCTTGTGACTCTGGGCAAGTCACTTAACCCTCCATTGCCCCAGGTACAAATAAGTACCTGTATATAATATGTAAGCTGCATTGAGCCTGCCATGAGTGGGAAAGCACGGGGTACAAATGTTACAAAAATAAAATAAAATAAAATGTAACACTCAATGCAAAAGATTGGATAGCACCCCTCTTGCTGCTGTCTGCATCTTAGTATTACAGAGTTGTTTAATTAACATTTTTAAGGTACTAGGGATGAATATAAAGAGCCTTAAGATTATATGGTATAATATGTAATTTATTTAGTGTTTGGTTCTCAGAAACTAAATAAATGTAATTAAAACTGTAATGAAAACTCTCCTCTTGTTGTGCTAATTAGAATAATTGACTATAAATGAAGAGTTGAGCTAGGGGTGGGTGGGAGCTGGGGAGGGAGTGTGAATGTGGACTGAACTAGGCCCTGCTGTGCCTTCTAGACTAGAGTCTATCCGTTAATGCTGTGGAAGAAAATTCAAGTTTTAAAACTATGGGTAAAAGGGTATGAAGACTAGTTAATAAAATTTGCATCTTCTTTTTTTTTTTCAGTCTATGTGTTTATCAATAACCTACAATTCCTCTTTTAAACCCAAACCTTAAGTTACCAAGCGCAGAGCAAAATAATGTTACTTATCCAGAGAAATGTCCCCTTGTCTCAGAACTTCTCAGAAAGAAAGTTAAGCGGAATCTTTCCTCTCTATATAGTTTGGATTCTAAGGAGACTGCTTCAAACAAACCCTTTGAAGCTAACCCAGAAATCAGATTGTCCTTAATAACCTTTGCAAATATTCTACTTCCGCCTCACACCTTAATTAACACCTAATTCAGGTCAGTAGCAGTGCTACTGACTTCATCTTTAACACTTCAGGTTAATACTGTGATTAAGACAGTATTTTCTAAGTTACATCAATTCAGGACTATCCATTCTCTGTTTGTTGAAAAACATTTTTCCATTCTAGTCCAGTCTGTTGTTTTAGGGGGTCTTTTACTACAGATTAGTGCAAGTTATCTGCAGCAGGGTCCATAGGAAGAAAATGGATCCTGTGACAGATAACTTGGGCTAACCTTTAGTAAAAGACCCTCTTAGAGAACAAGGCAAGCCAACAGAAAGAGCAGAGTTGCCAGATGGTGAAACATTTTCCAGCACAAAAGCTGCCCAAAAGTAGCCTAATATTAATATAAATATTAATAAGGTAAATATGAATATTTATAAAGTTGATATGAATATTAATGAGGTAATCATAATCATCATAAACAGAATCAGCAGCAGCATAATCATAACCAACAGAATCATAATCAGCATCCGCATAATTAGCACGATCAGCATAATCATCATAATTATAATTAGCACAAATTCATAATCCATCCAGCCACCCACAAAACAAAAGGAGCAAGTTCCCACCACAAACCATCTTTCTCTTTTGATCTAGGCACAGGAAAAAAAATTATTTACTTACATAAGTACATAAGTAATGCTACACTGGGAAAAGACCAAGGGTCCATCGAGCCCAGCATCCTGTCCACGACAGGAGCCAATCCAGGCCAAGGGCACCTGGCAAGCTTCTCCCAGGTTTCAACCTAAATCATGCTTAATGTGGGATATAAATGTTGTAAATAAGTAAATAAATAGATAGAAACTCTGAATGTTGAGCACCTGATTCCCATAACATGATGTCTGTTTTAGTGGCCCTTTACCAGGAGAAAAAAAATCTCTTCACAATACAACACATGCTAGGGTGTCACTATAACTAGCCCCTCCAAATGACACACTCATTATGATTTATAACAAATTATCTATGAAAAGTTATACTTTCTCTGTGTACATCTGTATGCTGCACAAGTTGATATATAGCTCCACTCCGGCTCCCTCCCCCTCCTCCATCCCTGACTCACGCGCTTTGTTCTGTCTCCTCAGGCTCCGTCCTCCCTTCTGGTGGCGGCCGTGGGTCCCCCTCTCCTGATGATCTGCTCTATGAGAGCAGCTCAAGAGGGGACCCACCACCAGGGCCAACACCGTCCAGCTTCCGGCTGTCTCCTGTCCTGCCCCTCGCCTCCTCTGGCCGGCTGCAGCCAGGGAGCAGAGCGCAGATCACATGGAGGAGCCACAGTCGGGGGGGGGGGGGCACAGAGACCTGACCACCACACCACTGAAAGAGAAAAAAAGGCGCGCAGAGCGGGCTGGTGCACCAAGGACATCCGACACAGGCAGCAGCATGCAGCAGCACTCTCTGAAATGGCACCGGATGATAGATCCCACCTCCCTCGCACTCCTAGTGGTCCAATTAGGACCAACAGGAGCAAGGGGAGCTCAGCTCAGGACTGGGAGTCGGGGATGGCATGCTCTCAACCTGCGGCAGTGAAAAACAGTGCTCAACCCACGGCCTAAAAAGCACCTAAAACCCCCGCAACCCATGGCTATCATAGAACCTCATGGGCAGTTGCGGAAAACCGCCCAATTTCGCGGTATTCCTGCCAACATGGAACTTTAAGAAAGAGTCTGATAAGACACAGAGCACTGGACGTGCTCTGAAAGAGCCTATTACAGGGGACTATAGGATTATAGGGATTGCTAGTCTTATTATATATCCTATCATCTGCCTCCATGCAAATGGGGGAGCAGAACTCCATCTGACGACAATTTAACCAGTTAAGAGACTCTCCTACCCAGTTAAACAATTTTGAATATTGGGTAATTATATAAAGATTGGGTTTGTTCTAATTAAAAATAGTAATACTTACAAAGATTTTTAACAAAGGAAAAGATTTTTTACATACAAATTATGTTGTGCTCAGAAATAATTCATGCCATATACTGTAAGATGAAAAGGCAATGATTAATTCTTCATAGCACAGACCCGTGATGTTCAATTTATTCATAAAAATATTCCAAGCAAAGCTGTTATTGTACTTATCTTGCTAATGCTAAGAATTCACAGAGAACACTGTGTCAGAACTCCTTTTCAAATGCCAATGTAATTCTTCCAATCACCATCAGAGTATTATGTAGAAAAACTTTTATTTTCTTGTTGCCTTATCAATTAAACAATTCAACTGTCCCCAAGGCTTCCTCAGGGGAAATCGTGGGGGAATCAGATACAAAGTTGTTTATCCCAGGCAAATCTTAGCGGCATTATTTCATATAAAGAATACAAATTTTTGTACTATTAATAACCACAAATTTCCTACATTTATTTCATTTCAAAAATCCATGAATCCACAGTTAATCCACCACGTTGTCCAATTGTGTCTGAACTGTGTCTCTCCCCAAACCATTATCTAAACTATTTGGATTCATATCTGCAACCCTTTGTATTACAAGTTAAATCGTATGTGAGGGATTCCTTACATTTGATTCAATATTTGAATACATTGCAAATCCCTCAGTTTTCTTCAGTTGTTTTTGTGGCCATGGAAGTTAATGTTCTTTATACCAATATACCTCAACATCAGGCCATACAGTTAGTGGAAATGCATTTACAACGGGCTGACATTTCTATGGATAAATTAGTTACTTAAACTTATGGCTGAACAAGTTTTGAAGCACAAATAGTTTCTACAGACCAAAGGTAGTTGCAATGGGGGCTGCAGTTGTGCCCCCTATAGCTTGCCTCTATTTGGTGCAATTTGAGTAGCGGTATATTACATAAGTACATAAGTATTGCCATACTGGGAAAGACCAAAGGTTCATCAAGCCCAGCATCCTGTTTCCAACAGTGGCCAATCCAGGTCACAAATACCTGGCAAGATCCCAAAAATGTACAAAACATTTTATACTGCTTATCCCAGAAATAGTGGATTTTCCCCAAGTTCATTTAATAACGGTCTATGGACTTTTCCTTTAGGAAGCCATCCAAACCTTTTTTAAACTCCGCTAAGCTAACCGCCTTTACCACATTCTCCGGCAACTAATTCCAGAGTTTAATTACACGTTGAGTGAAGAAAAATTTTCTCAGATTTGTTTTAAATTTACTACATTGTAGCTTCATCGCATGCCCCCTAGTCCTAGTATTTTTGGAAAGCGTGAACAGACGCTTCACATCTACCCGTTCCACTGCACTCATTATTTTATAGACCTCTATCAATTCAGTTGCCCTTTTTCTAAAGGGTTGGCGTGAGGCAACAGGCTTGCCGCGTGCGGATCCGGAACTATCACCAAGCTATCGCAGGAGCCCGGCAGTAGTTCCCACCCCCAGCGTGCGCCATTTCTGGCGCTACAAAAATAGTTTACATTTTTGTAGCGCTGGTGCTTATCTGGTGCAGCGCTGCCCAGTTACCATTGGGTTAGCACGGGAACCCTTACCGCCATCTCAATGGGTGGTGGAAAGTGCTCCCCCACGAAATGGCTGCGAGGCAAGTGGTTCACTTACCACACGGCCATTTCTTTTTGAGAAAAAAAAACAGCCTTTTATCTGCTGCGGTAAAAGGGGGCCTCAGCACATATCAAAACCACACGCTGACTAGCGCAGGCCCCCTTTTACTGCAGCTTAGTATAAAGGACCCCTCAGTATTTTTAAAATCTAATATTGTTACATGGAAAAGATTTACTGATGATGTATTTGCAATATTGGGAGGGTTGATTTAAACTCACTATCCAGCTTATAATTGAAAAAGAAAAACGCCTATATTGCGACCCAAATCGGGAGATAGACGTTTATCTCACAAAAACGAATAAAGCGGTATAATCGAAAGCCGAATTTGGACGTTTTCAACTGCACTCCATCGCGGATGAGGACAAAGTTGATGGGGGCGTGTCAAAGGCGTGGTGAAGGCGGAACTGGGGCGTAGTTATCGGCCGATCAGAGATAGGCGCCTTTCGCCGATAATGGAAATAAAATATGCGTTTTAGCGAGAATTTAGGGCACTTTTCCTGGACCCTGTTTTTCCATGAATAGGGCCCCAAAAAGTGCCCTAAATGACCAGATGACCACTGGAGGGAGTCGGGGATGACCTCCCCTGACTCCCCCAGTGGTCACAAACCCCCTCCCACCACAAAAATATGCCGTTTCACAACTTTTTATGTTCACCCTCAAATGTCATACCCACCTCCCTGGCAGCAGTATGCAGGTCACTGGAGCAGTTATTAGGGGGTGCAGTGGACGTCAGGCAGGTAGACCCAGGCCCACCCCCCCCCCCCCCACCTTTTACACTTGTGCTGGTAAATGGGAGCCCTCCACACCGCCCCCCAAACCCACTGTACCCACATGTAGGTGCCCCCCTTCACCCCTTAGGGCTATAGTAATGGTGTAGACTTGTGGGTGGTGGGTTTTGAGGGGGATTTGGGGGGCTCAACACACAAGGGAAGGGTGCTATGCACCTGAGAGCTCTTTTACCTTTTTGGTTTTTTTTTGTAAAAGTGCCCCCTAGGGTGCCCGGTTGGTGTCCTGGCATGTGAGGGGGACCAGTGCACTACGACTCCTGGCCCCTCCCACGAACAAATGCCTTGGATTTATTCGTTTTTGAGCTGGGCGCTTTCATTTTCCATTATTGCTGAAAAACAAAAACGCCCAGCTCACAAATTGTCGAATAAAACATGGACGTCTATTTTTTCCCAAAATACAGTTCGGTCCGCCCCTTCACGGACCCGTTCTCGGAGATAAATGCCCATGGAGATAGACGTTTTCGTTCGATTATGCCCCTCCACATGCATTTTTGAATTATGTTAATCAATGTGATTACAAAATACCTTTTACATCTTCTACTGGGAAGCATGAGGCATATTTTTTGGATAGTCATACAAAGTATTTAAATGAACAATTTTATACCGCTATTTATAGAAAAAGTACAGATCGTAGTTATCCTAAGATGTTGAGGGACAGTATTCCAACAGAGAAGTTTTTACAACTACATCAATTGCGCTCTTCTGTGGATTGAATTTAAAGCTCAAGCACAATCTGTGTTTAATCACTTTTGTGCAGCGTGGCTATCTCTTGAGTATTCTCAAACGAGCATATAAATGTTCCCTGTATGCCCACCGTGAATGGTTGTTACAGCCTAACTCTAAGATGGAGGATAACACTTTAGTCTGTATGCTGCCATACTCTCCCAGGGTTATGAACATATGTAAAATTATTCAGAAGTACTGGCATATACTGAGCTATCGTCCAGAATTTTCCACCACTCCCAAATTTAGGAACTGCACAGGCAAAACTTTGGAATAATTATTTCAAAGACAAACTTTGGGTGAATTTACTATGAATCATAACACTTCAAACGTGGGGGTAGTATTTATTGTCAGTATGATTAGGAAACTCTGACAGCTGTCAATCCTAAGACTAAAAACAATTTCTATCTGCAATTTAGAACTGATTGTAATACATCTCAAGTAGTTTATTGCATGCACTGACCCTGCATCTGTATTATATAGGTTATACTAAACGCAAAATCAAATATCATAGAGGAACTAGGGTTGTACCAAACACTTATTTTTGATTTGATACGACCTCAAATATATTATTCGTATTCGGCCGAACAGTGATTTAAATTTGAATATGGATAATCCGGGGATCTACTGTGTTAAATCCTACTGAAATAAACTCTTGCCCTGGGATTCTATATATGGCATCTTAATTTCTGCGCAGAAATCAGAGTGTATTCTATAATAATGCGTGTAAATTAATTGGTAAACTAGCTAATTAGCACTGTTAATTGGACGTTAACAAGCAATTATCAGCACTAATTGGCATTCATTAAGATTTGTGCACATAGGGGCCCTTTTTTTAAGCTGGGTAGGCACCTACAAGTGCCCGACACACGCCAATTCGGAATTACCACCCGGCTACCATGTGGCTCGGCCGGTAATTTCATTTTTTACGCACGCCGATGATTACCACCCGGCATTGTATGCGTGCTGACGATTACCACCTGGTTAATGCGTGAGATCTTTCTGCTAAGTCAATGAGTGGTGGTAAGGTCTCAGGCCCAAAATGGATGTGCGCCAATTTTCATTTTGCCGCACCTTCATTTTCTGCCCAAGAAAAGGCCTTTTTTTGCAGGTGCTCTGAAAAAATGAACCTGCGTGCGTCCAATACACATGTCTTCACCAGCGCAGGCCACTTTTTGGCGCACCTTAGTAAAAGGACCTCACAACTCGCTAAGTACATTCTCTAATGTGGTGCGCTTAAATTCTAAGTCACATAGTTGAAAAGAGGGTGTGGCCATGGTCGGGGTGTGTTCATTTCTAAAATCTATGCACGTTGTTATAGAATGCACTCGCTCTGCACCTTATTTTGGCATCAGAATTTACGGCAAGTCAAACATGGCATACATGGCCGCAACTAAATTTGGTCACATAGAAAGGCACTTGGTGTATTCTATATACTGCGTGGAAATTTAAACCTATTCTATAAAATATAGGTGTACTTTATAGAATATGCCTAGGCGTTCTTTTTCCACGTGGAATTTTCAGGTGCCATATATACAATCTAGCCCCTGATCGCTTCTTTTATTATTTGTTATGTTAAAGCTCGACCAAATAATATTTTTCATTATTCGTATTTGGCTGAATAGTAAAATATGCTCTTAGGAACAGCTCTAAAAGTATCTCACTAATTTGTGTAACGTGTGCTTACCGCAGTAAAAAATTGCATTCCACAGGGCATACTGAGGCATACCGCGAGGTGCGCTAAGGTGTCCTGTGGTAATTTTGACATGTGTTTGTGCCGAGGCTCCTTTTTACCGCAGCGGGTAAAAGTCAGGTCCCTTTTTTTTCCAAGAAACGGCCGTGCAGCAAGTGAAGCACTTTCCACCCGGCCGCATGACCATTTCAGAGGGAGCGCTTACCGCCAAAGGGCTCCCACGCTAACCCAGCGCTAACAAAATATAAATATTTTTGCAGCACCGGAAATGGCATTCACTGGGGGAGGGAACTACCCACCAGGCTGCTGCGGTAGCATGGCAGTATGTCACTTTTAGCGAGCAGTAAGCCCGCGTTGGGCTTACCACTGCTTTGTAAAAGGGCCCCATAACTTTTTCAGTTGCATACACTGCCTTTTCATTTGATCTAATTTTTAAAGAATTATATGTATAACATGCTACTTTGACATTTTGAAAGCTAAGTAGCATATTTGGCCAGATTCTATATAAGACGCGTAAAAAATCCACGTGGTAAACAAAGCATATTCTATAAGTGGCACCTAGATTTAGACGCGGTATATAGAATATGCTTAATTGATATCCCAGCGTCTAAAACTATGCACCTCCATTTACACCAATGAAAAAGTGGCGTAAATCCCTGTGAATAGATTTATGTGCACTGGGCCATATTCTATAACTACATACGTAAATTTTAGAATGCCCTCAAAACGCCATTTCCCTGCTCATAACCACGCCCCTTTGAACTGCGCACATTAGAATACATATACTGCCAGATTCAATATAGTGCACCTAGCATTCCGCGCTGAAATCTAAGCATATTCCACAACAATGCACATAACTTAATTGGTTTAACAAGCTAAATATCCAGTGTACCTGAATGTAACTCACCTTGAGCTACTACTGAAAAAGGTGTAAGCAAAATGCAAATAAATAAATAAATAAATATCATTTTTGTTTGAGTTGCCAAACAAAGCAATCTCCAGCCCCATCCACAAGCTCTCTAATCACCGATACTGGGTTGGGCAAAATACTGATGAGGCCATGGTTCCTGTAGCCCAGCCTATTCCGTTACTTCCGTTACTTTGTGACAGTAACCAGAGGGAAGAGTTCAAAGACATTTATAAAAGTATTTTTTTTTTTCAGGCAGTGCACAGTTAAGCTGTGGAACTAGTTGTCAGAGAATGGGGCAAAGGCTTAAAACATTAGGAAAAGATTCTGCAGCTAAATCCATAACTGATTATCAGACAGATAGATGTGGATGTTTCTCCACTATTCTACTGGGCAGTTCTTAGAAAAGGACTTTCCTACTGAGACCCAGACTAGCCACTGTCTGAGACACTGGGCTCGATGGACCATTGCTCTAACCCACTACCTGTAATGTTCTTATGTGACTCCCCATTACCCCTCTCTCTGTAGCATACGAGACCCTCTATTGTGATATCTCTGTACGCATCAGTAGCCTTTGCTCTGGCATCTATAAACTGAACTGTGTATAAAGAGCTGCTAGCATCCTTGCTTCCCCATCTCCACCCACCCCTGCCCCTCACTGCCACGCTCTGCTGCCCTGGCTATTGCTACCAGCCTGTAATTATTACATCCTGATTCTCGTCAGAGACTTGCCACGAGGACAAGAAAAATTACAACATGCCACCATCCCTAAACCAAACCTACAACTATCCTACTCAGTCAGCGTTGGGATGGAAACCAGCTGTACCAGGTGTGTGGGGGGGGGGGAGTCTGTGCCCTGCCCTCTCAACCCCTCATCACCACATATTATAGAGGAGGGCACAGCAAAGGACTGCTGATTGGCTTCATTTGCGCTGCCAATACTTAGTCAGGCCTGGCTTTAATGCCACTGCATGCTGGGACTCAGTCCCTGGGCTTTTCTTATTTAAAAAGAACAATGTTAAGTACATAAGTACATAAGTAATGCCACACTGGGAAAAGACCAAGGGTCCATCAAGCCCAGCATCCTGTCCACGACAGCGGCCAATCCAGGCCAAGGGCACCTGGCAAGCTTCCCAAACATACAAACATTCTATACATGTTATTCCTGGAATTGTGGATTTTTCCCAAGTCCATTTAGTAGTGGTTTATGGACTTGTTCTTTAGGAAACCGCCTAACCCCTTTTTAAACTCTGCTAACCGCCTTCACCACGTTCTCCAGCAACGAATTCCAGAGTTTAATTATGCGTTGGGTGAAGAAAGATTTTCTCCGATTTGTTTTAAATTTACTACACTGTAGTTTCATCGCATGCCCCCTTGTCCTAGTATTTTTGGAAGGCGTGAACAGACGCTTCACATCCACCTGTTCCACTCCACTCAATATTTTATATTGTTACCACTCTATCATATCTCCCCTCAGCCGTCTCTTCTCCAAGCTGAAAAGCCCTAGCCTCCTTAGTTTTTCTTCTTAGGGAAGTCGTCCCATCCCCGCTATCATATTTCTAACACAATCTTATCAGACTTGGAGTTAGGCATAGGCAGCATAGGCCACTGCCTAGGGTGCCAAATTTTGCAGCCACCAAATGCCAGGGCTAAACGGAAGAGTAGTTCCTCTTGCTTAGGACTGTGCCCTATGATTTCTTGGGAAAAACTTCCTCTCCCCACCACTCTCTGGTCCTGTATATGAGCGCCAAAAGACATACGAGAAGAAACGAAGACCTGAACTTGTATATCCTACAGCAGGGGTGCTCAATGTTGGTCCTTGAGGTCCGCAAACCAGTTGAGTTTTCAGGATTTCCTTAATGAATATGCATGAGATCTATTTGCATGGACTAACTCCATTGAATGTAAATAGATCTCATGCATATTCATTGAGAAAATCCTGAAAACCTGAATGGGTTGCAGACCTCGAGGCCCAACATTGAGCACCCCTGACCTAGAGGAAAGGAGGGACAGGGGAGGTACTGTTGCAACGATACACACATTTAAATACTTGAAAGGCGAAATAGTGCAATTGCATACAGCTTTGCGTGACTTGAGATCTGAGAATGATAGATGCCTATCTGTGTATTGAATACCATACACTATGCAGAGATGATAATGGGAGCTTTTCAGCAGCAGGCCCATTCTTGCGGAATAGGCTTCCAGGCCATATTTGCTGTTACCCCATGATGATGCAATTTAAGAAAGTGTTGAAACCCATCTGTTTTTGCAGGTATTCTCTAGTATTTAAATGGATGAAGTTATCAATGTCTGTGATATGCAGGGAATTCTTTATTCAAAAGTTGCTTGGGGGGGGGGGGGCTGTGGATATTGTTAGTCTTTTACCCCCGGATTCTATAAAGGTCACCCAAAATAATTAGTTAATGGGCTCCAATGATTTGGTTATTGGAGTTAACAAGCACTTAATTAGCACCAATTTTGATTTGTGAGCCAATCTGGCTGCATGCGATTCTGGAACAATGAGCGCCTAAATTGGATTTCGCACAACTCAAAAGGGAGTGTGGCCAAGGGAGGGGGATGGGCAGGTCAGGGGCATTCACAAAACATGTGCACAGTGTTACAGTGTGGAGGAGTGGTCTAATGGAGAGTGTAGTGGGTTGCAGACCTGGGGAACTGGGTTTGCTTCCCGCTGTTGCCTGATGGTCAGCAGTGGGTTGAGATCCTGGGGAACCAGGTTCAATTCCCTCTGCAGCTCTGTATGACCCTGGGCAAGTCACTTAACCCTCTGTTGCCCCAGCCTGTAATTAGATTGTGAACCCACTAGGGACAGACCCAGTAACTGTAAAATGAAACTGCAAACTGTTTAGGTTTAAACTGTATATAAATACATGAATGAATGTGTAGTAGTAGTAAAGAGTAGGGATCAGTACCCAGCTTGTGCGCCAGAATTTACCAAGAAGGTTTAATGACGGGAGACGGCATGATGCCACAATATTGAAGCCGGTCTCCACACAAGGCAGTTTTAATTCTCTCTAATGCATTTGTTGCCATCTTGGTACACTGAAAACAATATAATTGATAGGAATGACAAGCTCTGCCTACTGGCTTCAGCCTACATAATGAGCCAGATAGGCTCATGCTGTCTCCTGTCATTAAACCTCCTTGGGATTTACACCAGGTTTCAGTTGAGGTCAAGTCCTCACACCCAAAGTTGAGCGAGGAATTCAGAACCCATTGCGATTTTATAAAGAGTGCTCATCGAAGTACCCTTTATAGAATAGCGTTCAGCTCCAAATTTTATTAGTGCCTAATTTTCAGCAATGAAACAAACATGAAAACAAGAGTCCACACTCCACACCCAGCGAACAGGCAAAAAAACAACAGCGGAGGCGACGAAAGTGGCTGGAGATCTTTAATGGCAATTTCTCAATCTCACTCAACACGGCCGTTTTTCGGCAATACAGCCTGCGTCAGGAGTGTACTACTCTTATGAGTTGGCGGGAGAAGCGCTTGGTAAGTAATTTATTCCTAAAAGACATGTGATTTATATTCCCTTTGATAGCAGTTTTCAATTGATATCTAGTTTTGGAAGGTTGATGACTCATTGATAAGTGACTTTCTTTGATCCTAAACCTATGTTCTCCTTGTGAGAGTAGCAGACTTCTGATGCAGGACCTATCGCTGAAACACGGTCATGTCGAGTCAGATTGAGGAATTGTCATTAAAGATTTCCAGCCACTTTCGTTGCCTCCACTGTTGTTTATTGCCTAATTTTTTGCCTCATTTATAGAATTTTACTTAGGTTTCGGTTATAACCTACTTAACACTAAAATAATATAAAACAAATCTTTTTCAGAACTAGAGGACATGAATTGAGATTGCAGAGTGGTAGACAGGAGTAACATCGGGAAATACTTTTTCAGGAAGAGGGTAGTAGATGTCTGAAACACCCTCCCAGTAAGGATACACACAGAAGATCCTTATATTAAAAAAGGAAGAAAATCAAAGCAAAATTAAATGACTTGAGTGTGACTGGTGGTTGACTAAAGGGTTTCACAGACACAGGCAGCTTGTAGTGCAAAATCAAACGAAACTTTATTGGTAAAAAATAATGAAAGCAATACAGTCTGCTCCCACAACCATAATAACATTCACATAAAATGAAGGCACTCCTGTTCCTTCTCATGCAAACTAGAGAATGACATGGGGACGGGGATGGGGACAGGGACAGAGCTCGTGGGGACGGGGCGGGGACAGATCCCACAGGGACGGGGACAGATTACGACTATTACTTGCCAAACAGGACTATTACATCCAGTTGACAAATTCTCTTGGCTCAAACCCTCGATGTCTCTTTGCCACACTGAACTCTCTCCTCAAAGTGCCTTCACCTCCAACCCCCCTCCCCCCCCCCCCCCCCTAGACTCTGGCTGAGTACTTTCATGATAAGGTTCACAAGATTAAACTTGATTTCTCAACCAGGTCACCTCCACCTCTCCTTCCCTTAGTCCATTCTCTCAACCCTCCAAACCCTGCCTTTTCTGAAATCACTAAACTAACTATCTGTTCCTCTGATCCTATTCCCACCCACCTACTTAACACTATCTCTCCTACTGTCATCCCTTTTATTTGTCATATCCTCAATCTTTCACTGTCCACTGTGACTGTTCCTGATGTCTTCAAACATGCCGTAGTCACACCACTCCTTAAAAAACCTTCATTGGACCCTACCTGTCTTTCCAACTATCGCCCCACCTCCCTCCTCCCTTTCCTATCCAAGATACTTGAACGTGCTGTTCACCACCGTTGCCTTGACTTTCTTTCATCTCAAGCTATTCTTGATCCACTTCAATCTAGCTTTCGCCCCCTTCATTCAACTGAAACAGCGCTTGCTAAAGTCTCCAATGATCTGTTCCTGGCCAGATCCAAAGGTCTCTATTCTATCCTCATCCTTCTCGATCTATCTGCTGCTTTTGACACTGTTGATCACAGCCTACTCCTTGATACGCTGTCCTCACTTGGATTTCATGGCTCTATTCTTTCCTGGTTTTCTTCTTATCTCTCCCAGCGTACCTTTAGTGTATACTCTAGTGGATCCCACTGTCAGTTGGTGTACCTCAGGGATCTGTCCTGGGACCTCTTCTTTTCTCCACCTATGCTTCTTTCTTTGGTACTCTGATCTCATCCCATGGTTTTCAGTATCATCTTTACCAGAAACCTCAGCCGAAATCCAGGCCAAAGTATCAGCCTGCCTGTCTGACATTGCTGCCTGAATGTCTCAGCGCCATCTGAAACTAAACATGACCAAGGCTGAGCTTCTTATCTTTCCCCCTAAACCAACCTCTCCTCCTCCCCCATTCTCTATTTCTGTGGATAACACTGTCTTCCTTCCTGTCTCATTAGCTCGTAATCTTGGGGTCATCTTCGACTCCTCCCTCTCCTTCTCTGCACATATTCAGTAGACTGCTAAAACCTGTTGTTTCTTTCTCTATAATATCAGCAAAATTCGCCCTTTCCTTTCTGAGAACACTACCATAACCCTCATCCACACTCTTATCACCTCTCGCTTAGACTATTGCAACTTGCTTCTCACAGGTCTCCCACTTAGACATCTCTCTCCTCTTCAATCTGTTCAAAATTCTGCTGCACGACTAATATTCCGTCAGTGTCGTTATGCTCATATTAGCCCTCTCCTCAAGTCACTTCACTGGCTTCCTATCTGTTTCCGCATACAGTTCAAACTCCTCTTATTAACCTACTAGTAAAAAAAACCCGTTTCTGATGCAAATGAAACGGGGGCTAGCAAGGTTTTCTTCAGAGTGTGCATGTGGGAGTGTGTGTGTCCCTGCCCCCTCCCCCTCCCCCTCCCCCCTCCGAGTCCAGTCCTTCAGTGTTGTTTCCTGCTGTTCTGTGTTTTTGTTACAGAGAGAGTGAGGGCATCTCTCTCCCCTCCCCCCTCTGAGTCCTTCACTGTTTGGTGGGATTTCCTGCTGTGCTGTTTTCCTTCACTCATGGGGAAACCGGATATCTCTGGCGCTTCACACTTCCGGCTGGAGGCTTCAGTGGTGCCTTATATATATATAGATAAGTGCATTCACTCTGCAGCTCCTCAGTACCTCTCCACTCTCATCTCTCCCTACATTCCTCCCCGGGAACTAAGTTCACTGGGTAAATCTCTCTTATCTGCACCCTTCTCCTCCACTGCTAACTCCAGACTCTGTTCCTTTTATCTTGCTGCACCATATGCCTGGAATAGACTTCCTGAGCCGGTATGTCAAGCTCCATCTCTGGCCATCTTCAAATCTAAGCTAAAAGCCCACCTTTTTGTTGCTGCTTTTAACTCCTAACCCTTATTCACTTGTTCAGAACCCTTATTTTATCATCCTCACTTTAATATTCCCTTATCTCTTGTTTGTCCTGTTTGTCTGTCCTAATTAGATTGTAAGCTCTGTCAAGCAGGGACTGTCTCTTCATGTTCACGTGTACAGCGCTGCATATGTCTAGTAGCGCTTTAGAAATGATAAGTAGTAGTAGATCCCACGGGGATGGGGCGGGGATAGGGACAGAGCCCACAGGGACGGGGACAGAGGACAAACTTTCTCCCCGTGTCATTTTGTACTTTGAAGCCTGTTAATGAACTGGACTTTTATGTTTAAGTGATGCCTACAAAGATATTTTGATTTTTTGGAAAAACAAGCAAACATACTGGCCACAACTAGCAAAATTTTCATGGGAGATCCTGTACATCCTGCTACCAGCACATCTATATTAATAATTCTCACCTCAAACATTCTGAAGCTCATTCTGTGGCAGGGAAACCCTGGAGCCCTGCACTTAGGCTGTCACCACTCACCACTCACTGTCACTCATGCACCACTCACTCTCACTGATAGACCCACCCACAGCCACGCCCCTTCCGCACATAATTTGCTACCTCAACGTTCTAATGAAGCTGCAACTTCCGGTTTGTGAGGTGCCAGAGATCGGAATTTAGCCCCATTACTGTTTGCCCCGCCCTCGCGTCAAACATGATGATGTCGAGGGCAGAGCTATGACACTTGACCAATCGCATCGCTCCGCCCTCAACGTCATCACGTTTGACGTGAGGGCGGGGCATACATCGATCTACTACGTGAGGACGAACGGAGGGAGTGAGCCAGGCAGGCTGTAGGTCACAGGCAGCGAGGGAGCCAGCCAGCCACTCTCTACGTCGCGGGGTGGGTCGCCGGGCGGGGCGCCCACGACCACCCTGAAGCACAGAGGGTAAGTCCAGCAACAAGGGGAGGGGGATGGGAATGAAAGCGCCTTGCTAGCTCCCGTTTCATTGGCCTCAGAAACGGGCCTTTCTTACTAGTCTTCTAATAAGACAACTTCTATTCCAGGAAGGACTGTGGAAGACAGGAGAGCTAGATTGAATCCTGAGATTGTTGATGATTTCTTATCTATCCACAGATTTAAAAAACATAACAGTGCTTTATAGGGCATATTTTTCCCCTCTAGGGCATATAGAACGGGTTGTATTTTATACCCCTGGACATTTTAACAGTGTGAATTAGGATTCCTTGGTGTAGTAGAAATCACCTATTGTTGGGGTTGGAAGGGTAGAGGGTGATGGTGGGAAGGAGGGTTATTAAAGCTGCTCATTGCTATTATTGTTCTCTATTTGTAATTTATACACAACAGTTGCACAGCATATTGTTCCTTTTTATAGTTTAATAAAAAGATTTAAATATAAAATCATAAGTGTTCGAGGCTTCTGCAGATGAGGACAGAGCCCATGGGGACAGGGACAGAACCTGCAGGGACGGGACGGGGATGGAGACAAGGCCTGCAGGGATGGGGCAGGGACGGAGACAGAACCTGCGGAGATGGGGCAGGGATGGAGACAAACTTTGTCCCTGTGTCATTCTCTAAAGCAAACCTCTGAGCTAGGGCCTTCCCTGAGTCTCTCCCACAGGTACTGCAGCCAGCCAACACTTTAGGGAGAATTCCTTAACATGAAGCCTCCCTCCAGGAGATCTCTCTCCTGGAGGCCTCTTGCCTCGGGGGGGGGGGGGGGGGGGGGGGGGGGGGGGGGGGGGGGGGGGGTCTCCCTGATCCATTCTGCTCTAGGGCATTTAACCTTCCTTCGAGCCCCATCCTTCTGAGGCAGGGCCATCGAGAGGAGAGGGGCGGGGTGGAATAAGGGGGGTCTGGAGCCAGGGTATGTCTCTCTCTTGCTCCTGTATGTCGGAACCCGGGTGATTGCATTAACACGATATCCCGGGTCCCAGCAGCAAGAGTGACAGACCAAGGGAGAAGAAGAGAAGACGCAGGAAGGTAAAGGGGGTAGGGGGCAGGGGGCGGAAGCTGCTCGAGCGGGGGTGGGGGAGTGTGTGGTGGGGGCCCTGCCCCGCCCCGGGCCCAGCGCTGTCTCTTGCCGGTCCTGGATTCGGCACCACCTGCTTTCAGGCAGCCAAACTGCATCCTCTTAGCGTCACCTACTACAAGGTGATCAACCTACACCTTCAGTGAGGGAGTGTTCCTAGGGACACCTGCCACAGTACCACTCACTCCCTCACAAACACCTTCACTTTTTAACAGGGCATATAGGGTGTAACCTGCACAGAGCTATGGAACTTTGTAAGTCTACATAAGTACATAAGTATTGCCATACTGGGAAAGACCAAAGGTCCATCAAGCCCAGCATCCTGTTTCCAACAGTGACCAATCCAGATCACAAATACCTGGCAAGATCCCAAAAAAGTACAAAACATTTATACTGCTTATCCCAGAAATTGTGGATTTTCCCCTTTCTTGGTCTGTGACTCCTAACGTGGAACCTTGTGTGACGTAGCTATAATTCGGGTTCCTCTTTCCCACTTGCATCACTTTGCACTTGCTCACATTAAACATCATCAGCCATTTAGACGCCCAGTCTCCCAGTTTCGTAAGGTCCTCTTGTAATTTTTCACAATCCTCCCGCGATTTAACGACTTTGAATAACTTTGTGTCATCAGCAAATTTAATTACCTCACTAGTTACTCCCATCTCTAGGTCATTTATAAATATGTTAAAAAGCACAGACCCCTGGGGAACCCCACTAACTACCCTTCTCCATTGAGAATACTGACCATTTAACCCTACTCTCTGTTTTCTATCTTTTAACCAGTTTTTAATCCACAATAAGACAGTACCTCCTATCCCATGACTCTCCAATTTCCTCTGGAGTCTTTCATGAGGTACTTTGTCAAGTGCTTTGAAAATACACCTGTATATTACTATGCTGCATGCGGCCCTGCATCTTACCCATGCTAATCTCAAATTCTGCATCAATTTTAACTAGTTCTTGTACATTTTGACCGCAAATGTTTTTCACCTCCTACATGGTGTCACAAACCCTTATGTGCTCAGTAAAAAAATGTTGAGAAGTGAGTTTAGAATCATTTGGCATCACAAAGAAAACTATGGTACTGATACATTTCCAATTTCACCATTGCTCACCAGTCCATCTGACAGTTCAAATAAATCCACACTCTATGCTTGTGAAGCCTTCCAAAATCCAGGATGCCTATGTTGTCAAGAATCCTCCTCTCCAGGCAGGAGCCTCACCGATACATGCAATGCATGAATACAGCACAGACAGCTGAAGTGCTTATCTTCAGAGGCACATAAAGGCATCCATTGATACAGGCAGCATGGATTATGTGAAACCATGGTTGGAAGTGGAGGAATTAACACTTCATCTTATTGAGTGCCACAGGTTACAGGAACAGTTAATAGTCAGCAAGAAGGGGAACATTGAAATATAACGAGATTCATATCTTAGGTTAAGTATTTTCTAATATTAACCATTATATTAGAAATTTTAATACCAAGTGGTGGTTGTACACAAACACACTAACTTGATTTTGACAGAAAGCACAGAGTGTGAATTTATTTGAACTGGCAGATGGACTGGTGAGCAGTGGAAAAGTGTCAGTAACATGGTTTTTATTTGTGAGGCCAAATGATTCCAAGTTCACTTTTTAACACATTTAGTCAGCACATGAAGGGTTTGTGACATCAAGTAGAAGGTGAAAACATTTGCAGTCAAACACGTGAAGTAAGAATTAAAATCAATGCAGAATTTGTGATTAGCTGTTAAAGTAATAGTCTGAATAAGATAGTGTTAGAAATATTATTAAAAATTTTAACATTAAAATAAAGTTTATATTGTATGAATTGTTTTACTATAAACTTTGATATAGTTATTTAATTGAATACAGCACAGACAGCTGAAGAGCTTATCTTTAGAGCCCCTTGCAGGCATTCATTGAAATTTGTAGAGCATGAATACAGCACAGACAGTATTTCACTCTCCATCATTATATGCCTATTCATTATATTTGCTCAGTCTTTCACTGTCTCCCTTGTGCCTGCCTCTCACTCTTCTTTGAGTCTCTCTTGCCTCTCCCTCTGTCTTTCCTTCTCTTGCTCTCTTTCTGTCTCTTTGTGCCTGCCTGCCTCTCACTATTACAGTCTCTCCCTGCATGTGCCTGCCTCTCACTGTTCTTCGGAGTCTCTCTTTCTTTCTTTCTTTTTCTCTGCCTGCTTCTCTCTCTCTCTCTCTCTCTCTGAGTCTCTCCTTGTCTCTTTCTCTTTTTCTGACTGTCTCTCTTTCTCTCTGCTGCACTTGCCTCTCCCTCTGAGTCTCTCCTTGTCCCTTTCTGCATACCTCTCACTCTCATTCTAAGTCTCTCCTTGTCTCTGTCTCTTTTTCTGAGTGCCTCCCCCTCCCCCTCTCCCTCTTCTTCTCGCTCCCGGTCTCTTTTGCTGCCTGCCTGTCTCTCTCCTTCTTTGAGTTGGGACCAGCAGGCTGTACTTTACTGCCGATTCCTATTCTTCAAAACTGGCAGGGAGTGAGTGGGCGAGCTGCTGCTGATGGAAGCTTTTAGCTGTATGGTGGAGGAGGTGTGAAAAAGGGGCCTGTGCAGCCCTGCTCTCAGCCTGCTCTTTGTGCCTGTTCCACCCCATGGAGGGGCAGAGCACTTCCAGGGAAATAGACAAAGTGACAGGGCGGGTATGGAGGCAGGCAGTCACCGGAAAGATTTCTGGAAGAAAAAGAACATGGAGGCAGACAGGCAACTGAAAGATTTCTGGAAGAAAAAGAACATTCCAGAACAAGTGTCTCAAGTGACTGAGCCCCCTCCTCCTTACCCAGCCACACACCATGGATGGACCCTCCTTCCCAGAGCTGGAAGAGCAGAGAAATCTCCAGGCTCTCTCTAAGCATAGCAGAGAGACTCATGAATGGAACAGGGTGCACACAGTGTGAGTGCACACAATAATGTGTGTGTGTCTAAAAGGAGAACACATTGTTCTGCAAATGTAGAGCTACTTGTATGCAAATCTCTTCCTCTGCCAAACACACATGCATGCAGCCACCTCCAGGGCATGTGGCCCGCATCAAATATTTTGCAGCCAGACTGTAGGAAAGCTTCCAAACAGGATAAAGATTGATGAAATAACAGTCATCATCACATAAACTGAGGCAGAGAGATACAGCAACTCACCCCAGGATCTCACACACATAGACAATGACAAGGCCAGGGATTAGAACTAAGCTACAACCGTAGGTCACAAGGGAGCATTTGAACTTACAACAAGAGTTCTCCTTCTTTACACTTCAATACCATAACCACAAATCCTCTTGTAAAATTACAGATGTACAAACCACTCAGGAATAATATAGGCAGGTGGGAGGAACGGAGGATCCCTTAAGTATGTACCCATCTATCCTTAACTTGTGTTATCAATCAAGAGCAGGTCGTCACTACTAAATGACTGTAGATCTGTCATAGCACCAGCTGAAGACACAGCCTGAGCTTTAGAATCTAGTTTCAGTCTGCAGTAGTCAAGTATGTGTGAATATTTGATCACAAAGCATAATGAAAAAAAAAAGCCACCACGAATAGTGCAGCCACACTCACACCCTCCAGAGAGCACCCCCAAAATATTTAGACAAGGCACACTAGCCCCTCAGGGAATACTGTAAGAGAGAACATCCCCCATAGAAGTTCCACACACACATCCCCAAGCCATATAAAGGGCAAAACCTCCTTCAAACCACATCAACCATTGTCATCTATCACCACTCCGGCAGAGCCCCTCTCGCTTTAATTTCCAGATTTAAAAATAAGAGTAAGTTTAGGAACCTGAGTGATTCTTTGGCTCCGAAGTCACCAACCAAGGCTTTGAACATTTCCATTGGGATCAGAGAAACAGTTAGTGAAAGGATTCAGGAAAGACAGAATGAAAGAAAGAGAGGAAAGGGCACAGTTAAAAACAGAAATGGGACAGAAGTAGCAGAAAATAAACCTAGGAGGAAAACAAAAAAAGGGAGCAGAGAAGGAGGAAAATGAAACCAGAGACCAAAAGTGATGATGAACTGAAAACCTAAAAAGGGAGAGGACTGATTGCCCAGGAGTGGAGAATGGCACTGTGCCAAATCACAGCTGCCATAACATAATTTGAAACCATGGACCAGTCTCCTTCGGCATCACAAGTACATACTCCAGTCTGAAGGAAAGGCAGCTTTACTTTACATATTGCCCACACACTGATACCAGCCGGAAGAACAGACAGCTTTCTTCTACTCATACATTCATGCTTTAGGAAGAGGCAGATCTTTCAACACTATACAGATGGCAGGATTAACCCTTTAGTGCCGTGGTCTTCACTCCTAGTCCTTAAGGGTTGCCAATGGGATATCCCTAATGAAGGTAGTAGGAATGCAAATCTCCCTCATACACATTCATTAGGGATATCTTGAAAACCTGGCCCACTGGCAGTCCTCAAGGACTGAGAGGGAAGGCCAAGGCTTTAGTGGGCCCTAGGAAACAAGCATGTTGGGTCCCATCCCCTCCTACCAGAACAGAAATACATTGCCAAACCCCACAAATGTGTGAACAGCAGTACATTATGATCTGAACTCAAAGCATGCAGGGGCATTATTATCCAGACCGTTAAACCAGTAATAGCTCAAAATCTAAAAGGAAGACTCAGTTTTCCTGAATTTTAACTTTTATTGCAAAATAAGTACAGACAGCTACATACTGCATGCTGAAACTAAAGTCTTTCTACCCAAAGGAAAGAGTCTTTGTACTGGATATTCACAGTTGCTAATGAGCTGATGATATTGCAGAAAGAGGGCTATGGAATATCTGTAGCATGGGTTGCTTTATTGCAGAGGACAGTGCTTGAAAGATTGGGCAAAGGAAGGTGGATGGTTTGCCTGGCTCAAAAGGAAATTAAAGATAAAGGAAGTTTGTGGTGAAAAGTCTGCTTTCCAGAAGACCAACACCACGGTACATAATCGGAGCCAAGCTGGAGAGACTGCCTTACAGGGAGGAGCAGGGTTGCCAGATAGGGAAAAATTTCCCTGCCCAACCTGTGCCCAAAATGAGCCCAAAGACAGCTCAAGCTGGGGCATGAGAAATGGGGAAGGGGGGTGGAGTTCCACACATGTGTGTGCTTGCTCTGCTTCCTTTCTTCTTCCCACATGCTGCTGCACTTTGCCCCTCTCCTCCATTCTCCTCATGATGCGACTACTGCTGCGCTACCTGCTACTGCCTGGCTGGCTCCTCCTCCAGAGTGTGATGAGGTCATCAGCTGATAACCTCATCACCCACCTCGCCCTCACAGAGCTGCCAAGGGGTCCTAATTTTTGACAGGGAGATTTTAGTACATGCCCCCCAGCCCCGCCCCACTCTGCCTTGGCTCCACCTACTCTACATGGCTCCACCCTCTGACACACCTCAATCCCACAGTCATTTCAGAAAACATTTTATTTAATAGCCTAATACCCTTTTCAATTAGCTTTCAGAGGCCAAAATCTCCTGCCTCAGGACAGTATAATGCTGTTATGGTATCCTCTCCTGACTTGAGGACGGAAGTGCTGGTCTCTGAAGGCTAATCAAAAGTGTTTTAAAAATATTAACCTTCGTTAACACAGCCACCACACTGCTTTATCCTAAATTAAAAATAAAATTATTTTCTGTACTTTTGTTGTCTGGCCATTTACTTTTTCTAATTGTGTTGGTCCCAATCTCTTGATCTGCATTTCTTTGTCTTCTCTTAACTCTCTTGCCAGGGTTTCCTGTCCATTTGTCATTTTTCTCTCCTTTTAATTTGTTTTCTTCAATTTATTTTTCTGCCTCACTCTCTGTCCAGATTTAATTCATTCTTACTATCCATTCTTTAATTTCCCTCTTTTTACTTCATCTACCTATGGCTTTTCATCTTTTCCTCACTTTTGTTCTCTCCATGCCCCTTCCTCTTATTCTCCAGTCTTTCACTAACTCTATCCTCTCCCCCTTTCCATCCAACATCTCCCCTCTTTCTCTCCCCATCCTTCCAGTGTCTCCCCCTCTCTCTCTGCATCCTTCCATCCAGCGTCTCCTCTTTACCTAACCTTCCATCCAGCACCTTCCCTCTTTCTCTCCTACCCTTCCATCCAGTGTCATCCCTCTTTCTCTCTCCATCCTTCCACCCACCCATTACCCTCTCCCAATCCTTCCATCCGTCTCCCTCTATCTCCCCTTCCTTCTAGACAGTTCTCTCTACCTTTTTCCTTTCAGCATGTCCTCTCTCTCTCCCCCCATCCTTCCAGTGTCTTTTCTCTTTCTCTCCCTACCCTTCCATCCAGCGTCTTCCCTCTTTCTGCCCCCTCCTTCCAGCATTTTCTCTCTTTCTCCCTCCTGTCATCCATCATTTCTCAGTCTGACCAGCTAGGGTCTCCCCCAGTTTCTCCCCAGCAGCTTCTCTCTCTCTCTCTCTCTCCCTCCTGCCCTTTTCCATGTCCCCTCTTTCTCTCCCCATCTTTCTATTCATCTCTCTCTCTCTCTCTCTCTCTCTGTACCCCTCTTCCATCCAGCATCTTCCCTCTTTCTGCCCCCTCCTTCTAGCATATTTCCTCTTTCTCACCCTCCTTTCATCCAGCATTTCTCCTCTCTCTGACCAGCCAGGGCCTCCCCCTTGTTCCCCTTCCTTCTCCCCAGCAGCCTGTCTCTCCCCTGCTCTTTTCCATGTCCTCTCTTTCTCTCCCCATCTCTCTCTGACTCTCCCCTGCTCTTTTCCAAGTCCCCTCTCTCCCCATCTCTCTCTGGCTCTCTCTCTTTCTCTCTGTACCCTCCAGCATCCTCATTCTTCTTTCTTTTTCTCCCCTTTGCTCTCTCTGGACACCTTCCTCTTGACACCCTTCCCCCTTCCCTTCCCTTCCCTTACCCTTTCCAGCCATGTTTCCTCTCTCCCTCTGGCCCTCTTTGGAGCAGCAGCAGCAGCGCCGACACAAGAACAAAAACAAGCACAGGGCCGCAGCAGCCTTCAGGCATGCACTGTCGGCTCTGCCGTCCTCTGCCCCCACTGACGTCAATTTCCCGTTCCGGGGGCAGAGGACCGGCAGAGCTGACAGCGCATGCCTGAAGGCTGCTGTTTTTGTTCTTATGCCGGCTTTGAAGAGAAGTGGCGGCAGCGGCTCAGCACGGCGCTTGTTTTGGTTCCTGCCGCTGCTCAACAGAGAAGCAGTGACAGCTGCAGCAGCGGAATTCAGCAGACTTTCCCGCTTTGGTGGGAGTGTGGGAGATGACCCGTCAAAGCGGGAGTCTTGGCAGGTATGCCCTCATATTAGTCAACTTTGGAGAAGGAATGAGGCTTGAGATGAACCAAGCCTCATTCCAGCTCCAAATTTGACCAATAGGGTGACAGCCGCTCCAAAAAAAACAAAAGCCTGCCAGAAAAGTCACATCCCACGACTGAAGAAAAATGTCAGTGGGTGAGTAAAAAAAACCCACCCAATTCCATGGGAATACTGCAGAATTAACAACCCTGGGGAGGAGGGGGCAAGAAAACAATCCACAAAGCTAGAGGACAAGGAAAGAAATCAATAGGATCAGTGCCCAAAAATAGGGCCTTGTGGTTGTCACTTAAAGGCATTGAAGGCAGCACTTGCCAGTACTGTGGTGATTGGAGGGAAAGAGTCACACGCAACTATCAGGACTTATCAAAGCAAAGATTGTAAGGACAATCAGGAAGTGGCAGCAGCATTGAAGACACATTAGAAGTGAACTACAATATAAAACAATTGCAAAACATGCATATACAACTGGGGGAGGGGCAGAACACATTAAGCCTCTACATCTAATTAGGTCATATTAATGAGAGGGTTTTAAAACACCAACAGAACCCCCGGCAAGCATTCCCCCCATTCTCTAAAAATTCCTGGCACTTGTTTGGCTGCTCACCTGCTGTTTCCTGCACCCCCACTTGGGTGTGGGGGGAGAAGACCTACAGTGGCCTAACGGAGGCTAGGAGGAAGAGATGCAATGCATGGCACCTACCAGTGGTGTAGCTACGTGGGGCCACGGGGGCCTGGGCCCCCCCTTAGATTTGGCCCTGGACCCCCCTACCGACGACCCACTCGGCCCCCCCTCCCGTTGTCGCCTACCTTTGCTGGCGGGGGACCCCAACCCCCGCCAGCCGAGGTCCTCTTCTTCCGGCACAAGGCTTCGTTCAGTTTCTAAGTCTGACGACTCACAGATGATCTGCAAGGCTTCGTTCTGTTTCTGTGAGTACAGGACGTGCAGGACGTCAGACTCAGAAACTGAACGAAGCCTTGCGTCGGAAGAAGACAACCTCGGCTGGCTGGGGTTGGGGGTCCCCCGCCAGCAAAGGTAGGAGACGGCAGCGGCAGCGGGGGAGGGTTGGTGGCGGGAGGGGGGGTCGAGAGGGTTGTCGGCGGGGGGGGGGGGGGTCACCTCGGGCTCTGGAGTCTCCCGCCGAAGTCTGTCTACGCCTCTGGCACCTACATCAGAGGTGCTAAGTCTCACTCATTAAGAGTGTGTTACACTTATTTGAAAGCTTTCTCACTCTCACACTCTTTGAACCCTATTTCTCACTCATCAGAGCTTCCATACCAGTGCACTGATTTTGATCACTGCTTTCATGAGAGGAAAGCATTAGAGAAGTAAACCAAGTGGTCCAACCAATAGGAAGAAATCTGAGAACTCCTTCCTGCCTACTACTTCCCCTTGCCCTGTACCTGTCCCTTTACTGCAAGTACATGTGCTCTGAAACCAATGTGCATATATTTAACTATTTGGTGGAAGACAATTTTCATTTCATAAAATTTACCCAAACTGCTTCCCACTTTGTATGTATTCTTTCAGAGGCTTAAAAAAAAAAAAAAAGAGCCAATATCATTTAGGGCCTCTTTTACAAAGCCACACTACCAATTCTCGGTGTGGCAAATGAGAGGAAGCTCATTCAATTCCTATGGGCTTCCGCTCATTTGCCGCGTGGGAATCGCTAGCGCGGCTTTGTAAAAGAAGCCCTTAATGCTGCCTTGATTTATTTACAAAGCAATATACACTTAAATCATTCTGGATTTATACCTTGGATGGAAAAAATAATCTCACTCCTTGGCATGATAAATCTGGGATGGTTTACCCTTGGCATCTCTGTCTACATGGACCAGCACTACAACTGCAAGTAATGACACTATCTGTCCACACAAGAGCCAGATTAAAGCATACTGACAGCCCCCCCCCCCCCCCCCCCCCCCCATGATCCTGTAGCTGGCAGCATGTTTGAAATCTTTCCACCTCCTATGCTGATAGGAGAAGAAAAGCTGAGCAGTATTGAGCCGCAGCCTTCCCCTTAGCTACCTTGGACATAACCATTTTAAACACTGTGCAACTCTCCCGCTCCTGCCAAAGAAGTGCAATTTAAAACCCATTGCCAGCTTCTGCCTGCCTGATATGCTGGGTCCCCACAGGTCTCCTACAATGATTCCACAGGATGGTGGACCTGGCCTGTATCAATTCTGGCGTCCTCTGCTGTCCCCGCCCCCGTGGGTTCTGTCTCAGTCTCCACCCCATCCCTGCAGGTTCTGTCTCCATCCCCGCCCCATCCCTACAGGCCCTGTCTCCATCCCCGCCCCGTCCCTGTAGGTTATTCGGTCAGTGCCCCGTCTCTATGGGCTCTGTCTTCATCTGCAGTAGTCTCGAACAATTATGATTTTATATTTAAATCTTTTTATTAAAGTACTAAGAAAAGAGGCCCGTTTCTGAGAGAAATGAAACGGGCGCTAGCAAGGGTTTCGTCGGAGTGTGTATGTTTGAGAGAGTGTGTGTGAGAGTGACTGTATGAGAGAGAGAGAGAGAGTGAATGTGCGAGTGTGTGTGTGTTTGACAAATTGAGAGTGGGTGCGAGTGTGTCTGTGTGAGAGAGAGTGTGTGTGTGAGAGTGTGTGCCAGGGGACCCCCGTCCCTCCCAGTTCCAGTGTCCCCCCTTCCTCCGTGATCCAGGGTCGTGGTTCCCCGCCCCCCCCCCCGAGTTTCAGGGTCGTCCCCCCCCGCTTTGTTTTTTCTAGTTTTTGTAAAGGTGGTGCATTTCCCCCCCTCCTCCCCTCTCCTCGAGTTCCACACCCCCCCTCACCCAAGTTCCAAACCCCTGTCCTCCACCCATAGGAGCCAACTTTTCAAAATTATTGGGGGTGCTAAGCCCAATGAAAATGACCCCTCCCTGGACACATACAAGGAATTTTCTCAATATTGGGGGTGCTCAAGCACCCACAGCACCCACAGAGTCGGCTCCAATGCCTCCACCGAGTTCCAGATCCCCCTCCCTCCCCCCCCCCCCCCCCGAGTTCCAGACCCCCCTGGCTCCTTCCCTCCGATTTCCAGACCCCCCTCCTTCTGATTTCCAGACCCCCCCTCCTTGCTCCAGACCCCTGGAACCCCTGGCACGATTTCCATCCGAGGTGCAGGGCCCCTACAGTGTGTGTGACAGAGAGAAGCTGGGGAAAGACAGGGAACAGGCATTTAACCTTGCGATCGTCTCCTCTCTCTGTTCCATTTCTCCGTTGTTCAGCGCACTGGGAAGGTAGTGGAAATCTGCACGTGGCAGTTTGGGGCCGGTTGGATGAGCTGTGAGCTTTCTTTTCGGTTTTTCCCCCCGGGATCTGATGTGGAGGTCATTCTGGGAAGGTGACGTCAGTCAGAGGGGGCTGCTCCTGGCATGGCGTTGCGTTCGTCTGCCTCCTCTCAGTCGTGTGAGCGATGCAATTGGATGAGTGTCAGTGCTCCGCCCTCGACGTCATACCGTTGTGACGCGAGGGCGGGGCACACACTCATGGGGGAACAGCGATCTATACAACTACGGAAGTTGGAGACGCGGTTTACGGCTTCATTAGAACGTTGGAGTTGGGAATTATGTCTGGATGGGGCGTGGCTGAGGGTGGGTCTATGAGTGAGGATGAGTGGTGCTGACAGCCTAGCCTAGGAACAGTACAGGGCTTCAGTGCTTCACTGGCACAGAGTAAGCTTCAGAACATAGGAGGTGGGAATTATTTATATAGATAAAAAGGAACAATATGCTGTGCAACTGCTGTGTATATATTACAAATAGAAAACAATAATAACAGCAAGCAGCTATAATAATCTTCTCCACCACAACCCTCTACCCTTCAACCCCAACACTAGCTAATTTCTACTACCCAAGGAATCCTACTTTACCCTCTTAAAATGTCCAGGGGTACAAAATACAACCCATTCTGTATACCCTAGAGGGGAGAAATATGTCCTATAAAGCACTGTTATGATTTTTTAATCTGTGGATGAATAAGAAGTCATCAACAATCTCAGGATTCAGTCTAGCTCTTCTGTCTTCCACAGTCCTTCCTGCAGTAGAAGATGTCTTGGTAGCAGGATGTACAGGATCCCCCATGCAAATTTTGCTAGTTGTGGCCAGCAAATCTTTTTGTTTTCCCAAAAAATCAAAATATCGTTGTCTTGAATATTCAAGGTGGAAGATATTGTGTCCCATACAGAATTCCAATATTCTTGAATTTATGGGCAAGAATAGATGACATGTTTAAGATTTCCAACATCTTTTTCACAGGTCCAGCATTTATTCGCACTGTTTTTTGGTTTTATTGTGTTCAATTTGGCGAGTTTAGCAGGAGTCCATAGGGCTCTGTGTGCTAAGTAGAACATAGATTGTGAAATGGACGCTGATTTGGTGGTATGAGTAATTTTAAACCAAAATTTTTCCCAAGTTTTTTCATCTAGTTGGGCATTTAGATCGCATTCCCATGATTGCATGGTATTAGTAGGTTCTTTGAATTTAGCTAACTGTAGTATTTTGTACCATTTAGATGCGACTTTTTTGGAAGCTTTATCATATAATATAGTTATATGTGGATCACTAATGTTACAATCATCAATAGACAAATATCAAGCACAATTACTGGATTTAATGTTACATCAAGCCCTTAGAACACTTTTCTTTTGTTGGAAAGATCTTGACAAAGTAACTTATTTATCATGGTGGAACTCTGTATTTTAGCTAAATATGAATATGCTGCGGCTGAAAAACATAACTCACTTGTTAAGTACAACAAAATATGGTCTCCTTTACTAAACTCACTACATAATAACCTTTGTCAGAATTGAAATTATGTATTACTCCTGTGACTTATGATTATGATCTGTTATCAAAATAATCCCGGACTTGCCCTAACTTGAACATGTATGCTGATGCTTGTTACTGTTAACTTGTTAAGCTGGCTAATTGCTTTATTTTAGCTATTTGTTATCATTTATAAAACACAATAAAAATATTGGAACTAAAAAAAAAAATATCGTTGTCTGCATCACTCAAATATAAATAACAGTTAAATTCATTAACAGGCTTCAAAGTAGAAAATGACATGGGGACAAAGTTTGTCCCCATCCCCGTGGGCTCTGTCCCCATCTCCACCCCGTCCCTGTGGGATCTGTCCCTGTCCTTGCCCCATCCCTATGAGATCCGTCCCCGCCCTGCACCCGTAAGCTCTGTCCCTGTCCCCATCCCAGCGGTTACTGTGGGTCCCCATCCCCATGTCATTCTCTATCTGCACCTTCTTTGTGCTGGTGACAAAACATTTTCTCTTGCAGAGAGGCAATATGATGAATTTTTACCGACTTGGCCCTCTGTATTTGCTTAAATCACTCAGTAACTGGCCCTAGAAACATAGACACATGACGGCAGATAAGAGCCAAATGGCCCATCCAGTCTGCCCATCCTCAGTAACCACTAAATCGTCCTTTTCCGAAGATATCCTACATGCCTGTCCCAGCTCTCTTAAATTCTGACACAGTCCTTATCTTCATGATCTCCACCGGGAGGCAATGCCATGCATCCACCACCCTTTCTGTGAAAGCGTATTTTCTTAGATTCCTCCTAAACCTATTTCCTCTTAACTTCCTCCTATGCCCTCTCATTCCAGAGTTTTCCTTCATTTGAAAAAGGCTCACCTCCTGTACATTGATACCACTAAGGTATTTAAACGTCTCTATCATTTCCCCTCTCTCCTTCCCCTCTTCCAGTGAGTACATGTTGAGGTTCATAAGCCTGTCCCTATATGTTTTATAACAGAGATCCACTGACCAGTTTTGTAGCCGCACTCTGGACTGACTCCATCCTGTTTATATCTTTCCGTAGGTGCCGGCTCCAGAATTGCACACAGTACTCTAAATGGGGCCTCACCAGAGACTTATACAAGGGCACTATCACCTCTTTTTTTCCTGCTGGTCATCCCTCTCCTTATGCAGCCAAGCATCCTTCCGGCTTTCACAGTTGCCTTTGCTACCTGTTTGGCTACCTTAAGATCGTCAGACACAACCACCCCCAAGTCCCACTCTTCTTTAGTACACAGAAGCACTTCACTCCCTATATTGTACCGTTCCATTGGATTTTTGCACCCACCTAAGTTATGTTCAAATTCCTCAGCTGGGTGGAAGGAAGCAGAAAAAAGGGAGGATCTGAAAGAGGGAGACTGGAGAGGAAGGATGGACAGGGAAGCAAGGCAAAGAAGAGGGGATGGAGGAGCAGGATGAAGACACAATAAGGCTTAGGGAATGGAAGAGGAGGAGAGAAGGACAAGCTGAAGAGAGGAGCGAGCTGAGATGATAGAGAGCGAAGAGAGAAGGGTATGGATATATTCTCAGGTCATTAAAATTGCTGGTCTCTAGGTGTGTCTAATGAGATGCAAGTGAGCAGCCAATTATGCAAATTTCCTCCTGCCAGAGCTGAGGGCTCACACCTGCACCGTTTCCTGCCCTTCTGCCTCCTTCTCTCCCATTCCTCTCCCCATCATGAGAGGCAGCAGAGGAGAGATCATTTTATGTATCAGTCTGGCAACCCACATACACATTGACACGCCAGGAAAGTTTCCAGAATCAGAGCTCAATGGAGATAAGTCAGAGCTCTAACCCACTGCTACAGATCCCTAGACAGAAGTTTATACATTAGCAGAATCTTTCACCTCCATCATATATGCAGAACACAGACAGACCCTCAACAAATACAAATTAGAGCTAGAAATACTCAGGCAAAAGCTAAACTGGAACCCCCAAGAAGCCAGACTGTCTGCAGTGCAGCACTGGAGAAACAGAAAAGCATTTCTCTTCCAGTATGCAAAACAGAAAGATATCGGCGATGCACATTTCCCAAAACAGAGAAATTCATTGGCTCCCGGCCAAAGAATAAGCAGGAAGAACTCTCTCTTGGTTTTCCACAGGATTAAACAAAGAGCAGCTACAGCCTCTGGGACAAACCATAGAACAACCAGAGACGATATGGAGGGCAAATAATGAGATTCCAACCAAACCAGTGAAAATGAGATCAAATGTATTCATTAATGCCCAACAGGGCTGTGTTTCAGTGCACAACTGCCTGCCTCTGGGTATCAATCAGGAAAATTGTCAAAACAAAAGATGATAAATGACTAGTCTAAAAATAGGAATTGCTCCTTTTATTGTTACAAATCACCATTCAGTCAGGGTAAATCCTCCTAGGTCCTTTGAATGATTTTCCTGATTGATACCCCTGAGGCAGGCAATTGTGTACCTGTTTTGAGTATTAATGAATACATTTCAAGTTATTTTCACTGGTTGTGGTTTGGCCTGGTCTTTAGTGGGAACCTGCGTCTCCTTTGTCTTTTGCTTTAGAGATAAGACAGATCAGCACCAGATCCCGGTTATTGTCCCTGCTTATTTCCCTATTTCTTCCTGTACCATTTCACTTGATGCTCCACAAATCCCATGAATTGCATCAATGTGGCTTACACCAATACAATCCATAATACAAAAACACAGTAACTAGTTCATAACTTCTAAATATTTCCTTTACTTTGAGGTAACACTGCAGGGCAGGCTGGTAAACCATCTGTTTGTCTCTTACCACCCAACCAACGGGATGAAGTCAAAGAGTCCTTTATTCAAAACACCAGTAACTGGACCCGAAACTGCCTGCTTCAGGGGTCATAATGCAACTTGCCCTGTTTTTTTTACCTTTGCTTGGCAGGTTGCATTGTGACCCCTGAGGCAGGTAGTTTTATCACCGAAACATGAACTGTGTCAGGTCCAGTTACTGGTGCTGTGAATAAAGGACTCTTTGACTTCCTCCTGTTGGCTGGTTGCAGGGCCACTGAGAGACCCAGCTGGGTCCAGGGTAGGACCGGACCACCGTGCCCCCCCCCCCCCCCTGGGCTGCCGCCACCACTGCGTCGGGCCCGCCCCCCCCCCCCCCACACACACTTGAACTGCCACCCCTGCCCTTACCTTCCTGTCTCTGACTGCTGCTGTCCTCTCCTACTCCTGAGTGCCTGGAGTCGGGACCCAGATGATTGCATTAACATGATATCACGTTAATGCAAACATCCGGGTCCTGGGTGACACACGGCAAGAGCAGGAGAAAAACAGACCCTGAAGCTGGCAGGCAGAAAAAAGCTTGCCGGTGCTGGGCTGGACTCCCCTCGGAGGACGGGCCCGTGGAATTCCCCCCCCCCCCCCCGCCCCACCCCCTCTCGGCGGCCCTGGCTGGTTGTGTTTTGTGGCATCCTCTACTCTTGCTTTGGACTACACGTAGTTTCTACCTGTTTTTGTTTTTGGCTTGTCTCTTACCACCCACCGTACAGAGTTTGTCAAAATGTGCAAATTATTGGGTCAGTAAAATGCCTTGGCACAGAAAGCACACATCTGTCCAAAGGAGACTAACCTTTCGCAGTAGGCAGCAGATCCGCTCCACATTTTTCAACCTCTCACGCTGGGGGAGATAAGGAAAGAAGGAATGAGACCTCTCCCAATCATTGGAAGAACACCCCCCTCCACCTACCCACCAACCACAGAACAGGTGCAACACAGGCAGCAACAATGAACATTCCTCCCTCCCTTGGGCAGTCTATGAGCTCTAAAATCCTTTGGTCAAACAGTAGGAACAAGATCTCATAAAAACTAAGCTACTTAAAATCTATGCAAAGACTAACTATTGGAATGCCCTGCCTGAAAGGCTTCGCTTAACACAAGACTATCTCTACTTCGGGAACAGGGGCATAGCCAGACAACAGATTTTGGGTGGGCCTAGGCAAGAAGTGGGTGGGCACCAAGTGTTCTCCCCCGTCCCAACCACCACCCAAAAAAATACCACAGCTGGTGGGGAAATGCTTCTTTCCACCTTGGCAGTCTGCAGCAGGCATGTACTGAAAACAGAGCATGCGCAGGTGCCAGTATCGTGGAGAGTAGTGTTTTCGTCACCATCAGGGGGAAGTCTTCAGCTGGCCGAGCTTGGGATCCCCACCAGCTACCGCTAAACGTGTGCTACTGTTGGGTGGGCCTGAGCCCTAAATGGGTGGGCCCCGGCCTACCTGTGGCTACGCCACTGTTCGGGAAGCAGGTGAAAGCTTGGCTCTTCAACCAAGCCTTTAATGGAAGAAGTAACTAACTTCTTAGTCTCACTCACACACACAAGGAGTGACACGGGCTGCACATATTGCAGCAGGACATGCTTATCCACTCCTACCCTAGCTGAGATAATATTTAACCATCTCTCTGACCTCATGTGCACCATTCTTTAAATTAGTCATCTTATTTTCTAACTTTTCTTACTCTCTTATCTATCTATGGGGCCTGTTACTAAGCCGTGTAAGTGTCTACGTGTGCCCAATGCGTGCCAAAATGGAGTTACCACATGGCTATCACGTGGCCCTTGTGGTAAATTCATTTTTGGTGCGCGTCAGTTACGCACACCCGAAAAATATTTGTTATTTTCTGGCGCGCATCAGCTACGTGCTCCAAGTGGCATTTGGCACGTGTAGGTCATTAGTTCCCGGTTACCGCGTGAGACTTTACCACTAGATCAATGGCTGGCGGTAAGGTCTCAGACCCAAAATGGACACACGGCAATTTTCATTTTGCCTCGCATCCATTTTTGTCAAAAATAAAAAAAGGCATTTTTTTGCAGGTGCGCTGAAAAATGATTCTGCGCACGCCCAAAACACACGTCTACACCACCAAAGGCCATTTTTCAGCGCACCTTAGTAAAAAGACCCCTATATGTTCCATCTTTGCTTATACCCTTCACTGTCAATTAAAATGTTCTATTACATATTGTGTCGACATTGTAAGTAGTATACTATGCCATACTTTGTATTGTTATTTAAATATTTTTACTGCTGTAATTGCCTATTGCTCATGTTTGATCTATTCTTACTGTACACCGCCTTGAGCGAATTCCTTCAAAAAGGCGGTAAATAAATCCTAATAAATAAATAAATATTGCCCACTTCTTAAATCTAGACCTCCTTTCCTATATGAGATTGTTAAATAGACAAGTTCCCCCACCCTGGCGGGCTTTTTCTTGGAATTTCTCCTTTTTCTCTTCTGTCACTTAATTAAGATCCATTTCTTGATTCCCTGGGTAGCACACATTTTGGATTTTTAGATCCTAGGCCTGGTTTTCTAATGTTCATGCCTAAACCCCTCATTCTTCAGGCAGGGCTATAACTGTAGGGCAAACAGTAAAAACCAGGACAGGATATTCACACCACTAGTAATTGTGTTATTCTAATGCTTATATGATATTGTCAGCTGTTGGTTGCTATAATCCAATTTGAAATTTAGAAAAGTGAACTATAAATACCTTATCATTTTAAACTGCATAGTTGCCTCAGAGATCACTTGTGGTATATTTATTGTGATAGTTGTCCATTAGACCATATATTTTTAGTGTCTTATCTATGATCTTGCTGGCCTTCTAGGTACAATTATTCTGGGGCCCATTTATTAAGCCACTTAGGTGCCTACGCACGCCCAATGCGCGTCAATTTGGAGTTACCGCCCTGCTACCGCGTGGCCTGTGCAGTAATTTCATTTCTGACATGCGTCTGCTACACTTGCCAGAAAATATATTTTATTTTCTGGCGCAAGGCGAAAATCGGGCAGTAACTCCAACTTGACACGCGTGAGTGATTACCGCATGGTTAACAAGAGAGACCTTACCGCTAAGTCAATTTTTATTTTGCCGCACGTCCATTTTCAACAAAAATTTTAAAAAGGCCTTTTTTGCGGGTGCGCTGAAAAATGGATCTGCACGTGCCCAAAACACGCGCCTACACTAGCGCAGCCCGTTTTTCAGCGCACCTTAGTAAAAAGACCCCTCTGTGAATTTAAACCTTCCAGCATTTAATAAGAGTCGGTATAAACTCTTTTATGATAGCTCTTTTAGTTGTTCTGCCGTTAAGTTAAGAAATTCGATGCCAACTCAACTTTGAGATATTGCAGATTATTTCCAGTTTAGAAATATCTTTTAATATTTACAAGAGATTATAAACAGCATAAACATTCAACTACAAATGGTGGTGGCATAATGGATAAGACTCGACATGGGCATATTTTGGTAAAAGTGCCTGTGTCAGGGTCCACCGTAGGAATCAGCACTCAAGAAAAAGATTTAGGTGTCATGTTAGACAATACAATGATATCTAATGCCCAGTGTTAGGCTCAGTGACGTAGCCAAGGGTGGGCTGGCTTCGCTTAACACAAGACTATCTCTACTTCGGGAACAGGGGCATAGCCAGACAACAGATTTTGGGTGGGCCTAGGCCCACCCACTTTAGGTTCAGGCCCACCAAGTAGCAGCACACCTATAATGTGGCTGCCAGGGACCCCAAGCCCCACCAGCCAAAAACTCCCAACAACTGTTTGCTACCGGTGAAAATCTGCTATTTAAAAGGTATACGGGGGAGAGGGGATGTTTGAAAGAGCATATGGCATGCAGGCAAGAGAGGGAGAAACCAAATCACTTGTAGGACAAGGCGGAGTTATGCCCACCCACCTTGGATTAAGGCCCACCCAAACTTGGTTCGGCTGCAGCCAAAAAAGCAAACAGGATGCTAGGAATTATTAGAAAAGGTATGAACAATAAGACCAAGAATATTATAATGCCTGTGTATCACTCCATGGTGCGATCTCACCTTGAGTATTGCATTTAATTCTGATCGCTGTATCTCAAAAAAAAAGATATAGCAGAATTAGAAAAGGTTCAAAAAAGAGCAACCAAAATGATAAAAGGGATGGAACTCCTCTCACATGAGAAAAGGCTAAAGAGGGGGTTAGGGCTCTTCAGTTTGGAAAAGAGACGGCTGAGGGGGAATATGATAGAGGTCTAAAAAATCCTGAGTGGTGTAGAATGGGTAAAAGTGAATCAATTTTTCACTCTTTCAAAAATTACAGAGTACACTCCATGAAATTACATGGAAATACTTTTAAAACAAATAGGAGGAAATAGTTAAGCTCAAAGAATAGTTAAGCTCTTGAACTCGTTGCCAGAAGATGTGGCAACAGCGGTTAGCGTATCTAAGTTTAATAAAAGTTTGGACAAGTTCCTAGAGGAAAGGTCCATAGTATTTTCTCATATGAGGAAAGGCTAAAGAGGTTAGGGCTCTTCAGCTTGAAAAAGAGATGGATGATTAAGGTCTACAAAATCCTGAGTGGTGTAGAACATGTAGAAGTGAATCGATTTTGTACTCTTTCAAAAAGTACAAAGACTAGGGGACACAATGAAAATACATGGAAACAAACAAGAGGAAACATTTTTTCACTCAATGAATAGTTAAGCTCTGGAACTCATTGCCAGAGGATGTAGTAACAGTGTTAGAGTATCTGGATTTAAAAAAAGTTTGGAAAAGTCCATAGTCTGCTATTGAGACAAGACATGGGGAAGCCACTGCTTGCCCTGGGACTGGTAGCATGAAATGTTGCTACTAACTGGGTTTCTGCCAAGTACTTGTGACTTGGATTGGCCACTGTTTTGGAAACAGGATACTGGGTTGGATGGACCATTGGTCTGACTGAGTATGGCTATTCATATGTTCTAATCCAATAATTATATCACACAGGTTCAGTAGAGAGCTTCTAAAGATGGTAATTCAGAAACATGGAGCAGATAACTTATATGCTGAAGGGCTCCATGTTGTTATTACTGTTTTGAATTACCATCTTTAGAAACTCATTACTGAACCTGTGTAGCAATCATTGGATTTTGTGACTCCTGACGCAGGCATCTTTGCCGAAACACAGTCTTTGTCGAGTCTTATCCATTATGCCACCACCATTTGTACTTGAGTTGTTATATTGTGTATCATCTCTGGTTGTAAATATTAAAATATATTTTATATATAAGGATCTTTTCTGTTTTCATCCAACTTGTTTCTCCCTCAGTGCTTTGCTTTTTTCTGGAGGACTTATGAGGATTGTTTCCTTCTTCTTGTGTTTTTTTTTTTTTTTTGGTCCTATGACAACCTCAATCCATTCTCTAAGTTAAGACAGAGGTTGGTAACCCTCAGTATCTATAACCCACCCGGTCAGATAACAGGTTTCTCACAAATATTAGCACCATGAGCAGCTTCAAATCTTGCAGGTCATCTGTGGTAGATTTGTGATGCTGGGCGGGGGGGGGGGGGGGGGGAGCGAGAAGGGGATCTCCTACAACACGACCAGGGCAGTTGCTGGACAAATGGTGCCCTGGACAAGGATTGCTTTAGACCTAACACCCCCCACCACCACCACCATTTTCTATTTCAGGGTGACCTGCTTGCAGACTGTCTGAAAAACACTTTCTCCCTGGCTGGACCCCAGGGACAATTCCCACACCCCTTGGGCACAACAACACCAGTATGAACAATGCTGTTTTTTTCTGGGCATCTGGCCCCAAAAGATCCGCATGCTGTAAGGATCTTAAGACAAGTTGAAAAATTACAACTTATAGGATAATATCCTTGACTCCTTGTTGGGGTTACAACCCCTTCCAACCTCAAAGTGAGAAATGTGGATCTGCTCTCAGAGAACCCCTCACCTAACTGCCAGCCCCCCCCCCCCCCCAACACCCAAAAATTTGCAGGCAGTACAAGAAAAGGCTTGATGGGAAAGAGCCTCAGACAGATATGGCATGTTCCTTCTTCTGACTTACCGCCCTCGCTGGGTTCCCTTGCTCGATGGGGTTTTTTAAGTCTGTCCGCAGCTCATCAAAAGCTATGATCTGTGGGTACAAGAGAAAGAAAAGATGTTAGATCCGAAGCACCTCCCAAAAGCCACAAGTTGAACCATTTGGGTCTGGGGCAATCCCTAAGGGCCACCAGACTCACGTCTGGTTTTGTCTCAGTGTATCTGTGGGCTTCTGCTTCCACTCTTAGAAATTCAAGCATGTGGTTGGGGGAAAGAGAAAGAACTGAATCAGCTAGAGTTGATCTGGCTAGGGGGGTGACCTTACCTCCCCACTATTTTCCTTCCAACAAAAAAAAGAAAAGAAAATGCAGGTGGGTGAACAATAGGTGAGATACTTTTCTTGTCACTCCATCCACCTCTTTTTACCTTCAAAACATCCTGAAAATAACACACAGTGACTACAAAAATCAAGGCTCAGGATGTGTTTGGGAATTTGTTTTTTTTTCTTTTTTAATAAACACATCCTGTGCTTTGATATCCAGTTCTGCCCTGCAGGACTGTGTGCGCACACAGTTTCACTTCAATCACAAAGTCACAAGTATGAAAAATATATAATTATACCAGACAAAAGATATTAGCAAAATCCTCTCAGAAGAAATTAATTACAAATATATAAAGGCTCTGTGCTGGTAAATGGGAAGACAGTAAGTACAGGGCAATGGTAAAAACTGTGAGCTTAGAGCACTACTATTGATCAGTGAGTAGAAGCCTGAAGACTCCCTTCTGGGGGTGAGGAGTGGAATGGAAGCCAAATGTGGGAGGGAGAGCGAGTTATATTTTATAGTTTATTCAGACTTACTAGATCGCTCTAGCTGCAGAGGCAGAGCAGAGTGGTTTACAAAACTACAATCTTATGAAAAAGGAGAGGAACGCCATAATTTGAAAGTAAAGATATGCATTCATACAAAAAGCAGGGACAGTGAAGTCAAAAAGATACTACAGGCTCATCTCATGCTGAGAAATCCGTCACCCTGGGTCCCCAAAAGCCTGCTTAAAAAGAAGAGCTTTCAGGTTTGCTTTGAAAGATTTCAAAGAGAGTTCACTGTGGAGTGAAAGCGGGAGAGAATTCCAGATATAAGGGGAAAGGCAAAAGAATGCACTGTGTCTTATAGATTCATAATAGGCAAATTTAGGGCTGAGAAGGGCAAGGCTATGATCATTAACGGAGTGAAGGACCCTTGTAGGGAAATATGGGATACTAAGACATGTGAGATAATCTGGAAGACCTACTCTAAGGGCCTTGAATGTTAAGAGTGAGATTTTGTAGGTAATAGGTTTTTCAACGGGCAACCAGTGGTAACGTTTTAGTAAAGGAGTGGTATGGTCTGAAGGAAGAAGAGGACCAGGCTTAAATGATACCAGCTTGTATCTCACCAAAGCCTTTGAAATTACAGTGCTCGGCATTATAGAAAAAAAAACTGAGGGGATTCTGTTCACTCTATCCCCACTGGGGGCCATGATAATACCAGAGGAGATGCAGGCTAAATGCAGAGTACTTGGAGGCTGAAATTATCGGAGGAGAGACTGGAAAATGGAGAAAGTGCAGGGACTGAATATAGCAGAATCTAATCTAATCTTGAATATCTATTGTCCACCTTCTCCCAAGAAGTTCAAAGTGGAGTGCATAAGAGACCAGTTATACACTGGAAAATTACAATGAGGATAAAATTATAAGATAAAAACTAGACTAAGTTAATATAAAACAATGAGTCATTTGCAGTATTTATCATAAGGCTCGAATGAGATGTTTGTAAAATTAAAGTGTCTTAATTTGTTTATGAAAGGACTGTCTAATGCATAAAGGGAGGTTATTCCAAAGAGACGCCGGCAAACTTCAGGGAGTACAGGTGCTAAGAATACCACAGATGATGTCAGAAAAATACAGGGAGCACAAGAACTGAAAATACCACAGTAGAAAGCAGCAGAATAGAGGGAGAACAAGGACTGAAAATACCATAGGAGACTCCAGTGAAATACAGGGAATACAATAGCTGAAGATAACACAGATTCCAGCGAAATACAAAGAGCAATAGGATTGAAAATACCACAGGAGACGCCAGAAAAATACAGGGAGCACAAGGACTGAAAATACCATAGGATCCTCCAGAAAAATACAGGGAATACAATAGCTGATGGTACCACAGACTCCAGCAAAATACATGGAGCACAAGACTGAAAATGCCACAGGAGATGCCAGCAAAATACACAAAGCACGAGGACTGAAAATACCACAGGAGATGAGCAAAATATAGAGAGAGCAGGGCTGAAAATACCAGAAGAGATGCTGGCAAAATGCAGCGCATAGGGGCTGAATAAACATCAGCAAAATGCTAAGAGCACAGGGGCTGGAAATACCAGATGGGACTCCAGCGGAATGTAGAGTGCACAGGAGGTAATGTGCTAGGGCTGAAAAGCGCTGGTCTGCCTCCTGAAAACCACAGATATTCAGCCTTTCAGTTCTGCACTGGGTTTTTGGGCCCAGATGTATCACTTTGTCTTATGCGGGCAAAGGTCAGTCTTTCTGCTTGCATGATAGCATGGTGTGTGTTGGTTTTCTCCTACATTGACAGCCTGTCTCTCCTGTCCTTTCCCACCTTCTGGGTAAAACCATGGGGCCCCCACTACCATCCCAAAGGAAAGTCTCCTAGGACTTTCTCTGAGCCATTTGATCGGCTGACAATTAGGACTCATGATTGATTCTCTTCTCCCACCTGCTTAATTAGAGTAATGAGCTTTAAAACAGATGCTTTAATCAGACTTCCTCATAGCAAAGCGGTAAATAAAATATTCCATCCTGAAAGCCTCTGTGCTCTTTTAGAGTGGGAAAAACCAGGCTCCCATACCTAGTTTCTTCTTTGAAGACTGGTTGAATTGAACCAGAACACAGAATGATACCAGGATGGTCCAGGGATTTACCCCCATCCTGCCTCCATCACTCAGACATGTAGCCAGATTCTAACGCCATTACATAGGAATGTAACAGTCCTACCACCACAAAACAGGAATTTATCCCAATCCTATCACGTACGATTTTATCCCCATTTTCCCATGATTACATGGGTTTTTTTCCCCTATCAGAGCAGGGGATTAGAACTGGGGCAGAGGGAGGTTGTGACTGACCTTAGAGTCACACACAGAGAATTAGCGTTGGAAATTAAAGTTGGAGAGGTAAAGTGATTTGATCTGAGGATTTCACACAGATAGAGTGGAGGGTTTCAGCTGAGATTTGGGGGAGGGGGGCAGGTAAATCACAAAACTCTACCTTCTTTTGGTTTCAAACCTGATCCTTTTCAATTACAATCATTTTTTATCTCTAGGGAAAAATATAATCCCTGGAAAAAATTAATGCGCTTGTCTGGTCTCTAAGATCAAGGCGTGGGGACGGGGGGGGGGGGGGGGAGGTGATGACTCTGCCTTAGGAGGCCCTCAGAATCGGCCCTCCTCTCATCTCCCTTCTCCCAAGTGGTGATACACATAATCACAGAGTCCGCCCCCTCCCCTAAAAGGTTCTCTAACCCCCAATCCCTTCCTCAGCCTTGAATTGTCTGTCTCTCTCCACCCCGAACACTCACTCAGTTCATTCCTGTTGCCTAGTGATAAGCAGGCACAATACATAATTATATTGTTGCATTTCTTTTCTACTTTTCTCTATCATAAAGCTTTTCCTGACAAGGCCTCTAACCCTCCTCTCCCCAGTAAGACCTCTCTCCTTTCCATCTGGCTCTCATCATGGACCCATCCTACAAGGTCTCTTGCCACACGCAGATACCATCTTACAAAAGATATGAACATACACTAGGTCCCAGACACACACACTGTATTCAGAGAAGGAATCCGTACACACACCTGAACAAGCCCATCTTAGGAAAATTTTCACAGGCATCAGAAGCTACAAAGAACACCCAAATACACATTACGTCACATGCACAGACACATACACACTATCCACCGGTATCACAGACAATGGATGTCCTTTGCCTATCGAACACACACATAACGACCCGTTCTGACAGACACACGCATATCCCATGGCGCACACATCTGTCAGGATCCCTGAGAAAGTTGCATGTCACACCAGGAGTATACTATTCACCCCCTTCCCCTTCCAAAAGAAAAGTAAATACTGTGTAAGGTCCTTTCCACCAATTACATAGGGCATTGGGGTGGAAAGACAGGGGTGAAAAGCCCTTAAGAGTCCTGGTAGAGATATGGTGTGGCCCATCTCCTTGTGGTGCGACAGCAAACCCCACTGTGTGGATTTGGACTAAAGGAACAGACTGACAGGCAAATGGACAAAGAGAGGGAAGAGACAGGCAGCCTGACACCGAGAGACAGAAAGAGGAGAGATGAACAAGAGAGAACAAAAGACATATATGCACAGGATATCACCCTCCCCCATCCCTCTCTCCCTGGGATCCGCTGGTACCCGAAGGCTCCCTCTTTGTAAACAGATGCAGTTGCCATGGAAACTAGCACTACAGCTAGTCAGCGACAGAGTCCTCCTGAGATTATCATTTTTTTTTGGGGGGGGGGGGATGCCCCCTTGCCGTCCTCATTCAGCTACAAAAATAAGTCTGGCCTTCAGTAAACAGAAAAGGAAATCAGCCATGGGGGAGGAGGGGAGACTAACTGAGCAACCTGCAAATCAGCCTGAGATACACACAGAACACATCCATTCCCCAACAGACTTCAATGCTTATTTCTATCTGCCTGTTACAAAAAGTCCTCTGCTGTTCTGTCCCTTCCACCAGCTGGGTTACCCTACAATCTATCAAGCTGCTTTCCTCCCTTCCATGCTTTTGGTGTTGAAATCTAGACATGACTTGAAATAGGGTAGGAATGAGCACCTTTCTCTTCTTCCCGTCCTCCTCTCCTTTCTCAGTCCCCAGATGAACGACCCCCCTCTATATCAAGCTTAGCTTTGCAACTTTTTCTGAATATGTCTAGCTATTGTTTTGTGGGTGAGATGAAAGCGGGAAGGGAAGGGAAAAAAAGAAGAGGATTAAGAGAAGTAGAAGATAGGGGAGAGGCAGGAGCAGACAGAAGGGGGAAGAAAAAGAAGGAGGAGGAGGGAGATGGGCTGCACAAGGGAGAGGAAGGGGAAAGAGAAAGGGCCAGACTGAGGGAAAGAGCAGGGATGCTGGTGGATAGGTAGGAGTTCAGAGAGCTGGAAAGAGTGGGGTGGGAAGGAGAAGGGGCAGGGAGAAGAGAGAGAGCAAGGGCTGCAGGAGGAAAAGTATATAGGAGCAGAGAGGTGGAGTAGGGGAGAGAGAAGGTGTGAGTGGAAGGATAGAGAGAGCAGAGGGTGAAGGGGGGAGAGGATGGGAGAAAAGGGGTGGGGTGGGGGAGAGAGAAGAGAAATTAATAGGCGCGGGCAGTGAGTGCAGAAGCAGAAAGGCAGGGTAGGGAAGAGAGGCGAGAATAGGACAGAAAGAGCACAGAGGGCTTGGGCAGAGTGCCAGGAGTGTACTCACATGCCAGATGATAAAGAAGATAAGGGACGCACAGAGGACCAGCGTGAGCATGTAGCAGAAGGCAGCGAAGGTGAAAGCCATGGCGAGTCCAGGGGGATGGAGAGGAGGAACGGGGAAGGCCACCCTCTGGAATCCCAGCGATTCACACAGGCCAGTGTCAAAAAAAAAAAAAAAAAATAGCCTCCCCAAAGCCTTGAGCACCCCTTCCCCAGTGCAAAATATCCAGACCCTGCCTTCACTCTAGGCACTGCGATCAGCCCCCACCCTACCCCCTCCTCACTTCAGAGGTTCACCCCTTCCCCCCACCCCCCACCAGCACCACACCTCTGTTTATGCTCCTCTCATAAGTTCTACTGTGGCTCACTGTGGAGCCCTTCCCCCCATACCCGCTGTTGTAGCTGGCGTTGTAGAGTTAGGGGTGGATGGTGAGGGAGGGGGGAAGGCGAGTCCTGCTTTGCTTTGCAGGAAAAAAAACCCCAAAAAACTCAAATCCAACCCAAAACAGAATTAAAAAAAAAATTATATTATTTTGGCTTGGGGGGAGCAGAAAGGTGTCCCCCCCCTTACACCCCCTGGCCGTAACCTCAACCTCCCTAGCCTTCTACATCTGCTGCGTGCTTTAGTTTATTTCTCTCTCTCTTTGGAAGGGGAAGGGGCTGCAGGGGGAGACGTTGGTCAGGATGCTCTCTCCCTCTCTGTTGCTTCGGGGCTCGGGGTCGCTTTCCGTCTCCTTCTCCCCCTTTCCTCCTCCTCGTCTGCTCACAGTATAGCTGACTGCTTTATCCTCCACTCCTGTCTCTCAAAAGCTCCAAGCCCCGGGAAGGAGGAGCCGCCAAAAATAATGAAGGGAATACTGTAAGCAGAGGGAGGGAACCAGAAAGAGAAGTGGAAGGAGGGTGAGAGAGGGAAGATGGAGAAAGGGAGAGATGAAAGGAAGGAGAGAAGACAGGAAGCAGCACTAACTCCCAGAGCTGACAACACCAGCCCTACCCGTGAACAGACAGCAGAGCAAATTATTACTCTGGCCCTGGAACACCAATACACCTCCTGCTGGGAAAACAGAATGAGTTGGACTGCTTCAGAGCTGGACACAGCAACAGAATTCGTTGTGGCAGGCAAGCAACACTAACAGACCCTCATCAAGAATGAAGGACCGCACGTTAGAGAGAGAATATAGGACACAAACTGAGCTGGAAACCCCAGGAAACCAGACTCTGCCTGCAGTGCAATGCCAGAGAAACAGAGATGCATTTCCTCCTGTACTGAGCAAAATACAAGGATCAAAAAGACATGCACATTTGTCAAAGCTCAGAGAGAAGATCAAAGAGTTCTAGCAAAAGAACAGCAGGGGAAAAAAAACCTGTCTAATCCTTGGGGAAGCAGAACCACACACAAAAAGAACCCATATTATATGCTGCCATTCACAGGGATGGTTCAATCATTAGACAGGCTACCTTGTTGCCCAGGGTGGCAGCTTCAGGGGTGTCAAAACCCAGTAGTGGTCAGAGCAAAATAATTCAAGGGGGGGGGGGGGAGGTTGTAATTTTCAGGTAGCCCTGGGGAAAGGAAAATACCTACTGTCCCCTTGAGCTACTATTGAAAATGATGTCAGCTAAAGCCAAATAAATACATGCATAAATAATATAGCCAGCTACCTGGTTAAATGGTTTTTGGAAATTGTATTGATTATGTACCTATGAACAACACAACGTTTCATATTTAAAAAATGTACAAGTGATGCAGGCACAATTGAAGCTTTTAACTTGGATATTTATCCAAGGAGGTGCTAACTATCCATATAGGTGCTAACTTTGAAAAGCTGTGTGTAACTTTAACCGGCCAGCTTTACATTTAAGGGTATATACCTTCTATTTACCCATCGGCACTTAGATATATGAATGATCCATTCAGCAGATGAATTTCGCTGCTGAACATACAGGGGTCAATATTCATCTGGTGGCACTCAGTGATTTGCTGACCATTGCTGGCGTTATGCTTGGAAACTCAATGCCAGGACATGTCTGGGCTTTTTGCATTGAGAGCTTCTGGAGCCAGTGCGCTATTCAGCACTTAACTGGCAATGGGTTACCACATAAAGATAGGACTGACTTATGCGGTTCCTATCTATGTGGTGACCTTAGCCAGTTAAGTGCTGAATTTCGGCCAGTTACGTCCCTGGACCACCACCACCCCCAAATAGCCAGTTTTGTTTTAAGAGCTAACCGGTCATTTTCAGTGGTACTAATCAGTTAAGTGCCACTGAAAATGCCCGGTCAGCCCCAAACAGGCGATTTAACTGACCAGGAGCTATTTCTGCTGAGTTGCATCGCTTTGAATATCGACCCGATAAGAGCGATTCTGTGACAGCTTGCCAAAAGTTAGGTGCTTACTTTACACAAGTTGCTCTTTTATAAGGACCTTACATGTGAAAGCATGCGGATGTTCTTTAACAATCCTATATAATAAAACACACCTCCAACATTCTGAAGCTGACTGCATGGCTGAGGCATTCCTGCTCTCTGTATCCATCTCCCGAATTGACATCACGTACTTCTGGGTTCGTCACAAGCAGAAGTGACCAACCACATGAGGTTTCTTGACTTCAGAATGTTGGAGGTGCATTCTATTAAATAGGATTGGTCAGTTCCTTGAAGCACAGCCAGAGCTCAGCATCCTGCACAGTAACGCTCAGACACCAGAGAGAGAGAGGGGGGGGGGGGGGGCTGACACCAGAGAGAGGAAGGGAGGGGGGGCTGACACCAGAGAGGGGGGGAGGTATCTCTGTCACACACACTCTCTCTCACACACACTCTCTCTCTCACAGTCATTGTCTTTCTCTCACTCTCACACACTGTCTCTCACACACTCTATGTCTCTATGTGTCACACAGTCACTCACACACTCTCTTGGTCTCATACACTCAGTCTCACAGAGAGTCTGTGACTCACACACATTCTCTCTCTTGCACACACTGTATCTGTGTGAAACTCTCTCTCTCTCTCTCTCTCTATCTCACACTGTGTCTCACATACGCACTTGCACACACTCTCATTCTCACACACACACTCTCTCTCACAGACACACTCGCACCCAGACTCACTCTCTCTCACACACACACACATTCGCACATTCACTCTCTCTCTCACACACACAGTCACTCTCACATACACTCTCTCAAACATACACACTCCGAGGAAAACCTTGCTAGCGCCCATTTCATTTGTGTCAGAAACGGGCCTTTTTTACTGGTACTAGCATAAAGTGGAATTAGTCACCTCCATTTAGGTTTATAGTTTATTTTGTTTTGCTAGACCACTCTAGCTGCTAAAGCAGTACAGAGCGGTGTACAGGCTAAAAAAAAATTGAAAGAGGAATGCCAATTAAAAATAATAAACGTCAGCATTCACACCATATAGATTATAGCAGTGGTTCCCAAACCTGGTCCTGGAGGCACCCCAGCCAGTCAGGTTTTCAGGATACCCACAATGAATATTTATGAGAGAGATTTGCAAACAATGGAGGTAGTGCATGCAAATCTCTCTCATAAATATTCATTGTGGGTATCCTGAAAACCTGACTGGCTGGGGTGCCTCCAGGACCAGTAAAGGAAGATCTCTAGCTGGTGAAGCTCGTGCCATCTAATCAGTCTGACCCTCCGAAAGTTTACCTAAAAGCCAGGCCTTCAGGTTGGCCTTGAAAGTTTTATAGGAAGATTCACTATGAAGGGGAAGCGGGAGATTGCTCCATATAAGTGGTGATAGAAAGAAGACAGCACTGCGCCTGGTAGATTCATAATGGGCAGTCTTGGGGGCTGGGAGGGACAAGGCGATGGTCATTGAGAGAGCGAAGGGTGCGAGCAGGTGAATAAAGGATGGTGAGGCAGGCTAGATAATCCAGAAGGCCAAAGCAAAGCACTTTAAAGATTAAAGTTGCAGTCTTAAAGATTATACGCTGATCAACAGGTAACCAGTGGTGTTGTTTTAACAGAGAAGTGATGTGATCTGAATGACGGACATTACACAGCACTCTGACAGCAGTGTTCTGAAGAGTTTGCAATTCTTTTAAAGAAGATTGGGGTAGGCCTGTGTAAACATAACAGTAGTCAAAACGCGAGGTGAAGAAGGAGAGAATAAGAGCATGAAGATCATCCTGATTGAAAAGGTGACAAACTGCATGAAGCTGGCGAAAAAGAAGGAAAGAAACTTTTGCCAGGTACGATATTTGGGGCTTAAAGGAGTGAGAGGAGTCCCAAATGATCCCAAGATACCGGAAACTAGTGACTGGGGAAATTTACGACCCAAGTAGAATGAGGGGTGAGGATTGGGGGGGGGGGGAGGGTTTACACAACCTGAGAACCAGCAGGTGACAGATTAAGAATCAGACTTGATGCTCAATCAGCCATTGAGATGCTAAGTCTAGGCAGGATTGGAGTGGGGCAATCAAAGGGGGAGAAGAGTAGGACGGGTAGGTTAGGTAGATAAGGAGGATGTACTGACACCAGATCTATGACTGGAATAAATGCAAAGACCTAAATGTGATTTTTATGCCTGTAAATTACAGTATTCGAGAATCTTCATGCCATTCCGCTGTGAACATTATCCCGTTGCATTTGTGTGCTAAGCCATATGTGCCCTTAGGAGGTCAATGTTCAAAATGATTTAACTGGACAGGAGAGACTAAATGTCAGCTGTAACCAGCTACGTTAGGGATGGTCTGGGGCGGAGTTTGGGAGGAGCTGCTACTTAACCGGTAGTGGCGATATTCAGTCCGCTAACTGGTTGTAAGCAGATAAAGTTAGGACAGCAGAAAGGTTGCCAAGTTAACAGGGCACCAGGTCTGAATATTGGCCAATGTCCAGTTAACTTCTGAGTGACCACAGATTCCTAGATATGCAATGCCCCAGCACCGAATATCCAGGCTCAGGTCTATCCGTAGCGGTCAGCGGCTTAAAAACCATGCGGAAATGTACACTTTTGCAAATGGATGTCAGTATTTCATTTCATTTATTGCCATTTCTATACGTTTTTATCCAAAGCAGTGTAGAAATGAAACACACATATTCATAAAAACAATACAAATTAAAACACATCAAATACAATTCAAACAGACTCATCACTGTACTTTGTCCATCCTCTGCCAAAGTCCATTTTTAGCCTGCAGCAACAAATGCTGCTTCAGCAATCTTTTAAACAATTCCAAATTCTTCTAGGTCCCAAGGGCTCCAGGGAGTTTGTTCCACTCTGTCAGACCTGCTACAGAAAGATTTGCCTCCTGGTGTCCTCCAAACGAAACAGCCAAAAATCAGGGATCTCCAACAAACAGGTATTTTCTGAACAAAGTACCCACTTTGGACAGTACAAATGAAGACAATCTGATAAACAGCGAGACGAATCACAATGTACACAATGATGAACCATCATCAGAAGCTTGAACATAATCCTATCCTGCATAGGTAACCAATTCAGTATGCTATAAATTTAAGCATGAAAATGGTACTCTCTAGTGTGCCTAGGATGGGACGGTGGGGGTGGTCTGCCCTGGGTGTCGGCAGCAGGGGGATGTGTGGAGCAGGCACGTGGCTGTTGGTTGTACCGGCCCCTGCCCCCTCTGACAGCAACTTCCTGTTCCGGGGCAGGGGACTGCCAGAACCAACAGCCACACGCCTTCTTTTGTTACATTTGTACCCTGCGCTTTCCCACTCATGGCAAGCTCAATGCAGCTTACATGGGGCAATGGAGGGTTAAGTGACTTGCCCAGAGTCACAAGGAGCTGCCTGTGCCTGAAGTGGGAATTGAACTCAGTTCCCCAGGACCAAAGTCCACCACCCTAACCACTAGGCCACTCCTCCACTCCACCCCCTTGCTTGGAGGAGGGTGTATGCTCCACCCAGGGGAGTGTGTGCGTATACTGCCCAGGGGGGGTGTGCCCCGCCCCGGGAAGCATGTAAGGGAGATACTCTGCTGGGTGACCTGTTATAACATGAGGAGGATAGTTTTTATCTCAGCCTTGGCCTTTTCTGGACATAAAGGGCTGGATTCAGTAAATGACCCTCAAAATTTAGCACTGAAAAGAAATCGGCGCTGAATCGTTTGCAATAATGGATGTTCCAGGATCAGTGCCCTGTAGAGAACAGCTCTTGGTGCTGGGATTTGCGCATAAGGAGTTACACCAACTGAAACCAGGTGTAAATCTGAGCATCAGGGGCATAGCCAAACAACCAATTTAGGGCGGGCCTGAGATCAAAGTAGGTGGGCCAAAAATGTCATCACCACCCCTCCCACAACTTAAACAAACCCTAATTTAATTTCCACCAAATACATCTTGGATCCTGTGGACCATGTCAGCTAAAACAAAAACCTAATTTAATTTCCATCCCGCTCCCAAAGTAAATGAACTACTTATGCTGGCTGGGATCCCCAGGGCCCACCAGCTGAAGACCTCCTTCCTGCTGAATAAACTTATCTCAGGTGGCTGCTGGCAGTATCCCCGAACTGCAGCTGCTGGCGGATGCCGGCCTCCACGTATGCTCAGTTTCACACGTGTGTGAAAGCTGAGCATGCGTGGGGGGGGGGGGGGGGGAGGGTACAGCTGGTAATAGTACCTAAAATGTAGTGCACTTTTTCTAGTGAAAAAGGTGCCGGTACTCAAATGCTAGGCCACCCTTCAGGAGTAGGGGTAATCACTGAGGGACCCTCCCCACAATAGCCAGGCCCCCTGCAACTAGTCACAGAACCTATGACAAGGCAGAATTGGTGTGTAGAGTCTGAGCTCTTTCATTAAAACTTGGGGTCCATGGGTCAATTTTAGCAGACAATGGAAAAGGTGCCGGTACTCAGTACCCCCAAGTGCCCCCTCAAAAAAAGCCCTGCTAAAATGTAAGTTTGTTCAGCGGGAAGGAGGTCCCTCAGCTGGTGGGGCTTGGGGATCCATATTAAGGGAGAAGAAATTTTGGGTGGGCCTGAGCCTGAAGTGGGTGGGCTCCAGCCCACCCAGGCCTGCTGAGCATAGTAGTTGGGCCTGGATCTGCACTATTCTAGAACACTGCACACATTTTAAGGGAACACCCATGCCCTACCCATGGCCGTGCCCCCTTTGCAGATTCACGCAGAAATACTTAGGCCCTATTCTATACATGTGCGCAGAAGTGTGTTTTCACGCAGATAGTTCATAGTTTATTAGTGCTTTCTACACCGCTTAAACTGACCAAGCAGGACTAAGTGGTGAACATTCTACAAACAGAGAAGAAAAAGGAAAAGGAACTCCATTTTCTGATAGGAAAGCGCAAACGGTCACACAATGTCAAGACACGGACAATAGATGGAGAAAGATAACGGGAAATAAAATCAACATGTAAGGGGGGGGGGGCAGAGACAAAAGGAAAGACAAGACAACCAAAATGCAGTCAGCAAACCTTATGGGGACTCCGAAAGCCTGTGTAAACAACCAGGTTTTAAGTTCAGATCTGAACTTTTCAAGAGAAGTGTTACTGCGAAGGGAAAGGGGGAGATTGTTACAGACCTGAGGTGAGAGAAAGAAAAAAGCACAGTGTTTCGTGGAGATTCTTAAGCAAATTTTGGACTTGGGAGAATCAGGCGATGGGGAATTGTGAGACAAGAGAGATAGTCGGGTAAACCTACATGGAGAGCTTTGAATATCAATGTAGCAATCTTGTAAATGACACGTTGGTGAACCGGTAACCAATGAAAGTGCTTTAACAAAGGGGAAGTACGGTCACAGCGGCGTGCACGGCATAGTAAATGAATTTGCAGTGTTTTGTAGAGTTTGCAACTTCTTTAATGATGTTTGGGGCAAACCTGCGTAAATGATATTGCAATAATCCAAACGAGGTGTGAAAAAGAAATAGAACACGTGCTTGTAACTGATTTAAGTTTTTAAAAAAGGCGAATTGTTTCCGAAAATGTAGAAAACAGACTTTAGATAAGTGAGAAATTTGTGGCAAGAATGATAAGGATGAGACAAGAATGACACCAAGGTAACGGAAACTGGGTACAGGGGTAACTGGAGTACCAAACAGGTGAATGGGAGAGGACAGGGGTGTTAATGCACCAGGTGATAGTTTTATCCATATTGATCTGTCGTTTCTGCCCGTTTTGGTGCCTTGCATCCATTAGAACGCTTTTCCACGCCAAAACGTCAGCGCCAAACGTTCAGCACCATATACAGAATTTCCCCAATAACTTTGGCCATCACTGACCAAATTAATACTTTCAAATATCGCCTCAATAATGCCAATCATATTATTACAGGATCATTCAGAGAAAGTCGATATTGGAATCATCATGATTGTCGAGTTCAATTATCAAAATCTCAGGGGATGATGGAGAGTCGAAGTTTGAGGAGAGATAATATGGATCAGCATCAGAACCTGGGAATTCTTTTTTCTCTTCCATTCTTTGTGGGTTTTTTCCTTTCCCTATGTCTGATATTACTTCGGTACACACAGAGGGTCAGGCTGAATCAGTTTGACATCCCTGTAGAGGTGCCACATAAGGTACATTAAAAATATCCATAGTGACATTGTATATAACCAATATTCTAGATATTGTAAATATTTCACTATGGGACTGCTGTTTCTGTTTATTGAGTGGTGGTGGTGGGTATTGGCAGGGGATGCTGTTTTGTTGGGGGGGGGGGAGTAAAAGAGATTGGGACCTATCATTACTAGCAGTCTTTCATCCCCTCCCCCCTTTCCTTATCTCTCTTCTTGCTTATGTTATGCAATTCTACAGAGAGGTAGCTTATAGAGGCCTCATTGCCTATCAAGGAGATACACACAGCTGGATGGTAAAACAAGCATAGCTTGTGCGATAATTAAGATCTAGCTAAGTCAGCATTTAGTGAACAGGTCTTTTTGGCTTATAAGTTTCCTGAAAGAAGCAATGATTGGAAAGAAAAGATGACAACTGTGGACAGAGAAATCTTGCAGAGGGAAGAAAGAGACCGACAGACAAAACAAGGCTCAAATGTGGCAGACCCAAACCTAGGCACCAGTTCTGTGTGTACTTGAGCACTCCTATTTTGAGAGAGGCCACTGGTCTACAGGGAGTGAGAAGACGTAGTGATAGTGGGGTAGTGGTAGGGAATGCCACATCTGTGGAGGCAGTATGAAAGGAAACACTGTTTGCAGGGAGTGAGAGGGAGTGCCACAGCTGTAGGAATTGAGAGGCAGCACCACATCCATGAGGTATGAGAGGAAGCACCACATCTGCAAAGAAGAGTGCCACATCTGTGTGGGGAATAAAAGGTAGCAGCACATCATTGAGGGGTGTGAGGAAGCACCATATCTGCAGTGGACAAGCAAGTGCCACTTCTCTGAACAATGACAGGTGGCACCACATCTACAGTAGACAAGAGGAAATGCCACATCTGATGAGTGAGAGGCAGTACCATATCTGTGAGGTGGGGAGAGGAAGCACCATATCTGCAGTGCACAACAGGAAGTGCCACGTCCAATAAGTGAGAGGTGGTACCACATCTGTGAGGGGGGAAAGAAAGTAGCACCATATCAGCAGTAGACAAGAGGAAGTGTCACATCTGTGTGGAACAAAAGGCAGCACCACATCTGTAAGTGGACAAGAGGAAGTGTCACATCTGTGAGCAATGACCATTGCTGGGACAGTTCTCTCTATAGGAAATCCAGCATCTCCATACCTGTACAGGACACTGCAGCTAGGACATCCCAATTAACACCAGGCAGATAGAAGTCACCAGCAACAGCACCTCCCTTTCAAAGCAATGTTGTGAACATCTTCCATTCTACATGAGAAATAGGTCTGAATATCACTACAATGTAGATGTTCCATTTTCTCTTTTCAGGTTAATCCTTGAGGCCTCCTCCCTACCTCATAGGCTCTGCAGTTCTATTGCTTTGATACTATTTTTTCTACATAGCGCCTCCCCTCCCTTTCTTCCTACCCTGTCCTTCCTGAATTGCAGAGATACAGTGGTGGAAATAAGTATTTGATCCCTTGCTGATTTTGTAAGTTTGCCCACTGACAAAGACATGAGCAGCCCATAATTGAAGGGTAGGTTATTGGTAACAGTGAGAGATAGCACATCACAAATTAAATCCGGAAAATCACATTGTGGAAAGTATATGAATTTATTTGCATTCTGCAGAGGGAAATAAGTATTTGATCCCCCACCAACCAGTAAGAGATCTGGCCCCTACAGACCAGGTAGATGCTCCAAATCAACTCGTTACCTGCATGACAGACAGCTGTCGGCAATGGTCACCTGTATGAAAGACACCTGTCCACAGACTCAGTGAATCAGTCAGACTCTAACCTCTACAAAATGACCAAGAGCAAGGAGCTGTCTAAGGATGTCAGGGACAAGATCATACACCTGCACAAGGCTGGAATGGGCTACAAAACCATCAGTAAGACGCTGGGCGAGAAGGAGACAACTGTTGGTGCCATAGTAAGAAAATGGAAGAAGTACAAAATGACTGTCAATCGACAAAGATCTGGGGCTCCACGCAAAATCTCACCTCGTGGGGTATCCTTGATCATGAGGAAGGTTAGAAATCAGCCTACAACTACAAGGGGGGAACTTGTCAATGATCTCAAGGCAGCTGGGACCACTTTCACCACGAAAACCATTGGTAACACATTACGACATAACGGATTGCAATCCTGCAGTGCCCGCAAGGTCCCCCTGCTCCGGAAGGCACATGTGACGGCCCGTCTGAAGTTTGCCAGTGAACACCTGGATGATGCCGAGAGTGATTGGGAGAAGGTGCTGTGGTCAGATGAGACAAAAATTGAGCTCTTTGGCATGAACTCAACTCGCCGTGTTTGGAGGAAGAGAAATGCTGCCTATGACCCAAAGAACACCGTCCCCACTGTCAAGCATGGAGGTGGAAATGTTATGTTTTGGGGGTGTTTCTCTGCTAAGGGCACAGGACTACGTCACCGCATCAATGGGAGAATGGATGGGGCCATGTACCGTACAATTCTGAGTGACAACCTCCTTCCCTCCGCCAGGGCCTTAAAAATGGGTCGTGGCTGGGTCTTCCAGCACGACAATGACCCAAAACATACAGCCAAGGCAACAAAGGAGTGGCTCAGGAAGAAGCACATTAGGGTCATGGAGTGGCCTAGCCAGTCACCAGACCTTAATCCCATTGAAAACTTATGGAGGGAGCTGAAGCTGCGAGTTGCCAAGCGACAGCCCAGAACTCTTAATGATTTAGAGATGATCTGCAAAGAGGAGTGGACCAAAATTCCTCCTGACATGTGTGCAAACCTCATCATCAACTACAGAAGACGTCTGACCGCTGTGCTTGCCAACAAGGGTTTTGCCACCAAGTATTAGGTCTTGTTTGCCAGAGGGATTAAATACTTATTTCCCTCTGCAGAATGCAAATAAATTCATATACTTTCCACAATGTGATTTTCCGGATTTAATTTGTGATGTGCTATCTCTCACTGTTACCAATAACCTACCCTTCAATTATGGGCTGCTCATGTCTTTGTCAGTGGGCAAACTTACAAAATCAGCAAGGGATCAAATACTTATTTCCACCACTGTATGCCAGGCCATGTACAACAGCTCCACAACCACCACTAACTAAATCCAAGTTAACTTCTTCGAATAGAGCCAGATTCAGGACTTTCCCATCCTATGTGCATTAGTGCACACAGCTTTCCAGAGGGTGCCCTTGCTAGTAATTTGCTGAATCTTGTTCCTCACCAAAATGTGTGCATTCGGACAGTCCCACCACACATGGAAGAACCAGCCAGTTACCCCACAGTTCCTTCAGCACAAGGAGGAATTGGGTTTCTCAGTAAGAAGCATTTTTTATCAGTCAAGATATTAAATTCTATTGCAGCTCATTACAATTAATCCACAAGGGATTATTTTCTACAATGTACATGAACGATACTGTCTGAATTTAACTCTAACAGAGAATTTAGTGAGTTCTTCATAGGACAATTTGGGATCAGATCATGCTTCAAATAATCCTCATTTGCAATAGGTGTGGGTCTGTACGGATATGTTAAAAGGCCTGCGTCATCAGGAGAAAGTAACTCAGCTGAAAATATGGAAAGATTATCACACTATGACACGCCAAGAAACTAGATCCAGGATCAATAACAGGAAATATTATTCATGCAAAGGTGATGGATGCCTGGAGGTGGCAGTGGAGACAAATTCTTTAGTAGAACTGAAAAGAGCATGGGATGAACACAGAGCCCTGGGGTGATCTGTATGGAGTAGTACGTGGTACTGATTCTATCGACTCTGCAATAGAGTGTTGAGAGTAACCTGCACAGACCGGTGACAATACAGCTGTAAGAGGTTAGGCAACGGACATAGGGGCATCTACTCAAAGTGGACAAATCTCATTTACTTTGGGTCCAATATTTAAAGGATTTATGATCCTAATTTTGGGAGTCTTTTACGTAAGCACGCTGGCGTTTTTAGCGCACGTTAAAAATAGGCACGCGCAACAAACTTTACTTGTTTCATTTATACTCGAACAAGATCAAGAAGCTGTGAGAAGATTAGCCTTGAAAAATTTGCAAACATTATTTTATGGAGGGAAAATATGGGTTTTCCCTGATGTTACCAAGCAAACCCAGGAGAGAAGAAAAGCTTTCCTGGCGTTAAGAACTGAGACAATAGCCTTGGGAGCATCATTTAACTTAAATTATCCCTGCAAATGCAATATCAAATATCTGGGAATAAAATATGTTTTTCTCTATCCAGAACATTTAAGACAGTTTATCGACCAAAAAAAATTATTAATGGTCCTGCGTAATTCGCAAAATCACGATCTATGGTTTGAGGAATATTATGAAAATAATGGAGGATAAAGTGTTAGGCCTTTTCCTTTAAGTGTATAAATATTTTCTTCTTTAGAGTCTCATCTCTTGAGTTTATAAGGATCCTCCCCCCACTATTTGTGGTCTAATACAAGATGTAAAAGTAATTCTTCTGGATTTGATTTTTTTAAAGTTATTCTTGTCTGTTTTTTTCCTGTTCAAGTTGTAATGGCTTGTAAAGAATATAAATCTATAAATAAATAAATTTAAAAAAAAGGAACGCGCGAAATGCTAAAGGCACCCATAGGAATATACTGGTGTCTTTAGCATTTAGCATGTGCCTATTTTTAACGCGCGCGCTAAAAATGCCAACACGCCTACATAAAAGACCCCCTTTGAGAGCTATACTCATAAATTGGCCTTTAAAAAACAATCTACTAGGGTTGAATGCATAACTTTATACTCAAAGTTTCACTAAACTGAATTTAGGAACATAATAAGTAGCTGGCAACAGGGGTGGTTTTAGGACGGGGAAAAGAATAGAGCAACTTAGTACTTTTTCAGCACCAGGCTCATAAATGTAGCTAAATGAATGGCAGGCCTAAATTTACAAGCATAACTTTTAAGCTCCTACATTAAGCTGAATTTTCAACTGAGGGCTAATGTTTCTAAGTTTGGCTGAAAATAGGGTACACATTTTGGAGCTCAGCTTTCTTTGAAAAAGTGGGCCTTTTGTTTGGATACTGGAAGAAATATGCCCTTGAGCACAGTTTGTTCTCAGCTAAGGGACATCTCAAATTACTGAGCAAGCAACCCCCCCCCCAAAAAAAAAAAAACAAAAACCAGCAATTCTTCCAATAGCACCTTATATATTGGATGGGCGTCCATTCTGGCCATCAATCCCCCCTTGCAATAATAAAAACGTCTTTTTTAGCCGTGCTTCACTCAGCTGAGAGACCCGGAAGTTTCTGAGCCAATCACAGCGCGTGTAGCTCAGCTAAACGCGCTGTGATTGGCTCAGAGACTTCCGGTTCTCTCAGCTGAGAGCCTACAGCATCAGAGCCAGGGTTACCTTGCAGGAGGGGGAAAAGATGGACATTTGACCGTGGTAGCAGCAATGAACGGACGGGTTTGCTGTGCTTCTCACCATGGGGGTCTCTCAGCTGAGAGCCTGCAGCATCGGAGCCTGTGATTTTTTTTTATAATACAGAACATCCATAAAGGACGCTCTTGACGAGCACTTGGCACTTGAGGCGTATTTGGCATGCGCAGAGCAGCCAGCATAACGCTTTGCTGCTCTGCGCATGCTTGACCGGCCGATTGGCTGACAGTTTTACGATGGAATAGAGAATGCAAGTGAGCTACGAGTAGCTCATTTGCGTTCCCTTTCCTTGATGCATAGCCGTTCCCTACTGATTCGCTGTGGAATTCGGTACGGAACGGCTCTAACGACGACTTTAGTGCATCCCCCCCCTCAGTGGTTCCCAAACCTTGGCCTGGAGGCACCCCAGCCAGTCAGGTTTTCAGAATACCTACCTTGAATATTCATGCGAGAGATTTGCATGCAGTGGAGGCAGTGGGTATTGTGGGTATCCTGAAAACCTGACTGACTGGGGTGCCTCCAGGACCACATTTAGGAACCACTGGACTAGCATCCAAATTCACATTACCAGATGTGATCCAAAGTAAATTTTAATTTTGTATTTATTTATTTATTTATTAGGATTTATTTACCGCCTTTTTGAAGGAATTCACTCAAGGCAGTGTACAGTAAGAATAGATCGAACATGAGCAATAGGCAATTACAGCAGTAAAAATATTCAAACAATACAAAATATGGCACAGTATACTACTTACAATGTCAACACAATATTGATAGTGAAGGGTAAAGCAAAGATGGAACATATAGATAGATAGGTAAGAGAATAAGAAGAGTTAGAAAGTAAGGTGACTGATTTAAAGAAAGTTGAACATGAGGTCAGAGAGATGATTAAATACCTCAGCTACAGTAGGAGAGGATGTTCTCTTCTCAAGTTGGGTAGTTACATATTAAAAGAAGAAAAAAAATATCAGGTTATACAACATGAAATATGGTCAGGATAAAGCTGAGTATTTTAAAACCATATGATTAACTAAAAAATTCTCACACGATATTACTCAGAGTGATGTGTCTAAAGCTGGAACTCATTTCCCTTCACGGGTTACTAGCCAGGTAGCACACCTTCCCCTTGTCTGTGGTAAAAGTGACTTGTATCCAGTTTTGCAGCCCAAATCGTTATCAAAAGTTGGCCTTTGAATAACACACAACCTTTTGCCTCCCCTCCTACTCGTCTGGCTCTTATCAAGAAGTCATCATGCTAAAGGAAAATTCAGGGATTGGAGTGCAAAGAAAGGCTGGAGTCCAGACAAAAGAAAACCAGGACTATGCTAAAATCTCACAGGCATACAGAACAGAAGTGGGACAACAGCGAGTCAAAGGCGACATGCCTGGATCCCTGCAAACAGCAACAGACTTTGATTGATAAGCCAACAAGGCAACTTGGGTTGAAAGAAAGTGATGGGTGAGCCTAATATACTAGGATGGAGGCAAATTGAGCCTGCCATGAGTGGGAAAGCGCGGGGTACAAATGTAACAAAAATAAAAATAAATAAAATAAATAGGGCTAGGCACAGGAAAAGCTTAAGATCAGCTTTTTTGATTTAAAATTCAATTCCTTGCCTTTCTAAAGGCTGAGCTCAAGGCAAGTTTTGGATTCATGGTAGGTTGCTGCCACAGAGGTCTTACTATCTAAGGGCCTCTTTCACAAAGCCACTTTAGCAATTCCTATGTGATAAATGAGAGGAAGCCCATTCAGTTCCTATGGGCTTCCTTTAATTTGCCAGGTGGGAATTGCAGGTGAAACTAAAGCTTGAATCTTCAACTAGGCTTTTAAGGGGAGAAGTAACTAACTTGCTAGTCACACACACACACACACACAAGGAATGACACCGGGTGCACATAATATAGCAGGACATGTTTAACCACTCCTACCCTAGCTAAGATAATGTTCAAGCACCTTTCTGACCTCATTTGCAACTTTCTTTAAAATAGTACCTTATTTTCTTAATCCTGTTACTCTACCTTAACTATCTATATGTTCCATCTTTGCTTACTCCCTATGCTATTAATAGAAATCAAACAAAATAAAACATGGAAAAGAAAATAAGATGATACCTTTTTTATTGGACATAACAATACATTTCTTGATTAGCTTTCGAAGGTTGCCCTTCTTCCTCAGATCAGACGAAGAAGGGCAACCTTCGAAAGCTAATCAAGAAATGTATTAAGTTATGTCCAATAAAAAGGGTATCATCTTATTTTCTTTTCCATGTTTGATTTCTATTGATAACCTTAAGAGTGGACTAACACGGCTACCACAATTCTCTATGCTATTAAAATGCTTTATTGAGTATTGTGTTGACATTGTAATATAGTATACTAGAGGGCTCATTTTCAAAAGAGAAAAACATCCAAAAAGTGGCATAACTCTGCATTTGGATGGTTTTTTCTCACAAAAACGTCCAAATCAGTATTTTCAAAACCTATTCTTCAGATGTTTTTCTATGCTGTTCTTCTGCAGTGCGTCCAGATCTCAAGGGGGTGTTCCTAAGGCTTAGACGTATTTCAGCCATATTGGAACAAAACAAAACCGTCCAGGACTAAAACTAAGACGTTTTGAGCTAGACCTGTTTTTATAACGAATAAAGCACAAAAAGGTGCCCTAAATGACCAGATGACCACTGGAGGGAATCAGGGGTGACCCCCCAATATCCCCCAGTGGTCACTGACCCCTCCCACCCCCAAAATATGTGAAGAAAAATATGATTTACCAGCCTGTATTACAGCCTCAGATGTTAAAGTCAGGTCTATTAGAGCAGCATGCAGGTCCCTGGAGTAGTGTAGTGGTTAATGCAGTGCAGTACGGAGTGGGGGATTTGGGTCACTATCCCCTTCTACCTGTCACACTTGTGGTGGAAACTGTGACCCCTCCCAAAGTCACCAAACCCCTACTGTACCCACATATAGGTGCCCTCTCATAGGCGTAGTTTGACTGTTTCATTTGGGGGGGCAAAAAATGGGCGGAGCATATTAGCATATCATTTGCATATATACATATGCAAATGAATATGCTAATATGGAGGAAGGAAATGAAATTTACAGGCAAAATATCACAGATGCACATTTCAAAAAGCTGACATTTCAATTAATAAATTATGAATAAAATAAACTTTTATTTACCTTTGTTGTCTGATCATGTAGTTTTTCTATTCGCTTTGATCCCAGTGTCTTCTGTTTTATGCAGTGTCTTCTTTCCAGTAGGCTTCCCTCTGCTCCCCACCCTCCCAGTCCCATCCATCTCTTGCTCCTTCCCTCTGCTGTGCCTGACCTCTCCAAATCCCATCCATCTCCTGGTCCATCCCTCTGCTCCCCACCCCTCACAGTCCCATCCATCTCTTGCTCCTTCCCTCTGCTCCCCACCCCTCCCAGTCCCAACCATCTCTTGCTCCTTCCCGCTGCTCCCCACCCCTCCCAGTCCCATCCATCTCCTGCTCCTTCCCTCTGCTCACCTCCTTTCCCAGTCCAATCCAATTCCTGGTCCTTCCCTCTGCTCCCCACCCACCCCTCCCAGTCCCATCCATCTCTTGCTCCTTCCCACCCCTCCCAGTCCCATCCATCTCCTGCTCCTTCCCACTGCTTCCCACCCTCCCAGTCCCATCCATCTCCTGCTTCTTCCCACTGCTTCCCACCCTCCCAGTCCCATCCATCTCCTGCTCCTTCCCACCCTCCCAGTCCCATCCATCTCCTGCTCCTTCCCACTGCTTCCCACCCTCCCAGTCCCATCCATCTCCTGCTCCTTCCCACCCTCCCAGTCCCATCCATCTCCTGCTCCTTCCTACTGCTTCCCACCCTCCCAGTCCCATCCATCTCCTGCTCCTTCCCACCCTCCCAGTCCCATCCATCTCTTGCTCCTTCCCTCTGCTCCCCACCCCTCCCCCCCGCGCGAGGTCCAAGATGGTGACTCCGTTTACCCCCTCTCTTCCTCCCTCCCTCCGGCGCAGGCAGCAGTCTTTTCCAGCGTTCCTGGCAGCTGTAGCGATATACACGCTGCCTTCGGTCTGCCCCGGAAGCCTTCTCTTCAAGTTCCTGTTCCCACCTATGCGGGAACAGGAACTTGAAGAGAAGGCTTCGGGGCAGAGCCAAAGGCAGCGTGTACAACGCTACCGCTGCCAGGAACGCTGGAAGACTGCTGCCTGCGCCGGAGGGAGGGAGGAAGAGAGAGGAGTAGACGGAGACGCTCCTCTCCGTCCGATTGGCTTCCCTGCCCTCTCTGTCTGCGTCCCGCCCGAAAGGAAATGACGTCAGAGGAAGGCGGGACGCAGATAGAGAGGGCAGGGAAGCCAATCGGACGGAGAGGAGCGCGTGCCTGCATGTGTTTTTTTTTTTTTTTTTTAACTTTTTTTTTTTTTAAACTAATGGCGCGGCAGCGCCTCGCGTCGTTTGGGGGGGCACTGCCCCCCCTCGCCCCCCCCAGTCTACGCCTATGTGCCCTCTTTACCCATATGGGCTATTGTAGTGGTGTACAGTGGGGGATAGTAGGTTTTGGTGGGCTCGGGGGACAAGATAAGGGAGCAAAGGTGAGATGTGTACCTGGAAGCATTTTTATGAAGTGCACAGAAGTGCCCTCTAGGGTGCCCCATTGCTCTCCTAGGATATCTGGACGACAGGTCTACTAAAAATGCTGGCTCCTCCTACATCCCAATGGCATGAATCTCTATGTTTGGCACTTATGCGGTTTTTTTTTTCCGAAAATGGACCAAAAATAACCCCAAAACGTCCAAAGCACAAAATCTTGTTTGAAACAATATTTTCAAAAAGAAAAGACAGACGTTTTTCTTTTTCGAAAATTACTTTCTTTTCTATTCAGATTTTGGATGTTTTGCTAAAAGTCAGAAGACGTCATATTGAAAATACCCCTCCATGTAACTCTGTAAGTCTACGTGCTTTGAAAATACCCCTTCATGCCATACTTTGTATTGTTGTTTGAATCAGGGGCATAACCAGACCTTACGGTGGGAGGGGGCCAGAGCCCGAGATTGGGGGTACATTTTGAGTGCCACGTTGGCGCCCGCCCCCCCTCACCGCCTTGCCTCGCCAACAAATACCTTTGCTGGCGGGGGTCTCCAACCCCCACCAGCCAAAGCCTTCTTCAGTGCCGGTCACTCCGGTGCAGCCGCGCTCGCTGCCCTGCTCTTCTGTACAGGAGGAGCAAGAAGAAAGAAGAGCAGGGCAGCGAACGTGGCTGCGCGGCGCTGAAGAAGGCTTCGGCTGGCGGGGATTGGTGACCCCCACCAGCCAAACTAGGGGCCCAGATGAAATTTGTGGGGGCCCAGGCCCCCGTGGCCCCCCGTAGCTACGCCCCTGGTTTGAATATTTTTACTGCTGTAATTGTCTATTGCTTATATTTTACTTATTCTTGCTGTACACCGCCTTGAGTGAATTCCTTGAAAAAGATGGTAAATAAATAAATAAAAATAAATCTGTGCCTGAGACAGTGGAGAGGGAGGTGACTTATCCAGGGTCACAAGGATTGCCAGTGGAAGAGGCAGGCTTTGAACCTAGGTTCTCGGCCTGCTTCTGTGACTTATAGGCTGTGCCTCCACTGGCCACAGGTACCACTGTCCATTTCCAGCCTTGTGCTGGTGCCCCAGCCTATAAAAGCAGGCACAGAGGGAAGAAAGAGAGGAGAAATGTTTTCAGAGGAGAAGGAGATAACCACATGGTTGGTGCATCAGCTCCTGCTGGGGTGTAATGGAGCAGGGAGCAGCAGCTCATTGATTTCCTCAAGTTCATGCTGTCTATTTACTGCACAGCTCTGCTTCCAAACACTATCTTGCCTCTTCTTTTCCAAACCTTCTGCTTCTTACCCCTGGCATGCTGGGATTAGTTGAGGACTGCCAGCTCAGTCTTTAGACCACCTGAGACCTTAATTGACTTATGTAGATTAAAAAAAAAAGATGCTACCTCTAATTTTCATTTCTGACTTTCAGTAAATTGGATTCAGTTGAACAGTGTCTAGGTATTAGCTGGGTCTCAGTAACCAAAGTGTTTTGATTTAGATGCAAGCACCTAACCAATCCAAACTTCCTGTGGCACTTTTATGGTTTGACATTTGCTAAGATCGCCTTTAGTTACAAAGCAAATCAAGGTGATTCACAATAAAATTTAAACAGGCAGAAAAGAATTCCATAAGGTACAGGACAGAGATCATTCATCCGAAACAAGCAAACTGCAAGATAGCAAATCAGTGGCAGTACTGTCCGATGCAGACACCCCCCCCCCCCAACTGGGACTCTTATTCCTGCAAATCCCCAAGGGCAAGGGTAAAAAAATATATATATATGCTTTTAAATGAATGTTGAATTTGCAAATGGACTGCTCAGATCGAAGGGCCAAGGGGAGAGTGTTCCGAAAAGAGGGAGCTAAATCTACAATAGTGACATTTAATTTTCAAAAGGCTAACTATGATAAAATGAGGAAAATGGTTAAAAACAAAAAGCTGAAAGGCTCAGCTGCAAAGATTAGGACTTTAAATCGGGCATGGACGTTTAAAAATACCATTTTAGACCAGATGTATTCCACATATTAATACAAGTGAAAAGAAAAGCAAATGATAGGCAGCATGTTTAAAGGGAGAAGTGAAAGAGGTTATTAGAGCCAAAAGAACATCTTTCAGAATATGGGGGAAAAATCCAAGTGAAGAAAACAAGAAGCAACATAAGCACTGGCAAGTTAGATGCAAAGCACTGAAAAAGAAGGCCAATAGAGAATATGAAGAGAAACTTGCCTCAAAGGCAAAAATCCATAGTAATAACTTTTCAGGTGTATCAGGAACAGAAAGCCTGTGAGGCAATCTGTGGGATCATTAGATCATCAAGGAGTAAAAGGGGCACAGGGTCATAGCAGAGAAGCTGGATCAATTCTTTGCCTTGGTCTTTACTGAAGAAGATGAAAGAGAGCTACCTGTGCCACAAATGGTTTTCACGGGAGACATTATAGAGGAACTGAAAGAAATCTCAGTGAACCTAGAAGAGGTACTGAGACAAATCAACAGATTAAAGAGTAGTAAATCACCTGGACTGGATGGTATACAGCCTAGAATACTGAAAGTACTCAATATGAAACTGCAGATCTGCTGTTAGTGATCTGTAACCTGTTCATCCATAGTACCTGAAGATTGGAGGGCAGCCAACATTACACCTATTTTTAAAAAGGAATCCATGAGTGATCTGGGAAATTACAGACTGGTAAGTCTGACATCAGTGCCAGGCAAAATAGTGGAAATTATTATAAAGAATAAAATCACTGAACACATAGAGAAACATGGTTTAAAGGGACAGAGTCAATATAGGTTCAGCCACAGGAAATCTTGCCTCACCAGTATGCTTCATTTCTTTGAATGCATGAATAAACATGTGGATTAAAGTGAGCAGGTCGATTTACTGTATCTAGATTTTCAGAAAGCATTTGCAAAGTCCCTCAAGCACATAAGCACTGCCACGCTGGGAAAAGACCCAAGGTCCATCAAGCCCAGCACTCCGTCTCCGACAGCGGCCAATCCAGGCCCCAAGAACCTGGCAAAAAAACAAAATTTAATAACGATCAATGGACTTTTCCTTCAGGAATCTATCCAGACCCCCTTTAAACTCAGCAAGGCCAGCTGCCGTCACTACCTTCTCCAGCAATGAGTTCCAGAGTCTAACTACGCGCTGAGTAAAGAAAAACTTTCTCTGATTTGTTTTAAACCTACCACATTCTAATTTCATCTTGTGTCCCCTGGTTCTATTATTGTTAGAAAGTGTAAACAAACGCTTCACATCTGTCCGCTCTACCCCACTCATTATCTTGTAAACCTCTATCATATCACCCCTCAGCCACCTTTTCTCCAGGCTAAAGAGTCCTAGCCGTCTTAACCTCTCCTCATAGGGTAGTCGTCCCATCCTTTTTATCATTTTTGTCACCCTTCTCGGCACCTTCTCCAATTCATTTATATCTTTTTTGAGATGAGGCGATCAGAACTGAACACAATACTGAGAGAATTAAAGAGTCATGGGATAGGAGGCAATGTTCTGTTGCAGATTAGGAATTGGTTGATGGCTAGAAAACAGAGGGTAGGGTTAAATGGCCAATTCTCTCAGTGGAAGAGAATGATTACATTTGCAGATGACACAAAACTATTCAGAGTTGTTAGAATTCATGTGGATTGTGAAAAATTGCAGGAAGACCGGGCATCCAAAAGGCAGATGATATTTAATGCAGACAAATGTAAAGTGATGCACATTGGGAAGAATAATCCAAATCATAGTTACTTGATGCTAAGATCTTTCTTAGGAGTCAGTACCCAAGAAAAAGATCTAGGTGTCATAATAGACAATATGCTGAAATCTTCTGAAGGGTGACCAAAATGATTAAGGGGGTGGATCTAGGCATCATCGTTGATGATACGTTGAAACCCTCTGCTCAGTGTGCTGTGGCGGCTAAGAAAGCAAATAGAATGTTAGGTATTATTAGGAAAGGAAAGGAAAACAAAAATGAAGACGTCATAATGCCTTTGTATCGGTCCATGGTGCGACCACACCTCGAATATTGTGTTTAGTTCTGGTCACCTCATCTCAAAAAAGATAATGTGGAATTAGAAAAGGTACAGAGAAGGGCGACGAAAATGATAAAGGGGATGGGACGTTTCCCTATGAGGAAAGACTGAAGCAGCTAGGGCTCTTCAGCTTGGAGAAAAGATGGCTGAGGGGAGATATAATAGAAGTCTATAAAATAATAAGTGGAGTGGAACGGGTAGATATGAATTGTTTACTCTTTCCAAAAATACTAGAACTAAGGGGCATGTGATGAAGCTACAATGTAGTAAATTTAAAACAAATCAGAGAAATGATTTCTTCACTCAACGTGTAATTAAACTCTGGAATTTCGTTGACAGAGAATGTGATAAAGGCAGTTAGCTTAGCTGGGTTTAAAAAAGGTTTGGCCAGCTTCCTGGAGGAAAAATCCATAGACCTTTATTAAAATAGACAAGGATAATCCACTGCTTATTTCTGGGATAAGCAGCATAAAATGTATTGAACTTTTTTGGAATCTTGCCAGGTATTTGTGACCTGGATTGGCCACTTTTGGAAACAGGATGCTGGCCTTGATGGACCTTTGGTCTGTCCCAGTGTGGCAATACAGTGTGGCAGTACTAGGTTAGGACTCTTCAGCTTGGAAAAGAGATGGCTGAGGGGGAATATGATAGAGGTCTACAAAATACTTAGTGGTGTAGAACAGGTTAACAGTAAACATAAATCAATTTTTGACTCTTTTGAAAAGTACAAAGACTAGGGGACACTTAAGGAAGTTACGTCACTACTTTTAAAATGAACAAGAGGAAATATTTTTTCATTCAGTGAATAGTTAAGCTCTGGAACTTGTTGCAAGATGACGTAGTATCAGCGGTTAGTGTCTGGGTTTGAAAAAGGTTTGGACAAGTTTCTGGAGGAAAAGTTCATAGTCTGTTATTCAGACAGACATGAGGAAGCTACTGCTTGCCCTGGGATTGGTAGCATGGAATGTTGCTACTATTTGAGTTTCTGGCAGGTACTTGCAACCTGGATTGGCCACTGTTGGAAACAATGGGCTAGATGGACCATTGATCTGACCCAGTATCTCTATTCTTATGTTCTAAAAAATAAAAGGCACTCTTTAGCTGATTCAAAATAAGCACTTGATGGGTTAGGAAGAACCAGCCCGTTATCGTTCAAAGATGGAACATGACAGATTGTCATGGAGGCTCCCTACACTTTGAATTTTATCAGTTTTCTCCCTCCCATCCTTGCATTTTGATGGGAGTTGCTCTGGTATTTTCAGTCCCTGAGCTCTCTGTGTATTTCAGCCTTCCTATACCTTTGCCTATTTTTTAAAGCAAAATAGAGATGTCCAGCAAAAGCTCTAACACTGAGCATAACGATTACATTTTGCACTGTCTTCAGGTCATTCATGCCCAAACTAATGACAGTGCTAATCAGCAACACACCTGATATCTGACATACTTAAATTGAGAAAGCTTCGACTCCATTTTACTCACATAACCATTCCCACCTCTAGTTTCCTTCACATTATATCCACTCCTAAATCAGCAATAGCAGGGTCTTGCAAATCCAAATTCTTCAGAAAGGCATCCAGCATCTTGAAGTTTAGAAGGTAGCAATGGATTCTTGGGTGAGTGCTGTCCCCTGCAGGCTTCTGCTGGTTACTCCACCTTCATTTTTTTTTTTTTGGTGGTTTATTTAGTGAGGGGTCCTTTTACTAAGGTGCGCTGAAAAATGGCCTGCGGTAGTGTAAGCATTTTGGGCGCGCACAGATCCATTTTTTCAGCGCATCTGCAAAAAATGCTTTTAAAATTTTTGCCAAAAATGGACGTGCAGCAAAATAAAAATTGGCACGTGCCCATTTTGGGTCTGAGACCTTTCTGCCAGCCATTGACCTAGTGGTAAGGTCTCATGTGTTAACCGGGTGGTAATGACCTGTGTGTGTCAAATGCCACTTGGTGCACATAGTAGACGCACATCAGAAAATAAACATTATTTTTTGCACTGTGTATCAGGCATGCACCAAAAATGAAATTACCGCAAATGCCATGTGGTAGCTGGGCGATAACTCCACATTGGCATGCATTGGGCGAACGTAGACACTTATGCAGCTTAGTAAAAGGGCCTCTGAGGGTTAGATATCAGCAGGTGTAAGCGTTTTTTTTTTTTGTTTTTTTTTAGCAGCCACTGCTAGTATTCTTTCTTTCCCACATTTTCCAATCTAGGTGTTGGTTCAATGTGGCTTACTTTGGGTAGATCAGTTACAGTGCTGTTTGCAATAGTCAGGAGCTTTGTTCATAGTCTGTTAGTGGTCATACATGTGTGTGTTGGTTGTTATTCAGGCTGAATGTCTGGGTTCATTGAAGAAAAACTTTCTGAAGAGGTGGGTTTTCAACTCTACAGCTTTTGGTTTTGTGTTCCAAATCTTGGGGCCGATGTACGTGAAGCTGGTTGAGTATGAGGATTTGTATTTTATTCCTTGGCACTTAGGGAAGTGTAGGGTGAGGTAGATTCTTGCTCCCTTGCGTGCAAGTTCTATTAGGTTTAACATGCATTTTGGTACTAGGCTGAAATTTAATCTGTAAAGCAATGAGCATATCTTGAATAATACATGTGATTTGATGGGTAGCCAGTGTAGGTTTTTGAGCAATGATATTTAATACCAACCCATGTCCAAAACACCATCACTAAATACCTGCATTGACGCAGCTGGCTCTCTCTTATGTGGTTAAGGGCCTCTTTTATCAAGCTGCATTAGCGGCTCCCGATGCGGTAATGCTGACAAAGCCTGTTCACTTTGCATGGGCTCTGTCGGCATTGCCGCATGGCTTGATAAAAGAGGTTGTGTGATACTTAGCACTTAACCACCTAAGTGACACCACATAAAGATAAGACTGTGTTTCATGTGGTCCAATCAGGCTGCTTAACTTAGGGGCCTTTTTACAAATCATCGGTGCACGCTAAATAGGTACTGTCGGCCCAACATGGCCACCAGCAACAGTTCCGCCTCGTGTGTGCCATTTCTGGCTTGCCAGAACATTTTTTTAATAGAGCGGTGCTAACAGGGCATCGCAATACGCTATCCAGTTTTCGCAGAAGCTCTTATCATCATCTCAATGGGTGCCGGTAAGTGCTCCCATCACACAGTAAGAGTAATCTTACTACATGGCCATTTTTATAGGGTTTATTTTTAACCTGGTGCAATAAAAGGGCCCTGGCATGCGGGAAAAGCATCCCCCCCACTACTACCATAGGGCCCTTTTTCTCACAGTTTAGTATAAGGATCCTTAGATGGTTAAGTCGTGAATATTTGTACCATATAATACCCAATACTAATCAAAAATGATCAAACCACCATATATTAGTTTTTCTAGACCTCAGTGGCAATTTTTTTCACTTGGACCACTCAATCTGCGCTTTGCCTGCCTCTTTCATTGGTCACTATTTATTCATCTTCTTAAAAAAAAGCCCAACAAAAAACAATTCTTATAAACTTCATAGACCGCTACTAAGTGGACTTGGGAAAAATCCACAATTTTGGGAATAACTTGTATAAAATGTTTGTACGTTTGGGGAGCTTGCCAGGTGCCCTTGACCTGGATTGGCCGCTGTCGGGGACAGGATGCTGGGCTCGATGGAACTTTGGTCTTTTCCCAGTATATTACTTATATACTTATGTATTTATTTTCAGTATTTAAATATACTACCTAGACCTAAGCATTTACAATTTTCTTTTTCAGGTACTGGTACTGTCCCTAATGGGCTCACAATCTGGGGCAGTGGAGGGCTAAGTGACTTGTCCAGATCACACAGCGCTGCAGAGGGAATTGAATCTACTTATCTTCTTAATGTTATAATGGGCTCGCTACCAACATGGGCCATATTTTGCCTTTTTGCATCAGGCTGCGGTCCTCTACTTCCAACTCGGATTGAGTGGTCCGTGTGACAAAAATGTTGCCACTGAGGTCTAGAAAACTAGTATACGAAACAGTGGTTTCATCATTTTTGATTAGTGTTGGGTATTATATGGTACATATGTGAATGATCTCCACTAAGTTGGACTGGTGCATTTGATTAGGTGCATTTAACTGCATAAGTGTTGACTCCGCCCCTGAACCATCCACAAAATTGCCAGCGTTCATTTTAGTGGTCAGTGCTGATAGCGGTGCTGAAGATCAGTGGATAGTTCTACGTAAGTGATTTAAGCAGCCAGGAGTCACTGCTAACCATTTAAATCTTGAGCCTTCAGAGCTAACTTATGTACAACAGCTAGATTTACTAACAGACACTAACACCATTAATGTATTTGTTTACTAAGGGTCCCATTTTAATGCAGTGGGACCTAATTACTAATAATGTGAATTAACAGCAGTGCATATTAGCAACTTCACCCAAGGCAACAGAGGATGAAATGATTTGCCCAAGGTCATGAGGCACTGTGGCACAACAGCATGATATAAACCCTGCCTTTTCTGGATCTCAGCCCATTGCTCAAAGCCCCAAGCTAATCCACTGTTTGAGAGGAAGCTGGTTGACCTTTGGAAGAAGGTTCTTTCCTGCAGGAATCAAAATGATTAACGCAGTGCGCATAATCCATGGAAAAGTGACCAGAAATGGTTTATAGAACTTCCTATGAGGTTTCCAGCATATGTCAAACCGGCTTTTACTTCACTATAACACCATACAGCTTCATTTACAACTGTCAGGTACTGTCCCCCAACTCTCCTTTATATCAGCCTAGCCATTTGGGACCATCAAGTGCAGCTCTCTTCAAACCCATTCAACATGAATCCTCAATCTGGCTACCAGGTGTCGGTACTGAGTGACAGCCGAGACTCCTCTCAAGCACTGTAAAGGCTGGGCGAGGGACTCAGACCCAGAACTCCCCTGTCGACAAGGAACAGGGCCATATGTTTTTACATTAATCGCTATGAAAGAAGAAAATTTGACTAGTCAAACTGCTGTTTCTGGGTTTAAAACCAGCCCAATATGTTCCTGTAACACAGTGGAGGGCTGGAAAGTGCATGTGGCCCAACTTGTGGCCATCAACTTTCCATGTCATGCACCAGTTACACCTCATACTAACTTCCAAAGTAGTTAACATTGCAAAAGAAATGTAATGGCACAGGAGAACTTCAGACCTGAATGGCAGTGGGGTGGTGGTGAATATGGTAGACAAGGCATTGGCACCCCACCTTCTTCCAACCACCACCACCACCCTGTACAGCCCAGATTGAGAGTAAAAATAAAGCAGGAGTGATTGACTCATGCAGCCTGTTGCTGGCAGACAATGGAAATGCAATTAAAGTGTAGGAGGGAGGCTGCTGCCAGAGAGGTTTGGCCCGTGTTAAGAGAATCAAATTTTAAGCCCAGCCCAAAAGAGATGCTCACCAATCTGTGTGTCCTGGAAAGGCCTTTCATTTTTATTGTTCAAAGGTTTTATAGTTTTAACAGTGGAAGCAAACATACAAAAACCATGTAAAGAGCAGAGTCCAGAAGCCCTACAACAAAAGGGAGAATCTGTGCTCCTCCTGCCCCAGTCATATGCAGTCTGCACACCAGCCTCTAGCCCCGCTATTACACAGGGAGCAGCAGGTACAGCCCTTTGCAGAAGGGAACTTGCCTTAATTATCAGGGACCCGTGGTCAGACAGCTCCTTGGCATAGTCCAGCCAGTTCCCAGTTTAACGTACAGACTTTCAACTTCCTAGATCAGCTTTCAGCTGTGCGCACTTAAGAGTTAATTCCAGCAGCAGAGTGGGAAATGCAGGCCTTGCTGTTGTCCATAGAAACCTTTCACTCTTCCTCCCCTCCAGCCCCCAAGTGTTTCACTAGGTTAACTGACTAACCCTCAGCACATATGAGGCAGCAAGAAACTATTGAACCCTAAGAGGAGTGGGGATGACAGGAGTCACGCAGGCTAGGGCTCACGTCTGAACAGGTAAGGCCTGCCAGCAATTAATTAACACTGATGCAGGACCAGCACAGGGCTTTTCTCCCCCCCCCCCACCATCCCACCCCACCCCCAAAGAATCTACTGATTATGTTTCAAATAAATATAATTAAGGAATTGGAACATAGAACAGAATTATTTTCCCACCACCCTTTTCTGATTTTATTTGAGCTTCAGTTGAAATGAAAGCCTGTCGCTGCCCAGCATCATTGGTCATGGCCCGCTGTGCTGTTTGTCCACAGAAATTGCTGTCAGGGCCACCCTTAAAGAAAAGATACAGTGCAGACAGAGGGAGGATAGCCACCGCCAATGCTGTGTCAGTTAAGCAAGCTACGATGCTTACATCCCCCCTCCAAAAAAAAGGGGAGAAGAGAAAAGATGTAAGATCACACACTGAACCATCCCCATGCTGCCTAACCCTACACCCTGGAGATATGTGAAGTAGCAAAGCAGGACAGACTCTCCACATTTATCAATAATGCACATCTCACCTAGTTCACTTCAGAGGGGAAGGACAACAGAGTTCTAGTATCTGAGCTGTTTAATAGCTTTCAAAAGCCAGGTTACTGTTAGCTGGTGATGGGTAAAGGGCACCACAGAGTGATAAAGTGATCTGCTCCAGTGCCACACAGTCAGTGGCTGAGGCATTGGCAGATAAAGGGACTTGCCCTGAAGTCACACAGAGTCAGCAGCACAGCCTGGGAGTAGAAGTGAGGCAGAGTCAGAACCCAGACTTAGTCCTGACTCGCAGTTCCAACAAACATCGCTGGGTCTCTCCCACCATTCACTTACAAAAAGATGAATCAGACTTACTGAAAGGGTTAAAAAAATTGTTAAACAAAAAAAAGACCGCCCCACCCCACATACATATTTCCTATCTCCAGAACAGACCTTAAACGTATCTGGGAAGCAAATTCTATATGCTGACTTGCTTATTGCTTGAAAAAGAGGACTTGTGAGAGCTGTGCCTGTCTCTTTAACCTGGAACTCTTGGCACAGGCCTCTCAATTTACTGCAAAGCAGCTCTGGAAATGAAAAATTGGGTTATATTCAGCATCTGCAGAACACAGCCTATGCTTCTGATGCTCAGTTTGCTCTGCAGTAACTACACACATCATCGAAAAAATGATCTTAGCAGGGGAAACCAATTTTGGAAGAATCAGAGGGCTCAGGAAAAAAAAGCAACATTTTAGCGCTTAAGCAAAATGATTTTTTTAAATAAGTAGATGAGAGGAAAACCAGCATCAGTAGGACACAAAGCAGCTACCATAGATCAGCAAAGATACAGTGGCACTAAAGTAATCCAGTGAATGCTTGTTTTCTCAATTCTGTGAGGAAAACAAAAATTATATACCTCTTCCCTCTCACCACCTTCACCAAAGCTCCATCATTTTCTGGAATGCTGTATAATCTCAAACAACCCATAGCCACAAAAAAAAAAAAAAAGCGGTTAGAATTAAAAGCATACACAGATAATTCTGTGGCCGTACAGTTAAGAGACACCAGAAATAAGCTTCACATTCTGATGTTTCGTTGATGCCTGCATGAGGGAGAAGATAGAACATCTGCCCAGCCTCTGGAGCCAGTTGCATTAGAAATGGTGCCAGCAGCCTGCTACTGGGTGGTGAGAGCAAAGGTCCAGATACTCATCCCCCTTCCAGATCCGGTGTGAGTGCCGCTGGTAAATCTCCAATGCCTCCCTTCAACAGCAGCCCCCACTAGAGGCTTTCACTGGTGTGCTGTCAATCTTCAGGTGGGTACGCTCCCCGGTGGACGAGGCCCCGGGACCCATGCGCTTTTTAATCTCGGCAGCCATGGTTAGAAAAGACTGCTCCACGTTGGTGGTGGTTTTGGCACTTGTCTCAAGAAAGGGGATCCCCAGCGAATCTGCAAACTCCTGCACAGTAGAAAGTTAGGGATATTACTCAGAAAAGAAAAAAAAAAAATAAGAGGTATATTCCACAGACAGCACCCCTCCCCCCCCCCCCCCCCCCCACAAACTGTTGCCCAAAACACTGATTTACCAATGCACTTTACTCCTGACTTACATCATCCTCTGTTCCAGTATTGAGGCCTCCCATAGTAGACTGCCAATACACCCGAACCAATCCTCGCAAACCAGCACAAATGGCAAACAGACACAGTGAAGATGACGACAAAAAAACACACAGCCGGTGATGGTGCTGTAAAACTTTAATCAAAACATGGCTCAACACAAGCCTGTGTTTTGGCCACCTGGCCTGCATTAGGAGTCTGATGCCACTGTTATATTCCAATAACCATAAATGTTATCGATTTAAAACCTCTTATCAATGAGCGACATTTAAGACAAGTGACCCTGTACCAGGATCGCCTATGGATTTAAATCAATAACATTTATAGTTATTGGAATATACGACTTCAGTGGCATCGGACTCCTTGTGCAGGCCAGGTGGCTGAAACATAGGCCCATGTTGAGTCGAGCCATGTTTTCATTCAAGTTTTACAGCACCATCACTGTCTGTTTTTTTCATTTACATCTTCACTGTGTGCTTGCCATTTCTGCCAATACACACCCCATGACCGACTTGCAGCACCCCCTAGTATTCCAGTACTGACCCTACCTCCACTCCCCCGCCCTCAAAGCTCTACTAATGCACATCAAACCTGTCCTGAAGCATTCCCTGCTATTTCCTCAGCTGTGCCATAAGCACATAAGCACCACCATACTGGGAAAAGACCAAGGGTCCATGAAGCCCAGCATCCTGTCTCTGACAGCGGCCAATCCAGGCTTCAAGAACCTGGCAACTCCCCCCACCCCAAAAAAAAAAAAAAATTTAATAATGTTCAATGGACTTTTCCTTCAGGAATCTGTCCAAACCCCCCTTAAACTCCATAAGGCCAGCCGCTGCCACCATATTCTCCGGCAACGGGTTCCAGAGTCTAACTACACGCTCTGTCAGTATCACTACCCTTTGCCATCCTGTCCTTTGCACTACCGACTTCTGGATTCCTCCCATGCTCCCTGCTGAAGGCTCACCTTGGCTGTGCTGTAGTCCACCACTTTCTTGTTAGTCAGATCACATTTGTTTCCTACAAGCAGTTTGTTGACATTTTCACTGGCGTAGCGCTCAATCTCCTGCAACCACTGCCTCACGTTATTATAGGATTCCTGAAACAAGGAGATGCATCTTTTAACACAGCAGCCCAGCCTGCTGGAGGCCTTGATACAGTCACCAGGACTGCACACAGGGAGAAAGGGGAAATATTAAACTGAAGCAAAGGGTCACACCGAGAGGCAGTTACAGAGCAGGGGATTAAAACTAAACTAAGAATATCACAGAGGCCTAGCCGGAAGATCTGATCCTGTCCTACAGCAAGTGATAAGAATCCAAGCTGGAAACAGCCAAAGCTGAAAAGGCAAATAACCAACAGTAAACTACGTTGACATTAAGTGCCCACGAGCAATGATTTCAGAAAGAGTGTGGGAGCAGAAGCTCTACCTCCCAAGACCAGGGAGAAGCTGTATTCAGACCCACTTCTTTCTTGGGCCTCCCTGCACTACAGGGTTGCTTAGACAGAACTTATGCCACTAATGACTAATCTCTGGTCAACCTGTGATCAGCAAGACCCCTGCCCACCTCACCTGGTCAGTCACATCATATACCACAATGATGCCATGGGCGCCTCGGTAGTAACTGGAGGTGATGGTACGGAATCGCTCCTGCCCCGCTGTGTCCCACTGGAAGACAAATACCAGCTATGGTGAATAGTCTGCAGCCCCCCTCCCTCCACCCAACTTCTTCCCTCCAGAGAATCACCCCCTACTTACTATCTGCAATTTGATCGTCTTCCCATCCAGTTCAATGGTCCGGATTTTGAAATCCACTCCAATTGTACTGATGTAGCTCTCTGTATATGTGTCGTCCTGCAACATGGGTGTAAGGGCACAGGACATCATTACAGCTCAAGAAAGACAACCATTGGAATACTTTATGACCACCTCCCACTTCTCTCTAGTGCCAATGCTACACAGTCCCTATTTCATGCCCTTTATCCCTCCTCCTACTAATCTTATTTCTTGTTCTCCACATCAATTTCTTCTTCACACACATTCTTTGGCAAGAAGAGATCACATTTGTTTTCTATGAGCAGCATGCTGGCATTTCACTATTTCATCTGCTCTCACACTCTAGGGTTAATCTGTCACCACCAAACTCTGAAGCTGGGGACCCCCCCCCCCCCCCAAACCTGAAGGGCTTTCCTCCTACAAATCTTGGGACAGCAGCAGGGGTCCATAAGGAAGAGAGGCTGACCAACCAAACCAAATCTACAGCTGATACTCGCTGCTTGGCTTCAGCTGGAACCAAAGCCCCCCCCCCTTTCAAAAACACCTGGCCCCTCCTCGGGTTGCCTGACCATCCTGTAGGCCCTACCTTAACAAACCCTGGTGGTCTAGTGGCCTCTTCGTGGGCAGGAACAGAGCCCACTTGATCCTGCCCGCTGCCACCACTGAATCAAAACGGCAACCCTCCCCTCCCCCCCCCCCGAAGAGGCCACTAGACCACCGGGATTTGTTAAGCTAGGCCTAGGGAGGGCCTACAGAGTGGTCAGGCAACCCAGAGGGTTAGGTCTGTGCTGAGGGGGGAAGTGGCACAGCCCATTTTTCTGCAGGGTGGGAGTGCGTGATCATGAGTGACAGAAGTGTTTCGGTTTCTGCCGCAATGTTTCGGTGCTAAATCCAAAAACAAAACCGAAATTTGGTCAGCCTCTAAGAAGGAATACTCACAGCAAATCGCAGGAGGAGGCAGGACTTCCCCACGCCTGAGTCACCAATCAGCAGCAGCTTGAAGAGGTAATCACTAGAAAGGAACCAATAAGAAAGGACAGAATGTGAGCAGGAGATGGGACTATGGAGATAATTTGTATGGCCTTCTGCACAACAGATTCACAAGGACTGAAGCAGCCCTTGCATATTAAGACAGTGGGAGTTAGCTGTGCTGCTTCCCACAGTCGCCAGTGTGCCCGCATATTCAATGCCAAGCTGATTCTGGTGACCGTCATTGAATATCTGGTTTATCTTTGGACGATTTAAACTTAACTAGCCAAGCCAATATTCAGCGCTAGCCAGTTAAGTTTATGGCAGACTGATTTGGCAGCCAAACTTTAGCCGGAGATGCACTGAATGTTCGCAGATAGCCAGTTGTCTCCTGCTTTATATTCACGGAGAGCTATTTAATTGCCAGGAGCTGTTCCTGGCTGGTTAAACAGTGCTGAATATAAAGGGATCAAACTCCAGGTTTCCCATCTGCCTGCGCAAAAGAAGACAACCACATCCCGACCCAAACCACATCCCGACCCAAAACCCCAACTCTGAGTCTCACAGATACACAGTTCAGCAGTACAGAGCATGAACAGCACAGGTAATGTAAGCATCCTCATATGACAAAATCCCTTTACAGCACTGGCCCTCTACCTCCTTCCTTCTCACCCAGTACTTCCCTCACCGGTAACTGTCTTGTCTGTCTGTATTATTTAGATTGTAAGCACTTTCGAGCAGGGACTGTCTCTTTGTGTCAGGTGTTCAACGCCGCGTGCGTCTGGTAGCGCTATACAAATGCTAATAATAATAATTATGGGAAGAGAGGTACAGGGTATAAAAAGCAATAGATCAAAATAACAGGCCAGCTGTAAACAGGGTCGAAACTGTACAGTAATGAGACTAAGGTGTCTCTGGCGTATAAATAAACTTGTGACAACTGTACTAAACAAATGTGAAATGGGGTTAAGGTTCTTCCCTGCACCTACTGGGCTAGAAACGTCCGAGAAAAAAGTGGATTGTGAAGGCCAAGCTCCGGCCCTGCCTCCTTAGGGTCAGGAACGTTTAAGAGGCATCATGCAAGAGAGTCACATATACTCCAGTCTCCGCCCTTTCACCCAGCCCCAAACTCCCACCTATACCCACTCGCTCGTTCCCAGGTTCCCACCGTGGGACACTCATCCATTCTCTCCTCTCCCCCGTCCCCAGACTCCCAGTCACAAGCTCACCCCCCCCCCCCCCCCTCCATATTCTCCATCACAGTGTGAAGTCTGGGTAACGTACACCCCTGAAATTTTAACACTGGTCCCAGCAAGCACTCTGAATTGAGCTCCACTCACTATTCCGGGTTCATGTCTCCGCTCTCCCGGTGTCCCACCACCACCTCCGCTCCGCACCTGACCTCACCCGCCTCCACCTACTTCCGTTGACGCCATACAGCACCGCCCCCGTGTGTGATCTCACCCAGCTCCTCCCTCCTCGACCAAATTCACCAATCTCCACCCCCAACTTCCGCAACATCCCTCCATGACGTCACCGAACCCCGCCCTTCCCCTTATGACATTACTGTCCTTCGGACGTCAAAACAAGGAAGTTTAATCAAGGAGGTAGATAAAACAGGAGACGAAGTGACGTCAAAACGTTGAAGCCAATGAGGTCTGTCTGTTTCCCCTTCACCGTGCGGCCGTCGTTATGCGTACACTCAAAGCAAATAAAACCCATGAGCTGCTGCATCCACGTTGTTCTTCTTCATTGTTGGTAGCATTTTTATTTAATCTCACTTTTATTTTCAAACATGCCAGTTGGTGCAGCACACATGTACATAGGGGAAGTATGAAAATGGAATAACTTTTCACAGGTAGAGTGTGTCACTTGGCTGGGCTGGTTATAGGGACACCCTAGTACAGTGATGGGCAACCTTTTGAGCTTGGTGTGTCAAAATTCGCCAAAAAACCGAGCATAACTCGGGTGGTGTGTCACTTCGAGAAAAAAACCATAATTTTGCGATATTTATAGTTTAAATAACAAAAATGTATAATTGTAATATAAAACTGTATTTAATAAACCAAAAACTAATTATTTAACTTACCTACTTAGTGACTTCTTTGTTCATCTGTCAGTCGGTTTCTTTTGTTGGTCTTGATATTATTTAACTTGTCTGGGGTGCCATGAACTAAGATAAGTGAGGGGGAGGGGGAATTCTTTAACTAATCTGCCTATTAGTGACTTTTTTGTTGCTGAATTTCATTGGCTAAATCTTCAATTGAAGGTTGGTATTTTGTACACTTCAAGCCCAAGCAAGCGCTACTAACTTCATCTGTCAATCTGTTTCTTTTGTTGGTTTTGATATTATTTAACGCTGAGAATAAGGTTTCACAAAAGTACGTAGAGGGAAAAATTGTGAGTAAAGCCATTGCTATATTTTTCAGGGTGCTAAAAGTGTCTGGTATCGGATCCAGGCACTCCAAATTTCCTGGTAACTCAGATATTCTCTTAATAATTGCATCTTTATTCTGCATATCGTGAAATAGAACTGGTGCACATCTTAGGAGAGTTTCTTTAATAAATTCTCCCTCACTGAGTGCTTTTCCATGCTGAGCTATGGAGTGAGCAATGCTCAAACTTGCAGATGTTAAATTTGTAGAACCTTTTACAAATTTAAGGATGGACTTAGATTGGCTCTTATAAAAGTGTAGCTGCCTGGAAATGTATTCCTTCCGTTCATCCTCACTTTTTTTCAAGAGCTGGGAATGATTAGTTTCAAAATGTCTATTTATATTCCACGTTCTGCTTACTACCGTTTCAGTACATAGAACGCAAAATGATTTGCCATTTTTTTCTATAATGCCATACATCTCGGTCCATGTCTCTTGAAAGGGTCGGCTACTGCTACTACCACTTCCTTTACTTAACCTTGGTTTTTTATTTTTTGAGTTCTCCATCAGGGGGGCAGAGACAGAAGATAGAATTATAGATAGCCTGTTAGCCCTGCAGGCAATTAAGGGTTAACTAGCCTAACTGACCACCTTATGTAAATTAAGATGGCTGCCGCTATTTCTAATGGCGGGAAACGGCACCCATAGCACATGCCCTCGCCTCTCCCAGCCTCCCCCTCACCTATCTCAGTAATGGTGGTCAATTACAAATCCACGACACCCCAGAACAGTAGATTGGATGATGGTTGCTGGTAATGGTGATCACAGGGCCCTCAGAGATGCGTCCCCCACGGCATTCCGCTGCTCTCTGCTCCGCCAGCCAGAAGTGAGGAGCCGGGGCAGAGGGAGCAGCAGGGAGGGAGCCAATAGGAGCGCACACAGCACACCCCCAGCGGGTAAACATGCACCGGGTGATTTCGCCGGGGGGGGGGGGGGGGGGGGTCGCGCTGCACCGGGGGGGAGGGGGGCGCATCGGCGATCCGCCCCGGGTGTCAGCAAGGAACTCCGCTGCTTCTCTGTATGCGGCCACATGCGGCCGCGTGTCACTGAAAATGGCTACGCGTGTCAGTACTGACACGCGTGTCATAGGTTCGCCATCAGGGCCCTAGTAGTACTATTTATATGCATGCAGAGCTTTTTTTTTCTCCTGGAAAATGGACACTAAAAGTCTAAAACAGACATAATGTTATGAGAATCGGGTGCTCAACATTCAGTTTCTATGTATTTACTTATTTACCATTTATATCCCCTATTAAACGTGAATTAGGTTGAAACCTGGGAGCATTAACAAAAATGTTTTTCCTGTGCCTAGATCAAAAGAGAAAGATGTGTTGTGGGAACTTGCTTCTTTTGTTTTGTGGAATGCAGTGGTATATTATAAAAATGCACTTAATATTGTTTATTGCTACTATTTAAAAGAGAGATATTTAATAACTAGGAAAAAAAGGCCCATTTCTGACACAAATGAAACGGGCGCTAGCAAGGTTTTCCTCGGAGTGTGTGTGTTTTAGAGTGTGTGATACAGAAAGAGTGAATGTGTGAGTGTGTGTGACAGAGCGAGAGTGAATGTGTGAGTGTGTGTGACAGTGAGACTGTGTGCGAGAGTATGTGTGTGTGTGAGAATGAGAGTGTGTGCCAGGGGCCCCTCCCACCGTTTCAGGGTCCGCCTGCGCCCCCTCCCTCCCAGTTTCTGGGTGCACCTGGCCCCCCTCCAAGTTCCATGGTCCAGCTGCCCACCCTCCAAGTTGCAGGGGCCGCCCACCCTCCCACCCAGTTCCAGGATCGTTGACCCCCTCTCTCCCTCCCTCCCAGTTCCAAGGTAGTTGCCCCCTCTCTTTCCCTCCCCTCCAGCCACCCACCTGCAACGTTGTAAAGCTGACTCCGTGGCTTCATTGAAGTGAAGGGTTCGTAATTTTCGCAGGTTCGTCGCTCTGTAGCCATCTGTCAGCCCTGCCCTCACGCCTCTGATAGGTCCGCCGCCCTCGACGTCACAACGTGATGACGTCAAGGATGTCAAAACTTGATGATGTCGAGGGCGGTGGACCTATCAGAGGCGTGAGGGCGGGGCCGAGATGGTTACAGAGCGACGAACCTAATGATCCTTACGAACCCTTCACTTGAAGCCACGGAGTCAGCTTCAGAACGTTGAAGGTGCCTTTTATTATAGTAGAGATGAGGGCAGGGCTCTCTTCATGCAGAAGTCCAGAGTTACTACTACTACTTATTTCTATAGCGCTACTAGACGTACGCAGTGCTGTGCACTTGAACATGAAGAGACAGTCCCTGCTCAACAGAGCTTACAATCTAATTAACAGAGTTAGTCTAAATGTGCCAACATTGTCCAGTTCCAATAAGCCATACAGAGTTCAATAGATGGGGTAAACATCAACAATACATAATAACCCAACATCTCAAAACATTCACACTGCATACACAAAGGGCAAAATTTTGCTCTTCCCTCCTCACTGGTCTGTATAGACTTTTATTACTTTTAATTTTTTAATATTAGAAAACTATATAAATTTGAAAACTTTTTATACATTTTTGCATTTTATCATAAGAAGCCAAGGAGTTATCTTAATCATATGAGGAACCATTTATGGACAGTTGCCTTAAACTTTGTTTTCATTCTTTCATTGTTTTAATTCTGTGGCTACAATTCATTATCAAGAAATTTACCTTGAGCTATGCCGCATGAATGTTTTGAGGCAGGTTATTATGTATTGTTAACATTGTTCAGTTCAGCACACTATTAGCCGCCAAGTTCATACAAAGTTAATTAAGTTCAATGGAAAATAAATCTGTTGGCTCAGGCTGCTTGCTATATTCCATCAGTGCTTCATTTTTGCTACCAAGTATTACATATTAAGGGCATTTGCTTTAAACTTTGTTTTAATTCACTTATCCAGTCCTTACATGCACATGGTTCTGCTTTTTAAACCCAAAGGTGAATCCTAAGGTTGGTTGAACAATTAGGTATGAACGGTGTTGTTTCTGACTTTACTTGTTTTGGACTGCTTTGGGTCTTACTGATCTGCACATCTGCTGTCTGGAATTTTGGAAGATGGAAATGAGAAAATAAAAATTAAGTTTTGGATGTAGAAGTTGTTGTTTACTCTTGCAATGTGTGTATGGATGCCTGTTCTGGTGTATGCATGTGATAATATTTGAATAACTGACTATACTTACTGTATGGCTATGATTTCTGAACATGCGGCATCATTAAAGGGCAGATTTTTAAATGCCCAGTTGGGTATATATGCTAATCTCAACTTTGTGACATTTTTAGACATATCCATCTATTTGCTCCCATGATGTAACTGAATTCTATTATTCAGTCTCACTGTATTTTCAAATGTAAACCACATTGAACCTGACTTTGGTTGGGATAATGTGTGATATAAATGTAAAAAAAAAATCATTTATCCTCCACCTTTTAAGTCACTACCTATCCAGCTCGATGGTGATGGCACAAGGAAAGCAAATTTGGTCTAGTGAGGACTATTTCAAAATAACCTGTTCCTTAGTTGGGCCCTATTACCATATTGAAAATGACCATACCACGCCTCTGTGGTTCCACTTGAAAGGATTATAAAAACTTTGAATGCAAGCTGTTCCGGTGGGATAGGCAGTGCATTAAAAGGTAGAGGACAATATATTCTTATTTATTTTGTTACTTATTGGACAGCTTTTTAATTTATTTGAAAGCTTCCCATACCTAGATATAAATATATCATGGAATAAAAACTGAGTATCACTAAAACAGCTTCAAAAATTATGGTAGCTGGTAGCAAAAGTAGTTAGAAATTCTGTATGGTTTGTGCTCATTTTTCTACACTGCTCCGGCTATAACATATTGTGCAGCTAGAGCTGCTGTTTCTCCTATCCGTTTTGTGTGTATCTTTCTGATATATTTGTATCTTGCAATTTTTATTATTATTATTAATTACATTTGTACCCCACGCTTTCCCACACATAGCAGGTTCAACGCGGCTTACACAGTAAATAGAATTACAAAGTCTTGAAGGAGAATGTAACAAGTTGTAGTAAACATAGTAGTAGTGGGGTTTTGAGGATATGTAAATTGAGCATAGAGAGGTAAACAAAGATAGGATGAGCAAAAGGAGAAGAGATTGGGAGGGGTAAGGAGTAGGAAGGATGGAGAGGAAGAGATTGAGGAATGAGCCTAAGGAGATTGTGAGACATGGTCAAAGGTATAATAATCATGGGGGCAGGAATCACGTGGGTGGGCTTAAAAAGTTAAATTGGGTCATTAGGGTAAATGCATTTCTAAACCAGATTTCTTCAAGGGAGAGCTGGATGAACCCTTCCACCAAAGTTTGACTAAAGGTTTATATATTATTGTAAAGTAGAGGAGTGTGGTAGCCATGTTAGTCCACTCTTAAGGTTATCAATAGAAATCAAACAAAATAAAACATGGAAAAGAAAATAAGATGATACCTTTTTTATTGGACATAACTTAATACATTTCTTGACTAGCTTTCGAAGGTTGCCCTTCTTCATCAGATCGGAAATAAGCAAATTTGCTTATTTCCGATCTGACGAAGAAGGGCAACCTTCGAAAGCTAGTCAAGAAATGTATTAAGTTATGTCCAATAAAAAAGGTATCATCTTATTTTCTTTTCCATGTTTTATTTTGTTTGATTTCTATATATTATTGTAAAGATGTAACACTGAACTTACAGGCTGCTCAGATAGGCAGGTTGCACAGGATAGCAGGCCACCTAGCAGAGCCCCCTGTAAAGGGAAAACAAGTGGGAATTCGGGTGGGTGTCTAAAAAACATTTTCTTTTTGAAGTCAGTTTTACAGTTCTGCTGGATGGTACTACCATATTCCCTGCCTCATTCTCTTCCACCTGCCCAGTAATACCACCTACAAAAAGCAGGCAAGATAAATGGGGTTTTTAAAAAAAAAAAACCTTTTAATAATTTATATTTACAGAGATGCACAAGTACATTATTGTAAGCACTTAGTGTTCTACGGTGCAAAATTTGTTTGCATGATCACACAAGGTAATAACCCCAAAAGAAACATATCACACACTGTACCTCTGTGAAACTGTTTGCCTCTTGGGTTCACATATATTGAAACTAGGATATGCACAAAGTGAGAAGCATGGCATAACTTACCCTTCCCTTAAGAGACAGGCAAAAGGCTACAATGTGGCTCTAGAGGCTGAGTCAGTCCTGGCTCTTCCCCCTCTACTTAAGGAGAGAGGTGTAGAGCTTGGTTTTTCCAGTCATCAACATGAATACCAGAGGTAGGAATCAAAACTGGCTTCACCTGTTTTACAGACCTTTAGGAAAACACAGCCTTACTCCGGGGGAGGGGGGGGGGGGGGGTTCTGTACAAAAAAACTCCCAAAACATATTGAACACAAAGTTTGAAAATTCTGGCCATAATTTTTAATATTCTACAAACTGCTAATATGCAATATTCTGCACAGTGGAATAATTTACAATAGTTTATTTTTTTAATGCACAGAAGACTCCCCACATAAGGCCTGAAGTGCCCCTGCCTTTCCCTCCAACTGCAGTTCTCTCCCTCATATTCCAAACACAATCTAATTTTGTCTGTCACCAAGGTCCTCCCTGTATGAATTCCTCCTCCCCCCACCCAAATTCCCCATGGCACATCCTCAAGCTTGATTCCTTCACACTAATGGCACATTCTCAGCTTGCTCTGCCCCCTTCCCCCATTCCCACGGCACACACACTCAACCTTGTTCTGCTCCCCCCACCAGAGGCGTAGCCAGACCTTGGCGGGAGCCCGAGGTGGAGGGCACAGTTTAGCCCGCCTCCCCCCACCGTCAGGTACCTTTGATGGCAGGGGTCCCCAACCCCCACCAGCAGGTCTTCTTCAGCGCCAGTCTCCGGCACCTTCGCTGATCTGTTTGTATGAGTCCTGACATCCTGCACGCTATGTGCACGCAGGATGTCAGGACTCACAAAAACAGATCAGCAAAGGCGCCTGAGGTGCTGAAGGCTTCGGCTGGCGGGGGTTGGGGACCCCCACCAGCAAAGGTATCTGGCAGCAGGTGAGGGAATCGAAAGTGGCAGGGGAGGGTCAAAAGTAGAGGGGGCCCTGCCCCCCACCCGATCCCTTAGCATACCCCAGTCTGCTCCAGTGACCCTCACACCTTTGTGCTACTTACTCGCTTGAACTTTGGTTTGCTCCTGGTCACCTCAGCTTTAGATGCTGCAGACACCTTGCCACATGATCGAGGGGGGGGGGGGGGGAATTAAAGAGAGCCACAAATGCTAGGGCCTGTGTAAAATTCGGAATAGGTAGGGAAATCTGTAAATTCTGCACAGAATTCCCCAAGAGTAAGTGGTTAGAGCTGCCACCTGAGATAGGGGAAGTCGGGGTTCAATTTCTGCTTCTATTACTGATGTTCACTGTCTGAGGAGATACAAGCTTAAGGAGTTATTTATTGATAGCACTCATGCTAACACCATTACAGCAGATAGCAAATAACCCCTTTCAATTATAAACCTGATGGGGCAGGAAAATAGTTTGCTTGGACAAGTTCCTGGAGGAAAAGTCCCCCCAAAATTATTAGGCAGGCAAACTTGGGAGAGCCATTGCTTATGTTTGGAATGAGCTATAAGAAACAGCTCTACTCTTTGGGAGCTGCCAAGTATTTGTAAACCAGATTAGTCACTGGTGGAGACAGGATTCTGGGTTCATCAACCAGGGTAGCCATGCTGTGTCAGACCCAGGTCCCCTCCCGGTCCAGTGGCTCCATGCACAGGGTTGGCACGTGATTCAGGTTAATTGCAAAGGCCTGGTTCTGCTCTGGTTTTGCAGTTACGGGGTGTGCAGTTTCTGTAACTGGAAGTCTACAGCTGCATTGGAGCAGCAGAAATGGATCAGAGGTAGGCCTGAGAAAGGAGATGAACTTATCTACAGTGTGCACTTGTCAAGGCCTGGAGAAACCCTCGGCACAGAAGCCTGGTTATAGATCTGCTCACCAGCCTGCTACAGTTCTTTGGTCAATTGACTAAGCAACCCATTCCCACGCTACGCCCAACTGTGACAGCCTGTAAACACAACACATTTCAAGTCTTGCACTTCCCCGGTGAGTCTGGAACCACTGCTGCACTTTTGCTGTTATTTACTTTTATTACTGGGCACTGGTGTTGGCAAGAATTGTACATTTTACCATTATTTCTTAATTTGCTAAAGCATGCTTTTTATTTTTGGCTGGCTCAAAGCGCTCTGGTAAAAGGGAAGCGTAAGTGCCCAACCACCTATGTGAAGGTCAGGGTACTACAATTAGCAGCCTTAAAATGGAGACATTCTGTAAGAAATGGACTTAAATCACAACCTCAGTGAAAAGCATCTGATGACATGATCTATATTATGTGATACATGTGAAGCCCTATTTAACACGGAATGTCGAGATAGGAATTAGGGCATGGAAGTTGGGATGTGCTCAATTCTAATGGCATTTTAGAAAAGGATCTGCCGCTACAGAGCAGGGTGCTCGGGCCTTTGCTGACACATGCAGCAGAAGCAGCCCTTTTACAAAGACCAGCGTCATTGCATGCCATAAGTCCCTATGGACTGTCGGAAGGGAACTATCCTTGTTTTACAAAGCTACACCCTGAAAAACATGAATGGCACAGACCCAGCAGCTTCCACGTACAACCAGTGACATAGCTATGGGGCCTGGGCCCCCTCATTTGGCTGGCGAGGGCCCCCAACCCCCGCCAGCTGAAGTGTTTGTCCAGTGCTGGTCTCCACCGCATGCTTGTTTTAGTGAAACTGAGCATGTGCGACACTTTGCGCATGCCCAATTTAATTAAAACAAGTGTACACGTGTTACAACATGAGGGGACGATCAGGGCAGGCAATGCAGCGGAGACCAGTGTTGGACAAACGCTTCAGCTGGCGGGATTGGGGATTCTCGCCAGCCAAGGAATGCGAGGCAGAGGCAGTGGCGACAGGGAGGTGAGCCAAAATGTCCCCCCCCCCCCGTCAAGGAGGTCTGGCTACGCTACTGCATGCAACTTCGGCATGTATGCAGTTGCCCTATTTTACAGACCTACATATTCAAATGCCGCCAATTCAGTAATGAGGCTACAATTTTAACCTGGCTTCATTTTGGAGATGGCCATAAACGACACAGGCTTAAAGAGAATGACACCCTTAGGTGACGCCCTGGTTAAAACAGGCACGTTTTAAAAAGCTGTGCAATGCTGTTGGGTAGGTGGAAATTCTTCCCTCTCCATGTGGATTCTTGTGAAATAAACCCAAACCAGACCCCTTGCGGAAATCCACCTGGAAATAGCAGCTTTCTGAAATTAGTTTTTACATATATGTACAATATACATGTGTAAATTCCAGTATTTCCATACAGAAATGGTAAATAGAGCCTCTAAAATAACCATGACAGTCTACCACCTACCAAATTATTACGATACAAAAAAATTCACATCTTTTCACATTTCTGGGTTTTTCTTTTCTATTTTAGTATAAATGACTGAAGCGTTATTTGTCAATTTTAATCTATTCCTTTGACAGCAGCAAACTAGGCTGCAGTGGAAGGCATTTCTGCCTACCTTTGAATGAGTTGCATCTGTGACTCCTGTGCCATGATGTATGCTGGCTGCCGCAGTCCTATTTTTCCAGCCCTGGAACTAACGGTGAGCTTCTACTAACCCCCTCGCTTGCAGCAGTCACTCGCTCGCTCTCCACGAAAGCCACAGAGGTGGCCTTTAGCCGGGGGCAGGAGGAGTCAAGGAGGGACAGCGCGGCTCTCTGTTCCATCTACAGACAAAGAGGGAGGCCCCAGACCAAGGTGTAGATCAGGGAAACATTGACAGGAATGAACAGTTTTGTGAACCAGAGCCTCAGTGGACTATGATACATACAGCTTGATGGCACGAGGCTGAACACTGTTTAAGTCCCAGCTCATCAAATTTCCCCAACGAGGGCTGGAAGAGGCAGAAATCGTACAGCAAGAAAAAGCCTGAAAAATTGGCACAAAGGAATCTAAACAGGCATGGGGAAGTCACAGACAACAGACATCTACCTGAGAATACCACAAACTCCTGTAAACTGGAGAAAATAACTTAAGACAGGGGTTCAGAAAGGGACGTGCAAACACCGACCTTAAACCAGGGGTGCTCAATTTCCATCCTTGATGGCAACAACCCGCTCAGGTTTCCACAATGAATATGTATGAGATCTATTTGTATACAATGGAGAAAGTGCATGCAAACAGATCTCATGCAAGCCCTCAAGTACTGCCACTGAGCACTCCTGCCTTAAACTTTCTCTCTCTCTCGCCACCCCACCAGTGATGACACTAGGCTGCCCCTTGCTTAGCTTTCTCCTAAGCTGCGCAGGCAAGGACAGCTGAGTTCAGCGTCTCAAAAACAGGGTTCAGCTATTCTGTATGGCTCAGCTACCATTTACAATCCGGGATACATGCTTCCCTCACTTCATTATTCTCTGAAGAAGAGGTTCTCCAAGCTAGACCTCAGGACAGATCCAGCTTTTCAGGATATCCACAGTGAATATTCACAAGCTAGATCTGCATACAATGGGAGGTGGTGCATGCAAATTATCTCATGAATATTCACAGTAGATATCCTGAAAACCTGACTGTCGTGGTATGTCAAGAACCCCTACTCTATAGCTTAATGCTAAGTTCACACTTACAGACCAGCTACATGTCCCCACTGGGCTCAACTACCTGAACACAATGTGGGGCAGAGATGCCTTTGGCAACACCCATACCTCTTATAGGCCACAGCTATTCGATATACAGAGCAATGTAGAGAGCCCAGCCATTCTATACACCAGGGCAGTGGCGTAACCTCCCCTCCCCCCTCCCAAAGTGCAGCGTCCTGAATGGCTGGTAGGGATGCCCTAGACCTGTCAGCTCCGAGGCCTGAATCTTTTCCTGTGTAAGGAAGTCAGTGGTGTGCTTTCCAGCCGCTGATGCTGGCACTCCTCGCACATGCTCAGTTCGCACACATGAACTAAGCACACGTGAGGCGTGCTGGCACTGGCGGGAAAGCATACTGACGACTTCCTCACACCAGGGGGGGGAGGGGGGAGGAGGTTTGGGCTGCAGAACTCTTCAGCTGGCGGTGCAGCCCTGCCTGCAAAGATAACATTTTCAATGGGGAGGGAGACCAGAGAGGCATGGGCGGTTCCCCCCTCCCCCATGGGCTAGTGACTACATCCCTGCACCAGGAGTAGCCAACCACAGTCTGAGGGCTATAGCCTAGTTGGGTTTTCAAGATTTCCACATAAGCATGAGGTTTGCAAACAATGGAAGCAGTACATGCAAATTAATCTCACGCATAAAAACCAGACTGGGTTGTGGCCCTTAAGAATCGTGGTTTCCTGCCCCTGCTATATGCCCTGGAGTTCCCACCACAGGATCCAGATTGAACTTTAAACCTTTCAGCCCTCAGCTACTCTATATAGACAAGACTACAATCTCAACAGTTACATGGCTCATAGTCCCTTCCCGCCATCCCAGCAATTTACACAACATTTTTTCACATTCATTATTTTGCAGCATTTCACCTGCACTGCTGAGATATCAATGCAAATGAACTTAAAAAAGAAAAAAAAAAAAGACCCAGTTATGGTCCACGGTACCAGCCCCTGCCCCCTGTGCTGGCTTATCCTATAGCTCAAGCCACCCTTTCAGGTAGCATTTGTTTTGTGAGCAAGGGGGAGAGGGGGCACATTTCAGCTTTTTGTCCATCTGTCCTTTCCTGCCTCTCATGGCAAAACACAGTCATAGCTTTGCTGGTGCATCCCACAATGGCATGGCGACCCCCTCCCCCTGGCACTCCATATAACCTACAAAGCAGCACCAGCTCCCCCTCCCCTCCCCTCCCCATAAGGCAGAATGTGCATACACACATTTTTAATAAAGCTAGGGTACTGACATGGGATGTAGGCTTGCTGCATCAAGTGTGACTCTAATGTGTGCACACAAAAAACAAACCACCCTTGACCCCTCCCCCCTAAATTATACCCTCCCCCCAAAGGTTTCAAATTATAATTTCATTCCTATGATGTGTTTCTTTGTGAGAGAGGTATCAGAAACTCCAGTTCGTAGTGTAGAATGGGACAGCACCTCTGTCCTTGAACCCCACCTCATCCAATCCCCAGGAACAGGGTGGGGAAGAGGGAAGAGCATAATGCTTCAGCCAATCAAGGAACTCCGTCGTGAGAGGTCCAGGTTACTGGTGCTGAGGCCCTTACGGTCTAAGAGACTGGTGCTGGTCTGCTGAAGAGAGAAGAAGAAATAAACCAGACAGGAATTAAGTAATCCAGTGTGAACTTGCAGGGTGTCCTGGGGGAAGGAGGAGGAAGAGATTAACCTGTGCTTCCCCCCCAAACCAAACCACATTCAAGAGGTCAAGGCAAGAGGCTGAGAGAGAGAGGAATTGGAATGGAAGGATGGATAGATGGGGAGAGGAGGAGGGCAGGATGATTATGTTAGACACCATTGTTTAATTTACTTCATTCCCTCCCACGGCATCTCCTGTTGCCACATTAAATCTTCAGGACCGGTTTGGGGGGGGGGGGGGGGGGGGGGGGAGAGGCAGGGACAGACATTCAAACCTGGGTGCTAAAGCCCATAACGCAAAACACAACAGCACAGAAAAATAAGAAACTGAATGAAGCTGATTATAATCCTCATCTTTTTAAAATTGTTCATGATTTGGTATCTTCTCGTTTATCTTTTCAAAACGAGAGTTTGACTTCCTCTGGCTTTCCGGATTTTTTTCTACAGCAGGGTAGTTAATTCAGCTGCAAACTTTTTGCCAGCTGTGGAAGAGTGCTTATGTTTAGATGCTGCGATGCCTCAAGGTCCCTCTTCAGAGCAAACTTGAGGGGAGTTTGGTCTCAATTTCAAGTGGTTACAGACACAGCAGCAGCTAAATATTTTCATAGTTTACACTCATCTGCAGCAGTTTTAGGTTTGCATTCGGATCCTTTTTCCAATTTTGACACAGTGCAGCGAGGTATTTTTTTTTTAGCGTTGGTGGCCGATTTGATTCATCTTTCTCTCCATATAGGCAATGTTTCTGATAAACTGAAGGAAGCTGTTATTACTCCCATTTTAAAGAAAGGATGGAAGGTCGAAGATGGGTATTCCAGCTTTTATCCCATTTCCAAATTGTCTTTATTGACTAAAGTGTTGGAAAAATCTGTTCCAGAGCAGTTGCCTGATTCAGGGCCAGATGCACTAAACTTAACAAGCCATTAACGAGCAAGTAGTAAACCCTGGCATGCACTAAAGGCTTCTCCCAGTCATTTTTCACGGTAGCAGCTAACAAAAACGGAATGCAGATGAGCAAATTAGTATTATAATGTGTAGAAACCGCATTGTAATGAGATGCACTACCATTTTCTGATTCACTTACCGCAGAAACCCCTAACGGGAGGTCTGCACCTCTCGTTGGGGCTGCTGTGAGGGAATCGGAAAGAAAAAAAAAACATTTAAGTGCTCGTCAGGGACGTCTAACACGAGATGGACGTTTTCCTGCAGCTTTTCTGATGGACGTCCTTCTTGGACGTGTTTTTCTTATATGCAATTAGGAAGGACTTCTCTGAAGAGAAAAAAAAAAAAAAAGGACGTCCCTGTTTTTCTTACCTGCCTAAACTGGTCACAAGCACAGTTCTCTCAACAGTCCCAGGATAGGTTGATCAGGATAGGTGGTTTTCAGCTTGCACCCCTCCCCCCAAGTGCGAGGACGTCCAAATCAAATTTTTTGGATGTCCCTCCCTCCAGGTCTCTCTCAGCCAATCTCAGCGCGTTTAGCTGTTACCAGTATCAGCTAAACGTGCTGGGATTGGCTGAGAGAGACCTGGAGGGCGGGACATCCAAAAAGTTTTGATTTGGATGTCCTGTCCTCGCATGTTCCGATCCTGTGGGGGTGGGGGGGGTGGGGAGGCGCAAGCTGAAAACATTGCAGGTAGAAAAAACACATCCAAGAAGGACGCCCATCACAAAAGCTGCAGGAAGACCTCCAGCTCCTGTTAGAGGTCAGGTCCCTGATGAGCACTTGGATGTTTTTTTTCTTCAGAGAAGTCCTTCCTAATTGCCTGATGTAAGCCTGCCTTTAACATGCAAAGCAGTAAACAACGGAAATGTTACACAAGCCAAGAGCAGTAGCACTTAAATTAACTGGGGCTCTTTTCAGCACTGTTTCTCTTCTGAGGTTCAGGCTGCTGACAAGTTTCCTGCTCGTCAGGGATGTCCTTTTTTTTTTGTTGTTTTTTGAGTGAAGGACGTCCATAAAGGACGTCCTTGGCACGTGCAGAGCAGCCGGCATAAATCTTGGCTGCTCTGTGCATGCTCCACCGGCCGACTGGCTGACTGTTTACCGATGGAATAGAGAATGCAAGTGAGCTACAACGAGTAGCTCATTTGCATTCCTTCTCCTTGATGCATGCCCGTTCCTTACCGATTCGCTAAGGGAATCGGTAAGGGAAGGGCTTTAACGATTTCTTAGTGCATCTTCCTGTCAGTGGAAAACAGACCAATTTTGCATAAAGAGCAACCAGGCTATATCTGAACATTGCCTTTGATTCTGTTTACTTGATTTGATGCATAAAATAGGGATTTGTTCCATTGTTTTGCACTGGTTTACATTATATCTTTCTAATCATGTACAATTTGTATACTGGAATCAGGAGTCATCTGCTCATAAGGGACTGTGGAGCGGGGTACCTCAAGGTTCACGACCCTCTCCTATGCTTTTCAACCACTGGCTGAATGTCTTGATAGTTGGGGTCTACTTTTCATATTTTTGCCAATTATATCCAAATACTTGTTTTTATACAAGAAGACCAATTTCAAGTGATGTCTGATCATAATTGTAAACTTGTCGTGTTAGACAAAGGGTTGAATGCGCATGATTTGACCTTACATGTACAGAAATGTTCTGCTATGTGGCTATCTCGCAAGTCTAAACCATTGACTGTTCAGTCAATGTTGCAAGGCAAACCACTTCCTCTTAAGGAGGAAATTGCCACCTTAGGGTTTCACTGTGAAAACTTTTTGAAATTTGACAAACATTAGTAATCTTGTAAGATTATGCTATTTTCAGTTAAGGGTGATATTTGTCAGCTAAAACCATTTTTGAGTAACTCAAATTTGATCAGGATAGTTTATGAATTTGTAACGAGAAGACTAGACTATTGTAACTCACTGTTTCAGGGACTTTACTAAGACCATTAAAAAAACAAACAAACATCAACTAAGCCAAAATACAGGAGCCTGCTTGATCGTTAACTGAATGTCCCAGAAACACCAAAGAAAGACTGTGATTAGGTATTTTATATCACATTCATTGTTGGTTTAATCATGAACGGATAAGTGTGTGTAATTGTTGAGCAGACTGGATGGAACATTCAGGTCTTTATCTGCCGTCGTTTACTATGTATATGTTACTCCAATTTTGAAAGATTTGAACTGTCTGCCCATTCAGCCAGGATTACATTCAAATTATTGTGTCTAGTTTTTTTGTTTTTAATTAAAATTTTCACAAAATAAATGCACAGCATTATTTACATAGACATGTCCCAAACATCAATATGGAGCACAGGTGATAAATAAGTAGTAGTTTGATATCTGGAGACCATCAGATCTAACTGCCTCACACAACCATCAGAACATACTTATTTATGACCTGTGCTCCATATTGATGTTTGGGACATGTCTATGCATATTATTCAATAGTCCCCACATCCTCTTCTTTTGGTGGTTTTTTTTTTTAACAGCATTATTTACAAGCATCCAATAGCCCACATCACGGAAGAAAGAGGAGAGCAGTTTCATCATATAATTAAACCAAAAGAAATCAAGACAGCAATAACAAATGCATCCCTACCTATCTGGATATTTACTTATGGTGATAACAAAAATAACAATCTCACAACTGAAGGCAAAATTTAGTGCTCAATTGACATCTGTCCCAACAGCACTTTAAGATTTAAGATTAAAGAGGTGATGCCTCAAGAAGCCCCCAGCTATATAACTTCAAAGTTCACAGGGGCAGGGCTGCTTCATCATCGGCATACACCTCTAGGCTACAATATCTTATCCACTCTTTTTCAATTTTTCTTTTTTTCAGTTCAATATACAATTTCAAATTCAAATTGGACTTAAAAGCCACTTAGCTTGTGAGGATCTGGTTTCTTTCTTAGCATAAACCTCTTCAACGCTGAACACTAAACGCGACCACGACCAACGGTGGCCAACGTTTCGTCACCTGCTTCAGGGTCGTGTAGTCTACGTTGGTCAATCTTAAATCTTAAAGTGCTGTTGGTCAATTGAGCACTAAATTTCTCCTTCAGTTGTGAGATTGTTGGCGATAACAGAAGAGTTAGAAGGAGATTTCCACTACTTTATAGTTTAATCGGATAACAAAAATAAGCCACCGGTGGCTGCGTTGGGCTGGTGGTAGCCCTGGAAGAGTGAGTGCTAAGCCTGTGTGGGCCTTACCGTCGCTCTGGAAAAGGGTCCCCAAAAGCAAGGAGAGGCCCATGTGCAAACAGGGTCTGCAGTATGTGTGGCTGTTGTGCACATGTCCGGAGAAACCCAGAAGTGCAAGCACACATCGGAGCTGTTCTCCTGCACTTTTAAATATGAGCCTTTCAAAAACTGTTTGCACCTACATTTTTGAAGGGCTCATATTTAAGCGCAGAAAAACAGACGCCACACGCATGTGTGCTTTCACTTTCAGTATTGCTTAGACTTGCACACCTGCTTGTTTCTCACTATCAGAACTTAACGTTGCACAGGCTTCGTCCTGCTTGCAGCTGAATGTGAGAAATTGACAAGAAATTTTTGAACACCTTCTACGCTGCCTGACAGTAAATTTTCGGCGTTACAGGCCATCATTTCCTTCAGTGCATTGCAGTTCTTTCGTTTCTGCATTGGGAAGGATACTTTGACCATTTGCGGCCATCTTTAGTGTGCATGTTAATGCCAGCGTTCGAGCCCTCTGAGCATTTGGCGCTGTATAACATTTGCACAACCCCAGCATTAACCGCACATGAATGCCGGCGGTAGTTTTGAATGTTGGCCCCTGGGGTAAGTGCTCAAACACATCCCCACTTCATTACCTCCCTGTGAGTGAAATCTTTCTAACACCACAGCCCACAACACACTGACTGAGCTAAACACTTTTTAATAAATGGGAGAAACCCCTTTCCTTCATGCTGCCGTTCTCCCTTCACTGCATACCCCTTCTATGCTCCCCCAATCCCTCCCATGCATCCTTCCTCTCCTTTCCCTTACCTGAGTGTTCTCTTCCCCACTTTTGTTGATGAAGTTCAAGGAACTTGCCCTCTTCATCCTGAAAGAGGACAGAATGCAGCAAATCAGAAACCCAGAGCAGACGCTATCCTGGTTGCTTTGAAGGCAAGGTCATCTGCCCAGTAGACAGGATCCTCTCCAGCCCTCTCTGATCAATGGATACAGTCAGCCCCTGTCACTACCATAACCAGTGCATGCATAGTGTGTCTATACATCCCATAACACTCATGGCAATAGCTGGACCAGAAAGGTGGTGGGCAAATGGAAAAAAAGTGAAATTCAGCCAGGATAGTGGCAAAACCCATCCTTTTGTGTAAAGTAAGTAAGGCATTCACCCCCCCCCCCCCCCGGCCTTTCATGTCTGCTAAGCCAAAGGTTTTCAGCATACCCACAATGAATATTCATGAGGTGGATTTGCTTGCAATGGAGACAGTGCATGCAAATCTGTCTCATGAATATTCATTGTGGGTATCCTGAAAACCTGTCTGGCTGGGGTACCTCCAGGACCAGGTTTGGGAACCTAATGGATTAGGGTGAAGGATGAGGCATTTAATTAGGACACACCCAAGGTTTCTTGGCTCTTGTGGGTTGCCCCCTTGCAGTTTCTTCACCAACATCTCACTGCTTCGCCGCAGGGCGTCCCGAAGTTTCCCAAAGGAACCGCTTCTCCTCAGCGTGCCGCTCCCATCCTATGAGTAAAAAAAAAAAAGGCGGGCAGGAAGAAAGCAAAATAAGTGAACATGCTTCTCCATGCCCATGAGAGACATCTTACAGAAACTCACATAGGAAAACCTTAAGTGTCCCTTCCTTTCAGCTCACAGGCAATACCTGGAAAGGAACACATATGTATGGACACAGTGCACACAGCTGAGCATCTGCAACAGGCAACAAAGGCGCAAATCTACCTAAGCCAATCTTTCAGAGGCAGGAGGAAGAGACTGGCCTAAGTTTTGTGGCACTTAAGTCAAACAGGACCAGGGGTACACACTCATATTTCCTGGTTTAAGACCAGAGGCGTAGCTAGACCTTGATTTTGGGGGTCGGGGCAGCTGAGCCCAAAGTGTGTGTGTGTGTGGGGGGGGGGGGGCACATTTTGCTCTGACACCCTGACACTCTCCACCCCAAGCCCTGCCAGCAGAAGCCTTTCTGCGGTGAGACTCGGTGCCGAGCTGCCTGCCCGGACGTGCATGTTCGGTTTTAGTATAATTGAGAATGCGCAAAGCTCCTGCACGCTCAATTTCATTAACACTGAGCACACGTGCGAGGGAGGGGGAAGCACGGGAGGCAGCATGGTGGAGAATATCACTGCAAGAAAGCTTCTGCTGGAGGGGCTTGGGGACCCCTGCCAGTCAAACCAGCAGACTTTGGGGCTTGAACCCAAATTATGGGGGCCCAGGCCCCCATGGCTACTCCACTATTTAAGACGCTTTTTTTTACCCCAGGCCACTCCGCTGTAGGTCCATCCTCGCCACCATCTGTGCTGCGCTCATCTTTTGATGCAGCCCCGTTCAGCACCTCCCGGCTCCGTCTGCGTTCAGAGGGGCCCCCGTCCTTCAACAGCTCCACTACACGGCTCTGATTAATGGCGTCAATCCCCTGCAGGAACAGGGGAAACAGAAAATTGATCTGAGTTTTCCAGTCACTAGTAGAAAAAAACCAAAGTGCAACCCAGAGAAAGAGAAAAGAGACAGGGCACCCAGAACTCCTCTCCTATACCTGTTTCCGTGTCCGGGTGGCACACTCCTCCAGGGTCTCTGCCGCCTCCAGTTTTCCCTGCCGGCGGTACAATGCCCCCAGACTCTTTAGTGTTGTGTTAACTGTTGGGCTGCAGGTCAAGGTTAAAACAAACACAGGAGAAAATAAAAGCTGAAATTCACAAATGCAAATGTCCACATGGATCTAGGATCAAGAGTGTTATTTCCACAATAAGGAAAGAAAAATGACGACAAAAATATACTGACATTTTAGAAGAAGTGTGCCATCAAAGACTTTTCAATTTCTTATATTAGCTTGCACAATCTGGACAGTAACTGTTATTTATTAGGATTTATTTAGCGCCTTTTTGAAGGTTAATTATCTCCTCCCAGAATGTTACCTCAGTCCTTAAACTTCTAGAAGATTCATGGAGCACCCCATCTCGAAAGGGAAATGTACAGATGAAAATGGCCCCTTTTATTTTTTTTGATTACTGTTCCTCTTTGCCTACAGCAGTAAAATGAGGAAAAAGGTTTTGTATCCTGAATGTGTATCTATTGCGCTTACCTTATCTCAACAAGTTCTGTGCTTACTTTTTCAGCCTCTGTACTACCCTCACGTCCCTAAGGTGATGCCACTTCCTCTGCCTGATAAAAGTCAACTGCCTGCAAGGCGCTTGAACTGCAGGCTGTGCTCCATGTGCACCTTGGGGTGCCTCAAAAATGATAATGATTTTCCTTTTTGTGTTGTCTAACGTTTACTTTTGAATGACACCACTCTGTGGTAATTCACCTATGGGTAGCAACCCCTCCGTCTCTTGGTTGTCCACTGCTTTGGGGGTGTTGAGCAAAACATCCCACATCTGAATGGGCTTCCTCGTATTCTATGTAATCTGATTCCTTTACCATGCCACACACTAGCGGCTAGATCCAGTTCCTGTACATCGTTAAACACAGGGCTATTGAATAGTCATTCGCTTTGATCTGAATCATCTTTGGTCAGAGATGTAATATCTTTGACTCATCTAGATATTTTGTGTTTGACTGATGGAGAAACAACCCCCTTTGTATGCGCTTGTCCAGATCTTTACTATCTGCCCCGGCTTACTGAACCTGCTGATTTCTGAACTTTGTCTTACTAATTCTGCACTTTTTTTTTTTTTTTTACTATTTTTATTGAGAGAATTTAATCAATTACAGAGAATGAAGAACCAAAAAATAAAATAAACAATGAACAATGGCCACAGTAATATGCAAAAAAAAGAACATGTGTATCACCAAATATAATATATCTTAAATAAAATTTAACCTGAAGATACAAGAAATTCAGCCTTTATATTCAACGTGTCTTGGGAGATTTGAATTTATCGTGTAAATTCTAATCAATGCAAATTAGTATCAATAATTGCTTGTAAAGTGGCAATTAATCGCTGCTGATTGGCTTAAGTAATTACATTACGCACGCAAACCCAGAATACAACTGGATTTGTGCGCGCAATTTCAGTCCCTCTATCTAGAATCCGGGGAATACTGCTTATGGTATTTTCCCATCTTCATAATATGGTTGATAAGTACATAAGCATCGCCATGCTGGGACAGACCAAGGGTCCATCGAGCCCAGCACCCTGTCAACGACAGCAATCAAAAGAACAAGCAATTTATCCCACTCATCCTAGAAATAATGTATTCCCTCGTCCATTCAATAACATTCTATGGCTTTTTCCTCCAGGAAACCATCCAACCCTTTTTTGAAGTCCGCTAAGTTAACCGCCTTAACCATCTTTTCTGGCAGCAAATTCCAGAGTTTAACTACATGTTGAGTGAAGAAAGATTTCATCCTATTTGTTTTAAATTTACCACACTGCAGCTTCATCGTATGCCCCCTTGTCCTAGTATTTTTGGAAGGCGTAAACAGATGCTCCACATCGACCCATTCCACTCCACTCATTATCTTATAGACCTCTATCATATCTCCCCTCAGCCACGTTTTCTCCAAGCTGAAGAGCCCCAGCCTCTTCAGCCTATCCTGATAGGGAAGCCGTCCCATCCCCTGTATCATCTCTGTCACCCTTCTCTGCACCTTTTCCAATTCCAGTATGTCTTTTCTAAGGTGCGGTGACCGGAACTGAATACAATACTCAAGGTGCGGTCGCACCATAGAGCAACACAACGGCAGAATATCATCCTTATTTTTGTTTTCCATCCCTTTCCTAATGATACCCAACATTCTATTTGCTTTCCTAGCCACAGCAGCACTTTGAGCAGACGTTTTCAACGTATCATCAATGACGACACCCAGATCCCTTTCTCGGGGACCAACTACTCTTTATTAAACTTTTTCACATCCACATGTACGTAAACTTTCAGAACATACACCAAGAGGACAAGGTTAACACATTTAGATAAAGAAGAACTAGACATCTTAGCCCCAGCCTCACCCAGTTAAGTCATTAGATTTGCAAATGAAACTACTCTAATTTCTTAACTAGCATCCTGGGTCAATCGGCTCCGCTTCAGGCAGTCAGGCCATTTTCTTCATTTAGATTGCTTTGGTATCACTCCGGCCTACGAATTCTGAAAAGGCAAGTTAAGGCATCTGGAATGTGATGGAACGAATATCCAAGTGCCCCTCTCAACAGGCTTTCAAACAGAAAGCGTCTCAGTATCGTTACAAAATTAAGAGGCCAAGTGTAATTATCATGGAAGATGCCTGACCAAAGCTGCAAACATTTTAATCAAATATTTCCATTGGCAGCTCCATTACAAGCAGGTTCTATCCTGCTGTTGTTACCCAACATTCTTATTAGGACTTGGCAAGGGATAATAAAAATAAACTCTGTTGTACGTTAGTCAGTCCATCACCCGCTTCTACTATTACTCACATTCTTTCCCAAAATATACCAGCTGCTGCATGGAAAGAATTTCATCCTTCAACTACTTTTCCAGTTGTGAAGATCGTCTCTACTGAATCCATCCTCTTCTCTTTTAGACTCATAGCCAGTTTCTTTGATTCTAAGATCTCTCATCTTATTCCTTTGTTTCCTCCACTCTTTCAATCAAATCTGTCTGATGGCTATATTCCTGTTCTTTGGAAACCTGTGTTACTAACGCCCTATTCTTCAGAAACCAGACACAAACCTGGTCCCTATATCTCTTCTGATATAAATAAGGGCTATACCCAAGAGACTGTATGTGGATCACATTCACATTTTGTTTTCATTACATTCTTCAGGTGATTTTGCTCCCGCTTCAGTCTAGTCCATGGCTTCAAAGAAACTGGTTATTTTTGAACCCTACTGAACGCATGTTATGTTTTTCCCAGATCCGCAAGCACTCCAACCCTCTAATCTAAGTGTAAGAGATGTTTCTTTGCCTTTTCAAGCTGTAATTAAAGTTCTTGGTGTTTCCCTACTTACCATTGTGTCTCAAGTATCAATAGTAGTTTGATCTCGCTCTTATGCCCTACACAGAATTCAATCCCTTACCTCATCTCCACATATTAATTCTGGCACTTTCTAATGTCCCACCTGGATTATTACAATGTGCTCTACAATGGTCTTCCTCTTAAGATAATAAAGCATCTCCAACACTGGCATAATCAAAAGGCAATTTTGGGGGATGGGCGTGAATTTCCCCCTCTTCCCCCACCATGAACTTTAAAAATTAAATACTTTAGCTGGCGAGGATCCAAAACCCGCCGACCCAAGTTTAGAAAAGCACAGCAGTCAAAGGCAGCACTCTGAGCTGCTGACACTGCCATGCTCTGTTCTCACACATGAACTGAACATTTATGAGAATTGAATATGCCTGTGGTGCCTGATATCCTAGCCATCATGGTACTGTTACAAAAACGAGATGAGCTAAATCGGACAATAGCAGATTTCCTTCCCTCATGTCCATCCCGTGTCCAGTCCTTCCCTGCATCCATACTCTCTACACATTCCTTCTCTCATGTTCAGCATACCCTGTGTCCTATCCCTCCCTGTATCTGAATGCAGTCTTTCCCTGTATCCAGAATTTTTCCCATTCCTTCCTTCATGTCCAGCATGCCTTCTGTGTCCTGTTTTTCTCTCTGTGTCCAGAATCTCCCATTTCTTCATGTCCAGCATTGCTTCTCTACATCCTTTTCTACCCCCACCTCCAATTCAACATCTCCTCTTTATCTCCCTGTCCTCCTCTGTGCCCATATTCCCCCTTCCCCAAGTGCCCTAGTATCTTTCATCTGGGTCCTTACTTTCCTCCTACGTACCCCCCCCCTTTAGCTCTCCTCCAAATCCTCCTGTCTGCTGTGGCAGCTCCCTTCCCTGCACCTCACTGACCCCTTACCTCTGGCTGCCCTCCGCTCCTGAAGACGTGGTGGTGTCATCCTCAGAAGGCAGGCAGCTCGGGACCTCCCAACTGTGTGTGCACTGATGGCTCTGCAGCGTCCCAGCCTTACAGAAGCAGGATGTCCGTGTTCTGGGTGGGTGGGGAGAAGAATGCTGCAGAGCCGTTAGCGTGCACGCAGTGGGAGAAGAGCCGGAGGTCCCGCGCTTCCTTCTGAGAATGAGAGCACCGCTGCAGGTCCTGGGGCAGCTGAACGCATGCTGCAACAGTGGAAGGTGGCTGAGGGAGGGGGGAAGGCACCTGCACCTGGTCAGCAGAAAACCAGCACTTACCATGGCTTGTTTTCTGTTCTATTGGGAAAATCAGGAGATCATACAAAACAGTAGAAAAAAAGAGAAATCTAAAAAAAAAAAAAAAACCCTCAAAAAAAGTACAACACACTTATTCCAGGAAAAATTTCAAAAATATTTAATGTCCATCTTCAGTCAATTACTATTTCAAAAAATTCTTCCTATAAAATTGCCTCTCATAGCAACAAACATCTAGCATATATCATATATTTTCAGAGTAAGATTGCTTAAAACACCTTCATGCAGCTGGACTTTAAACTGAAATTCAGCTTATACATTTCAAAGAGTGGTACCCAATCCAAAGGGACCCATTTCACCAGACACCACTGGCTTCATCAGAGTTATCGGGATTTCATACTAGCACGTTATCTACAACAGAAATAGAGTCAAAAAATTATTTACGGATGTTAAAACTAGAGCTATTTAAAAATCTCAAAATAAAGAAAAGTATTTATTTTGAGTACTCTGAGTGACAGGCTGCTTCTTCAAAACATAGTGCTGCTACTCGCGTTTTAAGGACGTACCCCGCTCACATATTAGCTCATTAAAAACTTTATTTGCTTAACACACACAAAAACAAATACAGTATTGAAATTTCTGAACCCTCTCATTAAAACATTTGAACTATATTTTAAACATTTAATGGTGTATCATAATTGTTGTTTAAAGAGACAATCGTCTTCACCAATGTTATAAATATTACTCTTATTTAAAGGGATAGCACCCCCCACAGATAATGAAAGGCATATTACCCAATTTATTTAGGGAGTCTTTTACTAAAGCTTAGCTCACGTTACCTGCAGCACAGCCCATAGGAATAACATGGGCCCTGCTGCAGTTAACTCTAGCTAAGCTTTAGTAAAAGACCCCCTCAGACTGGTATTTTTTGTATATGTGTTTAAATACACGTTTGAAGATCTAGAGGGTATGACTAGTAGAAGTTTAAGATGCAGATGTTAGAATATAAGTCGAATCTGAAGATTTATAAGAAGAATGTGCCTCATATGCATAAATTCTCTGATTTAAGATGTTTTGCTATAGACCATGAGCCACTGTGGAACCAAGGATGTGATCGTTTGAAAAGACTGCAAAGGCGAGAGGCTCACTGGATGAACTGTATGGAGCTAGTTGGCTTAAATTAGAGGCTCGATTGGGCTATATTCCTTTAAATATTAGTGTGACAAAACAGTGAGTTTTTAAGCCTGTAAACTGTATTATTTCTTAAAATTGTATTTCTCCTTTTGGCAGACCTGAGCTGTGCTGGGGATAGACCCTCTAAGTGGCTGCAGGGGTAGCCCCGGGCGGGTGCTAGGTATTTTGTGGCAATTAGCAAATAAGACTTCTCTAATAATTGGTAATACTTTTCAAATAACTACAAGGAATTTTTATTTTTGTTACATTTGTACCCCGCACTTTCCCACTCATGGCAGGCTCAATGCGGCTTACATGGGGCAATGGAGGGTTAAGTGACTTGCCCAGAGTCACAAGGAGCTGCCTGTGCCTGAAGTGGGAATTGAACTCAGTTCCTCAGTTCCCCAGGACCAAAGTCCACCACCCTAACCACTAGGCCACTCCTCCACTGTATTATACACTCTGTATTGGGTATTTAATATACTGAATTTGGATTTTCAGGTAAAAACATTATGATGTTGCTTTGTAAAGATACTTATTTTAAAAAATACAGTCTAAATAAATTGGGTAACATGCCTTTAATTATCTGTGGGGGTGGGAGTTTATCCGTTTAGATAAAAGCGATATTTATAATGTTAGTGAAGACAATTGCCTCTTTTAAACAGCGATATAAAATTAAATGTTTAAAATCTAGTTAGTTCTTATGTTTTAATGAGAGGGTTCATAAATTTTGAATACAGTATTTAGTACTAAATTTGTGTGTGTGTTAAGCAAATAAAGTTTTTAATGAGGTAATATGTGAGCAGGGTAAGACCTTAAAACTCATGCACTGGCGTTTGCGAGTAGCAGCACCATGTTTTGAAGAAGCAGCCTGTCACATTGCTATACTCAGAGTACTCAAAGTACTTTCTTTGAGATTTTAAACAGCTCTAGCCTTGACATCCTTAAATAATTTGTTGTAGATACTTGTGCCCGTATGAAATCCCGATGACTCTGATGAAGCCAGCGGTGTCTGGTGAAATGGGTCCCGTTGGATCGGGTACTACTCTTTAAATGTATAAGCTGAATTTCAGTTTAAGGTCCGGCTTCATGAAGGTGTTTTAAAGCAATCTTACTCTGAAAATATAGGCTGGATGTTTTTTTATTTGTTGCTATGAGAGGAGATTTCAAGTGAAACTTTTATAAAAATAATCTCTTGCAATGGTAACTGAATATGAAGATTGTCGTTGAATATTTTTGAAATTTTTTCTGGAACAAAAGTGTTTGTGGGTTTTTTTTTTTTATAAAACATTTTGGAGATGTTTCTTTTTGCTATTGTTTTCTGGCCGCTGCTGGGTAGGCCCGAGACAAAAAAGGATGGGCCCACGCATGCCCACGATTTACATCCCTGGTCTGCAATTTGTACAATTTACGGCTGTAAAACTGCTCTACAAGGCCCATAAATATGTCTCCCCATTGCTACAGAAAGAATGTTGTTTACCAATTACAGTGCAAATCATATTATTTTGACATTAGTCCCTTTGCGGGCTCATTTTCAAAGCACTTAGCCTCCCAAAGTTCCATAGAAACCTATGGAACATAGAGGCATATTTTCAAAGCACTTAGCCTCCCAAAGTTCCATAGAAACCTATGGAACTTAGCCTCCCAAAGTGCTTTGAAAATATGCCTCAAAGCATCCTTTATTTAGACCCCTTTGTACTTTACATCACTTCTTCAGCCTTATACCCCTAAATGTGTTCTCAGATATTTTCAGCTTGGCTTACTCACTCTCCCCCTCTCTGAGCCATATTTGTCATGACATTACTCGAGAATCTTGTTTTCTCAACTTTGGAACTGTCTCCCAATGTATTTACATTTTAAAACCTATCTAAACTTTAAATCACCATTAAAACATAGCTTTTCCAGTTTTCATTTTCCACTGATTAAGTGATTAATACAGAGCCTGTTTTAATCTTCTTTTCTTCCCTTTCCATCCCTTTTTTCCCCCTTGCTTTCTCTTTTTTTCCTTTCTGGGATGTCCAATCGTTTTTATTTTGAATTGTTAATCGTTTTCTATGCTCTTTTGGCTTTAAAGATGGTATATCACAGCTCTGTAAATAAAATAAATAAATAAGTCTTGATACTCCACTTACTCCATCTTCAAACTAACATTTAAGTAGTGCATCTCTCTATGCTGTGCCTCACTGGTAAGAGAGCTTTTGCTGAATAATTAGAACGAGATGCTCATAGTGACCACAGCCTTGGCGGCCTGGGGAACTGCTTTCTGGATGGTCACTTCTTCCCTTCCTCAAATACACCCACCTATCCACCTTGCAGGCCTTATACCAACTACCATATTCTCCACAGGAGGTACTATCCTTGTGCAGAGCCTGGAAGGAGAGAGAGAGAGAGGAGAAAATGTGAACTGGTGTGATTAAATTCAAGTTGCTTCCCACATATAACCTCACAGTTCACAACTGGATCACTGTTGGGTGGAATTTAAACAGACAAGGCCTGCTATGTTGCAATAATTGTACAGCTGTAACATTTACTGATTGCACAAGTGGTACAGGTTGGGCTCAAGACTTCTGACCCCTCACCTTGCTCTCCTCCCGCTCCTCTGCATGCATCCAGATTGGCTTGTTGTCGCCTGTAGGGAGATCAAGGTTCAGGGGGAATTAAGAAAAGCCTGAATGCAAGACTAAAAACATCTCCTTTCTCTTCCACATCCCACCCCCAAATTTCGAGAGCTACAGAGATTATGGGACCAGGGTTCCAGTCCCAGTTCAAGCTCTTGGGGCTAAGACCACTGCAGATTTTAGGCGCTCTGGATCCCATTTATTTAGATGAGCGTGCTGCAGAGGTTAAGAGGCCCAAATTCAATCCCCAGCTTAGGCTCCTGTTTCTCAAACTGGGAGCACCTCTCTTTGCCTTTCTGTAATCTCCCTCTTTGGAGCGGAAGGCGGCGAGACTCACCATCCACAGAGCCAAACTCCTTCTCATGGGCCTGGGTCAGGATCTCTTTGTACAAGGCTTCTGCCTTCTTGTACTTGCCTTGCTTCAGGTAACAGGAGGCCTGAGCAGTGAGAGAGAAAACCCAGAACAGAGATATCACTTTATGTTATCCCTACCACACCTCTCTCCATTTCCCATCAGATATCCTCCCCCTGCAAGGCCTCCGTCCTTAATCTCCCCCTTTGGCACTTTGCTTCTGTCACCAAACCCCGCCCCCATTGTTTCTTCTGTGCAGGAAGGGCAGCACCAGCAGCCAGCTACACTGGCCGATGCCGTAGTGCTGATGCCATAACTTCTCTCTCCAGTGGCTTGCTCCCCCCCTTCTGAGGTAACTTTCTTCTTCCACAAAGACAGGTTGCAGCAGAGGGAAGTTAAGCTCCAGTGTCAACTGGACCTGACTGAGGACAGTGGACACCGAATTAACTATGTTGCAAAATTCTTAAGCCGGGTAAATGTTAAATACCGTTTCCCCCTCATGCTACAAAAAAGATATACCAGGGAAGATATGTTGGTTCTGCCTTGCATTATCCGTTACACATTTCTGAATTTCATAAGATACTGGCTCAAACGGTAAATCTTATGGTCACAGGTGACCATCAACCCGATTCCTGAATCCTAGGTTCTTGCTTATCCAGTGGAATCCCATACTGTGTCCCCCCAAAACGGCATCTTAGGAGATCAAGAGCTCACCATTTTGGTATCTAGTCAGACAGATACCTTCCACTTCTTTTAAATGGGAGTTACAGAATAGGAAGGAGTCTTGTATAGTCCCCAGATATACAGACTTTCACTGCGCTGGAATTAAAAAGCTGAGTGTATCTGTCTGAAAAAGAAAGATTAGAATTCCACAGAGAGTTCCCCCATGTGCTATTCATTATTGTGATCTTATTCTCGCTGCCTTAGCACTCAGCTCTGTATTTTTCCACGCAACAAATCGTAAGAATTACAAACCACTGTGAGTGACTCAATCTGTTCTCTGTGTGTGGTTAAAATGCAGGGAAATAAGTGGGGAAGCAGGTGTAGGAAAAAGAAGTAGCGTGGAATTTGAGCCCAGCTTCCTTCGCACTGCCTATAGGGCAGTCTTTCCACGATAGTCCAGAAAAAGGCTCATGTGGGCTATAGGCGGCTCTGACGCACAGTGAAAAACATTCTTCCTAGCTCAAAATCTAACACTCAGCTTCGGTACAGAAATCAACACTTTTGCTAAATTCTAGATAGATCCTTCCTTAAATAATTTATATTCCATTTTCTTTTGAAGTTATGCAGAAGAAATAAATGGATATGAGCTTCATGGCAGCAAACATATTTGGAGCCTAGGAAGACATTTTTTCACTGCTGTAGCAGAGTGTATGTTTTCCCCTTCCATTGCATGGTGGCAAAGACGGAGCCATGGGGCAATCAGAAGACTTAAAAAAACAAACCGAATTCAACTGGAACTAGCAAATTATAACTAAAGAAATGCATAAAATACTGCGTGTGCATACATTTATATGCATATATATTTGCAGATGTAGATACAGTGTTGTATATTTATAAATATCCAAACCAGGGGCACAGCCAGATTTCGGCGGGAGGGGGTCCAGAGCACGAGGTGAGGGGGCACATTTTAGCTCCCCCCCCCTGGCGCCGCGGCCACACCCCCGCCACCAGCACCATCAACTTTGACCCCCCCCCCCCTGACGACTGTCGACCCCCCCTCCCGCCGCCGTTGCCTACCTTTGCTGGCGGGGGACCCCAACTCCTGCCAGCCGAGGTCCTCTTCTTCCTTCGTTCTGTTTCGGAGTCTGACGCCCTGTACGTTGTACGTGCAGGACGTCAGACTCAGAAACAGAACGAAGAAAGAAGAGGACCTCGGCTGGCGGGAGTTGGGGTCCCCCGCCAGCAAAGGTAGGCGACAGCGGGCTGACGGCGGGAGGAAGGGGGGAGGGTGTCGAAAGGGTCATCGGCAGGGACTTCCAGGACCAAATCTACGGGGCCACAGGCCCCCGTGGCCCCACGTGGCTACGCCCCTGATCCAAACGACCTATATTTTTGATGATTATGATATTTTAATGGCATGTTGCTATTATTTAAATGGGCAGAGCAGCAGCGGTCAGGAAAGAGTAGGGTTCTTTCCTGCCCCTGAAGATGCCACTAGACACCAGGGCCCTTCAAGGTAGGACTGGGGAGGGCACGCTAGTGTACAGATGGCAGGGGTGGGGGGCACAGGCTGCGCTTGGGGGACCCAAGACCACTATCAGTCTGCTCCTATTATACCTTCATTTTTAGTTTCCATTAATACTCTGTATTATGTTTGTTGCGTTTGTTGGTTGTAACCCATCTAAATTTGTAGACAATACAGGATGTAAATCTTGTCAATAAATAAACAGTGCTTTTTCTCTCCCACCTTGAGTCTTACAAAGGGAGAAAACATAGGAAATGGGGCCATAATAAGAAGAAAGGCAGGGGATGGGTGAGAGAGGGGTGAGGAAGGGGGGAGCAGAGAATGGGATAAGGAGGATGGGGAGATAACGGCTCTCTTACAGCAGAAAGAAAATTGCGGGTGAGTAGGGGTGAGAAACTCTCTCTTCTGAAGATGCTTACCAGGTTGTTTTTGGTCTTGACGACGTTAGGGTCATCGGGCCCCAGCCGGGACTCATAGATCTCCAGGGCTCGCTGATAGTAATATTCCACCTCCTCGTACTTACCCTGGTTCTGACAGAGCAGTGCCAGGTTATTGAGCTGTTTTGCCACATCAGGGTGGTACTTTCCCAGCACCTGAGGGGGGAAAGGCCAGTGCAGGAAGAAGCAGTCAGATGTAACATACATTGCCATCCCTCACTGAAGGGCCAAAAGACCCCCAGCTCAGCACAAAAAAAAAAAAAAAAAGTTGAGACCAAATCTCAGTCTCATTCACACAAAAACATTACAATCTGTAGCTCAGATAGAAACAGCTCCCCACATACACAGCCCAGCCACAATACATCCTATATCTGTATGCGAATCACCTTGAGCTTGGATTAGAAAAGGCGAGATCAAATCTAAAACTCAAAGCTCAGAAACACCCCCAACACAAATGATGTCCACCTTCCCAGACATAAGCTGCTCTTCACAAAGACCCTCCCTCAGACCCTCCCCACGAACAGTCTGAGGAACCCTCCACATACTGACACTCTATATGCACTGCAACCCCCGCTCACATAGTGTCTACGCTAATTCCCGCAGGCGGTTGGTGTCTCAATTGTTAGAGGAGGCTAAGGCGGGGCTAGGGTGGGAGGGAATGGAGTGTGATAGGGCAAGTTAAAATCCCTAGGATGGGGAGGAAACACCTACCTCAGCAGTAAAGGGACAGTTGGGGCATTTTTGAACACAGCAGGACAGAACTCCTTCATGGTGTCTCTGGTGCAAATGCTGGATGGAAGGAAGCAGCCAGTGCATATCCCTTCTCTCCCCACCATTCAGCTTCTCTTCTCTCTCTCTCTCTCCCCCTGCTTCCATCCAGCTTCTCCCATCTCCCCACATCTTCCATCCAGTGTCTCCCTTCTTTCACCCTCCATCCACCATGTTTCATCTGTACCTTATCCATCCATCTTCCCCTCTCTCTCCCTTCCTCTTTCAGTCCAGTGTCTCCCCTGTATCTCTCCACTTCATCTTCCCTCTCAGCACCCCCCCCCACCCCCAGCATCTTCTGTTTCTTGACATCCTCACTCTCCCAGCACCACCCACGGAACAGGAATCCTGTATAAGCGCACCTCCAACTCTGCTGCTCTCACCCTCTACTCTCTGGAAAAGGAAGTGACATCAGGAGGGAAGTGGGACTACCAAAGCTGGCAGCCACGTGTACACAGGATGTGACCTCGCAGCTCTCTTGGGTTTTGCTGCTACTTCTAAACCAGCAGCAGTGGCCGAGATGGCAACGGGAGGAAGATGGAGGTGATGGCTACGGCTGGGGAGGCTTAGCCTCCCCCAAGCCTTTTATGCGGGGCGTCTATGCTAATTCAGATTAGTGTGAATCAGCCCCTCGCTGCACCAGATGACGGCACTGGGAATGATTACCTTCTCCCGGATTTCCAGAGCTCGCTTGCACAGCGGTTCAGCCTCCTTGTATTTCCCTCTCTTGCCATACAGTACCGCCAGGTTGTTCAGGGTCGCTGCCACCTGCACCACACAAAGAATCCAATTGAAAAACAACAACAACAAAAAAATAAAACAGTAGTTAGGGATGCAGAGTGAGGCACATTGGCAAAGCTACATGTGTGAGTCTTGAATGATAGGGTCACGCTTTGGGTCGCACTATTGCAGAAGGCGCTAGTCCACAAGGAGGTGCCACCCAATACCGTGTGGGCAGGGAGAAAGAGAAACCATAAAGGAAGAGATGCTGGGCAAGGAGAGCAAGAGAAGAGGGAAGGCCGACAGTCGCTCAAAAGAGCATGGTTCGGGATAAGGTATCTTTCAAAGATATCACCATAACAGGGAAGATAGAGTATCCTGATAGTGAGGTTGCAAAAGAGATTGTAGTAGATCGGGTATCTTTAAATAACAATAAAAATCAGACAAAAGATTGCCAATTAATACTGTCAAGTACTAAGCATGATGTACTTAGGAACAACAAACATAGTTTGAAATGTCTATATGCGAATGCCAGGAGCCTAAGAAATAAGATGGGGGAGTTAGAATATATTGCACTAAATGAAAAATTAGATATAATAGGCATCTCTGAGACCTGGTGGAAGGAGGATAACCAGTGGGACACTGTCATACCGGGGTACAAATTATATCGTAGTGATAGGGTGAATCGGATTGGTGGAGGGGTAGCATTGTATATTAACGAGAGCCTTGAATCAAATAGATTGAAAATTCTGCAGGAAGCAAAACACTCCTTGGAATCACTGTGGATTGAAATTCCATGTGCAAAGGGGAAAAGGATAGTGATAGGAGTGTACTACCGTCCGCCTGGCCAGGACGAACAGACGGATGCGGAAATGTTAAAGAAAATCAGGGACGCAAACAAACTGGGCAACACAATAATAATGGGGGATTTCAATTACCCGCATATAGACTGGGTTAATGTAACATCTGTACACGCAAGGGACATAAGATTTCTTGATGAAATCAAGGACAGCTTCATGGAACAGCTAGTTCAGGAGCCGACAAGAGAAGGAAAAATACTAGACTTAGTCCTTAGTGGTGCTCACGATCTAGTGCAGGGGGGTAACGATACGAGGGCCGCTTGATAACAGTGATCATAATATGATCGGTTTTGATATTGGCATTGAAGGAAGTGAAACTAGGAAATCAAGTACGCTAGCGTTTAACTATAGAAAAGGTGATTACGACAAAATGAGAAAAATGGTGAAAAAAAGACTGAAAGGAGCAGCTCGCAGAGTAAAAAACTTGCATCAGGCGTGGATGCTGTTTAAAAACACCATCCTGGAGGTTCAGGACAAATATATTCCACGTATCAGAAAAAAGGGAAAAAAGACTAAACGTCAGCCGGCGTGGCTAAACAGTAAGATAAAGGAAATCATTAGAGCCAAAAAACAATCCTTCAGAAAGTGGAGAAGAGAACCAACTGAAAGTAACAGGATAGATCATAAGGAATGCCAAGCCAAATGCAAAGCGGAGATAAGGAGGGCAAAAAAGGACTTTGAGAAGAAATTAGCGTTGGAAGCAAAAATACATAGTAAAAACTTTTTTAGATACATTAAAAGCAGGAAACCGGCCAAAGAGTCGGTTGGGCCGCTGGACGAAAATGGTGTTAAAGGGGCGATCAAGGAGGACAAAGCCGTAGCGGAGAAATTAAATGAATTCTTTGCTTCGGTCTTCACCGAGGAGGATTTGGGGGGGACACCGGTGCCGGAAAGAATATTTGAAGCGGGGGGAGTCGGAGAAACTAAACAAATTCTCTGTAACCTTGGAGGATGTAATGGGTCAGTTCAGCAAGCTGAAGAGTAGTAAATCACCGGGACCTGATGGTATTCATCCCAGAGTATTAATAGAACTAAAAAATGAACTTGCGGAGCTACTGTTAGAAATATGCAATCTGTCCCTAAAATCGAGTGTAATACCGGAAGACTGGAGGGTAGCCAATGTTACTCCGATTTTTAAGAAAGGTTCCAGAGGAGATCCGGGAAATTATAGACCGGTGAGTCTGACGTCGGTGCCGGGCAAGATGGTGGAGGCTATTATTAAGAATAAAATTGCAGAGCATATACAAAAACATGGACTGATGAGACAAAGTCAGCACGGATTTAGTGAAGGGAAGTCTTGCCTCACCAATCTAATGCATTTTTTTGAGGGGGTAAGCAAACATGTGGACAATGGGGAGCCGGTTGATATTGTATATCTGGATTTTCAGAAGGCGTTTGACAAAGTGCCGCACGAAAGACTCCTGAAGAAATTGCAGAGTCATGGAATCGGAGGTAGGGTATTATTATGGATTAAGAACTGGTTGAAAGATAGGAAGCAGAGAGTAGGATTGCGTGGCCAGTATTCTCAGTGGAGGAGGGTAGTTAGTGGGGTCCCGCAGGGGTCTGTGCTGGGTCCGTTGCTTTTTAATGTATTTATAAATGACCTAGAGATGGGAATAACTAGTGAGGTAATTAAATTCGCCGATGACACAAAATTATTCAGGGTCGTCAAGTCGCAGGAGGAATGTGAACGATTACAGGAGGACCTTGCGAGACTGGGAGAATGGGCGTGCAAGTGGCAGATGAAGTTCAATGTTGACAAGTGCAAAGTGATGCATGTGGGTAAGAGGAACCCGAATTATAGCTACGTCTTGCAAGGTTCCGCGTTAGGAGTTACGGATCAAGAAAGGGATCTGGGTGTCGTCGTCGATGATACGCTGAAACCTTCTGCTCAGTGTGCTGCTGCGGCTAGGAAAGCGAATAGAATGTTGGGTGTTATTAGGAAGGGTATGGAGTCCAGGTGTGCGGATGTTATAATGCCGTTGTATCGCTCCATGGTGCGACCGCACCTGGAGTATTGTGTTCAGTACTGGTCTCCGTATCTCAAAAAAGATATAGTAGAATTGGAAAAGGTACAGCGAAGGGCGACGAAAATGATAGTGGGGATGAGACGACTTTCCTATGAAGAGAGGCTGAGAAGGCTAGGGCTTTTCAGCTTGGAGAAGAGACGGCTGAGGGGAGATATGATAGAAGTGTATAAAATAATGAGTGGAATGGATCGGGTGGATGTGAAGCGACTGTTCACGCTATCCAAAAATACTAGGACTAGAGGGCATGAGTTGAAGCTACAGTGTGGTAAATTTAAAACGAATCGGAGAAAATTTTTCTTCACCCAACGTGTAATTAGACTCTGGAATTCATTGCCGGAGAACGTGGTACGGGCGGTTAGCTTGACGGAGTTTAAAAAGGGGTTAGATAGATTCCTAAAGGACAAGTCCATAGACCGCTATTAAATGGACTGGAAAAATTCCTCATTTTTAGGTATAACTTGTCTGGAATGTTTTTACGTTTGGGGAGCGTGCCAGGTGCCCTTGACCTGGATTGGCCACTGTCGGTGACAGGATGCTGGGCTAGATGGACCTTTGGTCTTTCCCAGTATGGCACTACTTATGTACTTATGTACTTATGTACTTATGAATGCTGAGCTAGTTGTGCTGCAACCATCAAAAGGAAGGAGGCAGTGTGCTGGAACTTCTGTAGGTTGAAGGTGCTAAATTCAGTTTTAACCCAGGGCAGCAGTTAGTATAAACCCGACCGAGATGCATAGATTGAGCCCTGTGTGTAGGATGGGAAGATCTTGGTACTGGAATAGCAGGGTTGGAGTAAGGTGCATAGGCAGAGCTCTGTATCTGTCTGTGTCAGGGCCAATTCTTAGAGACTCACAGCTGGGTGGTCTTTTCCCAGCGTCTTCTCCCGAATTGCCAGTGCATCGTTTAATAGATGTGCAGCCTCCTTGTACTTGTTCTGGTCCCTGTGGGAACAGATGAAGTGGAATTTATTTTCCTCACAGCGGTCCACACCACCCTACACTCCCCAACTCAAAATCTACTTCTATAGCAGTCAATAAACTTCAGTTTTTTTTCTATTTACAGTTGATATCACATTTACAAATATACTCCTAATTCCTCCTGCTCCTCTTTTTACACCGAAGGCAACAGAGACCACTGTGGGATGCCCCATATTACCCCCCATCCTTCACCCCCAGATGCACCTGTACACCAGGGCCAGGATATTCAGCATCGTGGCCACGTCTGGGTGGTCATGGCCAGAGGTCTTCTCCAGGTCCTCCAGCGCCTGCTTGCAGAGAGGCACTGCCACTTCATAGCGGCCCTGCGAGGCATACTGGATAACCAGGTTATGGAGTGTACGTAGGCGGGCAGGAATTTCATAGCCCCCATGCTGGGCTGCCGCCTCCCCTGGGGTGGGTTGCTGGGCTGAAAGAGACAGAAAATGCAAGTAGTTTGTGAAACTGGTCAGCACATCAGGTTCTAAAGGTTGGCTTGGCATGGTCTCATCTATGGGTTGCAAACTGGATCCAGATTCACCTGACAGGGTTGATCCAGTCCTGAGTTTATCCCATTACGTGCAGGGACTTCCAGTTCTGATTTTCCCACTGTATTCGGTAACAAAATCAAAGACTATAAGTTCCTGCATGTAATGGGGTAAAACCTGGACTGAATCAGCCCTGTTGGGGGAATCCAGGTCCTGTTGGCAATCTCTTCTACTTCCCGAGTACAAGATATGGGGCTCCCTCTGCTTTATCCCTTCTCTTTTTCTCTCTGTCTCCTCCCAGGAGCAAGACCACATAGTCCTGCTGTACAGTGGGGACATGCTATGGCTTCTCACCTTGACTCTGCTCCTCATCGTTGGGGAAGAGGTCATCGAGGGTATCCTTACTGGATTCGCCATTCTTATCCTCCTGATTTTAAAACAAAATGGGACACAAAGGTGTTAAAATACATTGTAAGATGTTTACTTGCTCACAGAATGAAAGTTGTAACACAGCAGCATAATGACAGACAGCAGGGAGGCCTCTTTGATCCATTTGGTTTGCCCAACTATCTTGTCCATACTGCTAAGGATATATCCCAGCTGCGGGTTACAGGAGGCGACCTCCTTTGTACTCCAGCAATTTGTGTACAGGAATATACTGGTCCCTCCCAGCAATCACCTTACCTTTCCCATACTAAACCACAGGGCTCTGTAAGAATCTATGGAGCCTACAATATCCGTAAGAACACAAGCAAAGCTATACTGGGTCAGACCAATGGTCCATCTATCCCAGGATCCTGTTTCCAACAGTGGCCAATCCAGGTCACAAGTACCTGGCAGAACCGAAATAGTAGCAACATCCATGCTATCAATCCCAGGGGAAAGCAGCGGCTTCCCCATGTCTATCTCAATTGCAGACTATGGACTTTTCCTCCAGAAACTTGTCCCAACCTTTTTTAAACCCAGAGACACTAACTGTTGATACTACATCCTCCAGCAGCGAGTACAAGAGCTTAACTATTCACTGAGTGAAAAAATATTTCCTCCTGTTCGTTTTAAAAGTAGTACCATGTAACTTCATAGTGTTCCCTAGTCTTTGTACTTTTTGAAAGAGTAAAAAAAAAAAAAAATCAATTTTCATTTACCTGTTCTACACCATTAAGTATTGTATAGATCGCTATCATATCCCCCCCCCCCCCCCTCAACCTCTTAGGTCCCCTACAGAGCCTGCCAGATAGGTCAGAAGCTGCGTTTCCACAAGAACAGCAGTTCCCAAGCCTGTCCTGGAGGACACCCAACCAGTCGCATTTTCAGGACAGCCTCAATGAATACATATCAGATTGGCATACACTGCTTCCTTTGTATGCAAATCCATATCATGCGTATTCATAAAAGATATCCTGCTGGGGGTTCTTCCAGGGCAGGTTTGGCAACCACCTGCATTAGAATTTCTACTTAATTACAGAACTTGCTGGACAGACGCAGCTGCTAGTTTGAATCTAATATCCTAATATGATATAACTAGCTACCATAGGTAGGGAAAACTCCTAGACCTCCATTCACAGCTCAGGCTCAGAGGAAAAAAGGAACCATTTTTCTTTCGGTGTCCTATAAGTCAGGGCTTCCCAAACCTGTCCTAGAGACCCCACCGCCAATCAGGTTTTCAGGATAGCCACAGTGAATCTGCACACATTGGAATCCAGTATATGCAAATTTATCTCATGCATATTCATTGTGAATTTCCTGGAAGCCAGATTGGCTACAGGGTCTCTAAAAAGGTTTGAGATGCTCTGCTATATGCTGTTCTCCCCCATCTTCCTGTAGATTGAACGGCCTCCAGGACAACACCCTATTGCGTGGATGGACAAGTTCAGTCCTCAAGGGCCACAGACAGGTCAGGTTTCCAGAATATGTATGCAATCTGCATGCATTCTACCTTCACTCTACACAAGGCTACTCAAGAATATTTGTTCGGGATATCCTAAAAACTGGATCTGATTGGAGACCTCAGGGACTGAGCTTTTGCACACCATATTTCAATTCTTAGAAAAGAAATTGAGCAAAAGCAGAAAAAAATACATTATGGTAAAATCATCACAGGCCCAACCTGTCCAATAATAGACCTCTCAGTCACAGCCACTGGTGTCCAGATAGGACTCAACCATGAAAAAGGTGAAGGGAGAAATGTTTAGCCCTTGTATGGGAGGGGGGTGGTCAGGACTTACAGATGGCGAAACATCCTCATCAAACTTCTTAATCTGGTTCATGAACTCCAGATGTTCCTTTTCCTCCTCCAGCTGAGCCACAGCCTGCTCACTGCGCTGCAGCTTCTGCTGGGTGCTGGCAAGCTCATCTCGCAGCCACTGGTTCTCCTGTACCAGGCGCCGTACCTGCGCCCGCAGCTTCTGCTTCTCAGACTCCACCGCACTCAGGTGGCCGGACAGCGCAATGATCACCTGTGGCACGAAGGGGGAAAGGCTCGCTTTGGCTCAACGCTTTCTCTTACCACCAATTGACTCTCACTGTGGTGACACTGCCTCCCTGCACTCTCTCACCTTGTTCTCATCAGGAAACCACCATGCACAGGCTTGTCTCCCTAAGTTCCCCCCTTCTTTCTACGTTGCTTTTACATGCAGCCATCATGCAACCTCATCAGTTTTTCATCAGGAAGCTATGCTTCAGCAGGGAATCACGTTTATGGTACCTTCTGTTACACCTCCTCACTAGGTTTTCATCCCTATCTCTCTGCCCCACTCCCCCCCCCCCCCCCCCCCCCCCCCCCCCCACTGGCTACACTGTCCTTTGAAATACTGCTCCAATCTCATCTCTAGTCCCAAAAGAAAAGAATCTTAAGTGCTACAAAAGCAGCATGCTTCAGATGGGGAGGGAATCAAGATCTACCAGGTCTCTGCTTACCTGTGCTTCTCCCAGGCCCAGCTCGATAGCCTCCAACGATTTGCGGAGCAGGCTAGATTTCTCCTGAACCACACTGGCCTCCTGCTCCTTGTCCAGACACCTCATAGTCTCCAGCAAAGTGGACAGGATGGAGTTATGCTCATTCTTCAGGGTCTCAAGTCCCTGGATCACGGCCTTCGTGCTCAGCACAAGCTCATCCTGGCTCAGCTTCTCAAGCTTCTCCTCCCTAGGGTACACCATGGTTGCCATGGCAGTCTTACCTAAACTGGAGAAAAGGGGCAGAAAGCAGACTGGAGATGGATACTAAAGGGGCAAAGTTAACAGTGGCAGCATATCCCATATTCCCTTACACCTCTTTGCCTCCCACATTTTTCATCTCCTGCACAGCTATATAGCCTCTCTTCTAACGCCTTCCTCCTTTCCATCCAGCTCTCATCAGGGAACCATCACGCACAGCCTCTCTCCTTAATTTTTCCATATCTGATTTTCATATATTTGCATGCAGTTTAGAATAATTCCTGGTACAGTTTCTTACATAGGCCTATGCTCTTCCCTCACCCCCCCCCCCCCCCAAAAGGAAAAAAAACCCCACAATGAAAATAACTCCAATTATTTTTACATACGAAGGGGAAATCCCTGTTCATCGGGGCTGGGTGCACCTGTATCCCTGCCGTACCGCTCCTTCACCGCGAGGGGGCGCCCTGCTCGCTAATGACAATAGAGACGCAATGCGGTGCTACTCAGAGCTATAATGGGGGAAAACTGCAATCCGGAAACTCAAAGACCCCCCTCCCCTCCACAAAATACGCCCCCACCGGTCATCACAGGGCTGAAAAGATCCCCCCATATCCTAACCCACCGGAACCACAGCCAGAATCACAACCTACATACGCTGCTCTCCCCGTTCCATCCTCAGTCCTTGCAAAGTAAGGACAACACCCCCTCCTCTCTGAATGCAGTGCACCGATTCCCCCTCCCCACAAAGGGAGAGCCGTCGGGGACTACGATTGCCCGCTAACAAATGGAGCTACTATAACGTCCTGCCCAGGTATAAGACTCCTTCATGGTGGAAGGGGTCAACACCTCCCTCGCCTCGGTATATAGCGCAATTCCCGAGTTTCATCGCCTCGCCTCTCACCTAAAGTCCCATCAATGCATCTGCCGCTCAGCAAAGCCCGTGGTCAGGGGGAGGGAAGGGGAGGAGCTGAGGGAGGGACAAGAGGGAGAGGTGAGAGCATTCAGCAGATCAGCTGTTCTTGATCTCTGAGCCACCGATGAATAAACTAAAATTGGGCACAGGGGGGTCTTTCTCTGCCATTTTGTGCGTTGCTATAGGGCAGCAGGGCTGGAGAGATAAAGAAGGGATTAGGCTGGGTGTATAGGGTTAACTTAAAAAGTAGCTAACGGATAAGGAGTTTGTCCAAATTCCTTCCCAGTGCAATTCCTGGTACAGTAGCTTTTCCCCTCACGTCTTTGCAACCTAAGATTCTTGGTGCCTATCCCAGGTTACCCCTCACTCCCCCATGGCCGAGGACCCTCCGTGCTTATCCCAGCATTTACCCTTCACTCCCCCACCACTGAAAATCGTCTTTGCATATTCCAGCCTTTACCCCTCACTCTCCAACTGCTGAAGACCCTCTGTATTTATCTTAGGCTTTATCCTTCACCCTCACACTGTTGAGGAGTATCTGTGCTTATCCCAGGCTTTAACCCTCACTCTCCCACTACTGAAGACGACCCTCTGTGCATATCCCAGCCTTTACCCCTCATCCCCCTCCACTACTGAAGACCCTCTGTACTTATCCCTGGCTTTATTCCTTACTCTCCCACTGCTGAGGATCCTCTGTGCTTATCTTAAGCTTTATCCATTACTTTACATTGCTTCTTATAATCCACAGCTACCCTTAGCGCTCAGTGCCAATCACAAGAAAGAAAGAGCAAACAATGCATAATCAAAATCTAAAACAATACTAGCACAGAAACTAGACAAACTCAACTTTAAGGTAAAACATTTCTTCAAAAGTAAAGTTTTTAATAATCTCCTACATTCAAGATAGTTTAGGGTTTTTCGCAAGTATAATGGAATTGAATTCCAGATAGCTGGTGCTTGACACACAAAACTTGCAGACAATTTGTTTTTTTGTTTCAACCTGCTAGGGTTGGGATAATGAAGCTGTAAATGATCACAAAGACCTCTGTTTTTACTAGCAGTCTATTGTAGACACAATTTAACAGATAGGCTGTAGCTAATCCATAAAGAATCTTATGGACCATGTACAGACCTTAAATTGTCTAAAACTCAAATAGAGCAATATGAAGGATAATGTATAGTACTATCAAATCCCACAATCAAGTCCTTCCCACTTTCAATAACATGTTATTTGAAGTCTTAATTGAAATTGGAGGAAAAGCCTCATGTAGCGTGAAGTAACTCCTTATTGCGCAGTATCCACTGTTATATGTCGTTCAAATACTTGAAAGGTATTAATCCGCAAAAAAATCTTTTCCGGAGATGGGAAGGCGGTAGAACGAGAGGACATGAAATGAGATTGAAGGGGGGCAGACTCAAAAAAGATGTCAGGAAGTATTTTTTCACGGAGAGGGTGGTGGATGCTTGGAATGCCCTCCCGCGGGAGGTGGTGGAGATGAAAACGGTAACGGAATTCAAACATGCGTGGGATGTGCATAAAGGAATGGATCCTCAGAAGCTTAGCCGAAATTGGGTGGCGGAGCAGGTGGGGGAAGAGAGGTTGGTAGTTGGGAGGCGATGATAGTGGAGGGCAGACTTATACGGTCTGTGCCAGAGCCGGAGATGGGAGGCGGGACTGGTGGTTGGGAGGCGGGAAATACTGCTGGGCAGACTTGTACGGTCTGTGCCCTGAAAAAGGCAGGTACAAATCAAGGTAAGGTATACACATATGAGTTTATCTTGTTGGGCAGACTGGATGGACCATGCAGGTCTTTTTCTGCCGTCATCTACTATGTTACTATGAGTACCGCTAAGAAACAGCTGCGACCATGGACCCTGAAGCAGGACCCAAAACTCTGGCCACAGTTGGCCGTGGAAAGGAATCGGGCTGTAGAACTTCAAAAGTAAGTCCCATAGAGTTTGGATAATCAAGCGAGACTTAAGCTGGATTGAGAATGTTTACATAATAAAGTGCACATTCTGATTGATTGGAGGTTTTTATGCCAATGATGCGAGCGAGTACTCCTTAAAGATATGACAGTGGATACTGCGCAATAAGGAGTTACTTCACGCTACGTGAGGCTTTTCCTCCAATTTCAATTAAGACTTCAACATTCTAATACGTTATTGAAAGTAGGAAGGACTTGATTGTGGGATTTGACAGACCTTAAACTGAACATGCCTCCTCCGGTAATCAATGGAAGTCCAGCAGCAGAAGAGAAACTCTATAGTTTTTGTGGGCTGAATCTTTTCTTCAAAAGCTTCTTTTGACAGCCTGCATATATATGGTTACTGTAGTCCAGAATTCATAAGAATAAACTTTAGACAACCAATCGAAATGTCTAGCTATCAAATTACAAATTCTTCTGAGCCTTTTCATCAGAAGGAAAGATTTCCTAATAACATAGTAGATGACGGCAGAAAAAGACCTGCACGGTCCATCCAGTCTGCCCAACAAGATAAATTCATATGTGCTACTTTTTATTTGTACCTGTCCTCGTCAGGGCACAGACCGTATAAGTCTGGCCAGCACTATCCCCGCCTCCCAACCACCAGCTCCGCCTCCCACCGCCAGCAACACCTCCTTTCTTCTGCTGGTCACACCTCTCTCTATACAGCCTAGCAATCTTCTCGCTACAGCCACCGCCTTGTCACACTGTTTCGTTGCCTTCAGATCCTCAGATACTATCACCCCAAATCCCTCTCCCCATCCGTACCTATCAGACTATCACCGCTTAACACATATGTCTCCCGTGGATTTTTCTTCTGTAAGTGCATCACTTTGCATTTTTTCGCATTGAATTTTAATTGCCAAACCTTAGACCATTCTTCTAACTTCCGCAGATCCTTTTTCATGTTTTCCACTCCCTCCCGGGTGTCCACTCTGTTACAAATCTTAGTATCGTCCGCAAATAGGCAAACTTTACCTTCTAACCCTTCGGCAATGTCACTCACAAATATATTGAACAGAATCGGCCCCAGCACCGATCCTTGAGGCACTCCACTACTCACCTTTCCCTCCTCCGAGCGAATTCCATTAACCACCACCTTCTGGCGTCTGTCCGTCAACCAGTTCCTAATAAGTGAGTTCATTTATGATTCCAACGTTAGAGAGCAAAATATTATGACTTCTAGAACCTTAATGTTTTATCCCTCACTCTGAGGTACAACCAAGGAGGATATCAGACAGTCTTTATTGGTAGCAGCTGAAAGACGACCCGACACGGCCGTGTTGCGGCACAAAGGCCTGCCTCAGGGTCAAGTGGATCTGTGTTGTGATGGGGGAAACAACAAAGAAGAATGTTATCAAAGTTCTAGCTGTAGAGTTCCTGCAGTATCCTCAATGAGTTAGCTAAGATTGGGTGGCATAGCCGGTGGTGGGAGGCGGGGCTGGTGGTTGGGAGGCGGGGATAGTGCTGGGCAGACTTATACAGTCTGTGCCAGAGCCGATGGTGGGAAGTGGGGCTGGTGGTTGGGAGGCTGGGATAGTGCTGGGCAGACTTATACGGTCCGTGCCCTGAAAATGACAGATACAAATCAAGGTCAGGTATACACAAAAAGTAGCACATATGAGTTTATCTTGTTGGGCAGACTGGATGGACCATGCAGGTCTTTTTTCTGCTGTCATCTACCATGTTACTATGAGTTGCAGTAGCCATCCGACTGGCAAAAGTCTGTTGGGTCGTCTTTCAGCTGTTACCAAGATAATCAATAGAAATAAAACAAAATAAAACATGGAAAAGAAAATAAGATACCTTTTTTATTGGACATAACTTATTAATACATTTCTTGATTAGCTTTCAAAGGTAGCCCTTCGTCGGAAATAAGCAAATGTTGGTAGATGACAGTATATATAAGTGAAACATCAAAGCATTTCAGTGACAATCTAACAGGATGAGGGTGGATAGGTGAGACACAGGAAGAGTCTGGTGGATGAGGGACAGTGAGATATGCATGGAGATAGGAGGGTGACAAAGCAGTACAATTTTATGGTTTATAATGGGCTAGAAAACCCAGATCTTTGTTAAGTCCTGTCTGGTGGGTGTCAAAATATTTAATCATTCTGACTTCAAAGGTCTTACGTTCCTGTATTGTTATAAAGTTCCCTTTCAGGATTCTTACATGAAATCACTGGTACAGTGTTCTGGTTTTGTAAAGTGCTGCCCCACAGAGGTGACATCCTGATTGGTACTAGCATTTTTCATGTGGTGTCTATGTAAATTAAATCTCTTCTTTAGTATCTGACTTGTTTCTCCAATGTAACAGCCTTCATTGCATTTTTTACACTGAATGATATGTACCACATTGGAAGATGAGCACATGAAAGATTCCTTAATGTTGAATACTTTTCCTTTGTGAATGACTGTGGGGTCCTGTGAAATGTTTTGGCATAGTTTGCAGCTGAATATATTGCAAGGATGTGTGCCATTTTCTTCTTTCTGAGTCTGTGTTGGGAGCTTACTTCTAATTAGCTTGTGTTTTAAGTTGGGTGTCTGTCGGAAGGCCGGCACTGGTGGGGATGGGAATATCTCTTTCAGTAAGTCATCCTCCTCCTGGAGTAGAGGCTATAGATCTTTTATGATTTTTCTTAAAATTTCCAGCTCTGGGTTGTATGTCACTATAAGGGGGATTCTGTCTATGGCTTTTTTTTCTTTGTACTGTAGCAGATTTTCCCTAGGTGTTTTGAGGGAGGAGGTAATATTCTTGGAGATTATTTTGGGGTTGTAGCCTTTCTGTTCGAAGGATGCAGTCAGGATTTCAAGATGTCTGTCTCTGTCCCCTGGGTCAGAGCAGATATGGTGGTACCTTGTGGCTTGGCTGTAAATAATGGATCTTTTTGTATGTGAAGGGTGGAAGCTGGAGTTGTAGAGGTAGCTGTATTTGTCTGTGGGTTTCTTGTACATGGATGTTTGTATAAATACTGTCACTAAAATGTATATAAGTATAGGGTGTGGAAATATACTGAAAGATTGTATATTTCCACACCCTATACTTATATACATTTTAGTGTTTGTATAAATAGCCATCGCTGATTGAGACTGTGGTGTCTAAAAAATTGACTTTTTCTGGGGAGTAGTAAATTTTGAATCTGATTGTAGGATGGTATGCATTGAAGGAATTGTAAAATTGTTTCAGAGTTTCTTCCCCCTCAGTCCAAATCATAAAAATGTCATTGATGTACCGGTAGTATTTTAGGGGTTTGGTCTGGTATGTATTCAGAAATGTCTCTTCCAGCTCAGCCATAAAGAGGTTGGCATATTGGGGTGCTGTCCTGGTGCCCATCGCAGTGTCCATTATTTGTAGATAGATATCATTGTTACAGCGGAAATAGTTGTGAGTTACCAATAAAGACTATCTGATATCCTCCTTGGTTCTACCTCACTATTTTGTTCGTCACTCACGGTCACATGAGGTTTGCTCCTCCTTTTCGCTTGTCTTATCCCTCACTCTCCCAATTCTGAGGACCCTCTGTGCGTATCCCAGCCTTTACCCCTGGGCCCTCGCTTTCCCACCGCTGAAAATCCTCTGTACTTATCTTAAGCTTTATCCCTCCCTCTTCCATTGCTGAGGATCCTCTGTGCTTATCCCAGGCTTTAACCCTCACTTTCCCACTACCAAGGGCCCTCTGTGCACATCCCAGGCTTTACCCCTCACTGCTGAGGACCCTCTGTGCTTATTTTAGGCTTTAACCCTCACTCTCCCACTGCCAAGGATCTTCTGTGTGTATCTCAGGTTTTACCTCTAACTCCCCCCTCTCTATAGATCCTCTGTGTTTACTCCAATCCTTTTTTTTATGGAGGGGAGGGGATAGTCTAATACTGTTGCTTTGTTAGTTCACTTGAAGGCTCACAAATAAACCTCAACAAATAAAAACAACAATACCTTTTCATTGCACTAACTCAGGGATTCTTAAACTTGTTGGTCCATGGAACTGGTGAAACTACAGATACCTTCTCAGATAAATATACATGCATAAAATAATACATAAAGAGGCATATTTTCAAAGCACTTAGCCTTCCAAAGTTCCATAAGTTTCTATGGAACTTTGGAAGGCTAAGTACTTTGAAAATATGCCTCAAGGTCATCTATATCTTAAAATGAAACCAAGTACACTCACTTATCCAAATATTTAAAAATAACACCTACATGCTGCCCTTTATTACACGCTTTCAGACAATAAAAGCACTTCACAGAATCAAATGTATTCAGGAATAATAACTTTATATAATGAGATTTATTGAAGTTAAACATGTTTTTAAACCTAGAGATCATAAATGATCCTGTAGCTTACATTTGTTATTCAATTACAAACTTTTAGTTAGGGGGTTAGTAAAAATTAAGTTGTAATTTTTTTTCCTATCTAGGCTCACGGATCCCCTGAAATGTATCCACAGATCCTTTGGGGTCCGTGGACCCCCAAGTTAAGAACCCGTACCTTAACTTTTAAACTAACCATTTCTTGGTTAGTTAGTTATAGTTTATAGAGAATTTGATATACCAAGTTTACAGAACCAAACAATTCAAAAACAAGGAACGCAATTAATAAAAAAAGAAAGATACACATGCACTCCAGAAATAAAACCAGGCAAATCAAGCACTACAGGTAAAGATCACTGCCAGCTGTCGAACAAATAGCCACTTCAGACCAAAACACTGAATGCCAGAGAAACAGGCAAAAGGTAAAAAAACGGATTCAGCGGGTCTGGCTTTTACACCGTCCCAGAGAAACATGTATAGGAGAACCAGCCGTTTCTCTCGGTTCAGAACAGAAAGAGCAACAGATTGTTCTGAATCTACATTGCTATTTTTGCCTCTACCATCGGCTAGCAGAGTATTTACACTCGGTCTTTGACCAGGGCTTATGCATGAGATCTTTAAGACAAGCTGAGCAGGTTATTTACCATTTCCGATCTACAGCGTAGATATGCGTATAGTTTCTCCTTTGTCATGCTTCAGGGTGACGTAGTAAGTCCCTCGGAGGCTTCCGTCCAGATTCCCTAGGCTACGCCCCCTACTTTCTTCTTCCCTCCGACGTTTGGCCCTCATCAGGGTAAGTTTTAAAGGGAAGTACTATTCAAATATCTACAGATTCATCTTAAAGGAAATGTCCAGCCCAGCTCTTTATAGGTCGGCAGCTTGATATGCAATTTTTCTTTCCCACCTTGCGACTAGTTGTAAGGAGTACAGGCAGTTTTGGTTTTAGACTATTTATAATAATTATGCATTAAATAACTTGTATATAATGTAGGCTCAGAGATTCCTAAGTTACCCAGTTCCTGGCTGGAACCTATTTGGCTAGTCCTGGTTTTGAACTGATATATCAAAAGCAGTGTGAGATTTGTAGTGCCAGATCCTGTCCATTGAAATCAATGTTGCAAATCTCATAATGGCCCAGGATGGAGTGGTCAGAAATCCTGGACTGTCCCTAAGTCTCTCCAGCCTGGAACTAGGTAACTTGGCATCTCTGCATAGGCAATGCATGCAGCATGCAGATTTATAGTTACTAAGGATGTCCATAAACCTGTCTGTCTTTAAAGTACCCAGGAAAAGCCCTGCTCTTGAGCCTTTGGAGATGGAATAACTTGGGTTTGAGTTAGCAAAGGTAATATTTGTGACTTTGAAATCTAAGTACCCTATGTTGCAGGTGACCTGAGACACTGTGTAGCAGTAAAACATTTGGGTACATTTATTAGAACCAACACCACCCCTTGACAGATATGTTTAAAAATTATTGGTACCCAAGATTTGGTCTCCAAAATGTACATTTAATTGGTTTCTGCTTTCTTCGTCTTCTCTTAACTCTATGCCAGGATTCTTGTCATTTTTTCTCTCCTTTTCCTTTCAGCTTTCTTCAATGTTATTTTCTGCCTTTATCTACATTTAGTTCTTACTATTCAATTTTCCAGCCTTTCTCCCCTTGCTCTCTCCTTACCCATTTTCTCCCCATCAGCATTTCTTCCCTTGCCTCCCCCTCCTCTCACCCATCCAGCAACTCTCCTAGGGCTGCTGCTGCTTCTCCCAACCAGCAGCATTGGCAGGAAAATCAAGAAATAAAAGGCGTGAGGCCACAGTGCTCAGATGCACGCTGTTGGCTCTGTCAATCCCCTGCCCTTCTGACATCAAGTTCCTGTTCTGGGGCAGGGGATTGGCAGAGACAACTGCGCGTCTTAGCACAGCAGCCCCGCTCCTGCTACTCCTTGTGCCTGTGGCGCTGCTGCTGCTCATTGGAAAAAGCACCTGTGGGAAAGAGGCAGATGGGGGAGATGAGGGGGGATAAAAAGGTGCCGGTACACTGTACCAGCACAAAAAAGCCCTGGGTCATTCCATGTTCTGTACGTGCAGCTGAGGTGAAGGATTCTGCTAACATGTACTCTATTTAGGAATCTGTAACAGTCCAGCTTGTTCCAGTTTCCAAGTAGTAGATATATTGATGCTCAACCTAGTGTCATATTTATAGCACTGTCTTTTATAGTTGGGTTAAGGCTCTTATGGTGTGATAAGCTTCCTATGTAGGTTTTGGTCTTTTTTTTTTCAGAGTTTGTGTTATTTTGTAAAATGTCTGGTCCTATTTGAAAGCAGGCCTTTGTCACCCAAAATAAAAATGCTCAAGACTGGGGGGAGGAGTCAAGATAATTGCATGCTGCATCTCCCATGACCGTAAAGCTGGACCCATTTACATTTTTACCTTGATTCTATTATCTTCCTGCTTACCAACAGAAGGGGAAGGTGAGAGCCCCTTCTCAACAGGCTTGACACCTCCTGGACCAGCGCTGTCCCAGACAAAGATTGTGGGATATTGGACTTAGCCCTTCAATGGGGGTTTAAGCATCGGCCAGGCCACTGCTGCTGGCAGCACGGGTGGAAGTGCTGACCTGCTTGGTAATGAGGCTTCCCTCAGCCCTCGTGAGCACTCGATGCCGGCAGGGACAGCGGTAGTGTCCAGTCTCTTTGGAGTTCCTCCCGCTTCGATTGGAGCTGCTGAATTTGGCTTGGCTGGGTGTCGGAGCCCCAACTTGAGCCTGGAAGAACCACAGCCTGTTACAAAGGTAGCCATGCAGGATTTCTCAATGTGGCCATATGAGCCGTTAGCCCCTGCAGTTGGGTCTCTCAATATTTCATTGGGGCACGAACTGAGGAACCGTCGACCACTGAGACAGTTCAAAGCAAAGGAGAGGTAACCCTTGGTGCAATATAGGGTCTTTATACTAAACTGGAGTCTTCCATGCTAACTGCGCTTCAGATATTTCTTTGAAATTGTCATGTGATTGTTTGGCCCAGAAGTTTGAAAATTTAGAGACTGATCATAGTTTAAAATTGGAAACTTTTGAAAGTCTTTACGGGATAATACTAAGGTTGCGCAACCATTGGTTAAAGACAAAATGTTAATACATCAAAAATTGGAGCAGCATGAAAATCAGTTTAGACATCTGAATCTCCGGTTTCTTAACTTTCCAAAGGTTTTGGGAATGCAACCACTGGACACTTTGTTTTGAATAATCATTTTATTGGGTCAGTTATAAACATAGCATATAAAATCTGACAAAGAATACCAACAGTTTCAACTAGCTTAGCCAAATACCAACTACCCAAATTCCCACATCCCTACCACCTCCTGTGGTAAGTCAAACAAAACAATCACAGAATCAAATCACTGGTTAAGCAGATGACTACGGGCTAAAGATGTGAGTGAGTTCCAAAATGGCTTCCAGTGATGCTGAAACTGCTGGCCCAAAGTTGAATCCATGGAAGTAAACTAACATCTCTCCATACCATCAAGCTGCAACATATTTGAGCGCCACTGTAGGTGGTTCAGCCACCAACCAAGTTTGCAGAATACATTTATTCCCCAACAAAATAGAGCGTTTAACAAAGCCCCCAACCCTTAAGGTGAAGGTCTCACAATATCTGCAGTG